>NC_064819.1:197877720-198511292 GCF_024166365.1 Elephas maximus indicus | reverse complement strand
TTTTGGGTAGAATTGTACAATCGGGATTGCATTGTACAATTGCATTGTAGATTGTTTTGGGTAGAATTGACCTTTTCACAATGTTAAGTCTACCTATCCATGAGCATGGTATGTTTTTCCATTTATGTAGATCTCTTTTGGTTTCTTGCAGTGGTCTTTTGTAGTTTTCTTTGCATAGGTCTTTTACATTCCTGGTTAGATTTATTTCTGAGTATTTTATTTTTTTAGGGGCTATTATAAATGGTGTTGTTTTCCTGATTTCCTTTCCATAGATCTCTTTATTGGTGTCTAGGAATCCAAATGATTTTTGTATGTTTATCTCGTATTATGCTACCCTGCTAAATTTATTAGTGCCAGTAATTTTCTTTTGGAGTCTTTTCGGTTTTCTATGTATAGTATCATATCATCTGCAAATAGAGACAGTTTTACTTTTTCCTTACCAATTTGGATGCCATTTATTTCTTTTTCTTGCCTTATTGCTCTAGCTAGGACTTCCAGCACAATGTTAAATAGGACTGGTGATAACGGCCTTCCTTGAAATGTTCCTGTTCTCAAGGGGGATGTTTTCAGCCTATCCCCATTAAGAATGATGTTGGGTGTTGGTTTTGTGTAGATGCCCTTTATTATGTTCAGGAATTTCCCTTATATACCTATTTTATTGAGAGTTTTTTATCATGAATGGGTGTTGGTCTTTCTCAAATGCCTTCTCTGTATCGATTGAGATGATCATGTGATTCTTTTATTTATGTGGTGGATTACGTTGATTGATTTTCTAATGTTGAACCATCCTGGCATACCTGGTATGAATCCTACTTGGTCGTGGTGTATTATATTTTTGATATGATGCTGAATTCTGTTGGCTAGAATTTTTTTAAAATAATTTTTATTGTGCTTTAAGTAAAAGTTTACAAATCAAGTCAGTCTCTCACATAAAAACTTATATACACCTTACTATATGCTCCCAATTACCCTCTCCCCAATGAGACACCCTGCTCCCTCCTTCCAGTCTCTCTTTTTGTGACCATTTTGCCAGCTTCTAACCCCCTCTACACTCTCATCTCCCCTCCAGACAGGAGATGCCAACATAGTCTCAAGTGTTGTTGGCTAGAATTTTGTTGAGAATGTTTGCATCTATATTCCTGAGAGAGATTCATCTGTAATTTTCTTTTTTTGTGCGGTGTCTTTTGCTGGTTTTGATATCAGGATTATGCTGGCTTTATAGAAGAATTTGGAAGTATCCCTTTCCTTTCTATGTTCTGAAATAGTTTGAGTAGTACTGGTGTAAGCTCCTTTCTGAATGTTTGGTAGGATTCTCTGGTGAAGTCATCTGGGTAAGGGCTTTTTTTTTTTTTTTTTTGTTGGGTGGTTTTATTGTTTTTGTTTTGTTGTTTTACCTTTTCAGTCTCTTCTCTTATTATAGACCTGTTCACCTTTTCAACTTCAGTTTGTGTTAGTTTGGGTGTAGTGTATTTCTAGAAATTTGTCCATTCCCTCTAGGTTTTAAAATTCATTGGAGCATAGTTTTTCATAGTACTCTGTTATGATCCTTTTTATTTCAGTTAGGTTTGTTTTAATGTCCCCTGTTTCATTTCTTATTTGGGTTATTTATATCCTCTCCTGTTTTTCTTTTTTTGGTTTGGCCAATAGTCTGTCAATTTTGTCGATCCTTTTAAAGAACCAACTTTTGGTTTTGTTGATTCTTTCTATTGTTTTTCTGTTCTCTGTTTCATTTATTTCTGCTCTGCTCTTTATTATTTTGTTTCTTCTGGTGGCTGTGGGCTTCTGTTGCTGTTCTCTTTCTATTTGCTCAAATTGTGTAGCTAATGTTTTGATTTTGTCCCTTTCTTCTTTTGTGATGTGTGCTTCTATTGGTATAAATTGACTTCTGAGCACTGCCTCTGCTGTGTCCCAAAGGTTGTGTTGTGATATGCTTTTATTCTCACTTGATTCTAGAAACTGTTTGATGCCATCTTTGATTTCTTCCATTACCTGGTGTTTTTTAAGCAGGGTGTTATTCAGTTTCCATGTATTTGATTTTTTCCCTTGTTCTTCCTGTTATTAATTTCTATTTTGATTTCATTGTGATCAGAGAAGATACTTTGCATTATCTCAGTGTTTTGGATTTTGTTGAGGATTGCTTATGGGTTAAGATGTGGTATATTCTGAAAAATATTCCATGTGTGTTGGAAAAGAATGTGCTCTTTGCAGCTGTTGGGTGGAGTGTTCTATATATGTCTATGAGGTCAAGTTGGTTGATTGTGGTCTTTAATTATTCTGTATCTTTGCTAAGGCTCTTTCTAGACATTCTGTTCTTTACTGAGAGTGGGGTATTGAAGTCTCCTACTATTATTGTGGAACTGTCAGTTTCTCTTTTCAGTGCTGTTAGAGTTTATGTATGTTGGCGCCCTGTCACTGGATGTGTAGATATTTATTATGGTTGTGTCCTCATGGTTGGTTGTCCCTTTGATCATTATATAATACCCTTCTTTGTCTTTTATGGTGGATTTTGTCTGAAAGTATATTTTATCTGAGATTAGTTTTGCCACTCCTGCTCTTTTTGGGTAGCTGTTTGCTTGATATATTTTTTCCATCTTTTGATTTTTAACAAATCTGTGTCTTTTTTCTAAGGTTTGTCTGTTGTAGACAGAATATTGATGGGTTCTGTTTTTTTTTTTTTTTCTTTTTTTAATCCACCCTATCATGCTCTGTCTCTTTATGGGTGCATGTAAGCCACTTACATTCGGTGTAGTTATCAATAGGTGTGAGCTTAACACTGCTATTTTGTATGCTTTTTGTTGTGGTGCTGACCTTTTCTTTGTTCCTCTTACTCTTCTGAATTCCTTTTGTTTGTGGATTTGTTTGTTTGTTTCATTTTTGTAGTATGTGTTTCCTAATACTTTATGTTTTTCTTCTTTATTTTTATGAGTAAGTTTGTTAACTTTCTTGTGGTTACCTTGAAACTTACCCCCATCTTCCTAAATTAATCTAGTCTTTTATTACTTCATAATGCCTTGACTTCCTCTCCATTTGAAAGTTTTATACCTACACCATTTATTCCCTCTTTTATTGTTCTGACATTATTGTCATTTACAGATTAACCCCTCTGGTTCCCTGTTGTAAATTTTTTAGATTTGTTTTATCCTTTAGAGTTCATTATCCAGGTTGGTATCTGGCTGCTGCTGTCTTATGTGCTAGATTCAGGTTGTTGTCTGATGTTGTTGGTTCTGCAACCAAAGGACTCCCTTTAATAATTTTTGTAAGTTTGGTTTGGTTTTTACTTATTCCCTTAATTTCTGTTTATCTCAAAATGTCCTAATTTTGCCATCATATTTGAGTGATATACTATTCAGGATATACTATTCTTGATTGGCAGTTTTTTTCTTTCAAGATTTTATATATGTCATTCCACTGGCTTCTTGCTGGCATGGTTTCTGCCAAGTAATCAGAGCCTAGTCTTATTTTTCCCCCTTTTTATGTGACTTTTCATTTTTCTTGATCTGCTCTCAGTATTCTGTCTTTGGCTTTAGTGGGTGTGATTATGGCATGTCTTGGTGTTTTTCTTTTGGGGTTTGTCCTGTATGGGGTTCATTGAGCTTTTTGGATGGTCAGCTTTTCATCTTTCATGGCATTAGGGAAGTTTTATGTCAGCAAATCTTCAGTGATCCTCTCTGCGTTTTCTGTTTTCTCCCCTATTCAGGAACTCCAATCACATGCAAATTTTTTGTTTTTGATTTTATCCCATATCATTTTCAGGTGGGAAAGGAGAGGATGTGATGTGCAGCCCCACCCCATTGTCCCCAGTTCATGCTGCAAACTACCCATCCATGCCACTTCAAGCCCATTAGATCTACACAGCTGCACTGTAGCTAAGTGACCAGCCCTGCCCACCTAGACAAGGTGGTGAGAAGTATCGTGCCCACAGCTGAGCAAGCAACAAAACACACCCAGCCTGCCTGCCTAGACGTAACCAAATAAACAAACCAAAAAGAGGACAAAACAATCAAATCTACAATATATAATTGAAGAAAATAACTCCTGAATGTCCCTGAGACAGCAGACAATATCAAAACATTAAAAAACAAAACAAAACAAAAAAAAAAAAACAAGAGAAGATGGCTCCAGCAAGCAATCAAAATAAAACAACAGATGATCTGCAAGGAAAAAAGGCACTGGAACTACATGATAGGAAATTCAAAACTCTAATATTCAGGGTTCTCAAACAGATGAAGGAAAAGGCAGACAAAAATTAAAAAATAGATAAAATCATGAAAAAGACAGAAAAACAGCCTGTCAAGAAGGGGAGAGAATGGCACACAGGGCTAGTTGCACGAGAGAAAGGAAAGGAAGAAAAGGAGACAGAGAAAAGCAACAAAAAAGCCAAAACACAACATCAAAAAACAAACAAGCAAAAATACAAACCAAAAAACAACAACAACAAAAAAATAGGCAAGAAAATAGTGCTAAAGGGGCCATCCAGTGGAGGTGGGGCAGACCCCAGCAGCAGTGAGCTACTGTCTTTCTGGACAAGCATCTGTGGCTTGTTGGAAAGTGGTGGAGGGCGTGTAGGGGGAAGAAGGATGGGAGGGTGTGGAAAAGTGTATATCCCTGGTTACCAGGTGCTCTGTCTCCTGCTGGGAGCTCCGTGGAGTTGCCTTCCTCTATTCCCTGCCTGCAGTCATTAGTGGCTGAGGTCCAAGATGGTGAATATGGGCAGCAGTGAGCTGGTATCTCTCCAGCTGAGTGATTGTGGCCTGTTGGCAAGTGGTGGAGGCCTTGTACAGGGAAGAAGGGTGGGGTGGGAAAGCATGTATCTCTAGTTACCAGGTGCTCTGTCTCTTGTTGGGAGCTCTATGAAGTTGCCTTCCCATACTCCATGTTCTTTGAGCTCTTTGGTGTCTATGGTCCAAAATGGTGAATCTGGCCATGTTAGCTAGTAGGTGGCCTCCGCTTCATAGCTCTCCTTGTTCTCTGTTCTCTGTCAGTTTCTTATTCCATTCAGTATTTGACTGAATTCTTTATTCCTTCATTTGATGCTTAGGGTTCCAGGACTGACATTTGCATCTGTTTTATTTAGTTTTTTGGGTTTTTGCTGCAGTGGGACGTCATGGTACTTCTGTCTATAGCATGTGTTGGCTCTGCCTCCCAAAATTGATCATATTTTAAATGAATAATAGATCTTGAGTGGAGAGGAATCATATAAAAAATGCGAGACATTTCAATATTAGGAAATCTAATAATATATTTCACTTTATTAATAAACTAAAGGAGAAAAATAATACAGTCATCTTCACAGAGGCTGAAAAGATATTTGATAAGATAGTAAACATTTATTTGTGATAAAACTTCTTAATAAAATAAGACAATATATGTTTTTAAAATTTTTGCTTCATAATAAGAAGAATTCAGAAAAATCACTGGGATATAGTGTTCCTGTATACAAACAGCCACCAGACAGAAAATGTAGTAAAAGTAAAAAAAGAAAAAATACTTGAGAAAAATCTTAACAAGAAATATGCAAAACTATGTAAGGACAAGTTTAAAATGGTACTAAAAAAGACAAAAAAGATTTAAGTATAAAGTGTACTCTGGTTTAAACAGAAAGGTATATTATAAACATCTCCATTGTGCCTACATTAATTCATATTTTTTATGATCTCAGTAATATACTAATAGATCTTTTTAACTAAACAAGTTTGTAAACATCACATGGAAAAATAAGGATACCAGAATATTCTGGAGATTTCTTCAAAAAACAATTGGGCTATGAAGAAAGATTAGCCCTACCAATTATGGTATTTAAAATTATGTTGTAGTGGCACATGTATGTACAGACAGACCAATGGAACAGAAGAGAGGGTTTATAAATAGAATTCCCAAATGAAACTTTGTAATTGATAAAGGTGAGATTTCACATCATCAGGGAAAAATAGAATGTTCTGTAAATCATTCTGGGGTAATTACATATCTGGATAAAAATAAAGTTGAATTTCCACCTTACTCTTCATATCAAAATAATTTCAGATGAGTGAAGCATTCAAAAATTAAAATAAAACTGTAAATAAACTAGAGTACAATGCAAGGCTTTCTATGTAAACTAAACTCAGAGAAAACTTTTCAGAATTTAACTACATTTTTAAAATCTTCATATCAAAAATTCTGTAGCCAAAGTCCAAGTATATACATAAACTCAAGGAAAATCTTTGTGTCACATTGTAGACTAAATGTTGATAGAGTCACATATAAAAAGCTGCTACAATGAATTAAAAGAAGACCACTAACCCAATAGAAAAAGGATGTAAACAGACCAGTAATAAAAAAAGGAAATACTTAAAATTATTAAGCATTTGAAAAGATGTTTAACATCATTTTAGTAAAAAGAAGTGCCAGTTAAAATAAAAGTGAGATGTATTCCACCACATTTCCCCCTTATCTGTTAAAGATCAACAGATTAGATGATACTCTCTTTGGCAAAGGTGTGGAGAAACTGGCACATTCATACACCGTTGGTGCACACTCTGTGGAGGCTAATTGACATCCTTTAAAATACAAAAAAAAGTGCATGGTCTTTGGCACATCATTTTCATTTCCAGTGATTTATTTTTCAGGTATACTTACACATGTGGGCAAAGAAATATGTACAAAGATATTCACTGTAGCATTGCTTTTACTAGAGAAAGCCAAATACAACCAAAATGTCCAACAAAAGTGGACTCTTAAATTATGATACACGTAGTACAATGGATATTTTAGAAGAATGAGACAATTCTATATTCTATCATAAAATGGTCTCAAATATATTGCTACAATTTGTGTACAAAAAAAGATTTTATTCATGTATGCAAATACATTACCATATATACTTGCATATTCATAGACTATCACTGGAAATCTACACAAGAAACTGGTATCGATCAAAGCCTTTGGGGAAAAACTAGGGGATTGGGGCTTGGAGTGGGAAGGAGAGTTATTGTCTATCGTATACTATTTGGTATCTTTTGAATTTTGTACTATGTGTACACTCAAAAATGAATGAATGATTGAATGAATGAACTAAATCTAACAGTGGATTTTTTAAGATATTTAAGGTTCCACTGCCAGATACCATCACATTAGCCTCCTCTGATGTGACCACCACCATGTGCCAGTACCACAGCCCTTATTCCCTTGTTCTGTGGGAAGCTGCATAGGGACCCTCACCCGATACTCATGAAGTTTTTTCTGGCCCCGACGGCTGGGATGCAGCATGTGGTTGAGCTGCTCCACAATACCCAGGTTTCGAATGAGATTCTCCCTTTGTAGCAGGGCCTTCATCAGCTCTAGCTCCTCCTCTTCCACAATTTCCTGAGGCTGCATGGTGTCCAGGTGTACTGGTACCTGCTACAAGGAACATAAGAGATAAATGCAGGATCTCCAAGGATGAGTCCCAAGTTATCAGCAAGGATGGCTACAGACCCCTTGCCCACTCTACCTCTGCCCCTTCCTTGACCTTAATGTATGGTTCCCACATCACTCATCCTCTGCTATTCTTGACCCTTTGCTATCCATTCTCTCACCTCCTGTTCCAAAAAGTCATATTCATTTTATTGATTGGGAACTCATCTCTCTCGTGCAAGGGGAGGAGGGGACAGCAGATTCCCTTCTCTAGTAGTGCCAAGCCATTTTCCTGCAAAAAGCAAGAGCCACAAAATCCCCGACACCTCTTTCTCCTGGATCCGGTTCCTGTAAACCAAGTGAGTAGAAAGGCCCTCTCTCCCTGCCCTGGATCGGCTCTTCTCTCCTGCTGATTCCCCCTGGTTCTGGTCCTTGTTTTCCTTTCTCTTTTTATTACTTGAGGTCTCCTGCTGTTCCTGCTTGAGGCGGATCTCTTCCAGTTGCTGCCTGGCAAGACACAGAAACTTCAGGTGCTGGAGAATTGTGTTGGGGAGAAGGGGGTGAGGAAAAACAGGGATGGGGAAAGGGTAGGAAATTATGATGTTTGGGGGACTGATGGAAGAGGAATAAGGGGAAGATGGGAAACCTACTAAACTGAAAAAGTCATTAGGCGTCTGATAGGATGTATAGTTCCACTCCTTTCTTTTTTAAGAACTGAACAGATTAATATTGGTGAGTAGAGTTTTTTTTTTTTTTTCCTCCTGTTTTTGTATCAAACCACACATGGTACCTGTCTACTTTTCTTTGGATCTTAAGAAGTTAGGAGCAGGAATAAGACTAGCATTGCTAGTACAAATAAGGATTGGGAAAGAAATACCAACTAGGAAACAGCTTTGGAAATTCTAGACATCTACACATGTGTTAGTTGTCATTATCGCCATTATTATTCTTTCATAAAATATCCAATGGCTTTTGTTACATAGCTTTTAAAAAGCTAGTGCCAGGTTTTATCAACTCTTGCATTATCTAATTCTGTGCCATTGTGTTTATAAGTCTCAGTTGAATTTTCTTCTTTGGACCACATTTAGAAATCAGTAAAACAAGTATATTTAGAGAGGGGAAGAAGATGGTAAGAGAACTAAAATTCATGTCATATGAGAAAAGATTGAAGATAGTGACTTTCATTCTGTATAGTTTCAGAGGAAAGAGCAATAAGTGTATTTAGGGGGAACAAAATGTGACTTATTTTAGGGAAGACATTTCCAGTGATGAGACCAATTTGAAAATTTACAGGTATTTTCACTGGGATTTGAGTGTTCCCCTTGTAGAAATTCTCAATCAGATCACATTACAGCAAGAAATAGCCTTGCATGCTAGAGGTATCATCAGCTCATAGAATAATGCCATATTGTATCTGTGAGCAGTGCTTTAAAAATAAAGTCACCTTCATGTCCAAAGTTCCTTATTCTATTACCTCATCTTCCAGGTCAAGTTATCTAGAATTATAATAGTTTAGCAATGAAGCAAATGTTTATCACTTGTAAATTTAATTTACTCCTTTGACCTAAAAGATAACTGGATAATGCTGTTATGAACACCATATAAGTTAAAGGATGAGGTCAGCATTATTTGCCATTTTTAAGCTACAACCAAACTATCTCAGGTTAATGGACTTTGAAGGCAGGACATCATTTACCAGAAGTTATTTAGCAATAAAAGGTGTTTTATTTATACACCTTGAGTAATCACCTTTATTTATAGGACCTTTTAAGTATATCCCACCTGAATTTAGAGACCATCTCAAGAATAGATTCGACACATTGAATATTAATGACTGAAGACCAGACGAGTTGTGGGATGACATCAAGGACATCATACAAGAAGAAAGCAAAAGCTCACTAAAAAGAGAGAAAAGAAAAAAAAAAAAGACCAAAATGGATGTCAAAAGAGGCTCTGAAACTTGCTCTTGAAAGTAGAGCAACTAAAGCAAATGGAAGAAATGATGAAGGAAAAGACCTGAACAGAAGATTTCAAAGAGTGGTTTAAGAAAACAAAGTAAACTATTAAAATGAAATGTGCAAAGACCTGGAATTAGATAACTGAAAGGAAAGAACATGCTCAGCATTTTTCAAACTGAGAGAACTGAAGAAAAAATTCAAGCCTTGAGTTACAATTTTGAAGGATTCTATGGGGAAAAAAATATTAAATGACACAGGAAGCATCAAAAGAACATGGAAGGAATACAGAAAGTCACTGTACCAAAAAGAACTGGTCGATGTTCAACCATTTCAGGAGGTAGCATATGATAAAGAACTGATGATATTGACGGAAAAAGTCCAGAGTGCACTGAAGGCACTGGCCAAAAACAAGGCTCCAGGACTTGACAGAAGGCCAGTTAAGATATTTCAACAAGACAAGTGGATGCAGCACTGGAGGTGCTCATTCATCTATGCTAAGAAATTTGGAAGACAGCTACCTGGCCAACTGGCTGGAAGAGATCCATATTTGTCCCCATTCCAAAGAAAGGCAATCCAACAGAATGTGGAATTATCATTAACATCGCACACAAATAAAATTTTACTGAAGATAATTCAAAAGCATTTGCAGCAGTACATGGAGAGGGAACTGCCAGAAATTCAAGCTGGGTTCAAAAGAGGACTTGGAACAAGGGATATCATTGCTGATGTCAGATGGATCTTGGCAGAAAGCAGAGAATACCAGAAAGATGTTTACCTGTGTTTTATTGGCTATGCAAAGACATTCAACTGTGTGAATCATAACAAATTATAGGTAACATTGCAAAGAATGGGAATTCCAGAACACTTAATTGTGCTCAAGAGGAACCTGTACGTAGACCAAAGGCAGTCGTTCGAACAGAACAAGGAGATGATGCCTGGTTTAAAATTAGAAAAGGTGTGTGTCAGGGTGGTATCCTTTTTACATACTTATTCAATGTGTATGCTGAGCAAATAACCTGAGAAGCTAGACTACGTGAAGAAGAATGAAACATCCGGACTGGAGGAAGACTCGTTAACAACCTGTATTACACAGATGACACAGCCTTCCTTTGGAAAGCAAAACCAAAGAACAAGCCTGTTGCTGCAGAACTGCCCCATAGGGTTTCCAAGGAGCAGCTGGTAAACTCGAACTGCCAACCTTTGGGTTAGCAGGCGAGCTCTTAATCACTGAGACACCAGGGCTCTGTGGAAAGCAAACAGGGCTTGAAATACTGATGAAGATCAAAGATGACAGCCTTCAGCATAGATTGCATCTCAACATAAAGAAAACAAAAATCCTCACAACTGGACCAATAAACAGCATGATAAATTGAGAAAAGATTGAAGTTGTCAAGTATTTCATTTTACTTGGAGTCACAATCAATGTCCATGAAAGTGGCAATGAAGAAATAAAATGATGCATTACATTGGGCAAATCAGCTGCATAAGACCTCTTGAAAGTGTTGAAAAGCAAAGACATCACTTTGAGGACTAAAGGTGTTCCTGACCCAAACCATGGTATCCTCAATCGCCTCATATACATGCAAAAGCTGGATAGTGATTAAGGAAGAATGAAGAAGAATTGATGCCTTTGAATTATTCTGTTGACAAAGAATATTGAATATACCATGGATTGCCAGAAGAACAAACAAATCTGCTTTGGAAGAAGTACAGAAAGAATGCTTAGAGGTGAGGCTGGCAAGACTTTGTCTCACATACTTTGGACATGTTATCAGGAGGGATCAGTCCCTGGAGAAGGACATCATGCTTGGTACAGTAGAGGGTCAGCAAAAAAGAGGAAGATCCTCAATGAGATGGAGTGACACAGTGACTGCAATGATGGAATCCAGCATAGCAAAGATTGTAAGGATGGCGCAGGATCAGGCAATGTTTTGTTGTTTCTTTGTATTGTATGTAGGGTCGCTATGAGTTGGAACCAACTTGACAGCACCTAACAACAACAACAACATTTATTCACATTTGAAATAATACTTAATAGGTAACCTTTTCAGCAACTGCCTAACTACATTCAAAAAGGAGAAATGCCTCAGTGATCCACGTTTATAATTTAATCTTTCCTCAGGAACTCTCCATCCATTCATAAGGAAACTCAGATGATGAATATCTTCACACTATACTCTATACCCTCCATGCATCTGTCAGTTTGTCTTACTGTGGGAGCTTGTGTGTTGCTGTGATGCTGGAAGCTATGCCACGGGTATTCAAATACCAGCAAGGTATTTGAATGGTGGACAGGTTTCAGCTGAGCTTCCAGACTACGACAGACTAGGAAGAAGGACCCGGCGTTCTACTTCTGAAAAGAATTAGCCAGTGAAAGCCTTATGAATAGCAGTGGAACTTTATCTGATTTAGTGCTGGAAGATGAGCCCCTCAGGTTGGAAGGTGCTCAAAATATGACTGGGGAAGAGCTTCCTCTTCAAAGTAGAGTCAACCTTAATGACATGTATGGAGTAAAGCTTTTGGGACCTTCATTTGCTGATGTGGCATGACTAAAAATGAGAAGAAACAGCTGCAAACCCATTAATAATCAGGACCTGGAATGTACAAAGTATGAATCTTGGAAAATTGGAAATCATCAAAAATGAAATGGAATGCATAAACATTGATATCCTAGGCATTAGTGAGGTGAAATGGACTGGTATTGGCCATTTTGAATCAGACAATCATATGGTCTACTATGTCAGGAATGACAGCTTGAAAAGGAGTGGTGCTGCATCCATTGTCAAAAAGAACATTTCAAGATCTGTGCTGAAGTACAACTCTGTCACTGGTAGGATAATATCCAAACACCTACAGGAAAGACCAGTTAATACGAATATTATTCAAATTTACACACCAATCACTAAGTCAAAGATGAAGAAATAGAAGATTTCTATCAGCTGCTGCAGTCTGAGATTGATCAAACATGCAATCGGGAAGCACTGATAATTCTGGCGATTAGAATGTGAAAGTTGGAACAAAGAAGAAGTTTGGGTAGTTGGAAAATATGGCCTTGGTGACAGAAACAATGCTGGAGATCTAATGATAGAATTTTGCAAGACCAACAACTTCTTCACTGCAAATACCTTTTTTTCATCAAAGCCAACACCAACAGCAACTATACATGTGAACCTCATCAGATGGAATACACAGGAATCAATCGACTACATCTGTGGAAAGAGATAATGGAAAAGCTCAATATCATCAGTCAGAACAAGGCCAGGGGCTGACTATGGATCAGACCATTGATTACTCATATGCAAGTTCAAGTTGAAACTAAAGGAAATTAGAACAAGTCCATGAGAGACAAAGTATGATCTTGAGTATATCCCACTTGAATTTAGAGATCATCACAAGAACAGATTTGACAAGTTGAACACTAATAACCGAAGACTAGACAAGTTGTGGAATGCCATCAAGGACTCATAGACGAAGAAAGCAAGAGGTCATTTAAAAGGCAGGAGAGAAAGAAAAGACCTAACTGGATGTCAGAAGAGACTCTGAAACTTGCCCTTGAATGTCCAGTAGCTAAAGCAAAAGGAAAAAATGATGAAGTAAAAGCTGAACAGAAGATTTCAAAGGGTGGCTTGAGAAGACAAAGTATTATGATGACATGTGCAAAGACCTGGAGACAGAAAGCCAAAAGGGAAGAACACACTCAGCGTTTCTCAAGCTGAAAGAACTGAAGAAAAAATTCAGGCCTGAGTTACAATACTGAAGGATTCTAAAGGGAAAATATTAAATGATGCAGGAAGCATAAAAAGAAGATGGAAGGAATACACAGAGTCACTATATCAAAAAAGAATTAGCCGACATTCAACCATTTCAGGAGGTAACATATGGTCAGGAGCCAATGGTACTGAAGGAATAAGTCCAAGCTGCACTGAAGGCATTGGTGAGAAACAAGGCTCCAGGAATTGATGGAATACCAACTGAGATGTTTCAGAAAACAGATGCAGATCTGTAAGTACTCACTCATCTATGCCAAGAAATTTGGAAGACAGCTATCTGGCTAAACAGCTGGAAGAGATCCGTATTTATGCCTATTCCCAAGAAAGGTGATCCAACAGAATGTGGAAATTATCGAGCAATATCATTAATATTACATGCCAGCAAAATTTTGCTGAAGATCATTCAAAGCAGCTGCAGCAGTATATCAACAGAGAACAGCCAGAAATTCAAGCCAAATTTAGAAGATGACGTAGAACCGGGGATATCATCGCTGATGTCAGAAGGATCCTGGCTGAAAGCAGACAATACCAGAAAGGTGTTTACTTGTGTTTTATTGACTATGCTAAGGCATTCGACTCTGTGGATCACACCAAATTATGGATAACATTGGGAAGAATGGGAATTCTGGAACACTTAATTGTGCTCATGAGGAGTCTGTACATGGATTAAGAGGCAATCACTGGAACAGAACAAAGGGATACTGCATGGTTTAAAGCCAGGAAAGGTGTGCATTAGGGCTGTATCCTTTCACTGTACCTATTCAATCTGTATGCTGAGCAAATAATCTAAGAAGCTGGACTATATGAAGAATGGGGCATCAGGATTGGAGGAAGACTCATTAACAACCTGCGTTATGCAGATGACACAACCTTGGTTGCTGAAAGTGAAGAGGACTTGAAGCCCTTACTGATGAAGATCAAAGACCACAACCTTCAATATGGATTACCCCTCGATATAAAGAAAAAAAAATCCTCACAACTAGACCAGTAAACAACATCATAATAAATGGAGAAAAGATTGAGGTTGTTAAGGATTTCATTTTACTTGGATCCACAATCAACGCCCATGGAAGCAGCAGTCAAGAAATCAAAAAACACATTGCATTGGGCAAAAGGCTGCAAGAGATCTCTTTAAAATGTTAAAAAGGAAAGATGTCACCTTAAGGACCAAGGTGTACCTGACCCAAGCCATGGTGTTTTCAATCGCCTCATATGCATGTGAAGACTGGACAATGAATAAGGAAGACCGAAGAAGAACCGACATCTTTGAATTGTGGTGTTGGCAGAGAGTATTAAGATATCATGGACTGCCAAAAGAATGAACAAATCTGTCTTGGAAGAAGTACAACCAGAATGCTCCTTGAAAGCAAGGATGGTGAGACTGCCTCTCACATACTTTGAACGTGTTGTCAGGAGGGATCAGCCCCTGGAGAAGGACATCAGGCTTGGTAAAGTGAAAGGTCAGTGAAAAAAAGGAAGATCCTCAATGAGATGAATTCACACAGTGGCTGCAGCAATGGGCTCGAGCAAAGCAACAATTATGAGGATGGTGCAGGATTGGGCAGTGTTTCTTTCTGTTGTGCATAGGGTTGCTATGAGTCAGAACCAACTCGACGGCACCTAACAACAACAAATACTCTAAACCTCAATAACCCAACTTACCATTTCCCACAAAACTCCTTCTCCCATATACTCTCCTTATTTTTGGCTAATGACACCGTTTTTCTTCCAGATGGAGCTTGTACTGGCCCTTGATCCCAGCCTGTTTAGACCTCTTATTTTTAGAACAATGTGGTTCACCCTCAGCAAGGACAACGAATCCACTGATTGGCCAGTGATCTGGGGAGAAAACACCATCTGGGCCCATCAGCTGTCTCTCTGAGGAATTTAGAAAGCTGAAAGACTATTGTCAGTTAGCCAGAGAAGTTGAAGCCAAGGGCCCACATGGTGGATTCAGGGCTAAAGAGTTCTGGGAAAACAAAGCCATGTGAAACTTGAAGTTATGGGCTGGAAAATTTTGGGTAAGTATAGGAAGGTGGTTAACAGGGCATAGAGCACAGGCATGAGCACGGAAGCAGACCTGCAGAGAGATACAGAGGCAAGCAATGAGGCCTCTGGTAAGAGCTATGTGGAGCAGCCTTGGTACATGACATTGTTTTGGTTTCCAACTCCTATTTCTAAGAGTTCTATCTGAATCAGCTCTCTTCTTGGATTCTGACGAAAGTTCTCTATTCCTTAGAACACTCCTGCCCTCTTTTGTGTTAGCTAGTTTGAATGATCTCACCTTGAAACCCAAGGATTTCTAATATCTTTCACAGCTATCTGCAACATTCCCTTTATGTGGCCACTTAAACTCTAGTTTAAGCTGTCATGATCTACATCTCCTCACCAAACCTATTGCAATAACTTCAACTTTATTCTCCTACGGTCTACAAACCTTCACCCATCCAGTTACCTGTTTCCCAATTTCAAAAACAAACAAACAATAATGCACCCAAACCCATCGCTGTTGAGTCGATTTCGACTCATAGGGACCCTATAGGACAGAGTAGAACTGCCCCATAGGATTTCCAAGGCCATAAATCTTTATGGTAGCAGAGTGCCACATCTTTCTCCAAAGGAGCAGCTGGTGGGTTCAAACCGCCGACCTTTCACAGTTAGCAGCGGAGCGCATAACCACTGTGCCACCAGGGCTTCTTCCTGCTTCCCACTACCAGGTTAATCTTCAAAACGCCCATCTTCGATTGTATCACTTCCTTCCTCAGAAACTTTCCAGGACTCCCTATTGTCTAGCAAATGAAACACAAAATACTGTCATTCAAGGCCAGCCTACCTTTGAGTTTCATTTTCTACTGCTTCTAAACACAAACACACACTCACTCCTTTGTTTTTGGTGTTTGGACAATTGTCAAAGTACACTCCGTAGGCCCACTCTATAGGATATATGTAAGATACGTGCTCATTGCTTTCCATGGTCTGCAGAAGCCTCTCACATTATTCTTTATTTTTCAAGAGTACACTGATATACTTCGTTTATTTCAAGTGGCATAAAAATATCTAGTTATATTTTGTCTAAGTAATTATTCTTTAGTAGAAGTGATGAAAATCTTTAAGTAATACTTGGTTAGAAACATAATCAAAACTTACCAAATTATCTCTTTGACAGTTCAAATGTTATCATCTTTTGAAATCATATCTGCCTGTAAAACACATCCTAAAATTCACCTTTGAGACTTTTTTTGTGCATGTGTGTGTGCTTTAGGTAAAAGTTTACAGAGCAAATTAGTTTCTCATTAAACAATTAATACACATGTTGTTTTGTGACACTGATTGCCAATCCTGCAACATGTCAACATTCTCCCCTTCTCAACCTTGGGTTCCCCATTTCTGTTCATACAGCTTTCTTGTCCCGCCTGCCTTCTTGACCTTGCCCCTGGGCTGGTGTGCCCATTTAGTCTCATATACATGGTTCAGTTACTTGTGTTATTGTTTGTTTTATAGGCCCGTCTGATCTTTGGCTGAAGGGTGAACCTCTGGACTGACTTCAGTACTGAGTTAAAAGGGTTTCCGGGGGCCATACTCTCAGGGTTTCTCCAGTCTCTGACAGACCAGTAAGTCTGGTCCTTTTTTGTGAGTTAGAATTTTGTTCTACACTTTTCTCCAGCTTTGTCCAGTGCCCTCTATTGTGATCCGAGACTTTCTTGACTCATGAAGTCAGCTCTAATTTCTCTGTCAACTACTACCGTGTTTCTTCCTCTCTTATGACATTTGTTTTATTTTGCCTTACATTATGCTTATCTTCACATTTATTGTAGCTCTTCTCTTTGAGTCTAACCCCTTTGAAGGCAGGCCTTGGGTCTTATTTGCTTTGATGGTACCTGAAGTACTTAACAAAGTTCTCTGTCCATAATTGCAGTTCAGAAATGACTTGTGACTTAATTTTTTATTCAAATAGATATGAATCTGGATGCCATATACTAGTTAACTAAGCTGATGTATGTACATCTCTGTGGATTAAAATATATTACTTAATATAATGAGCATACCAACTAATGTACATTATAGCACAGGGTTTTGTAAGCATGCTGAGTATGGTACTGAGAAAAAGTATTTGGCTTATCAGTGAATTCTAATCACATTCTTAAAACCATATATGTTCCTGTCAGAAAAATCATAGTCCAAAGAATATCAAATGCTTAAGACAGCAAAGAAAATAAACTCCAGATCCCCTCCTAAAACTTTACAGAGTACTCTTCTGTTTCCCTGGCTCCAGAGTATTTGCACTCTACATGCCAACAGACCCCTTTCTTTTGTGCCTATCAATCATGACAGTGGCTTCTTTGACAATAGCAATATCTGTGAACTTGCATCATTTAAGAAACATTTATTAGCTAACAACTGTTTACAAAACATTGGGTTAGATCCTGTACAGCACACAAAATGGTGAAAATATCTGCTGTGTCCTGAAGAAATGAGGGATCTAATTAGGCAAACAAAATAGATACCTGGAAAGAATACATGTAATACAGGATAAGTGTATGATTGTTCAAGTTATCTATTACTGCACAATAAACCATCCCCAAACTTAAAACAACCACAATGACTTATCTGGGTCAATTTGCAATCTGGACAGGGTCTGATGGGGACGGCTTGTTCTACTTGGCACCAGCTGGGGATACTCAACCAGAAATCCCCTTTAAAGATGCTTTGTTCATCCACATATCTGGCACCTTGGTAATCCTTGACCTCTCTCTGTCTTGCTCTCCACATGGTGTCTCATTCCCCAGGGCCTCACAACGTGACATAGGCTTCTTTACTACACGGCAGGCTCAGGGTAATCATGTTGTTACCTGGTGGCTGGCTTCCCCAGAACAAGCATTTCAAGTGTCCCAGGAGAAAGCTAGAAGGGTTATTATGACCTTGCCTCAGAAGTCCAAGAATGACACTTCAGCAGCATTCTGTTGTTTAAACAAATCACTAAGGACAATGCTAACCCAAGAGGAGGGGAATTAGACTCCATTCTTAACTGGAGGAGTATGAAGGGATTTATAGCCATCACTAATCTACCACAATGATTAAGGGTACACTGAGTAATACAAACAAGAAGCACTTATACTGAAGTATATGGGGAGTGAGGGGGAGCTTAAGCAAGTTACAACCTGTGGCCCAAATCTAGCTCATTGCCTATTTTTGTAAATAAAGTTTTATTGGAAGATGCCCATGCCCATTCATTTTCTTATTGTCTATGGTTATTCTTGTATACAACTGCAGAGTCCGGTAGTCACAATCGAGACTGGATGTTTTGCAGTCTACAATATTTATTATGTTGTCCTTTACAGGCTAAGTTTGCTGGCCCCTACTCTAATATATAGTTATGTTCTGCTAATGCTTGGTTTGAATTGCTTTTTAAAATTATACTTGTTAACTGCCGAAACATCCTAGGAAAGTTCAACTTACAAGCTTACAATTTACCCACAGACATAGGTACACACAGAGCAACCCTCTGGAGCAGTATAGAGTCAGTTGTGTCTGCCACCACCTGTTGGTGTTAATAGTAGTGCTCTTTGCTGTAGCTCGGCTACTGCCCTTATGAGTTTACTGTGTGTTTGCTAAATGTGTTTTTTGTTTTAAAATGTTTCTAAGAGTAGTTAACCTATTAAGGCTAATAAGCGCAAAAAAACTGCAATGAGTTTTAAACATCGTAAGTAACAAAGGGAGTATGATTGTGATACAAAGTAAAAATAATTTTTAAAATTAAAAATTATATGAAAAGACACTTGTTATTTGGGCATGTGGGATAAATCATTGGAAGGATAGATTCCAAAGAACTAAGAGTGAATCAGCAACGTGTTAAAAGTGCTTTGCCTCTGTGATTGACAATCAGCCGGCAAAGTATAAAAATAACGGAACAATGTAGAAACACACGTGAGGCTAAAGGAACAACCTCAGAACCTTCTGTCTGTCTAATGTTGATTCAGGAGAAGATTACAAGGATTTGAGAATCTGAAGGCCAAGTGAGCACAGTGAAAAGGATATTCGTGAAACTCGTGATGAAAGATAGTGTTTCCATAGGTCAAGGCCACAGTAAGAGTTGCACAATAACAAAGTGAGGAGAGTGCGGATGCAAGAAAATTCCCTCCGACATTTGCAGAGATCAACAGGAGAAGGGTTTACCACCTCAGCAGACTTTCATATTATACAAAACTGGGCTATTTTGGGGGGGGGGGGGGTGGGAGGGGGAAGATACCTAGCAGCCCTCATAGTTTCAAGGAGGAAAAGAGAATGCCTACTTTAAAACTGCAAGAACCAACTCACTCTCATTTTGTGCAAACCCTTCCAGGAACTAAGAAGCTTTGTAGAACAAACCTGATCTTAAATATTTTAAAATGTGTTTTCTGAATTTTAAGCTCTGTAGTTAAAATAAACAAGCAAACAGACAAGCAAAGCAGAACCCATTCTCCCACATGTGATACATCACATTTAGACACAGTGGCTTCCACAATACGTTAACTTTCATTGCAAACCTTGGAGTAAACTTTTTGATGTAATTTGTGATTCATTGAGATTTTAAGCACAGCTATTAAAAAAAAAAAAAGCCTATTAACAGCATGTATTTAGTTTTAGAAATTGAGATTTTCCCAGCTCTGTGCCATCTAAAGAAAATATAGAAATATGTTGGGTGTTGAAGGCTTTCAGCGTCAACCTCAACGTTCAAGTCTCTTTTTTGTGTGTGTCCGTCAAAATAGCCTATGGTTTTCATTGATTGACTATCTCTTAAGTTCTTAGAAAATACTACTTTCATCTGTTTTATATATGGGGATTTCACATAAGGTTTCCTTTGGAGGAAAAAATACTCTAGTGTTTAAAAAACTTAAAAATCATTACTATAACAAACTATTGAAGATTTTGAGCAGGAAAGTTCCATAATGGAAGTGGCGTTTCAGGAATATATTAATCTGGTTATATGTCAGATGGATTGCCCAGAGAACAGTTAAAAAGATACTGTGAACAGCGTCCTGTGAAAATAACCATTATAATACAATAGGAAATAAAACTAAGACCTATTATATCTGTTGGGAATCCTAAGAGGCATAAAACAAAGCACTTGAAAAATTACGTTTACATGCCAAATAAGTGTACCGAAAGGCTTCACCTTCAAGCTCTATGACTTCCTCTATTTTGTGTTCAAATAAAAAATGTTAAACAAGGAAAGAATGGTCC
Source organism: Elephas maximus indicus (assembly GCF_024166365.1). NCBI lineage: Eukaryota > Metazoa > Chordata > Mammalia > Proboscidea > Elephantidae > Elephas > Elephas maximus. Next base: position 198,490,972 of record NC_064819.1, on the reverse strand, counting down.
TGCAGCAAATGTTCAGATGGATTCCTGATATAGAAGAAAAACTCCTACCCTACTTCATTTATAATTTTTAACCCCAAAGTATTTTTCGTGACTTTACAAAAACTTGTTTCAAAGATAATAAATGTTCATTGTAGAAAGTTATAAAAATGTATGTAAGTAAACACAAAATAAAATTACTTGGAATTCTACAACCTACACAGAATGGATTTAAAGAAGGAGGAGCTTCCAGAAATAAGACAAACTAGAAAGAAAGACCTGGCAATTTACTTCCAATGAAAACCCTATGAATCACAGTGCTGTGATAAGCAATCGATCATGGGGATGGTGTAGGATCAGGCAGTGTTTTATTTCACTGTGCATGGAGTCACCATGAGTCGAGGCCAACTCTACTTTTCAATGTATGGTCTCTCAAACATTATTCTATATAAATATATGCTAATAAACAAATAGGTTTACAAATAAAATTATGCAAAATATCCATTTCAGCAATACGTCCCTCTTATTAATTAAATATTTAGCAATCAGGGAATAATTATTTAATAAATATCAATAGGCAGAAATCTAATACATAATTTTAAGCAGACTATCTTAGAAATTTTTTTTAAATTTAATTCAAATTATGGTTATAATATGTGACTGATCCCAAGAATAAAATAAATTTTGTTTATATCCAGTCTTAAGTTTTGAAGTGTTTGGAAATACCAATCTCTTTTTAATTTCAACTGGCTTGACCTCAAAGTAACCAGAATTTGGTGTATTACATGGGTTCATCTGAGAACCTCACCAGACTGGAGCTGAAATGGACTTTAAAGTACATCTATTTCAACACCCCCCCCCCCCCCCCCCCCGCCCAGGTAAATTAGTTCATTATTTCCAGTTGGTATATCAGCCAGGTAAATTTTTGCTTTCTTAAATTGGTGTCTTTTGCCTTCTTCCTCCCTCCTTGGCAATACTTATTAAAACTTTGTTTCTCTCCTTCCAGTTATTCTGCTTACTGATACTCTTACCATTTGTAGATACTGAACCCCTAGTGATTCAATGACTGGCTTAAATCACATACTCGTGTACTGGCAGATCTAAGACTTGACTCCTTGTTCCTGGATTTTCTCCCGATTTGTGTTCAGGGCTCTTGCCATCACATCTATTACATTATACTAAAGGTTCAAGAATATAAATACTAGAAGCCCTCATTATTAACACTGTTCCACTTGTGGCAATGATTTTGTGACATGGGAACTGAGGACACAATGTAGCAAAGACAGATGACATTTGAACTAAAAAAACAACAAAACAAATCAAGAAATTAAAAAATATATTTTTCCACTATTCAAAATAGCATGTTAATTTTGTGACTACAAATAAGACTTCCTAACACCATTTTTAACTTATGAGAATGGCAACAATTAAGTTGAACAACATTCTGCTTCTGAGGCTCTCATATACTGCTAGTTGAAGGGCACAATGATGAAACCCCCATGAAGGACTTTTTGGCAATATTTTTAATAGTTACAAATGTATTTACCCTTTGACCCAGCAGTCTCACTTCTGGGAATGGATCTTACTGATACATCTGCATAGATCAAAATGATTTATGTCCAAGGTTATTCACTATTGCATGGTTTGTAATAGTAAAAGATTGGAAACAAACCAAATCTATCAACAGAGGAGTGGTTAATTGAACTATAGTACATGCACACAATGGAATATTAGGCAGCTGTAAAAAATAACAGCGAGAAAGGATGAGATGTACTGATAAATGTGAAACTCAAGGTGCAGAATAAGGTATATAATACACTAAATTTAAATAAGAAATGAAGGAAATATTCCTCCCTTAGGGCAAACAGGAAATGAGGTAGACAGTGACAGAGGAGGAAGTGTGTCTTTTCACTGTACAGTTTGTTAAGCTTTAAGTTTTTTTAATTATTTGAGTATATTACTTACTAAGTAAAAACTAAAGGTTTAGAACAAACAACTTTCAGTTCCATTGTTCTAGTTAAATGATAAAAAACAAACCAACAAAACAAAACAAAATGATGATAGGTCAGGAAAATAAATGATAGGTCAGGAAAAAAGTACCCTAAGTTTTTTCTGGTTTAATCATTTTGAATAAAAACATAGAGATATTTTCTTAGATGAGCTCTCCTGTTGTGAGAAAAAAAGCAAAGAAAAATATTAAATCAATGTACAGACAACTTCCCATGATAACCCTTTAGTAATTTGCTGCTTTATTATGGTATTAAGATATCTAAGAGATTCCGAAGCAACACCAACTTTACTGACTTTTCTGACTCTAATCGTTCTGAAAAGTGATATGTCATCAAAACGTCCCTATTTCAAATATCTGTTACCTATCAAAGAGAGGTGGAAATACCATAAAATATAGCAGGAAACAGTGACGTTAGTAAGCTGAGACACAGATTGTAAAATAAATAAAATTAAAAAAAAAAAAACTTATTCACACAGCCATATAAACTAGCAATTTGATTAGAATAACCAGTTGGATAAAACAGACCTGAATCATTAACTTGACAGGATAATTGTCAACTATTCATTTTCTTTTATTTTTTTCTCTGTTTTTAAATTTGTGCTTTAAGTGGAAGTTTACAATTCAAGTCAGTTTCTCATACAAAAAATTACACACACTCAACTGTTCATTTTAAATGTGACTTAAAAAATATGTTTCTGTCAAGTAGATTCCAACTCATGGGACCCCATTTATCTAAATGTAACTACATAAACCCAAACCCATTGCCATCAAGTTGATTCCTACTCAGAGTAACCCTGTAGGCCAGAGTAGAGCTGCCCCACAGGGCTTCCAAGGAGTGGCTGGTGGATTTGAACTGCCAGTCTTTTAGTTAGCAGCCAGGCTCTTAACCACTGTGCCACCAGGGCTCCAAATGTGACTACATAGACACATTTTACCCCTTAAAATTAGACTTTTCTAGCAGGTTTATGAGTTAGGATTTCATACAGTTGAAGCAGGAGAACACAATGCTTTTAGAATTTGAAGTAAATTTTGTATTAAGATTATATTTTCAGAATTATGTATTATAGATTTAAAAAAAAAAAACCAAACCACTGCCATCGAGTCAGTTCCAACTCATAGCGACCCTATAGGACAGAGTAGATATATATATATAATTATTTTTTTAAACGAAATGTATACTACCCATGTGACTTTAGAATAGTCTCTCAACCATCCTCTAGCTTCAGTTTCCTTCTATGTTCATAGAGATCGTAATACCTGTTCAAAGGGTTGTTGTGAGGATTAAAATGAGATAATATATAACAATGTGCTTAATACCATGCTCTTTGTTGTTGTTAGGTGCCCTTGAGCTGGTTCCGACTCACAGCGACCCTACCTACAACAGAATAAGACACTGCCCAGTCCTGTGCCATCCTCACAATCATCGTTACGCTTGAGCCCATTGTTGCAGCCACTGTGCAAATCCACCTCTTTGAGGGTCTTCCTCTTTTTTGATGATCCTCTACTTTACCAAGCATGATATCCTTCTCCAGGGACTGATCCCTCCTGATAACATGTCCAAAGTATGTGAGACGTAGTCTCGCCATTCTTGATTCTAATGAGCATTCTGGCTGTACTTCTTCCAAGACAGATTTGTTTGTTCTTTTGGCAGTTCATGGTATATTCAATATTCTTCACTAACATCGTAATTCAAAAGTGTCAATTCTTCGATCTTCCTTATTCGTTACCCGGTTTAAGCATGTATATGAGGTGATTGAAAACATCATGGCTTGGGTAAAGTGCACCTTAGTCTTCAAGGTGACATCTTTGCTTTTTAACACTTTAAATAAGGCTTTTGCAGCAGATTTACCAAATACAATGTGTCGTTTGATTTCTTAACTGCTGCTTGCATGGGTGTTGATTGTGAAAAGTAAAATGAAATCCTTGACAACTTCAATCTTTTCTCTGTTTATTGTGATGTTGCTTATTGGTCCAGTTGCGAGGATTTTTGTTTTCTTTTTGTTGAGGTGTAATCCATACTGAAGGCTGTGGTCTTTTATCTTTATCACTAAGTGCTTTAAGTCCTCTTCACCTTCAGCAAGCAAGGTTGTGTCATCTGCATAACGCAGGTTGTTAATGAGTCTTCCTCCAGTCGTGATGCCCTGTTCTTCTTCATATAGTCCAGCTTCTCAGATTATTTGCTCAGCATACACATTAAATAAGTATGTAGAAAGGATACAACCCTAACCCACACCTTTTCTGATTTTAAACCATGCAGTATCCCCCTCGTTCTGTTTGGTCTTTTGGTCTATACAAGTTCCATGCAGTATCCCCCTTGTTCTGTTTGGTCTTTGGGTCTATACAAGTTCCTCATGAGGACAATTAAGCATTCTGGAATTCCTGTTCTTTGCAATGTTATCCATAATTTGTTTTGAACCACACAGTTGAATGTCTTTGCATAGTCAGTAAGACATAGGTAAACATCTTTCTGGTATTCTCTGCTTTCAGCCAGTATCCATCTGACATCAGCAATGATATCCCTGGTTTCATGTCCTCCTCTGACTTTGCTTGAATTTCATGAAGTTTTCTGTCAATATACTGCTGTAGCAGTTTTGGAATGATCTCCAGCAAAATTTTACTTGCATATTTATGGTATCATGCGATAATTTCCATTTTCTGTTGGATCACCTTTCTTTGGAATGGGCACAAATACGGATTCCTTCCAGTTGGTTGGCCAGGTAGCTGTCTTCCAAATTTCTTGGCATAGACAAGTGAGCACTTGCAGCGCTGCATCCATTTGTTGAAACATCTCAATTGGTATTCCATCGATTCCTGGAGCCTTGATTTTTGCTAATGCCTTCAGTGCAGCTTGGACCTCTTCCTTCAGTACCATTGGTTCCTGATCATATACTGCCTCCTGAAATGGTTGAATGTAAACCAATTCTTTTTGGTATAGTGACTCTGTATTCCTTTTATCTTCTTTTGATGCTTCCTGCGTCGTTTAATATTTTCCCCATAGAATTCTTCAATATCACAACTCGAGGCTTGAATTTTTTCTTCAGTTATTTCAGCCAAAAGGAGAGAAGCTGTTCCTGAATAGGAGATAAATGAGATCTGCACTTCACAGAGCAAACGTCCTTCTGTTTGTACAGAGTTAGCGTTAACCATGCCTGTGTGTGGCGATGGTGTTAGCACATCAGTGGTAAGTGAAGGAGCCAGAGCTTATGCTCAGGTGTTTCTCCCATGCTCTTAGCACTACACAACATGGCCTCATTGTATGGTTGATGACTATATTAAGTGTAAACTTTAAGCATTCGTAGACCAGGAGATTAAGAATTCTTAGTGTAGCAACAGGAAATGGCCATGCAACACAGACTTGTGGTCTATAAAACCCCTCCCTTCTTTGTAGCAGAGAAGATAGAGTGCAAAGGGGTGGCACAGGGTTGCACACAGAGGATCCGTGGACACTGAAGGACCGGAACCTCATTTGGAAAAGCCTCATGGGAAGGCAGAGCTGCCTCATCCCCCATTCTTCCCACAGGTATGTGTTCTCTGAGTTTGAGCAAGTCATTATCGCTTAGTGACAGAAGAAAGAATTAGAATAACAAGCACAATCCATTGCTTTGAAATTAATATGGACAGACAGCTCAACTGGAGAGATATTATTCAATATGGTAATGGTGGAGGTACACCTCATTTATCAGTATTAGGCCTGGTGGGAAACGTGATAAAATCAAAGTGTGATTAAAGAGAGTTTATTAAAGGGACTATATAGGGTCACTGTGAGTTGGAATTGACTCGACGGCAATGGGTTTGGTTTTTTTGGTTTATGCAAAGATATGGACAAGGTTTAGGAAAAACAATATCCTGCAGTTTGTAGCAGCAGGGAGTCTTCAGAATCTCTAGGTCTGAAGGGACAAAGGAGAAAGTGACTCTGTATGGAAAAGTGAGCTACCTGACAACAGCTAAGACCTTTGGGGGAAAAAGGCATTCTGTTTAATGGCAATCTGGCAACTAGGGAGGGGGAATAAATACCCTGGTTTCCTTTCCTTTCACCTTCTGATCTCCTGCTGGTACTTCCCTTTAGCTGAACACAACTGAAAGCCATTGAGCAAGGAAATCCCTTGGTGGAGTCTATATGGTTCAGTTTATTGGGGCATAAAATATGGTGGAAAAGGATGAAGTGGTTAGTGGATCTTGAAGGGCAGAGATATCCAGTGTATTCCAGATAGTTCTAATGAAGAAACTTTAATGAAAAAACCATTTACAGAGGTTTGGGCAAGGAGACCAAAGAGATGAACAAGCAACTTTAGGAATTGCCACCCCTAGATATAAAGTGGGGTGTGGGGGCACTGTTGATTTAGGGAAATTCATTCACTGCCAGGGATGTGGCCCTGAAACAACAGGAAGTAGGGAAGGAACTCTGCAGCCTTATCTCTGAGTCTCCATTCTTTTGCCAGTGTCTGAACCCAACCAGCAGCAACCAGGAAAGAGCCTGAGTGTGGAAGTCCATGACTTGAATTTGTTATTTTTTTCTTATGGTTGGATATGGGTTATGTTTTTTGGCAGGGGCACTAGATGAGGGGTGCTGTTTCCTACTTAGTGCTCAAATCAGGACACACTTGATTCAGTTTCTCTCATTATTGGGAACGTTAAGTCTGAGTTCTTCATTAAGGTAAGATTTTGTTTGCAGATTTCACCTTTGAAAAGGTACTTTTATTTTCCTTTCGAAATTAATGAAAAACCTACTGGGTGATGTTGTAAAACTCTGTGCACATCCTGTTCCTCGGTAATCTTTCACCTAATGATTTTAGTATTCAGTGGTGATCAATTATCACTATTAAAAAGCAAACAAGCAAAAAACTCTCTTCCATGAGTCATTCCAACTCACAGCGACCCTATAGGATAGAGTAGAACTGCCCCGTGGAGTTTCCAACGCTGTAAATCTTTACAGAAGCAGACTGCCACTTCTTTCTTCCATAGAGCAGGCTGGTGGGTTTGAACCGTCGACCTTTCAGTTAGCAGCTGAGTATTTAACAACTGTGCCACCAGGGATCCTTAATTATCCCTATGGAGGCTGCAAAACAATGATTTAAAATTCCATTATTCTACATTTATTAGGTGACGTTCTTTTATAAAGAAGAGCTTTCCATTCTCCCCATCCTTTTTAATGTTTTCACTATTAGCATGAACTCATACATTCTTTCTTTATACCATACACAATAATGCAGTATCGTACAGTCATTCATTCTGATGCTCAAATTGTCAAAAATTCAGGGAATGGGTGCTTCAGCAAACCAGCTGCTATGCTGGTTCTGTCAAAGTTTTCTGTAGGGCCCTTACAGATCCTTTGATATATTTAATTCTAAATAATCACATTTCATGTTATTTAAATGGTATCTTTTAATATCACTTTAATGTGTTTATCATGGATATATAGTATACAATTTTTGTATACTGGTTTTGTATTAATCAATTTTACTACATTCTCTTATTAATTTTAATAATTTATATCTAGATCATTTTGGATTTCTGTTAACCATATCATCTGAAAATAATGACAATGGTATTACTTTCTTTCCAGTATTTATACTTTTAATTTCACTTTGCCTTCCTGTACTAGTTAAGATCTCCAGTAAAATTTAGAAGTGGTACTAGCAGGTATTCTCATATTATCTTCCAATACTAAAAAGAAAGATATTAACATTTCATTATTAATGTTTACTCTAGGGTTTGGTTGATATCCTTTATGGAATTAAGGAATTTTACTTTTATTACCTGTTTGTCATGAGAGTATTTCTTTTTAAATTATGAATGGATGCTGAATTTTATTAAATATCTTTTTAATTTATTGAAAGAGCTCATGGCTTTTATCCTTCAATCTGTAATTTGTTGTATAGGGGATATTTGCATTCTTAAAATATATTAATTTGTATCCTATGTTAAAACAGTCTTACTAGATTAAATACAACTTCTTAATGATCTATGATCTTTTTTAAGGTTTTGTGACTGTGTTCATGAGTGGATTGGTCTTTAATTTTCCTTTCTCCCAGTGTGCTTTTCAGGTTTTTGTATGAAGGTTATGCTATCCTACTATAATCATCTGTGGAATGATCTCTCTTTTTCCTGTATAAAACTATGTGTAAAATTAGAATGATTTTTTTCTTTGAACAGTTGTTATACCTCACTATCGAAATCATATGGAGCTGGAGATACAGTTTGTGGAAAGGTCTTTCCTGATTCAAATTCTTTATAAAAGTTATGATGCTATTTAAGTTTTCTATTTCTTCCCTAATCGATTTTAGTATAATGTATTTTTCTAGGAATTTTTTTTTTGGTATCTGTTTTGTCTAATATTTCAAATGTATTGGCATAACATTTTATTAGCTTTTTAATGTTTCTGGCAAGGTCTCCTTCATACAGTGAATTCTTAATTCTCATTTCTTTCTCTTTCTCCCCCTCCTTCTGTCCCTCTCTCTCTCTTAAATTCAGTAGTACCAGAATTTTGTCAGTTCAGTTAAACTTACTGGAGAGCCAACTTCTGGCTAAGTTGATCCTCTCTATTGTATGTTTTCTATTTAATTAATTCTGTTCTTATCTTTATTATTTTATTAATTCTTTGATTTTATTTTTTTGTTTTTTGAAAATTATTGCAAAAATTATAACATGTAAGCTTGTAAATTTCCCTCTAAGAACTATTTTAGTTGCATCCCACAAGAGTATATTTCTTAATTTATAAGCATGGGGGATATTCTTGTTTCCTTTTTCTTAAAAATGGTTCCTAGATTAATTGCATGTGATCAGAAAATATGCTTTGCATTGTTTCAGTCCTTTGAAATTTGATCGGACTTGCTTATGGCTTAATATGTGGTTGATTTTTGAAAATGGTTCATTCAACAGTGTTTGGATTTGTCCCTTAAGTCAATTTTATTAATTTTATTTTTCAAAGCTTATATAATCTTCCTAATTTTGGATCATATAATCTTTCTTGTTTCTTTTATCAATTGCTGAGAGATGTGTGCTAAAATTATCCACTGTAATCGTTGATTCCTGTATTTCTATTTTTATTTCAGTAAATTATATTTTTGAATAATAGAGTTTAAATCTATTATTGGGTAAAGGCAAATACGATATTGTTCTATCTTTCTGGTAAGGTTTAGCCTTTTAACCAATATGAAGTAATCTTCTTTAGTAATACTATTTACCTTAAAATTTATATTGTAAACATTTCAATGGTATTCCTTTTTATATCCTTTCATTTTCAATCTTTTTTGTACTTACATTTGAGTTATGTTTGTTTACATCATGCAGTTGTATTTTTTATTCATTCTGACCATCTTTGTCTTTTAGCTGGAATTTTAGTCTATTTGCATTTAAGGCAATTACTGTAGAAATACCTTGTGCAAATCTAGCATCTAATTTTATATTTTTCTGTTTGTAACACCTATACTATGTTTGGAGAACAGTAGTGGTTCAGTGGTAAAATTCTTGCTTTCTACATGGGAGACCTGGACTCAATTCCCAGCCAATGACCCCAAGTGCAGCCACCACTTTTTTTGTGTGTGTGTGTGTGGACTATTTTTAATTACTTGTTCAGAATTTATTCACTCTTTTCCTCTAAGTGGTTACCTTAGAATTTTTAAGCTGTGTACTCAAAATAAAATCTAAAGGTAATCACTACTTTTAACTTCCTTTCAGGCAATACAAGATCCTTGGAATATTTTAACTCAATTTATTTTAGTGGTAATTTTTTTTTTATTTTATCTTTTTAAAATCCTACAATTGTTATTGTTGTTATTATTGCTTTATACTATCAATGTTCATTTAAATTTACTCATGTTTCCCCTCTTCTTCACCCTTGATTCTTTTCATCACCTAGAACCACCTTTCTTCTGCCTGACGTACATCTTTTAAAATTCCCTTTAACGAAGGTCTGCTAATGGCACACTTATCCTGTATTCCTCTGAAAATGGCTTTATTTTGCCTTTATTCTTCAATTCTATTTTTATTGGGCTCGGATTGGTGAAGCTGCTTTCTTTCAGTATCCTGAAAATATCATTTCATTGTTTTTAGCTTTCATCTGCTATTGCCCTTTTCAAGGTAACCCATCTTTTATTTTGCTGATTGATTTAGGAATTGTTTTCCTTTGTCTTTAGGTTTCTGCAGCTTCACTGTGATATAGCTAAGTGTAGACTTCTTTTATTAACCTGCTTGGAATTTCTTGAATCTCTCTGGGTTCCCATTTCCTATTTGATTTTGGCCTTCCTTACTTGTTGGCTTTTCAGTAATTTAAATAGATTAAAAAAAATTATTTTCCTAGCAGTTTTGATTGCTTTTAGTGGACAAGTTGTTGTAATTAGACCACTCTGGATCTACCTGAAAGAGAAATATCTGCCTGGAGTGATACTTTAATAACCAAATCGGGTCATGTCAGTACTCTGCTTAATACCCTCTAATGGCTACTTATCATGCTTAGAATGAAATCCTAAACCTGAGCCTGGTAATCATGCTCACATCAAACTCTTCATCCTCCTCCTGGAGCATTCCCTCCCTCGTAAGCTCTGCTAACTGGCACATGCCTGCAATGTCTGCAATGTCTTTGTAGAGATTGCTTCTACTGTAGGGAACAGTTTCTCTCCTCTCAGTTGTTATTTTCCCAGCTAACTGCTAGACATGTTTTATTTTTTAATATTAGGATTCTAGGAAATACAAAAGGCTTTATTAAAGGAATTAAGAATGATTTGGAGAGTTAATATTTCAGAGTGGAAGAGTTTTTACTGTACTTCTTATAGCACACCATGTAAATGTAATGGTTTCTCCTTCCTTCAGTAAAGTTCATTTCAATAGATATTTATCGAGCGTCTCTATTAAGTATTGTGCAGAAATTGGGAATTCAAGGATGAATATGACACCACCCTTTCATCTCAAAGATTTTTCAGCTTGGTGGGGAAGACAAATACATAAGAAAATAATTTTAGTATCTTTTAGTTAGATAAAGATCTGCCCAGAGAGGTGTGGGTGCCCAGATGATAGAGAATTTGCCAAGCCTGAGATTTCAGGGAAGGCTTTCTTAGCACTTGTCCTCCAGGTCCTGTGCTGCTCAATATCCTTAGAGTCTGGAAAAGAGCTTGCTTTGACTAAACTAGGTAATAACCAAAAAAAAAAAAAAAAAAACCCAGAACTGTTGCCTTGGAGCAGATTTCAACTCATAGTAGTTCTGTAGGATAAAGACTTCTACCACGGAACCATCACTGCTTCCGGTTTTAATCAATAGATAGATCATAAAATATTAATTTTTGATGACAGATCACTATGGAATTTTTGTTGTGTAAACTCAGAAGGGGTTCAAACAATTAAATCACAGGGCCACAACAAATTTCCTTCCAGCCCTGTATACATATTTAGGTGAACTGTGATTTTCCATGCTTACATCTATGAAAATGAAAAATCAAGTTTTCCGTTAAATAGTAAGTAATATCTATACGTCATTGAGCCCCATTGATCTCACTAAAATATGCATTTACAAGAAAATTTTATTTTTTATGCTTAATGCATATTTGTCAGAGCTTATCATAGATGTTTATATAGAGCAAAGCTTATAATAGATCAGTCCTGCATTACTAATAATCATAATGATAACTCAATCCAGGTGGAATTTTTTTTTAACACTTAGAGCACTATGTTCACAAAATTTACAAAATTCTATACACAGAAATGTATACATACATATATGTATGTATCTACAGGGAAACCCTGGTGGCATAGCACTTAAGAGGTACGGCTCCTGACCAAAAGGTCAGCAGTTTGAATCCACCAGGCACTCCTTGGAAACTCTATGGGGCAGTTCTACCCTGTCCTATAGGGTCGCTGTGAGTCAGAATCAACTTGACGGCAATGGGTTTGGCTTTTGGTATGTTTATACATATATATGTACTTTTATATAAAGATACTTCTATGAAGATAATATACATAGATTCATATAGAGAACACAATTAATGTCACTGAATTGTACATGTGAAGAATGTTGAAATGGCAAATCTTTTGTTTCATACATATTTACCACAATTAAAAAAATTAATAAAACAAAAAACTCCAAAACCAATCAACCTGTTAGCCAATTTACCAATTAATTGATTGTTACTGTATACTGATAGCTTTTTAAAACATAATGAGTCAGAAGAGATTTCTTCCATGGAAACCTTGAGTTTAATTGCTGCAAGTCATTGTAGTAGTACTGCTAGTGCTGAAATTACTAATTGCAATACAAATATAACAGAATTTGTTCCAAATTCTGCATTCGTTCCTTGTTATGGTAAAAAAAATTAAGGTAGAAAGTGAAACTATTTTAGAATCTGAAATTGTTGCATCTGCAGATCCCATTAATAACAGAAATACCTATCTTTCTTTGTGGAATAATTTTCCTTCTATTGGTGTAAATTATTGGATTATCAAGCCGGTCACCATTGCAGAAGCATTAGAAAGAAACAAGTAAATGACAAAAGTGCTCCAGAAGTATTGAGTGACAGGTACTAATTTCATGTACCACATAATATACCATCATTGACATACTTGAATCTTTCATGAAAAGAAGGGCAAGTTCTTTCAAATAGATTTTCCTTCTTAAAGTGTTTATACCTGATGAACAATGCATGAAGGCAACCAAGAAATTAGTGCAGGTTTATCCCAATGAGTTAAATACAAACCTTTATGGAGAAATGCAAAAATTTAATTCTTACATGAGAACTAAGTTTACAGCTTCGGAAAAAAAAATTTTTACTCATGTAGGCATGTATGATTACATAATAGAAGATAAAATACAATGAATATTTGCCAATGTTGAAATTGTTTTATGCATATTCCAAATTTTAATGATCACTAACTGCACAACAGAATGCTCATTGTCCTCCCTAAACAAACTCAACCTATATAACAATGTTTTCATTAGTGTACAACATGACTGCATTCGTTATTCTCATTATTTATGAAAGTAGATATTGTTCAGCACCTTGCTGTTGTTGTTGTTGTTAGGTGCTGTTGAATTGGTTCCAACTCATAATAATCCTATATACAACAAAATGAAATGCTACCCGGTCCTGTGCCATCCTCACAACCATTGCTGTGCTTGAAACTATTGTTGCAGCCACTGTGTCAGTCCATCTCCTTCAGGGTCTTCCTCTTTTTTGCTGACCCTCTACTTTACCAAGCGTCATGTCCTTTTCCAGGGACTGATGCCTCCTGATAACATGTCCAAAGTATGTAAGATGTAGTCTCGCCATCCTTACTTCTAAGGAGCATTCTGGTTGTACATCTTCCAAGACAGATTTGTTCATTCTTTTGGCAGTCCATGGTATATTCAATATTCTCCATCACCACAATTCAAAGGCATCAATTCTTCTTTGGTCTTCCTTATTCATTGTCCAGCTTTTGCATGCATATGAGGTGATTGGAAACACCACGGCTTGGGTCAGGTGCACCTTAGTCTTCAAGGTGACATCCTGACTTTTCAACACTTTAAAGAGGTCTTTTGCAGCCGATTTGCCCAATGTAATGCATGTTTTGATTCTTGACTGCTGCTTCCTTGGGTGTTGATTGTGGATCCCAATAAAATAAAATCCTTGACAACCTCAATCTCCTCTCCATTTATCATGATGTTGCTTATTGGTCCAGCTGTGAGGATTTTTGTTTTCTTTATGATGAGGTCTGATCCATACTGAAGGCTGTGGTCTTTCATCTTCATCAGTAAGTACTTCAGGTCCTCGTCACTTTCAGCAACCAAGGTTGTGTTATCTGCATATTGCAGGTTGTTAATGAGTCTTCCTCCAATCCTGGTGCCCCATTCTTCTTCATGTAGTCTGGCTTCTTGGATTATTTGCTCAGCATACAGACTGGATAGGTATGGTGAAAGGATACAACCAGGACACAAACTTTCCTGACTTTAAACCATGCAATATCCCCTTGTTCTGTTCAAACAGCTGCCTCTTGATCCATGTACAGATTCCTCAAGAGCTCAATTAAGTGTTCCAGAATTCCCATTCTCCAAAATGTTATCCGTAATTTGGTATGATCCACACAGTTGAATGCCATACTATAGTCAATAAAACACAAGTAAACATCTTTCTGGTATTCTCTGCTTTCAGCTAGGATCCGTCTGACATTAGCAATGATATGCCTGGTTCCATATCCTCTTCTAAATCTAGCTTGAATTTCTGGAGTTCCCTGCTGATATACAGTTGTAGCCGCTTTTGAATGATCTTCAGCAAAATTTTGCTTGCATGTGATATTAATGATATTGTTCAATAATTCCCACATTTGGTTAGATTACCTTTCCAGGGAGTAGGCATAAATATGAATCTCTTCCAGTTGGTTGGCCAGGTAGCTGTCTTCTTGGCATGGACGAGTGAGCACTTCCCGCATTGCATCTATTTGTTGAAACATCTCAGTTGGTATTCCATCAATTTCCAGAGCCTTGTTCTTCCCCAATGCCCTCAGTGCAGCCTGGACTTCTTCCTTAAGTACCATTGATTCCTGATCATATGTTACCTCCTGAAATGGTTGAACATTGATCAATACTTTTCGGTATAGTGACTCTGTGTATTCCATCCATCTTCTTCTGATGCTTTCTGTATTGTTTAATATTTTCCGTATAGAATCCTTCAGTATTGCAACTCAAGGCTTGAATTTTTTCTTCAGTTCTTTCAGCTTGAGAAATGCAGACCGTGGTTTTCCATCTCCAGATCTTTGCACATGTCATTATAATACTCTACTTTGTCTTCTCAAGCCACCCTTTGAAATCTTCTGTTCAATTCTTTTACTTCATCATTTTCTTCTTGGATTTAGCTACTTGACGTTCAAGAGCAATTTTTAGAGTCTCTTCTGACATCCCTTTAGGTCTTTTCTTTCTCTCCTTTCTTCTTAATGGCCTCTTGTTTTCTTCATGTATGATGTCCTTTATGTCATTCCACAACTTGTCTGGTCTTCGGTCATTACTATTCGATGCATCAAATCTATTCTTGAGATGGTCTCTATATTCAGGTGGAATATACTCAAGATTGTACTTTGGCTCTCATGGACTTCTTCTAATTTTCTTCAGTTAGAACTTGAACTTGCATATGAGCAATTGATGGTGTGTTCCACAGTTGGCCCCTGGCCTTGTTCTGACTGATGATACTGAGCTTTTCCATCGTCTCTTTCCAGAGGTGTAGTCGATTTGATTCCTGTGTATTCCACCTGGCAAGGCTCATGCGTATAGTTGCCGTTTATGTCAGTTTGTCGTACCGTGGGGGCTCGCATGTTGCTGCGATGCTGGGAGCTATGCCACCAGTATTCAAATACCAGCAGGGTCACCCATGGTGGACAGGTGTTAGCTGAGGCACAGCTTTCTTGATTTTAAACCACGCAGTATCCCCTTATTCTATTTGAACGACTGCATCTTGGTCTATGTACAGGTTCCTCATGAGCACAATTAAGTGTTCTGGAATTCCCATTCTTTGCAATCTTATCCATAATGTGTTATGATCCACACAGTCAAATGCTTTTGCATAGCCAATAAAACACAGGTGAACATCTTTCTGGTATTCTGTGCTTTCAGTCAGGATCCATCTGACATCAGCAATGATATCTCTCTTCTCTTCTGAATCTGGCTTGAATTTCTGGCAGTTCCCCGTTGATGTACTGCTGCAACCACTTTTGAGTGATCTTCATTAACATTTTACTTGCTTGTGATGTTAATGACATCATTTGATAATTTCCAAATTCTTCTGGATCCCCTTTTTTAGGACTGGGCACAAAGGTGGATCTCTTCCATTTGGTTGGCCTGGTAGCTGTCTTCCAAATTTCTTGGCATAGGTGATGAGCACCTCCAGTGCAGCAACCATTTGTTGAAACATCTCAATTGTTTTTTTGTCAATTCCCGGAGCCTTGTTTTCACCAATGCCTTTAATGCAATTTGGACTTCTTCCTTCAGTCTCATTGGTTCTTGACCATATTCTACCTCCTGAAATGGTTGAACATCGACCAATTCTTTTTGATACACTGACTGCATATTCCTTCCATCTGCTTTTGATGCTTCTTTCATCATTCAGTATTTTCCCCATAGAATCCTTCAAAATTGCAACTGGAGGCTTGAATTTTTTCATCAGTTCTTTCAGGTCAAGAAATCCTAAGCATTTTCTTTCGTTTTGTTTTTCTAACTCCAGGTCTTTGCTACTTTTGTTATAATATTTGACTTTACCTCCTCCATCTGCCCTTTGAAATCTCTGTTCATCTCTTTTATTTCATCATTTCTTCCGTTTGCTTTAGCTACTCTATGTTCCAGAACAAGTTCCAGAGTCTCTTCTGACATACATTTTGGTCTTTTCTTTCTCTTCTCTCTTTTTAATGACTTTTTGCTTACTTCATTTATCATGTCCTTGATGTCATCCCACAACTCGTCTGGTCTTCCATCATTAGTGTTCAGTGCATCAAATCTGTTCTTGAGATGGTCTTCAGATTCAGGTGGGATATACTCAAGGCCGTATATTGGCTTTTGTTGACTATTTTAAAATTTTCTTCTTCAACTTGAGCTTGCATATGAGCAATTGATGGTCTGTTCTGTAGTCAGCTCCTGTCCTTGTTCTGGCTGATGATATTGCACTTTTCCATTCCCTCTTTCTACAGATGTAGTCAGTTTGATCTTGTGTCTTCCATCTGGTTAGGCCCATGTGTATAGTCGTAGTTTATGTTGTTGAAAAAAGTTATTTGCAATGAAGAAGTTATTGGTCTTGCAAAATTCTGTCACTTGATATCAGGCATCATTTCTGTCACCAAGTCCAAATTTTCCAACTACAAATCCTTCTTCATTTCCAACTTCAAATCCTTCTTCATTTCCAACTTTTGCATTCCAGTCACTGGTAATTATCAATGCATCTTGACTGCATGTTTGATCAATTTCAGACTGCAGAAGTTGGTAAAATTCTTCAGTTTCCTCATCTTTGGCATTAGTGGTTGGTACATAAATTTTAATAATAGTCATATTAACTGGTCTTCCTTGTAAGCATATGGATATTATCCTGTCACTGACAGCATTGTACTTCAGGATAGATCTTGAAATGTTGTTTTTGACTATGAATGTGATGCCATTCCTTTGGAATTTGTCATTCCCAACATAGGAGACCATATGATTGCCTGATTCAAAATGAGCAATACCGATCCATTTCAGCTCACTAATGCCTGGGATACTGATCTTTATGTATTTCATTTCATTTTTGAAGATTTCCAATTTTCCCAGATCCAGCCTTCATACATTCCATGTTCCTATTACTACTGGATGTTTGCAACTCTTTCTTCTCAGTTTGGTCATGCCACAAGAGCAAAGAAGATCCTGAAAGCTTTACTCCATCCATGTCATTAAAGTCAACTATACTTTGACGAGATAGCTCTTTCCTAGTCGTATTTTGAGTGCCTTCCAGCCTGAGGGTCTCACATCCCAACACAATGTCAGGCAATGTCCCTTTGCCATTTGTAAGGTTTTCGGTGGCCAATTTTTCAGAAGTAGACTGCCAGGTCCTTCTTCTAAGATTTTTACTATATACCACATTTTCTACAAAAAAGAATATTCCACACATTCTACAAAAGAAAAAGAGGTCCTTTGGCAGCTTGATTATGACAAAATCATTGAAGAATTTTAAGAGCAAAGAATAGAGAGAAATGTTTTTAATTATAGCATGTTAGAGATGAAAGATCTATTTAAAAATAAAATAGTTATTTGTTGTAATATTTGTTTCCTGATCATTAAATTTTCTTTTATGACTTTTTTCATTTATAATTATAGCATTTATTATGAAACAAGCATCAGAATTAAAGTATGAGCCATTTAAAGCAAAATTGGTGAAAGTCAATTTTTTGTTGTGGGAGATCAACAGAATTTTACATTGATTGTTACAACAACTAACTTCACTGACTGGTTTTCTTCATTGTAGAATATGTGGAATATTCTTTCTGTAGAAAATGTGGTATATAGTTAATATCTTAGTATCCCACATCCAAAAAAAATTTATAATCCAGTCCATCTTATTCCACCAAATGGCATAGGCCACTTTTGAGTTCAATTACTAATATTATAGTTGTATTTAATAAGAAGTTAATCATAGATAGGTAAGTCACACACATACACACACACACACATATAAAACTCACGTATCCCGTTTGAACGTATGAGTAACCAGAGGAATGGGCACCACAGATTATTAATGTTTAGGGCCCTCACATACCCTAATTCAGCCCTGATCACAGTTCAGGTGTTCTTGAATTCACATGATGAGTCCTATGTCACAAGAGATGCCCCTAATTGTGCATAGTAGGACCTTACTGCAACATGACATTTTAAGGTTAATTTGTCAACTGTGGTTAATGCGCTCAGCTGCTAACCAAAAGTTTGGTGGTTTGAATGCACCAGCTGCCCTGCAGGCAAAAGATGTGGCAGTCTGCTTCCATAAGGATTTATAGCCTATGGGGCAGTTCTACTTTGTCCTATAGGGTTACTATGAATTGGAATTGACTCGACGGCAGTGGGTTGGATTTGGTTTGGTTTGGTTTTGCCAACTGTAACCCCAAAAAACCCCAAAGTATGTAAAATCGAGACTCCTTTTCTCTCATTAAAAAATGATGCTGTATATTAAGAATTTAGTAATAACATTATAAATTGTTGGACCTAATTTCTGATAAAAATGATATAAATCCTTTATATGCAGCATCATTTGCTTTATTTTGGGTAAAAGTTAAAAATAAATGTCCTGAGATTGCTGGAATTGCTTTAAAATCTCTTCTTCCATTCCCATAAGGATAGCTCTGTTAGACATGTTTCTGTACTATGAAAATTATTAAAACAAAATAGATAAGCCGACATCTAAGAAGGAAACCTATTTGTCACATTAGAAACTGTGTAGTTTAAAGTGTGCACACAGGTGTTTAGGTTGGGAAACTGCTCTTCACTCATAATTTTTTTGTTTTGTCACAATTATTAAATGATAAAAAGCTGTAACTAAAATAGTGATTTTCTATAGTAGTCACCTGTATGCATACTTTCATTAAATATGTGCACAGTTTTTGTAATTCTTTCATTTTTAATGTTATGTTTATACTGATAATATTAAAATGTAATTTTAATGTCTATTGAATCTAATAAAAAGTAGGAATTGTATTTTGTATGTCTTTTGCATTTCATATGTCTCAGGATATTCAAAAGGCTTCGGGAATTGATGGAATATCAGTTGAGATGTTTCAACAAATAGATACAGTGCTGGAAGTGCTCATTTGTCTATTCCAAGAAATTTAAAAGATAGCTACCTGGCCAACCAACTAGAAGAGATCCATATTTGTGCCCATTCTGAAGAAAGGTGATCCAACAGAATGTGGAAATTACTGGACAATATCATTAATATTACATGTAAGAAAAATTATGCTGAAGATCATTCAAAAACTGCTGCAGCAGTACATGAACAGGGAATTGTGGAAATTCAGACTGGATTCAGAAGAGGACATGGAAAGAGAGATATCATTGCTGATGTCAGATGGATCCTGGCTGAAAGCAGGGAATACCAGAAAGATGTTTACCAATGTTTTATTGACTATGCGAAAGCATCCAACTGTGTGGATCATAACACATTATGGATAACATTGCAAAAGAATGGAAATTTCAGAACACTTAACTGTGCTCATGGGGAACCTGTACATGGACCGAGAGGCAGCCATTTGAACAGAGCAAGGGGATACTGAACAAGGATGGAAGTATTCTTTCACCATACTTATTCAGTCTGTATGCTGAGCAAATAATCCGAGAAGCTAGACTACATGAAGAAGAATGTGGCATCAGGTTTGTAGGAAGACTCATTAACGATCTGTGATGCGCAGATGACACAACCTTGCTTGCTGAAAGTGAAAAAGATTTAAAGCACTTAGTGAATGAAGATCAAAAACTACAACCTTCAGTATGGTTATACCTCAATAGAAAGAAAAGAAAAATCCTCACAACTAGACCAATAAGCAACATCATGATAAATGAAGAAAAGATTGAAGTTGCTTAGGATTTTGTTTTACTTGGATCTGCAATCAACGCCCATGAAAGCAGCAGTCAGGAAATCAAAAGATGCATTGCATTGGGCAAACCTGCTGCAAAGCTCTATTTAAAGTGTTAAAAAAAAAAAAAAAAAAAAGCAAAGATGTCACTTTTAGGACTAAGGAGCACCTAACCCAAGCCTTAGCAGTTTCATTTGTTTCATAAGCATTTGAAAGCTGGATAATGAATAAGGAAGACTGAAGAAGAATTGACGCCTTTGAATTATGGTGTTGGTGAAGAATATTGAATATACCGTAGACTGCTGGAAGAACGAACAAGTCTGTCTTGGAAGAAGCACAGCCAGAGTCCTCCTTAGAAGAGAGGATGGCAAGACTTTGTCTCATGTACTTTGGCCATGTTATCAGGAGAGATCAGTCCCTGGAAAGAGACATCATGCTTGGTGCAGGAGAAGGTCTTCGAGAGAGAGGAAGACCCTCAAGGAGATAGATTGACATGGTGGTTGCAACGATGGGCTCAAACAGCATCAATTGTGAGGATGGCACAGGACTGGGCAGTGTTTTGTTCTGCTGTGCATAGGATCACTGTGAGTCAGAACTGACTCGATGGCATCTAACAACAACAGCAAATATCTTTTTTAATTTGCCCGTTTCATTGAATTTCCTAATAATTCAATTTTATTATATTTTCCAGTAGTCTTAGTTCATGACTGGGGAAAAAAAGCCAACAAACTTGTCCTTAACCATAGCTGGTTTGAGACTCACTGAACTGGGAGACCTCTGAGTCTCTTTCCTCTTCTACAAAACAAGAACATCAATACTTTAGAAAGATATTGTATGATTAAATAAAATCAAGAGTAAAATATTGCTAGATTATAGTAGTCATTCGATAAATGAAAGCTATTACAGTATATAACCCAAACCCATTACCACTGAGTCCGTTCTGACTCATAGTGGCCCTATAGGACAGAGTAGAACTGCCCCATAGGGTTTCCAAAGCTGTACTCTTTATGGAAGCAGACTGCCACATCTTTCTTCTGCAGAGTGACGGGTGGGATTGAACTGCCAGCCTTTCAGTTAGTAGCCAAGGGCTTAACCACTGCCTGACCAGGAATCCCTATTACAATATAAACATGTAGACTATTTTAATAATAATATAACGTCCATAATGTTAAGTGGGAGCCCTGGTGGTGTAGCGGTTAAGAGCTCTGCTGCTAATCAAAATGTTGACAGTTCAAATCCACCAGCCACTCCTTGAAAACCCTCTGAAGCAGTTCTACTCTATCCTATAGGGTCGCTATGAGTCAGAATTGACTGAATGGCGACAGGTTTGGTTTGGATTTATGATGTTAAATGGCGTAGTGGTTAAGAACTCGGCTGCTAATCTAAAGGTAGCCAATTCAAAGCCACCCAGCTGCTCCTTGGAAACCCTATGGGGCAATTTTACTCTGTCCTATAGGGTTGTTATGGGTCACAACTGACTCCACAGCAATTTTTTTTTATGATGTTAAGTGCTTTTCTATACTTTTTACGTGCATTAACTTATTCAATTCCCTAAGCCCTATGAGATAGATAACATTTTTAGCCTCATTTTAATAGGTGAATAAATTGAGGCCCAAAGTCATTGTAATAGGCAGAGGAAATTAGTATTTGGGAACAATAATGCAATCTACCACAGTGACACAGTACACACCTTGCTGTCTAGGGCCAGAGTCTGCATTCATCAGTGCAGCATCATACCTCTATTGTTTGTTCCCCAAGAGTGTTGAAGCAAATGAAAGAAGAAAATTCTCAGCAGTGCTTCTTCTCTCCTTTTACATCCAACCGGGTATGAAAAGTGATAACCATACAGAATCCATGAAGCTAGATAAGAAGCTCTAGGAAAATATGTTCAGGGTCACTCAGGGCTATAGTGTTTTATCATTAATGTATCTTCAACCACAGACAGATGCCTTGGAGAGCATAACCA
The DNA here is from genome assembly GCF_024166365.1 of Elephas maximus indicus. Lineage (NCBI taxonomy): Eukaryota > Metazoa > Chordata > Mammalia > Proboscidea > Elephantidae > Elephas > Elephas maximus. Next base: position 198,468,989 of record NC_064819.1, on the reverse strand, counting down.
AAAAAAAAAAAAACCAAACCCAGTGCCATCGAGTCGATTCCGACTCATAGCGACCCTATAGAGCATAAACCTATAGAGCATAAAAAAAATAGATGAGGTAAATTATAAAGGCTCATGTCCTAGTTCCACAATAATGACAAATGTTAGACTGTAGGCCAAACATCTGCTACTACCCTTATACTCTCTCTCTTTCTCTAAAAAAAAAAAAAAACCAGAAAACAAAGATTTCGGTTAAGAGGAAAGAAAACTATTTCACCTGAAGGGCATTTATCAGTGTTTGTACCATTAGGCTTATGTTCCAAGAGGTAATATTATTAACAACATATAGAAAATACTATCTTAACCAGACACTTTGCACTTTTAGTGTAATAAGCATATATGATGCAGTGTATTTATAATTCTCTTTTTTGTATTACTCTATATGTAGATTGTTTGCCACCTAGTGGCAGTTGTTTTCAACTCAAACATTAATATTCATGACTAATTCTAATTAGTTGGGCAATATGCTTTTTTTTTTTTTAAGGAAAAATCTCAAAGTCATAAAATGCTTAAAAGTGTTGACAATGACATTATTCTACTCTAGCAAACTTTAAAAAATACCTTGTAAATTTGGTTCATATTTAATCTTTGACAATGACAGATGAGGCAGTGTATTCAGAAGTCATTTCCTGTTGCGAGAAGACTGTAGAGGATGATAAAGTGAACATTTCAGTTTTCAGCAAATAATACTAGGATGTTCTTTGGATACGACAGTTTTGTGCTTTGCATTTAGTATTTTTGGCAAAATATATACACACAGTTGCTAAATTCATTCATTTATCGTATTTACATTTTGGTCAGTATGACTCTAAAGAGTTATTGAGTGTCCTTAGTAGTCGTGTTTTAATATTTAGTATTTTATTAATATTTTTATATAGTCAAAATACAAAATCATGGGCAGCAAGTTTCAAATAATTGTCACAAAGTTACAAATTATAATGAGATATCACTTCACACCTATTAGACTAGCAAAAATTAGAAAGCTGGCCAATGCCAAAGGTGGGCCAAAACGTGGTATCACAGAAATTATCATGCATTTTTGGTGGGAATGTAGACTAGTGCAGCCATTCTGGTCAACCATATGATAATACTTAAACGTATGGTTACTCTGTGATCAAGCATCTCCAATCCTGGGTATATATAAACTCCAATGACATTCTTACACAGGTCCACAAAAGGGACATACATAAAGATGTTCATCACAGTATTATTTGTGGTAGTAGAACATTGGAAGGAATTTGGGTGTCCATCACTGGGGAAGTGAACAGGTAAAAATGAATGAATGTTCACGATGAACTACTATGCAGCAGTTAAAAGTATCAGCCCTCAGTATTCTTAGCAGCATACCAAACCCAAACCCAAATCCATTGCTGTTGAGTCGAATTTCAACTCATAGAGACCCTATAGGACATGGTAGAACTGTCGCACAGGGTTTCCAAGCCTGTGGTCTTTACAGAAACAGACTGCCGCACTTTTCTGCTGTGGAGTGGCTGGTGAGTTTGAACCACCGACCTTCTGGTTAGCAACCGAATGCTTGTGCCACCAGGGCTCCTTTTAGCAACATAGTGAGTCTTAGAAACATAGTGCTGAGTGAAAAGGCAAGATAGAATAAAGTTACGTAATATAAACCATTTTATAAATTAAAAATACATGACAAAAAACAATTCACATTTTGGAGGAACACATAGTCCCCAAATTCTGTATTTAATATGTTTAAATACATTAGAAGTTTAGAGGAGGGAGAGATGTGATTGGGCAATGAATATAAAAGGGAGCAAATGAAGGAATGAATTAATGACTAAACTTACAGAAAAGGGGCCTTATAAAGACCAATGATGATATTGTGCCATAAAAGTGAAAATTCACTGGTGATAAAGATCAACTCAGTCTCTAAACATGAGGATCAAATAACAAGGATGATGATTGTTTCATTTTTAAGAATCAAATTAAAAATTTTTTTTTAGAAAACAAAGCATTCACTCCTAAGTAAAGAAGATACTTCTCGCAAGTATGGAAGGTACTCATTTTGCCTGGATGATTTTTTTTTGGCTAAGCGTAAACAACTTGAAGTTATTTATATTTCAAGTTCACTGGGCACTACGTTTTTATATATACAGTTATCAAATGGACAAAATTTGAGTTTAAGCGTAACTGGGGCCCCAGTGGTGCAGTGATTAAGAGTTCAGGCTGCTAACCAAAAGTTTGGCAGTTTGAATCCACCAGCCACTCCTTGGAAACCTATGGGGCAGTTCTACTGTGTCCTATAGGGTCGATATGAGTCGGAATGGACTAGATGACAGTGGGTTTGTTTTTTTTTTTTTCGGTCTGATAAAAATACTTGGTGGAGAGTAAGGGGAAGGGACTAAAAGACAGCAGAGATAAAAATAGAGATATTTAAGGTGAGAAATAGCTGGACCACTTGATTTAGGGCAGAATTGTCTGGATTGATGGGGTTCCCCCTTCTGGAAACCAATATCAGGCTTTGTTCCATAGAAAAAGGTGGTGTCCCTGTGGGGAAAATTCAGTTTTTGAGGACACTGTACACTCTGTCCGTTTTGCAGAATCACAGAGAGCGTAAGCACATTAAAGGCTCAGACCCATCCCATATTAAAGACAAAAACCTCTTTGTCTTCACTTAGTGTTTCTCAGACTTAGTTGACCAAGGAATTTTTTTTTTTTTTCCTGTAAAAGCTATTAAAACCAAAACCAAACCTGTTGCCCTCGAGTCGATTCTGACTCATACTGACCGTATAGGACAGAGTAGAACGGCCCATAGGGTTTCCAAGTATGTAAATGTTTATGGAAGTAGACTGCTGCATCTTTCTCCTGTGGAACGGCTGGTGGGTTCGAACGATTGACCTTCTGGTTAGCAGCCAGGTTCTTAACACTGTGCCACTAGGGCTACATACACACATACAAACACACAAACAATTGTAGAAATGCATATTGAAAAAATGTAAAGAATAGAGAAGTAGATTTTGTTTTAAAAATGGGATCATACCATAAATATTGACCTGTATCCCTCTTTTTCATTTAATAACATATTTAGACATTAGGCCTTGTCAGTTGTTGAGAATATGTATCTTGTACTTTTTCAAGAGCTGCAAAGTATTCCAGAGTAGGGATGTAAACAACAAGCTTGAGGGTACAGGTTTAGTGCCAGGGTAGGGGAACAGGGCTAACCCACTCACACAGACAGCCCCTTAGGGTAGGGTACAGGGGGAGGTTACATTAGGCTGAGGAGCGTGTGGTCCTCACACATGGTCAGTGTGACAGATTCAGGAAACAGTTTTAAGCACAAAAGGGATGAAGGTGAAACTGCAAAAAAGGGGATATAATGAGAAGATACTGGGATTGGGAATAGACCAGGAAGGAAAGTGCCACATGTATAGAAGCAAAACAACGGTCTGTCTAACTTTGGACTATTTACCATATTCCAGGCCCTAGGGTAAGTGGTATATATATATATATATATATATATATATATATACACACACACATGCACATACACGTATACACACACACATGCTGACCATTTCACCAAAGGAAAAAAAAAATCCTGTGAGATAGGTATTATTATCCCCATTTTATGTATGAGGAAACCAAGAATCAGAAAATTTAATTAAGCAAGTTCCCAAGGTCACCACAATAGTAAGCGGCAGGCAGAATTGACTCCAGTCTGTCTGACTTGATCAGTTGCGCTCACTTCTGTGCCTCACAGCACAGGACCAAGTGTGCAAACTAGGTGTGAGAGGCAATGACAAGGTGGGGAAAATCTCTTGACGCCCTGGCTTTTTTCCTGAATGTACAGATTGTTTTGTAATCTCTCTCATAAAACCAGATGAAGAATATCACAAAACCACATGGCTTGGCACCCTTTAAACTCATGTATTCCTGGTGTCTAATCAGCTTTCTCACACTTTCTCAACAACAATCATTGGCCCTAATTGACCCTTAGAAGATGATTTTTCCTTCTTCAGTTTTCCACCATGCAGGAGTTCTTTCAGCCTCTCCGTTACCACCACTCCAAACTTATCTTTATCACATTAATTCGTGAGTTTCTTGAGAGCAGAAACAGTGACTTTCTGTCTTTGTACATGCAGGTCCTGCCACAACAATTGGCACGAGAACAGGAGCTCAGAATTGCCAGTTGTATGGATGTTAAGCTATTTGGCCAAATTCAACGGGGGAAGAGAAGAAGACAGGTATATAAGATTCACCCTTTTGGTTTCCATGGAGATGGCATGATGGGAAAGGTGAAATAATGGGAATGGTCATAACACCAAGGTAATTTCATCACAAAAGTAACTGGAAGGTGTGTATCTCACTTCACAAAGAGAAAAAATTTAATTTGCCTGTTTTTCAAATGTTTTATTCAATCTTAGCTATCAATAGTTCAGGTATAAATTAATAGTCCAACTATATACCTTTTATATACATATATATGTGTGTGTACTTATTATTGATATATATATGTAAAAATGTATAAGTACATATATAGTCATACACACGCATATATATGTACAAGTATATGTAAATATATATATATATAATATACTTTATAGTTCTCTAAGTAGCTTCATCATCTGTGCCTAAAAATCTAACTATTACTAGTATTTACAGTAAAAGGATTGACACATCATAGTTTGATTGTACGAAACACCTCATCATAAATGACTTCCTTCCATATGGAGGGAAGATTTCTAGAACAAAAAGTTCTCACAATAGAGATGTTGGTGAGTCACCCCCCCATTTTGGTGACTCATGCTACTTTGGTTTTATAATCTTTTTAGTAAAAAAAAAAAAAAAAATAGTAATGCTTAATTTGTATGTACATCTACAGTGCTGTAAAGATCACATAGGCAGTGAGCAGCAAATAAAGGCTTTGGAATTTTAGTTACAGGCGTCCTACTTCTGAAGTGTGTGCATTTGGGCAAACTATAGGCTTTAATCTCTCCATGTGTAAAATATCTGCCTTAGATAGCTGTTTTGATGATTAAAGAAGGTAATCAGTTAAAGAACCTAATTCATATTATGTTCTAAAAAATGGTATCTGTATTTTTTTTTATAATTTTTATTGTGCTTTAAGTGAAAGTTTACAAATCAAGTCAGTCTCTCACACAAAAACCCATTTACACCTTGCTACACACTCCCAATTACTCTCCCCCTAATGAGACAGTCTGCTCTCTCCCTCCACTCTCTCTTTTCGTGCCCATTTCACCAGCTTCTAACCCCCTCCACCCTCTCATCCAGGTAGGAGATGCCAACATAGTCTCAAGTGTCCACCTGATCCAAGAAGCTCATTCCTCACCAGCATCCCTCTCCAACACATTGTCCACTCCAATCCATGTCTGAAGAGTTGGCTTCGGGAATGGTTCCTGTCCTGGGGCAAGAGAAGGTCTGGGGGCCATGACCACCGGGGTCCTTCTAGTCTCAGTCAGACCATTAAGTCTGGTCTTAGGAGAATTTGGGGTCTGCATCCCACTGCTCTCCTGCTCCCTCAGGGGTTCTCTGTTGTGTTCCCTGTCAAGGCAGTCATCGGTTGTAGCCAGGCACCATCTAGTTCTTCTGGTCTCAGGATGATGTAGTCTCTGGTTCATGTGGCTCTTTCTGTCTCTTGGGCTCGTAATCGCCTTGTGTCCTTGGTGTTCTTCATTCTCCTTTGATCCAGGTGGGTTAAGACCAACTGATGCATCTTAGATGGCTGCTTGCTAGCATTTAAGACCCTATGATGTCTGTATTTTTAATGGAAACCCTAGTGGCATCGTGGTTAAGAGCTATGGCTGCTAACAAAAAGGTCACCAGTTCAAATCCACCAGGCGCTCCTTGGAAACTGTATGGGGGCAGTCCTACCCTATCCTATAGGGTCGCTATGAGTCAGTATTGACTCTGTGGCAATGGGTTAGATTTTAAGGGTTACTACTCCTCTCAGTGATAATAAGAGTGTGAAGCAATAGGCACAATAGGCACTAACATTAAATTAAATTAAAATTGAATTGTATTTTTATCAATTAGCAAAGTAAGGCTAAGATTAGTTGCCCATCTAGATGGTATGTGTTCAAGGCAAGACTTAAATTCATGTTCTTTGTCAAAAGTTTTATGTTCCTTCTACTCAGATATCCAACCTTCCCGGTGAGGAGAGACAGAGGGAGGATGAAGACAAGAAGTTTGGATTGTGTATTCTGAGCACTGACTTCTCACATCGTTGTGGAGTAGGTTGTATTGTATAGTATAAATGGTAAAAGTAAGGCAAGAGAAGTTAAGTAAACTTAACCAAGGTAATGATAAAGCTAGAAAGCATGAGTAGACAAAATTGGAAAGCTAGTATTTTATATTCCAGAAGTCTCTGTGGTTTCCTGTTATTGTTGTGACGCCTCAGACTTCCTATGGTTTGTAGGGTGCGGCGAGTTGCAACGATAAAGGTGAGATATATTGAAGGCCTATTTGTGTCAGCCTCCAAATATTCAATTCAACCAACATTTATTGAGTCCAGACTGCAAATGTTGACTCTAAATGCCTCTTCCATCCTACTCAATGCCTTCCTTACTCTTCTTGCTTATTAATGAAAATCTGCTATTGGAGATTAAATCTTTGTATTAATGTTTTTTTTTTTCCTTAGAACATGACTTTTTTTTTTTTCCCCATATCAGTATCAATATCAGGTTTGTTTTTTTTCCTTCACCATATCAGTTTTTTCCATATTGTTGGTTTGTGCCTTAAAGTGAATTATCTTGCCAGATCCTTGCCTACCTTTTCATAATGATGTGGAAGGAATGTCACAGAGCAGTAAAAACAAAAGGAATCTTGAGGATGCCTCACAAGTCAGCCTGACTTGATTCTCTGCTCAATTTTACCCATTCAGCCCCTTATAACAATTCAGGAAAGGATGTGGTATGTGCATAATAGGACATTATGTAGTTATTAAAATCATATTTTTGAAGAAAATTTAGTCAAATTGGAAACACTCCTAATATTATCAACTAAAAAGAATAAGAACAAAATATCATACTTACTATATAATCCTCATATCATAGCACACAGGTGTGTGTGTGTACATGTGAATGAGTGTGTGTGTACACTGTGGGTGTGTCTGAGTGTGTGAATATGAGTGAGTGTATGTGTGAACATGTGTGTGGAAGTGTGTGCATGTGAGTGTGAATGTGTGCAACAATATTCTGGCCAAATCAGAGCTGAGATGGTGTGAGCCTGGCTTGCAGTGTTAAACCTACAGTTCTTCAGAGGTCTCCTGTGTGCTCAGGGCAAACCAGCCTCCTACCTCTCATGAAATGGTCCAGGAGCTGTTGCTGCTGCTGGGTGCCTCCTTCTAATTCATGACAAAATAAAAACCAAAGAATTGGTTCTACTTTTATGCAAGTATGTATCCCATCCATGTATATATATGTGTATTATTATATGGAATTATAGCATTCTACATCATTTTATTTTCTACTTTATTTATTTTAAACATCTTTCTTTACCAGGATTTATTTCGTTTTACAAAGACATATAGTAATTTCTATGTGCTAGGCCCTTGCCCAAACACCTTGAAAACATTGAATCATTTAATCCTCATAACAACCTATGACATGGGTACTCTTCTTGTGTCCTTTTTATGGACAAGGAAAGTGAGGACATAGAGATTATGATACTTGCTATAGATGACTTCAGCTATAAATCGTAGGCCAGTATTCAAACCTAAGTCTGGGCTCCGGAATCTGCACTGAGGCTCCGGGATCTACTCCAAACCACTAGGCTAAGTTGCTGTTTGGTATGTGTAACATATATGTATCTTGGTGTATTCACAGATGTCATTCTTCTAAACAGCTGACTGATAGTCCATTGGGAGAATTACCACAATTTATTAGTCTAACCCCCATTGATAGGCACTTATGTTCTTTTCAGTTTTTTGCTATAACAAAAATCGCTACAAAAGCGTCATTGTATTTATCATCTCTCTTTTTGTAAATGTGCAATAGAGCCTCAAGATAAATGCTTAGCAGTGAAGTTGCAACATCAATTTTAACACTTGATAATGTGCAATTACCCTCCTAAAAGTTTGCAAGAATTTCTTTCTTAATGAAATTTTATGAGAGTGCTTATTTCCCTCACATCCATGTCATTGCTGAGCCAAATGCTTTAATGCTTGCCAATTTATCAACATGGGAGGGAAGAAACTGAGAATGGTTTCTCACTTTCTATTTGCATTTTTAAAATTAAGAGTAAAGTTGGGTATATTTTTATACATTTATCAAACTACTATATTTCTTCTTCTAAGAACTTCTTTTTATGCCTTTTTATACTTTGCCGGTTTCTTTAGTGAGTTGCTCTTATTTATTTACAAGTGCTTTTTATTTTTTAAGGATATTAGCCTTTTGTCTGTCATATGTGGTACATATATATTTCCCAGGTTGGAGGAAGTCAATGTTAGTCAAGATAGCATTGTGGAGTCAGTGATCTGGAAACATTCAGCAACTTTGTATCAACATGGGCAATACTGCATGAGAAGGAAGTCACGGTGGCCCCCAGAGACAGGGTTACAAAACTGAAAGCAAGGGCTCTGAATTTGTACAACAGTGCATCATGCCCAACCTTCCCAAAGTTTTCCAAAGTATGCCATGAGGCTCGTAACAGGAAAAGATTCAGCTTCCAATTAATCAAGTACTTGGAGATTCAGTACACTGAAATTAGTAGTATTTCCAACAAGTGTGACACTTGTTCTCAGTGGTGGCCCAGAGCAGTGGTGAGATGCACACTCTCAAGTTAATCTGCTTGGATTCAAATCAAAGGTTTAATATTTATTATGTTGTGACCAATTATATAATCAATATGTTTTCTCACCCATAAGGAGTAAGAGGTTAGTGCTTACTCATAGGATTGATATAAGGCTAATATGATAATAGATGTAAACTGCCTATGTCAAAGTCTGTACTTAGTGAATTGTCTTAGTTACCTAGTGCTGCTGTAACAAAATACTAAAAGTGGGTGAGTTTAAAGAACAGAAATTTATTTTCTCACAGTTTAGAAAGCTAGAAGTCCTATTTCCGTGTGTGGCTGTAGGGAGAGACCCTCCTTTGTCAGCAGCCCTGGAAGCTCCTTGTTGTTCCTTGGCACCTGTCCTCCCCCTGTGTCTCTGTATCTATTTTGCTCTTTTTATGTCTCAGAAGCGATTAGGTTTAGAACCCATCCAACTCTGGTGTGATCATTAACATAACAAAACAAAACCTTCTATTTTGAGTCAGGGTCGTAATTGCAGGTACAGGGGTTAGGATTTCAACACATGTTTTTGGGGAGATACAATTCAATCCATAGAATGAGTATTTGGTAAAGGAGGGCTCTGAATATTGAAGCAGGAGAGGCCAAGGAATTCATCTGATGCATATCCTGTGTGGAGACAAAATACTAGAGAGAACTACACCAAAATGTTAACAGTAGGTGTCTCTGGCAGCTGAGATTGTGGAGAAATTTATTTTCTTTTAACTTGTCTGCATATTTTTGTCAAAGAACATATACTTTTATCATCTGAATAAAGTATTACTTTTAATAAGCTGTACCTTTGCAGTAGGCTTTGTTTATTAACCTCAACCAACTCTTACTTCTCCAGTGTTCTTCAGATGTATCAGTCATATCTAGCTAGCTCTCCATCCAGGACCTTTTTCTATGAAGAATTTAAAATACCATACAAAAAAGTATATAGGGGAAGCTGATACTTATAAATACCAAAGTAAAAATAGGCCCAGGGGGAGGGGAAAAAAAAAAAAAAGCATAATGTTAAAATGAATGTAAGTATGTCTTAAGATCCAACAGAGCTGTTACATTTTGAGAACAACTTTGGCTCTGAGCTTCCAGGAAGACAAAGCAAAAAAAGAAAAAAGAACCATCGTATTTTCTTTAGAGAGCCCTGGTAGCACAGTGGTTAAGAGCTCAGCTGCTAACCAAATGGTCAGCAGTTCGAATTCACCAACCACTCTTTGGAAACCCTACAGGGCAGTTCTACTCTGCCCAATAGGGTCACTATGAGTCAGATTTGAGTCCACAGCAATGGGTTTGGTTTTAGTTATTTTCTTTAGAGAAAAATTAAGTTCCTGGGGGAGAAGAACTTTTTCCAGTTTAAGAGGCAGCAGGAGATACAGTAAGTAATATTTTTAGAAATAGTAGTTCATATGGCTATTTCTCGAAATGTCTTTCAGTGAAAAGCAAGGTAATAAAAAAACACAGTTAAGACCATCTCATGGGTCAATAAGACAATGTGGCCCATAGTTGGATAGTTGGACATGATTAGAATTTGAACTTATATCAAAATGGAGACATTGCTTGTCTTTCACAAAAATCCTCTTAACTACCATTTTGCAACTCCTCCAGGTTAATGTTTGCATCTCTCTGCTTTTGTTAAGATATTGGCTTACACCCTAAACTTCAGGTCTGTATGATTTACCTGGAGAATGAAGATCATCTTTTCTACTTGTGTTTTGTTATAAGCACACATAATACATTTGACTATTTATAGCTCACTAATTGGTTTGATCCAGTGTCACATACTTATTCCTTAAGCTGTCAATATATGAATTTCAAATTCATTTTATTTTTAAATTTAGTTTGGACAAAACTGATGGTTTGAGTTATATGAAAGCATTATGAGAAAACATTAAAATTACGATCCCTTTTTTTGCCCAAAGTTTAGAAAAGCTTTAGTTTGAAAAATTGGGGTCAAAATGTTCCTTTAACTTATCTCTTCTAATCACTTTGCATATTTAGAAAACACTTCAAATTGATGAGGTGCTATCCTCATCAGAATGTTTGATGTTAAAATTTTGTTACAGCTCTGATTTCCCTACACAGTGTATTTTAAATCTGAAATTTAAAATAATCCTTAAGTTTACTCAGGTATGAGAAAACCAAACCCATTGCCATTGAGTCGATTCTGACTCATAGCGACCCTATAGGACAGAGTAGAGCTGCCAGATAGGGTTTCCGAGGAGCACCTGGTGGATTCGAACTGCTGACCTTTTGTTTAGCAGCTGTAGCTTTTAACCACTATGTCACCAGGGTTTCCAGTATGAGAAAAGGGGGTTAAAAATTGCACAAAGACACTCCCCTTTCCATTAGGGTTGAAGCAAATAATCAAATTACCCCTATTCAATAACCCATCTAAAAAATGAATATTATAATATTTTAAATAAAAATCTCTTCTTCCTCAACAAAGCAAAGCAAGGGAAAATTGATTTTTCCAAGAGTGGCTTGGTTTTTTTCTTTATCTTTTTTATATAAATTCAGGAAAAACTACAGTTTCTTAAAATATCACAAATTTGTAATATTGAATGATTTATCTTTTTATGTCTAGTATAATTATATAGCTTTCTTTTACATCTACTTAATTACTCATCACTTTTTCTTCAACTCAAATATGGGAGTCTTTTAATGCCTTGTGTTTTTTTTTTTAACATAGTTCTTAACACGGAAGACTATTGCACTCTCAAAATTCTATAATCTGTCCAGGTCCCTATGTCCATGTATGTTGATAGCTTATTTAATTTTATTTTTATCGCATAGAGACTAAAGGAATTTAAGAAGCACTATTAAATTTTAGATGCTAGTAAAAACTCTTTTTACACTAACACCTTGCTTGTTAGTCCAGTTGTCTTCCTGGAGCTGGTGAAATACCTCTTCAAGATACTGCATGTTGCAATGAGGATTTTCTGCTACTCTGACAACTAAATTCCCTTGGAGGCAGACTGCGATGGAGCCACGTAATACTAAATTTCAACACTGTAATGGATTGTGTAGTCTAAATTTTTATTTGACAGAATAACTGATGTGATTGAAAATAATTTTCAAAAACTAGGGTACACATTTTAGGTTCTCATTAAACTTGGGGCATATTTTAAAAGCTAATTGAATATAATCCTATCATGAATACCAAAAAACTAGGTGTTTTCCTGAAAGCAGGTCTGAAACAAGAAGATAAATGTGAAATTTAAGGTCTCTCTAAGTGTGTGTGGGGGGGGGAAGTTATTTAAAAAATAAAGCAGACTTAACTATGAGACCTAAAAGCAAATCATCATTGCTAGTAAAAATACAGAGCTACACTAGCACTCAAGATGCAATAAAAACCTTAATGCAAACAATTCCTACATTAGATGAATTGAAGGGTCTCATATAATAAATTTCTATGACACTATGATAAGCGCAGGATCCCTGGGTGGTGCCAACGGTCAATGCCCTCAGCTGCTAACTGAAAGTTTACAGATTTGAGAAAAGACTGATGATCTACTTCTGAAAAATCAGCCACTGTCATCTAGAGTCTTAAATGCTAGGCAAGCGGCCATCTAAGATGCATCAATTGGTCTCAGCCCACCTGGAGCAAAGAAGAATGAAGAACACCAAAGGCACAAGGAAAACATGAGCCCAAGAGAAATAAAGGGCCACCTAAACCAAAGACTCCATCAGCCTGAGACCAGAAGAACTAGATGGTGCCTGGCTACATCCAGTGACTGTCCTGACAGGAAACATAACAGAAAATCCCTGATGGAGCAGGAGAAAAATGGGGCGTGGACCTTAAATTCTCATAAAAGACCAGATTTAATGGTCTGGCTGAGACTGGAAGGACCCCGGAGGTCGTGCTCCCCAGACCTTCTGTTAGCCCAAGACAGGAACCATTCCCAAAGCCAGCTCTTCAGACAGGGATTGGACTGATCTATGGGATAGAAAATGATACTGGTGAGGAGTGAGCTTCTTGGGTCAAGTACACACGAGACTATGTGGGCAGCTCCTGCCTGGAGGGGAGATGAGAGGGCAGAGGGGGTCAGAAGCTGGCCGAATGGACACGAAAATGGAAAGTGGAGAGGAGTGTGCTGTCTCATTAGGAGAAGAGTAACCAGTATATAAAGCAAGGTGTATATAAATTTTTGTATGAGAGACTGACTTGATTTGTAAACTTTCACTTAAAGTACAATAAAAATCAGAAAAAAAATCAGCCACTAAAAACCCTGTGGAGCTCGGTTCTACTCTGACACACATGGCGTCGATGTCAGTCAGAGTTGACTGGATGGCAACTGGTTATAATGAGCATACACTATTGACAGCTAACATTTAATGTGTGTTGACCTTATGCCAGGCAAGGGCTCTGTTACCGAACACTCACGTGAACTCTCAGAGGTAAATGCTGTTGTTATTTATGTTTTACAGATGAGGAAACTGACACACAGAGAGGTTAAATAAATTTTCCAAGATCTTGTGGTTACGAAGTGATATAGCTAGAATTTGTACTTGTCATCAGGCTCCATAGTCAGATATCTTAAACACCATATAGGCTAAACCGGCTCTTATCTATATGAATTAGTGGTTGTTATAAATGTAAGTTACTGCATGACAAATTAAGTAACTGTGGACCAGAAAAGTTAAGGAAATTAGCCCCAGTTCATTTGGTTAGCTGGTAGAAAAGCCAAGAAGCTTCGTTTCCCTGTCCAGTGCTCTCCTCAAAACTGGGCTGTCTCCCAATGCTATAATATGTGAAGAAAGTAAGAAAGTACATTTAGAAAGGTAATCTGTGGTAAATGACCACAGAATAATTAAACATGACCTAAGTGATTTAATCATTTCAATTTACATCATCCCCTGAGTTTTTTAATTCATCAGGGCATTATAAGAAGCTTCAAGCAATTGATCTGGGTGAATTTCGTAGACACATACAATTCTGCCATAGTCCTGAGTTATAACCCTGAAGATGACACAGTTTTAGCTCATTTGTGAATGATGTTAGTAGGAGAGTGCCATTGTTTGGATCATAGATTAAAAAGGTAGTAGCCTTCTGAGCTATTCATCTGACATCTTTTATTAATTTTAAATTAGCCTAGAAATTAAACTGAGTTACTTTTATTAGAGAGAAAAATTGGTTTGGTAATTATCTGAATAGTCACTAGACTGGGTTTTATTCTTAGGTCATATCTTGGGTTGCTTATACAACCTTCAGAAAGTCAGTAAATCTCTCCTGGTCTTAAGATAAAAATTATGAAGCTTAATTTCATCATTCCCTTATAGTTCTCCTATGTGCAATGTGTTCTGTTTTTAAGATTAGAAGGAATAAGCAGATAAAGCCGAAGAAGCACCATTATGCACACATTAGTCAGGCTTCTCCCTCTTCTCCCACTGAAATTCAAGGCCTCAGGTACTGACACTTTAAGACCCACTGAGGCATAATTATGTCACTAGGCAGTGCAAACAGTTAAGTGCTGGGCTACTAATCGAAACGTTGGCAGTTCAAACCCGTTCAGGGATGCCTCAGAACAAAGGCCTGCTTCTGAAAGATCACAGCCATGAAAACCCTATGGAGTGCAGTTCTACTCTGAAACACACAGGGTTACCATGAATCAGAACCAACTCGCTAGTGATTGGACTGGACTGGAGGCATGATTTTAAGGGCTGGGATGAAGCCTTGATAAGAGAACCTCTCAGGTCCTAAACTGCGGATGAACTTACCGATCATTATAAACTTTGTAAAGGAACATTTTTCAGTACAGGCAGTCCTGTGGTTACAAATGTCTGAGTTACAGACAATCCGTACTTGCCCTTTAATGTTACATAAATTTGGCCTCGCTTTGAAACAATTGAACCAACCCCTACTGGCAACAAATTCTTCGTCACAGTCACCTTGACTTGTTGCACGTGCAGCGTTTAATCATTGAAAAAGCTTCAAGCCTTTTCTTGCACTAAAGTGAGGCTAAATAAGAACGCATGAACCAGTTCTGACTGACTTACAAATTTGACATAAAGACTTGAAGACATTGTTAGGAATGGATCTCGTTCGTAACCTGGGGACTGCCTGTACTCAATGAATGCCTGAAAAATGTACAGGCCCTTAGACTTAGCAATTCCACTTCTAGTAATTTATCTTAAAGAAATAATCAGCAGTATGTGAACATTTATTCACAATCATAAAATAATTCACATCACAGCATTGTCTAAAACAACAGCAACCATAACAAGCAAATCTATATAGGTAAAAGTCCAGCGATAAAGGATCCTTTAAATAAAATGATAGTTCCATACCGTGGAGTGTTCTCAAGTTATTCTAAGTATAGAATAGTTATCGGTACAGGGAAATATCAATGAAAAGTTTAGAAAATATGATCTCTATTTTTTTCAAAAATAACAAAAAAGTTATATTCATTCTTTGAGATTTAACCAGGATTATCTCTGAGGGGTAAAATTATGTATAAATTTTATTTTATTTTTTGTGAATTTCTATATTCCCCTCCTTACCCTGAACTAATTTTACAAGTTTCCTGGTCTAACGTCTTTCCCAGTATTGACTTTGGGTTACCGTTACATTTGGTTTATTTCCTGACTGGATTCCCACCCTGGCCAGGTGCTGCTTTCATGCTGCCATTGTACCTGTCCTAGCAATTGTGACATATCTGTCTCTTTCCTGGTATCAGGTAGACCGTGCTTTTTTTTTTTGGCCATTGTTTCTTCAATGCTGTTTTAGTAAGCTCAAAGATAAGGCCTGATAGAAGGCCTGCCCCAGCCCCCAGTAATCCTTGAGCATCTTACTTATTAATGACCTAAGTGATTAAGAATTTATTCAAAGCAAAATGTTGGAGCAACCAAACATGGGAGAAGTCTTTCTCAAATTAATTTTACTAACATTACTTATATCTGGGTAAATAATGCTCTGGGAATGCCCAAGCCTGTGAATGAACATTTACAAAAACATTGACAAAGGGAGTGGTGTGTAGAAGGAGGCTTTCTCCACATCTCTTCTTATGTAATAGATAAGCTCCCAAAAGTAAGCAGCAAGTGGGAAAAAACCTGTAGCCTTGCAGTTGAAAGGTCAAGAGAAAAAGAAAAAAGAAAGAGAGAGAGAAAAAAAAAACTTCTTATAAAACAAATATTAATTTTTCAGATTGATAAGTTTGAAATCTCATAATAACTATATAAACATTTAATATTTTGAAGAAGAGCATGGTAGAGCTTTCTTGGAAGAAACTTTGTGTATCTGAGTAGCTTCAGTTTTGCGTGGGTTGAGTTTCATTCAACTAGGTTTCACTTCCTGTATTAGATTTTTTTTTTTTTTTTGGACCCATGATGAAAAAACTACTAAGTCAGTTTATATGATAGCAATTTGTTCAAGCTGGCCTAATTGAGGAAACCCTGGTGGTGCAGTTGTTAATTCATATATCAAGCTTTATCTCATATGGAATTTTTATGCAAAACTTCAAATTGTCCGGGAATGTAATTGCCATATGCAAACATTTTAAATATCCTGTGTTGGCATGAAATTTTCTATGCAAATTTGTATATATGCAACTACACTCAGCTAAGTTGCTAGACTCAGAGCCATTATGATTGAATTTCACAAGAACGCCAGGCTGGAAATGCAAATACAGAGTTTATGGACTTATTTATGGAACACCTGTGTGCAATATGGTAGTCAGAAATGGCGTCATTGAATGGTTCTTTTCATAAATTTTGAATATACTCAATTCTATAACACAGTATCTATTATAAGCCCGGTAGTAGTTTGAACTTGTTTATTTCCAGATAGTTTTCCAGAAAAGTTTTGAGTTTGGCAAAACTCAAAAGAACTTCAATAAATATTTGCCCACTCCCATCTCTTTGCAACTGTTCATACACGAAAGGGTAACTGAATTCTTCTATAGATATGTACTAAATTAAGAATCAAGTTATCATAGTGTTGTTTTATCTAAGCTGTTTAATTTCTAAGGAGTTGCAGAAGTTATTTCACAAACTGCTGCTGCTGTTTCTCCTTCTTCTTCTCTTAAGTTACTGGAAAGATGCACTTTCCAGTGCTAGGCAAAGCAAAATCTGGAAAGATTTGGAAAATTTAGCTTATTCTCAACTTAGATTCCACGAGGCTTTGAGTGGGTTCTAAATTTGGTAAACCTGTTCTCTCCCTCTTACTGCCAGCTTGTTGTAGAGTCATCTGGACTTGATTTTCAGAGAGAACAACCTGAAGATCAAAATTCAACTGCACAACTTATTGCCAACCCAATTCTTTACAGAGATGTACATACACATGTGGTGTGTGTGTGTTTATGTGTGTGTGTGCATGCGTGTCTGTGTCAAAAACAAGCTGTGCATTACATGTCATGATTATTGAAATCATGTTTTTGGTCCCCCACCCCACCCCCTGGTGCTGCCTGTGGGTTTGCACTGGAAGAAACAGTGGAAAAATGTCAGGAAATGGGTCTAAATGTTCCAAAACTTTTTTTGGAATTATATTTTTAAGGCAGCAATCTGTGCAAAGAGTCATTCCATTCTGTAATTTCTTAGTCAAAGCACCAATACCTTTATTGGCCTACGTTATTTTTGAAAAGAGGATTCCAATATCATGATTTTTCACAGCTTCTTTCATAAGACAGTTTCTATAGCAGTTATTCAATAAAATTTAATCAAATAAATGCTTGGATAAATGGATAAATTAATGAATGGTCCTGTCTACAAAGACATTTGGAATTTTCTATGACTAATACAATTTTGTCTTCTCTGATGTATATACTAATATATAATTAAGTATTTTTAATAAAAAAAATGCTATATTATTGATTACTACAGTTGATTAATTCTTATTAACTTTAGCCATGAAAAAAAATCCTTATTTGTTCTGTGGTATCATCTAATCCCACCACAGGACAAATAAGGATTTTTTTTTTCATGGCTAAAGTTGATAAGAATTAATCATTTGTAGTAATCAATAATATAGCAGCTTTTTTTATTAAAAATATTTAATTATCATGTATTAGTACATACATCAGAGAAGACAAAATTGTATTAGTCATAGAAAATTCCAAATATCTTTGCAGACAGGATCATTCATTAATTTATCCATTTATCCAAGCATTCTAATTGGAAACCCTGGTGGCTAGTGGTTAAGTGCTATGGCTGCTGACCAAAGGGTCGGCAGTTCAAATCCACCAGGTGCTCTCCGTCCTATAGGGTCGCTATGAGTCGGAATCGACTCGACGGCACTGGATTTGGTTTTGGTGTTTTTGGATCATCTAATCGTATCATTTATCCCGTGTTAATATTTAAGGATATTTGTATTAGATAGTCTCCAAAATGGTTCCTAATGATCTGTACATCTTGGTATCCATGCCCTTGGGTAATCCCCTCTCACGATGAATCAGGGCTGACCCTGGGTGACTAATAGGGTACAGCTGAAGTGACAGTGTATGATTCTCAAGGTCGTAAAAGGCATTGCACCTTCTACCATGATCTCTTGGATTGCTTGCTTTGGGGAAAGCTAGCCGCATACAATGAGGACACTCAAACAGCCCTTTGGAAAGACCCATATGGAGAAGAACTGAAGCACCCGTTCACAGCCAGCACCAGCTTGCCAGACCTGTGAGGGAGCCATCTTGAAGTGATTCTTAAGTCCCAGTCAAGCCTTCAGATAACTACTTTCCCAACCAAACTCTAACAGCATCTATAAGAAAGCCCTCCTAACCAAACTCTAACCGCATCTGTAAGAAAGCCCTAAGTGAGAACTACCTAACAGTGCCCTTTTTGAATTCCTGACCTAGAATCTTGATTATAATAAATTGTTGTTTTATGTCACTAAGATTGGGGGTAATTTGTTACTTAGCTCTAGTAACTAGAACGATATTTAAACATGTCTGCAGGGTAATAGATTTAAATCTTAGTATGGCTATAAGATCAAGCACACATTTAAGTTCCCCAACAATCTTCTAACAAACTTCTCTTCTTCTAAAACTTTCTGTGTTGAGTGTGTTCAATCCTAGGCCATCTGAATTCCTTGTTGGCTTTGATGTTATTTAATATTGGAAAGCCATGAAGCAGCTGGTCTAGACTCAGCTTTCCTAGTCTTTAATGGCTTTGGTGAATTTATTTCTTATGTGATTATGAAGACATTCCCTTTTTACATTCAACATCTACCAGTGCTCCTTGGGTTTGATGAGCTTTGTCTAGTGAGTGCATGAATAAAGGGATTATTATATAAAGGGTGGTGTATGTTTGAACCATGAGCAAATCTTGGTGCTTAATATGTGTCAGATAATATGTTAAATGTTTTCACATATTTTCTCTGTGTTTCCACTCCCATTACACATTTATATGGATACAAACCTCTTTAAAGTGTTGAAAAGCAAGGATGTCACTTTAAAGACTAAGGTGCGCCTGACCCAAGCCATGGTATTTTCAATTGGCTCATCTACAAGTGAAAGCTGGACAATGAACAAGAAAGAGGAAAGAAGAATTGATGCTTTTGAATTATGGTCATAATTATTGAGTATTATGGAGAATATTGAATGTACCATGGACTGCCAGCAGAATGAACAAATCTGCCTTGGAAGAAGTATAGCCAGAATGCTCACTAGAAGCAAGAATGGCAAGACTTTGTCTCACATACTTTGGACATGTTATCAGGAGGGACCCGTCCCTGGAGAAGGACATCATGCTTGGTAAAGTAGAGAGTCAGCAAAAAAGAGGAAGACACACAATGAGATGGATTGACACAGTGGCTGCCACAATGAGCTCAAGCATAGAAAAGGTTGTGAGGATGGCACAGGACCGGGCAACGATTCATTCTGTTGTACGTAGGGTCACTGTGAGTTGGAACCGACTTGGCAGCAGCTAACAACAACATAGATACAGTACATTTTGTAGTACTTCTCATGTGCTTGATCTTCCCAAAAATCCTGTATATTCAGTAAATGGGAATCTCATGGACAAAGGGACTTAATTAACATTTAGAATCTTCCTGACATGATTTTCTTAAGGATGTGGTCAGCATTTGGCTTACAGAAAGTTTGGTAGCTTCTACTTCTCCTCCCACTAGAGAAATAACTGTTAGCAAGAAACACAAAGCCTCTGTTCTCAAAGAGCTTCATTCTTGTGAGAAAACCAACAAAAGAAAAAATTTATCAGATGGCAATAACTTCCATGCAGAGAGATAAAACAATATGATATGCTAGTCATTAGATGACTGTTTTAGGCTACAGATATCCCTTGATATAAACAACAGGATGACGACCAAGAGAAGAAGGTCAGAGGCAAAAGGTAAGGAGTGTAAAGACCACAAGGTGGGAAGGAGCTTAGCATATTCTCAAGGATTGAATTATGTCTCCCCAGAAATGTGTGTATCAACTTGGTTAGGCAATGATTCCCAGTATTCTGTGGTTGTCCTCCATTTTGTGATTGTAATTTTATGTTAAAGATTGGGGTGGAATTGTAACACCCTTACCAGGTCACATCCCTGATCCAATGTAAAGGGAGTTTCCCTGGGGAGTGGTCTGCACCACATTTTATCTCTCAGGAGACAAAAGAAAAGGGAAGCAAGCAGAGAGGGGGGACCTCATACCACCAAGAAAGCAGTGCTGGGAGCAGAGTGCATCCTTTGGACCCAGGGTCCCTGCACAGAGAAGCTCCTCGTCCAGGGGAACATTGATGAGAAGGCCAACAGAGAGAGAATGCCTTCCACTGGAGCTGATGCCCTGAATTTGGACTTTTAGCTTGCTTTACCATGAGGAAATTAATTTCTTTGTTAAAGCTATCCACTTGTGATATTTCTGTTATAGCAACACTAGATGACTAAGACTTATTTTGAGACAAAAAGAAGTCCAGTGTGGCAGGAGAAGAGTGCACAAGCTGAGCTCAGAGATGTAGACCTGCCCATTCAGGGAGGGGTTTGTATGGTAGAATAAGAGATTGTCATCTTTTTGTAAAAGCAATGAGAATTTTAAATCAGTGATTTTACTTATGTTTTTAAAAGATCATTCTGGATACCCTTTCATAAATGGGGTAGCCTATGAGGGTAAACATTGAAGTAGGGAATTGTTAGGAGGCTACTATGGTGCTCTAGGTGATGGCTGATGGTGGCTTGTCTAGGGAGGTAGTAGTAAAAAATAAGGGAAGCTGATATGTAGAGGGTATGCTCTGGAGAAAAATCCAGGGAAAATTGCTGATGGCTTGCATGTAGGGGGTCCATTGCTGCCTGCCAAACTTCAGCCGCTTTGGCACTGTCACCTTTCTGGCCTGTACAGCACTGGTTGTACAATTATCCTCATCTGCATGGCCCCTTCCCTTGTTATTTTATAAAACAATAAAAATTGGAAAAATGAAAACATTGATATTAATGATAAAAATCATGAGTCTTATAAATGTGATATCTTGAGATGAAGATGGAGGTCATTCCCAGAAAAACCCAGAGGTCATTAGGCATGTGGAAACCCACATGTTTTAACCTCAATTGGTTTTTCAATTAAACACAAAGCATTCAACAGTGTATTCGATGTTGAGGAAGAGAAGAAAATTAAAGATTGTGCAAAATGTGTTAATGTATTGTTGAAAATTTTTTCTAAAAGAAAATGTACTCTTAAAAAAATTTCTCTCTCTTATCTGGAAAGCTCCCTATCATGTTTAAGCCTATTGTCCAACTTTTGCATATTCTTGGTTCCATTCATGTTTTCAAGCATTTCAAGATATATACAGTCCTTTAATAGGATGTAATATTTACTAAAGGGCTGTATATACTCGGATGTAATGTGTAGTATATTTATTCATGCATTACAATATTTATTGAGTTACTGTTATGTGCTGGGCATTTTTCCCATGTGCTTGCATTACAGAAATGAACAAAAGGCAATAATACTTGCCTTCACTGGGCTTAAAATCTACTGGGTATAAAAATAAGCAGGCAAGCAATCATGATGGAAAGTGACAGGTGCTATGATGGTCAATGATCAGGGTGCCATACGAGCACACAGATAGAAGCACTAACTAAGAATGTGGTTGAGTTGGGGTGAGGAAGAGCATCAGAAAGCCCCACTAAAAGAGGTGACATCCAGACTGAGGTTGAGTTGTGTGTGCTGTGGAGCTCGTTGGTAGGAGTTGGTCACCTCACTAAAGGGTGAGCCCAGCCATTCATTTAGCAGCCACACCTCAATGCAGTATCATTTTTTTTCCTTCCAACATGGCACACGATTAAGTCTGATGAAGAAACAAAACTTATGTTTATTTTTAAAAACTGGCCCTGGAAAAAAAGCCAATTGTTAATGCCAAAGATGGAAGTCAAGGTGAAGTAAAATGATGTGAGAAATCAGTGGTCATCAGCCAGACAATTAGAAATCCTTGACATATTGGAAAGTGGTATTTGAGTGTCATAATGGCTCTGCTGTATGAGGGAACTGAGCTCCACTGTGGGTTCTATAGGGAAATAAGAATAAGCAGAGAGTAAAACTGACTCAGCAGACACCAGAGCCAGTAAAAATGAACTTATTAGTAGAGATAAATCATTATGTACCTTAAGAGGTATATAAATGTTCATGTGTTTTTGCTTCTGCTTTGTGGGAGAATAGTATAGTGTGGTGGAATTCAAAGATGTGGGCTTTCACAAAGGTCTCAGTATCTCTTCTTTTCAAATATGAAGGCCCCCCATTTTGGGTGGATACAGTATTTTCTCTAAGAAAGAATTGCAGGAATCCAACATTCTAACCTTAGATCTCTCATCATTGTCTGAATAAATCTAACCTTTTTACATTGCTATTTGCCCTTTATAAGTTTCCCAACCCTGCATATGATATGATACTGCCAGAGTCAGGAAGTCAGAGGAACTGGCTTTCAAATATTTCAAATGTTATACAGATAATTTATTTTGCCCAAATAATAATGAACAGACCTGGCAAGATCTGCTCTATAAATGACTCCCCAGTCATCTTGGATTCCACTTAAAACTGCTCTTAATCCCAGCAGTGGTGACCCCACGTGTGAGAGGGTAGAACTGTGCGCCACAGGGATTTCAACAACCGATTTTTTGGAAGTAGATCTCTAGGCCTTTCTTCTGAGGTGACTCTGGGTAGACTTGAACTTCTAGCCTTTTGGTTAGCAGCCAAGCACATAACCATCTACTAGCCATTCCTTGGAAACTCTATGAGGCAGTTCTACTCTGTCCTATAGGGTTGCTATGAGTCGAAATCAACTCCATGGCAATCGGTTTGGTTATTTTGGTTTGGAACTACTTAAAACTGTCCTTATTACTAACTTATTAGCCAGAAAATGAAGTGCTTATAATTTGTCCTAAGCTCACATGGAAACTTCCTTTTGAGGAGCTGGTAGAACCCATCCACAAAGTAAGAAAAAATGAACTCATTTACCTGGGGTCAAGAGCAAATGGAATAAGTTGAGATTTCTGATATCCTGGCTTGTGTCTCTGGTGTAAATTTAAATGGTAGGTCTGTGGATGAAATATTTAAAGATTATTATACTTTCTAGTCCTCATAGCCATAAAAGTGCTTACTGTGGATTCTATTCCTTGTCTTCATCCCTCTTTTCAACTAAACAGTGAATGTTTAGAAAAATGATTATCTGTATCTATTTTATTTTTATAGTAGCTACCCCCTAAGCTATTACATGAATATAGAATTACTATATGAATAACCCCCCCCAAAAAAAAACAACCCAGTGCCATCGATATGAATAGGGTGCTGTTTTTGATTCACCAGAAAAACACGAGGAACAAATGTTACACTAAGACCTTTTCTAAGGCTGACAATTCTTTAGCACAATGAAAACAACAGAATCGAGACTTTTAAGAAATATGTATTTTCCTCATAAATCGTTTCATGAATGACTCTGTACGTGCTTATAAATGAGGCATCGGTGCTTCGGTGGTAGAATTCTAACCTTCCATGTGCCATGTGGGAGACCCAGTTTCAGTTCTTGGCCGATACACTGCACATACAACTACCACCTGTCTGTCAGTGGATGCTTGCGTGTTGCTATGATGCTGAACAGGTTTCAGGACAGGTTTCAGTGGAGCTTCCAGGCTAAGACAGACTAAGAAGAAAGACCCAGCAATCTACTTCAGCCAATGAAAACACTATGGATTGCAATGGTCCGATTCACAACCAATTATGGGGATGGCACAGGACCGGGCATCATTTTATTCAGTTGTGCATGAGATTGCCATGAGTTGCGGGCCAACTCAAAAGCAGCTAACAGCAAAAACAATGTGCTTACAGAACACCTTAGAGCTTATTTTTGTTCGCTGATGCCAGCATAAGCCTGACTCTGTCTTACCTGATACTGTGGGTACCAGAAAGACCTTGTGAAAGCACTGTCTTACCCCAAAGGTATAACCTTATTGATATATGTATTAAAAAAAAAAAAAACTACTAATGTGTATAGATAAGTATCACTATGTGTTTTTCATAAAATAATATTTAATTACCACTGCTGTTTAATTTCACTTGGATAGAAGGAGAAAAATGGCAGGCACACCCAGCATTCTCTCCACAGCAGCGAATAGTACTGGTACTCTTGCTGTATCTGTGGACATTGAGCCTTAGTAGCTTCTAGAACTACTGTCCCAGTTTGATTTAGATTGGCTCTTATATACCCTTAGCCTGATCTCCTGGAAAGCTTGTATTATTCTGCAGAGCTTGCTAGTTGCTGTAAAAGCAGTATTCCGTTCCCATGTCTTCATTAAATTACAATTAGATCACTTTTATTCCTTTTTTATTATAGAGCAGTTTATAAAAATGAAACAGTTTAGGAGAGTTTCGTGTCCACCAAAGCACCTCAGATTATTTCTCAAATGTTTTTGGTTCAGTAAAATCCCAAATACATCCTGCCAAGTGCCTTTTCTCCATGACTTCCAAATCCATGCAAATTTCAGGGAAAATGTAATCCGTATGTTTCTGATTCATTCATTCTTAACTCGTCACATTGTTATTCTCAAAAAACAATTTTATGTCCAAGAAACCCTAGAGGCATTTTTTTATACATATATATAAAAAATCTGTTTTGGAGTCAATTTTTTTTCCCAATTGGAGCATGGAAATTCTGCATTTCAAGTATTAAACATTACTTGAACTCCCCCCAACCCCATTTTAACTAAAAATCATTCTTGTAAAAGTAAGTTCCAATCAGAATATAGACAATATGAAACGACCGCACATTTCTGCTAGCAGCTGCCTTGCCAGGACCACGGCTGACTCAATCAGCGTGAGCCTGCTGAACAAAGCCAAGCTCGCCCCTTCCTTAGCCTCTGCTCTCTCCCTCTGCTGAGTCACCCGATAAGGAAGTTGCAGTCTTGGATCCCAACCTGCCATTTTATAAAAAAAGTGCAAGTGGAGGCATATCTGAATCCTTTTGGAACAATGGAGTACCACACTTTGTAATCACGATATCAGAAAAGGCAAAACAAAGCCTTTCTATAAATGGTGTACTCTGCATTTACTGCAATTTTGTTTACTTTGTTAAACTTCATTTTAAGGTCATCAAATCACATTACAGAGGATTTTAGGCTTCATGCCAAAACACCAAAGTACGACAAGACACTGAGCACATTAACAAGTAAATACAAATACATGTTTATGCATTGGTTTCTAGTTGAAGCAATCTGGTTGGCATTTTCTCTAGGGAATTATTTAAATTTTAAATGGAAAAACTCATTTAGATTTCCACAAATATGCTAGGGCAAAGAAGTAATTTATATGTACATGAAACTCTTCAGTTAAGCACCTGGGTACTTGACAATAATTAAAATACAAAGTAGACTTATTAACTTTTCCTTTTTAACTGTGCACCTTTTTGCATCTTCAGAGTCAGAGGAAATTTCTAGAGTAACTCGTCCAGCACCTAGAGCTCCTTTTATCCACTGCCACCTAATGTCTGATTGCAATTCGCCCCTAAGTCTCTTTCTGTTGCATCCTTCAAAATCTATGTGCTGATCTTCCGTTGTCCACTCACTCATTGTCTATTTGCAGAATGAGTGTTTCTATTTCTTAAAATTTCAGTCTCTTTTATTCCAACTGCCAGAGACTGAACATTTATTTCACTTTAATGCCAGTGATGTAATTAAGGACACATGATACAGGGTATAAAAATGATGGAAAGTGCTATAAATCAGTAATTTCCACAACATAGTTTCTTCAGTGACCAGGGGATGGGTAATTCCATGCTTACACTGTTGGCCCCAGAGCTCCGTTCCCACCTCTACCATTACTTATTGTCTTAGGAGACATAATTTAAATCAGTAGTTCTCAAAGTGTGGTATGGTACCCAGAAATGCAAACACTTGGATTCTACCCCAAACCTACTGAATCAGGAACTCTGGAAGTGAGGCCCAGCAATCTGAGCTTTAACAAGACCTCCAGGTGATTTTGTTACTCCCTGATATTTGCAATAGCCCTGAAACTTAATGTGTTTAATCCAGTTTGTTTTCATTTCTTGTATTCTTAACCTCACCATTTTTGTCAATAACATCACAGCCCCCTTAATTGTTTGACATCAGATCCTGAAGCCATTTTTACTTTGTTTATTCTGCTTTCTTTTTCAACCCCTCATCATGAAGGCTGCCCATTTTGTAATCAAGGTTTGTTTTTTTTTTAATATTTTATTGCATTTTAGGTGAAAGTTTACACAGCAAATTAGGTTCCCCTTTAACAAGTTTTATACAAATTGTTCTGCACCATTGGTTACAATTTTTACAATGTGTCAGGATTCTAATTATTTCCATTCTGTTTGTTTTGTTTCCATTGACCTAGCTTCCTGTCCCCTCCTTGCTGTTTTACCTTTGCTTTTGGATAAATGTTGACTGGTGTCTTATAGTTAATTGTTTAAGGAAGCACATTACTCATGGGTGATATTTTTTATTTTGTAAGCCACACTATTATTTGGCTAAAATGTAACCTACAGAAATATTTCAAATAGAAGTTCAAAGGTAATCTTAGGGTGATCATCTAGGGGGTTCCTCTGGTCTCTATTTTGGTCCAGTAGGTCTGTCCTTGTTTAGAAATTTGAGTTTTGTTCTACATTTTCCTCACATTCTATCTAGAACTTTCTATCGTGTCCCTGGTCAGAATAGTCACTAGTAGTAACTGGGCACCGTCTAGTTCTTCTGGTCTCAGGTTAGAAGTGGCTGTGGTTTGTGGGGCTGTTAGTCCTATAGGCTAGTTTCTTCTTTAAATCTTAGGTTTCCTTCATTGTCTTTTGCTCCAGGTGAGTAGAGACCAATAGTTGTATCTTATATGGTCCAGCGCAAGCTTTTAAGACCCAGATGCAACTCACCAAACTAGGATGTACAACATTACCATATCATATGTTAACTGGCATAACATATAAACTATGTTATGCCAGTTAACTAAATTGTCCCACGAGATATGATCCTAAGCCTTTTAACCCAGTAAACCAATCTCTCAAGTTGTTTGACTACCTCTAGGAGGCCTCTTTACCTGTGCCCGTTATGTGTTTTGTTATATCAGTGAATATATATGCAGCACACACAAACATGTATGTACATATGCCTACAGATACACCTATACATGCATGTCCATCTACTTGCATATGCCATTCTACACACAGACATGCATCCATATCTACCCATATAATCACGCATGTATTTTTGATTGTTTTTACTATTGTTGCAAAATTTGGTATGTTATAGCATTTATTTAAATTGTAAATTTTTCTCATGCACTTCTTAGTATCTTTATTTACCTTGGTCAAGTTGTGCTGACTTGACCCATATTTGATCTCATCTTTTCCATCACCAAAACTAGCAAGTGTCTACTATCTAGAAAGTGATTCCTGTTCCCTCTCCCTTCCATCCATGGTAACCATCAAAGAACTTTGCTTTCTGTGTGTATATCTATTCTTGATTTTTTATAATCGTGGGACCATATCGTATTTGTCTTTTTTTGTGATTGACTTATTTTACTCAGCATAATGTCCTCCAGGTTCATCCATGTTAAAAGATGTTTCATAGACTCCTCATTATTATTTAGAGTTGCATAGTGTTCCATTGTATGTATGTACCACAGTTTGTTTATCCATTCATCTGTTGATGGACACTTGGGTTGTTTCCATCTTTTTACTATTGTGAATAATGCAGTGATTAATGTAGGTGTGTATATGTCTATTCGTGTCACTGCTCTTTTATCTGTAGGATATATACCTAGGAGTGATATTGCTGGATCATAAGGTATTGCTATTTCTAGCTTTTTGAAGAAGCGCCATACTGTTTTCCATAGTGATTGTACCATTTTACAGTCCCATTAATCAAGGTATTTTTAAAGATCTAATCCATCTCAGTCTAGGTCCACAACGCCAAATTTCATGCATTCTCCAAAGACTCATCAGATGTCCACGCTCTTTATTCTACTCAATGAACCTCGTTGGTGCAGTGGTTAAGTGCTTGGCTGCTAAACAAAAGGTTGGTGATTCAAACCCACCAGGAGCTCCACAGGAGAAAGATGTGAGATGTGGCAGTCTTCTTCCATAAAGATTAAAAAAAAAAAAAAAAAACCAGAAAACCTATCCTTGTCAAGTTGATTCCAACTCATAGCGACCCCAAAGGGGTTCCAAGGCTATAAATCTCTACAGAAGCAGACTGCCACATCTTTGTCCTTCATAGTCACTGGTGGTTTCGAACTGCCAACCTTTCAATTAACAGTCAATTACTTTAACCACTGCAACACCAGAGTTTCATAAAGATTGGAGCCCTGGTGGTGCAGTGGTTAAGTGTTTGGCTGTTAACCAAAAGGTCAGCAGTTCGAATCCATAAGCTGTTCCTTAAGCGGCTCCGTAAAGATTACAGCCTTGGAAACCCTATGGGGCAGTTCTATTCTGTCCTATAGGGTTTCTATGAGTTGGAATCGACCTCAGGGCACAGGACAAACAAACTCTTTTATCCCATTTTGCCACTAAAATAATAGTCCTTATATGCTGATTTTGTCATGCCCCTATTCAAGAACAGTATGATATGCTTTTGAACCAAAATAAAATTCTCCTGTTTGTCTTTTGAGGACTTGGTCTCATTCCTCATTGGTTTGTCCTCACTCCCATGTCTTCGTACTTTATGTTTCTCTTACCTGGAATGCCCTCCTGCTCCTTTCCACCACTCTATATTTCTCTTTCTATTGAAAACCAAATTCCAGTTCTTTGAATCGGGCACTAACTTTACTATACTTGTTTTTACTTTCTGTTCATTGTGTTGCATTTGTCCTAACTTGTGTGTTTCTTTCCCAAGCATTATTTCCTGTGGATGCAATGTATATACTTGTTGACCTTTCTGTATCATTTTAATACTCTTCCACTCTATAATACTTAATACAGAGCTCAACATGTGGTCAGCTGGCTTAATGAGCAGTCTAACTCCTGGCTAAAAACCTATGCATAGGAAAAACAAACAAACAAAAATCTTGTGTAACTTTTCAGACCTGACCATAGGCAATTACAAAGACTTTACCTGGCAGGCCTCAGGGGGTACCCTCCCGAACCAGATTTGGTGCTCAGCCAATGCATTGCAGCCTCTTTTGGGAGTCGTGGTCAAGGACTCACCCTCTACCCCACAGCCATACTCTGCTTTTCTAGTAGCTTTTCTGCTTTTCATGTAGCTGCTTTTCTAGTGCGGTTGCCTCTACGCAGAGGCCTCTTTATCAAGGGTCTTCAGGAAGGGTCTTCTTTAGGTGCTTCTGTTAAGTATCTCTATCAGGAGAAAGGAGAGGGAAACTTGAAGACACTTTTTCCCACTCTGACACAGTATTCAGTACTTTTCCTCAACTAGGTCTTTCCCTTAGCCCTCTCCTGCCCCAGGGTCCATTAAAGGAGCCTTTTGTTTGAGGCCTCTTCAGCAGTAAGATTTATCCCTATGTCTGCACTGATTCACTTGATCCTAACCAGGGTGTCATTCCTGGGGAAATATGGAACAGGGTGGATCCGGTGCCTTCTTCTCTGAGTTTCTCTTGCATATGCTATCCCAGTAATTGATTAAAGGCTTAACTCTTACTTTTATTTTGGCTTGTCTCAATTGACTACTCCAACTCCTGGCAGCTCAGTTTGCTCAGCTCAGCTCAACTCCCTAACACTTAAAACTCAGGAGAATGAGATACTAAATCTGAAATGTGTCCGCATTTGTAGGTATCAGTAAACCTGGTTTTGGTTTATGGGAGGAAGCACGAAAACTGTCCAAGAAGGGTTTGACTATTTATAACTAGTCCTCCGCCATTGGCTTTGACAAATCATCCTTGCTGGCTGTATTTTGATGCCATGTCATTACCACCAAGTGGTGTCTTGCCACTTATCTGTGTCTTTGAAGACACGTTGTATTGCTCAACAAATCTAAAACAATGACATCAGTGTGTATTTGTGCATGCATCCATAGATTTCTTCTATATCATGACCTCAAACCTAAAGGAAAGTCCTTTGAGATAGAAACAGAAAAAAAAAAAAAAATTAACTTAATCATTACTTTCATTGTTCCCTGAAATAGAATAGTCTGATTGTTCTTAATAATTTTTATGATTTATTGATATCCTGTAGAGCACTTTAACTTCCAAAAGGCAATGAACAACAGATATGGTAGAAGGCCCTCGGAGAGATGAGTTAGAAAGAGTAAGTAAAATAAAATATACAGCACCAAGCTTTCAAAGCAAGGCTAGCTGAAACAGAATGAGCAGAAAGCAATAGTGGGTATCAGTTTCATTTAATCCTGGCACCGGGGCAAAGGAATTTTACTTTTGTATTTCTTCTGGATAATTTGATGTTGATAAAACAGCTGCTTTATCTTTACGATATCTTTTAAAATTGTATTTGGAGTTCTCTCATCAACACCAATCTGCAGATCGTTATTAAATTTGTGCTTGTCTGCAATTTCATACTGTGAATCCAAATCTAAAAAGTTCAGAAAACTACCAAAAAGATTTTTATAACCTCTCTGGTGGCAAAACATCATAAAACCTGAACTAACTTTGTGGCAAAACCTGACCTAAACCAATAGAAAATTATGTAGTTTTTATATATCCCACTTGGAGTAGATTCTCATAGATGTTGCTATTCAAAAAATATGTTTGAGTATGGATGTCATTTCACATCCCTTGGGCGTGTGATGTACTATGTATTTGTTTCCAATTATCTGTCTAATTCTTAAAAATTTCTGAATCTGGAAACATATCTAGCCCCAAAGATTGGTGATGATTGATTGTGGATCTAATCTCATTTTTCTCCTCTGATATTATTAGGAAAAAAATCTAAATTATGTACTATTGTCTTGGAAATATCTCTCTAATACCTTGAATTTTCTTGAAACTACCATGAAGAAAGGAGCTAAGTTAAATTTTAACAAAGAAGTAGCACTCTGAATACAAGTTGTACAAAAAGACAGAAAATACTTTCAAACATGATGAAATGTCAAGGGGCACAACAATTCAGAGCCCAAGAATCTGAAGAGTTTTCTGTGTTTGTATTCCTTTACTTTCATGTGGGTATGTTAAATGGAAAAACACACACACACACACACACATATACATACATACATATGTATACGTGTATATATATTTATCAATATAATGACACACTTAGAAAATAGAATTGGAGCCTGTTAAGTGTGTATCTATATTGCTGTAGATCTATCTATCTACCTAACTACATATCTGTATTCTATTTATCTACCTATCTATCTATATATCTGTCTTCTATTTCCATTCAATACATTACACTGGCCACCTCGTTTTTCAAGTATCTTTTTTTTTTTTTTAAGTGTGAGCAACAAGATAAAATAGAAAATTAGTGTTTTTAAATAATTCATCTAGTGGAGTGGTTTTAATAAAATTAAAATATTGGCTCCCAACGTATAGCACCAACTTACCGAGAAGATAGTTCTTAGGTGATGACTCTTCAATGGAATAGTTCAGATGGAATCCAAGTTGTATACAGAACAATCTATGTGTGCTGGGAGTAGAGCAAGTGAAGTACAGGTAGCTTGCTCTGTGCTGGCTCTGACTCCCAGAGAGGTCTACTTGCCCTCGTTAGAGAGAAAGGCTGACCTATTGTTGTTACCAACAGGGAAAGGCCTGGAATTCCTATAGTCAGTTACCACTTACTAAGGGCCCACCATGTGCCCAAATCTGAAGTAGACCCTGTGAGCTGTTACAAAGGGACTAGCAGGCAGAAGAGCCTTTCTCTGCAAGGTCTCACAACATAAGCACAAGAACTCACAGAGACACAGGGAAGCCACGTATTAAAGCAATGTTCAAGGAATATTAATAAAAGAACATTCATGGTGTTATTCATATGGATTATAAAAGTCAAATTTAATAACATATCCAGAAGAAAAATGTCAAGTCCCAGGCTTGCTGAAGACTCTGTTTTTAGCCTTACCAGATCCATGATTTTATGTATGTACGTATTGCAAAATGTGGTCTGTATGGAGATTACGAAGATGGTCTCGTGGAAAAAAATTACAGAACACAAGTAAATTCTCATCTATATCTTTTGGTGCTGCTCAAAAAATGAGAGAATAAAACATGGTAAATGAAGGTTTGGTTGTGGCGGCGTGGGCTCACAGAGGTAGAGAACTCCAGTACTCGTCCAGTTCCTGAGAACATTTTCCTGGCTGTGTAAGAGCCATTATTTTCAAGTAGGAGAACGCTTCTGTTGCCAAAGAGAGTCAGAATTTTTGTATTTCTTTGCCACAGTATGGAAGGGCCTAATATCCCTTTCTGCAGAAGTCCGTGGCTCTTGGGAATGAAACAGAGATGAGGACAGGCCATACTTCAGCATGAAGAGCTGCAGGGCAAACCATCATTTGGAGAAACGTAGGACCTACTAATATGAAAACCCATGGTTCTAAATTTAAGTACGGGGCAGCCAACAAGTCATACAGCCAGAAAAACTTCAAGTCCCAGCCTATTTGCTGCACCATCTAAAACCAATCAGCTCAACTTTCAAATCTGACCAAACTACAAATGGCATGAGAACTCAGTTGTCTAATAAGGATGTTCATTTTGGCACTCGGCAGCTTGCGCGTGGCTCACAGATGGCTTCTGTCTCATTCTGTGTAATCCAATCAACCTGCACTACTGCGTCTCACACTTACTCTTCAGGAGTAATTGAAAAGCTCACAGTGACAATGATCTCTTCTCCCAGATGTCATCGATATAAGGAGTGCGGCTTCATCAGCTCCCTGACATAGGAAGTATATACATGGCTCTCAAGGTCAGAGCTGTTCCCAGAAAGGTAAAGAGAAATTGTTTGCATTGCCTTTCAGTTACTGACTAGCACTAGTGTAAATGATTATGTTCTCTAAATGGCCTCTCTGTCAGTAGGCAACTTGTTTTACTTTTGGCTGGGTACCATACGGAAAACATACCACTGCACTGCTCACATCATGTAGTCATAGAGAGGCGCCTGTGCTCATGAAAGGATTCTAAAACATTTAAATAGTGGCTCTTAAGGAGGTACCATTTTACTCATAACCAAGCTTTCTAGTATTCACACCTGCACTTTGGTTATCGCTCTCGGAAATCATGACAGTTTGCCCTTAGAATCTTTTTTGCCAAGGGTGACTTTTATTTTTCTAACTTCTAAAGGATGCACATGATTTCCAAGGCAAAGCATTCATTGAAACATTTTAAGCTGCAGATTTGTTAGTTTCTTTTTCCCCTGAGGCTAGCATTAATAGTTGTGTTTTATTTCAGTGTAAAAATACTCCTTTAGAAAAAAAAAAAAAAAATCAAAGAATCTAAAACATGAAAAGCCTCAGAGCAGCTGTGTAAATTAACACAGGCTTTGGGCCCTATAAAGAGCCAGGCTTCAGGGAATGGTGCTCTGGAAAATCAGATTTTTACTTAAAAATTAAATTATGATTACGAATTAGTGCTATATTCGTTTTAGTAAAATATCAGTGCTGTGGGTATTTCCTCAAGCTTTTTCTGCTCATTGCCATCATTACCACATACATCATCAGTAAGAAATGTTAAGTATGGCAACAGCTAAGAAAAATTTTCTAGGTCAGATTAAAAAAAAAAATCAGGAAACACATTTTTTTTAAATGTATTTTTAAGCAGATTTTAAACTGTTCATAACTCACTGCACCACCAGAGTTTCAGAATAGGACTAACAATAATAAATTCTGTTGGAGAGATAAAAATGAAAAGATAATATCCTTTCCCTTATGTAGCTTACACAAAGAAAGAGACTCTATATTTAGTCTGGACTTATTACACACACACACACACACACACACACTCCTGCCAGCAGAAATATCCCAATAATTGCTGTACTTCATTCTTTAGAATCTCAGAGCTTTGTGTGCAGAATCACACACTTAGAACATTACACTAGTAGTGAATATGTTCCAAATGGGTGAACTGATGAAAATCTGAATTTTCATGATATATGCCTGTAAATTATGAGTTAACTTTTCTTAAATCCTTGTTCGCTGTCAATTTTATCAGCACAGGAATTACTGATAAACTCATAAATTAATAGTAATAGCAAATGTGACCTTCATCTAAAGATAGCTCTAAGAGTCAACAAACATTTCTTGAGTGCATACAATGTGCCAGGCATTGGGCTAATTAAATCCCCCCTGTCTCTTCACTTTAAATGAGGGAAAAGCTGACTCAAGGGAAAGAGTCATGGCCAAAGGCCATTTAATTAATTTGCTGTCTGGGGGAACAGCACAGGAACTGGAAGAAAGCCCAGGTATGAGGACTGTTCAGAATACAATGTATTGTGGTTCAGAATACAATGTATTCTACCCCAGCAGAGTACACATTTCATAGCTATATGCAATGAGTGTAAATTTACAGTGGTAAAACAAATATCATGGGTAAAAAGTCTTGGAGGCAGGCACAATACATTCTTGCATTTCCTTGGAGGAGTTGTTGACCTGAACTGGAAAATTTCATCCATACAAAACACTTTCAGAGGGAGCTACTATGAGTAGGCTGTATCCTGTGCTATGATCCTATAGGTGAGATAGCCACATCTCATAATTTCTCTAGGAATTACACAAAGAGCTAAACAACAGGCCTTATGAGGAGAAGTGGAAGGGAAAGCTATTATTTATGGAGCACAGACAATAATTAATGCTAGAAATTTTATGGGTCTTCTGAATAACAAATCCCTATGAGATTTTACTTATATTTTACATAGAAGTAAAACAAGACGCAGAGAATAACTGGCCAGTCTCACACACTTGCCGGTGAGAAACTGGGAAACAAAATCCAGTGTATCAGGCCCTAGAGCCTATACTTTGTATTTATAAGCTATGGTTCTCGCTGAAGTGGGGTTTCATTAATTTTTTCTTCCCGTCGAGTCGATTTCGACTCATAGCGAAACCGACTTGACGGCAGTGGGGTTTTGGGATCCATTTATGGAAACCCTGTTGGCATAGTGGTTAAGAGCTATGCTGCTAACCAGGAGGTCACCAGTTCAAATTCACCAGATGCTCCTTGGAAACCATATGAGGCAGTTCTATTCTGTCCTATAGGGTTGCTATGAGTCAGAATCTGCTCAATGGCAACAGGTTTTTTGTATCCATTTATTATTATTTAAAATGCTTTTATTGAATACTTACCAAAGGTTAAGTATATTTTTGTTGCTGGTGAATTAAACACAATTAAATCAGTGTTTCTGTCTTTGAGAGGCAGAGGAAATTGATACCTCCATCAACACAATGTGATCAAATTTCTAAGACGTGCATAATGCTATAGGAGCAAAATAATAATAAGGTAGAATGATTCTGTCCTGGAGTGGAGGATGAGGTGGGAAGATGATAGATAGACCTTGAAGGACATACAGTTATTTGCTATATAGAGAAGACAAACTGTCCTAAGCATTGAGAGCATTTTCCTTTGCAAAAATCATACAAAAGCTTCCAGTTTTTATAGCATAAATAATGTTATTTTAAAAAACTGAATTTCATAGGGGAATTCCCCTAATATTCATTTGTATAATTTCAGTGCT
This sequence comes from Elephas maximus indicus, assembly GCF_024166365.1. Lineage (NCBI taxonomy): Eukaryota > Metazoa > Chordata > Mammalia > Proboscidea > Elephantidae > Elephas > Elephas maximus. Next base: position 198,433,223 of record NC_064819.1, on the reverse strand, counting down.
ATGTAAATTGTTTCATAGTATAGAAAAAGAAGAAAAACTACACAATATTGTTACAAAACGAAAGTTATATTGTTACCTAAACACAGTAGATAACACAAAAAACTACAGACCAATACCACTTATGAACATGAGGTAAAAATTAATATAGCACGTTATAAAAAGAATCTAAGGGCTCAGTGTTAAAATAGCACATCATGAGCACATGAAATTTATTCCAGAAATGCAAGGATGGCTCAATATTAGATGATCTACTAATATTATGTATGATGTTTGCAAATTTTAGTATAAAATCAAATGATCATCTTCATAGATGTTAAAATAGTCTTTGACAGAATTTTTGAACACTTTCTTATTAAAACACTGGCTAAAATAGGAACTAATGATTACTTCTGTAGTGTTCATAAATATCTACAACTGCACACTCACACACACTGTAATTCCTAAAGCCAGCATCTTACTAATGGAGAACACTAGAGCCATTCACAGAAAAGGCAAGAAAAAGACAAGGATGCCCATTAACTCCACTACTATTTAAGAGTATATTAGAGTTATTAGTCAATGCTATCAGATCAGCATAAGCAATAAAACCATAAGAACTGGAACAGAAAAGGTGAAACTATTTCTATTTATAAATTATATTTTAACGTAACCGGAAGACCAAGAGAATCAAGGATAACTCTAACACAAACAATAAAACAATTCTGTAAGTTAATAGAATATTAAGTGAATATACAGAAATCAGAAGGCTTTATATAAAAAAGAATAGCTCCAGTTAGATGATGTAACGTGAAATAAAACTTTGTTTACATTAGTATCAAAAAGAGAAAATATTTAAGAATAATGTGAACAGAAGTATGTAAAAACTATAGGAGGTAAGTTTAAAATACCTCAGAAAGACCGAAAAATGGACTTGAGTAAGTTTGGAGAGATTTTCTGTTTTTCGATGAGTAAACATTATAAAGCCATCATTTATCCCCATCTTGGTCATAAATTCAGCACAATTCCAATAAAAATAATATAAGGTTATTTTATGGAGGTATTAAAGTAGACTTTGGAGATTATATGGAACAATAAGCATGAAAAATAACTAAGAGAACCTTAACAAATGAATAATGATAAGTGATTAGCCTTATTAGATATTAAAGCATACTATAAAGCTTCTATAATTAACACAATAGAAAAATGGGCAAGACATATGAAATCACATAAAAATATATGAATACCTTATAAACACACGATACCAAACTTGACTTAGAGAAGTGCAAATGGAAACTGTAATGACGTATCATTTTTCTTCTATCAGATTGCCAGAAATTCAAAACTTGATAATACACTCTGGTGAGCCTATAGAGCAGACTGGTGGAAGCAGAAAATGGTACAACGCCAATGTAATATTTAGTAATATCTAGCAAAAATAAATATGCATTTACCTTGTGACCCCACAGTCCCACTTCTAGGAATTTACTCAAATATACACCTCTACCAAAATTACATATATATATATATATATATATATATGCATGTTGTTGTTGTTAGATGCCATCAAGTTGGTTTCGACTCACAGCAACCCTATGCAAAACAGAACAAAACATTGGCCGGTCTTGCACCAACCTTACAATTGTTGTTATGCTTGAGTTCATTGTTGCATATATATGCATAGGATTATTTATAGTGACATCAATAGTGGTAATAAAATATTGAAGATTTTTACCAACTTCTGCAGTCTGAAACTGAACAAATATGCAGTCAAGATGCATAGATAATTACTGGTGATTGGAATACAAAAATTTGAAACAAAGAAGGATCTGTAGTTCAAAAATATGGTCTTGCTGATAGAAACAACACTGGAGATCACATGATAGAGTTTTGCAAGACCAACAACTTATTCATTGGAAATACCTTTTTTTCAACAGTGTAAATGGCGACTATACGTGTGGACCTCACCGGTCGGAAAACACTGGAATCCAATCGACTACATTTATGGTAAAGGACTATGGAAAATCTCAATACCATCAGTCAGAACAAGGCCAAGGGCCTACTGCAGAACAGACCATCAGTTGCTCATATGCAAGTTCAAGTTGAAGCTGAAGAAAACTAAAACAAGTCGGCAAGAGCCAAAATATGACCTCGAGTATATTCCACGTGAATTTGGAGACCGTCTCAAGAATGGATCTGAGGCATTGAACATTAATGACTGAAGACCAGTCAAGCTGTGGGATGACATCAAGGACATCATACATGAAGAAAGCAAAAGATTATTATAAAGACGGGAAAGAAAGGAAAGACCAAAATGGATGTCAGAAGAGACTCTGAAACTTGCTCTTGAACGTAGAGTAGCTAAAGTGAATAGAAGAATTAAAGAAGTAAAAGAGCTAAACAGAAGATTTCAAAGTGTGGCTTGAGAAGACAAAGTATTACAATGAAACATGCAAAGACCTGGAGTTAGGAAACCAGAAGGAAAGAACATGCTTGGCATTTCTCAAAATGAAAGAACTGAAGAAAAAAAATTGAGGTTTCAAGTTGCAATTTTGAAGGATTCTATTTGCAAAAAAAAATTGAACAATGCAGGAAGTATCAAAAGAAAATGGAAGAAATATACAGAGTATCTGTCCCAAAAAGAATTGGTCCACATTCAATCATTTCAGGAGGTAGCATACGATCAAGAACTGATGGTATAGAAAGAAGTCTAAGCTGCACTGAAGGCACTGGTGAAAAACAAGATTCCAGAAATTGACAGAATACCAAATGAGATGTTTCAACAAACGGATGCAGCACTGGAGGTGCTCACTTGTCTATGCCAAGAAATTTGTAAGACAGCTACCTGACCAACCGACTGGAAGAGATTCATATTTGTGCCCATTCCAAAGAAAGGTAATCTTAAAGGATGCAGAAATTATCAAACAATATCATTAATATCACACCCATGCAAGTAAAATTTTGTTGAAGATCATTCAAAAATGGTTACAGCAGTACATCAAGAGGGAATTGCCAGAAATTCAAGCCGGATTCAAAAGAGGATATGCAATAAGGGATATCATTACTATTATCAGATGAATCTTGGCTGAAAGAAAAGAATACCAGAAAGATGTTTACCTGTGTTTTATTGACTACACAAAGGCATTCGACTATGTGGATCATAACAAATTATAGATAACATTGTAAAGAATGGGAATTCCAGAAAACTTAATTGTGCTCATGAGGAACGTGTACATAGACCAAGAGGCAGTCCTTCGAACAGAACAAGGTGATACAGCATGGTTTAAAGTCAGGAAACATGTGCGTCAGGGTTGTATCCTTTCACTCTACTTATTCAGTCTGTGGAAACCCTGGTGGCATAATGGTTAAGTTCTACGGCTGCTAACCGAAAGGGTTGGCAGTTCGAATCCACCAGGTGCTCCTTGGAAACTCTATGGGGCAGTTCTACTATGTCCTATAGGGTCACTATGAGTCAGAGTCGACTTGACGGCAACGGGTTTATTCAGCCTGTATGCTGAGCAAATAATCTGAAAAGCTGGACTATATGAAGAACTCGGCACCAGGATTGGAGGAAGAATCATTAACAGCCTGTGATACACAGATGACACAACCTTGCTTGTGGAAATTGAAAAGAACTGGAAGCACTTACTGATGACAATCAAAGACTACAGCCTTCAGCATGGATTACACCTCAACATAAAGAAAACAAAAATCCTCACAACTGGGCCAATAAGCAACAACATTATAAACATAGAAAATATTGAAGTTTGTAAGGATTTCATTTTACTTGGATCCACAATCAATACTCATGGAAGCAGCAGTCAAAAAATCAAATGATTTATTGCATTGGGCAAATCTGCTGCAAAAGGCCTCTTTAAAGTGTTAAAAAAGCAAAGGACTAAGGTGCATCTGACCCAAGCCATGGTGTTTTCAATCACCTCATATGCATGCGAAAGGTGGGACAATGAATAAGAAAGACTGAAGAAGAATTGACGCCTTAGAATTATGGGGTTGGCGACGAATATTGACTATACCATGGATTGCCAGAAGAATGAACAAATCTGTCTTGGAAAAAGTACAGCCAAAACGCTCTTTAGAAGCGATAGTGCATCTTTGTCTCACATACTTCGAACATGTTATCAGGAGGGACCAGTCCCTGGAGAAGGACATCATGCTTGGTAGAGGGTCAGTGAAAAAGAGGAAAACCCTCAATGAGATGGATTGACATGGTGGCTGCAACAATGGGCTCAAACATAACAATGATTGTGAGGTTGGTGTAGCACCGGGCAATGTTTCATTCTGTTTTACATAGGGTCGCTATGAGTCGGAACTGACTGTATGGCACCTAACAACCACATGTATGTATATATGTGTGCATGTGCGTATGCATTTCCTTGTTTTTGCAAGAGAAACACAAGATATTAATTCTGCAATTTACTGTAATATGCATCAGAATTATCTGATTTTGTTTCCACTTAGGAGGCAGAAACCTGCACGTGAATGATGTTCTCACATAATACATGAGAAAAGAAAATGTCTACAAAATCATAAATTATTTTTAGTTCACCAGAGAGCTGAAGTTTTAAGGCAACAAGGGGAGACAGAACACACACGCTGTTTCACCTTTGGCAGAGCATGGGAGGGAGACGTGGCAGCCAGATAAGTAGGTAATAAGAATACAACAGAAATTTCAACAAATTCTTAAGGGCTAAGTGTGGGTTAGCATGACAGTTGAGAATCCCTGGGAACTCCAGGTACAAGAAGTGTCTGCACCTACTTGTCAGTTCTTTTCCACAACCTCTACCAGGTGATCACAAGAAAGATTGGGGGTAGGAAAAATAACTGAGTAATTGGTGACACACACATGCAGGGCTTGCCAAGGTTTTCAGGTGGAGCAGGAGTATCTGAAGGAGCCCAGCTGATCCCTGACCCTGCATGAGTACAAGGTGGCCATTGGCTGCCACTAAGAAGAAAAAAAAAGAGAGACAAGCATATAACCCACCCATGTTCCAGATGCTTCTTTGTTAAGAAGTAAAAGCTGCCTACCACTGGAGAAAGGACAAGAAAACTGCCTGTGCCCTTGACCTTACTTTGACAACAAGGCAAAAGCTATTATCTGCTGCTATGGAAAAGGCAAGACACCCTTTTCCTCCTGGCCTCTGATCTAATACAAACAAAGCTTGGCTGCCTCTGGCAGGGCAAGTGGGGAGTGGGGTAGGTAGAGGAAACCTGTTGATGCTCTAGATTTTGCAATGAATAGGAGGCAGAGGTTGTCTGACACAAGGGGAGGGCAGAGAACAATTTTCTAAAAATGGAAAGCCCCTTCCTGAAACTCAATGCACACACATGGGGCCTACCAAAGATTAAGGCTGCAGCAGGAGAACCAAGAACCCTGCCACATCCACCACCTCTGCCACGAGCTTTGCATCAAGTAATAAGATATAGCATTCTATCACTGGAGGGAGGGGTAAGAGCATGGAGAGCAATCCTCCTCTGTGACATAGGCATGCAGAGCCTGCTGATAGATAAGGGTGAAGCAGGAACACTGAAAAAAAAAAAAAAAAAAGAACACCCTCAGGCACTCCAGGTCTCACACTGAGTGCAAGAAAGCACTAGAAAAATTTGAAGTCCGTGGTGCATTGAAGGTGATGAAAGCAACAATCCAAACCTAGATCCACTCTAGGCCAGATTGATTCAACACCCTTATCCTGCCCCCACAACACACACAAGTAGCATGATAGGGGAGATGTGTGTGCCTATTTATAGGCATAAACATTATTTACCTTAGTCTCTACTGTTCTACTATTCATAATATTCAGTATTTAAGAACATAAACAATCAAGAAAAGACAGTCTCATTATCAAGAGACAAATTAGCCAACAGAACCAGATGCAGAGATGGCCCAGATGTAGAAATTATCACAAAGGAACTTTGAAATAACTCTGAATAGTATGAACCACTGGTGATGCAGTGGTTAAGAGCTATGGCTGCTGACCAAAAAGTTGACAGTTCAAGTCCACGAGTGGCTGCTTGGAAACCCTATGGGGCAGTTTGTTCTGTCCTATAGGGTTGCCATGAGTCAGAATAGATTCAACAGCAACAGGTTTGGTTTTTGTGTTTTTGTGATTAATATATTAAAGGATCTGGTAGAAATCAGTGGACAATGTGCCTGAGGGGGAATTTTAGCTTAGAACTATAAACTTTTTTTTTTTTTTTTAAGTCAGATGGAAATGCTACAAATGTAAACCACATCATCAGAAATGAAGAGTTCCTTCAAAGGCTACCAGATAATTGAATACAACAGAGGAAGGAATCAGTGTATGTGAGGACAGATCGATAGAAGTTGTCCAAACAAACACAAAGGGTATAAAGAGTGAAAAAAGAAGGTGCACTGATGAATGGATATAGGGATGGATAGATGTGCAATTAAACAAGTATAAGATGCTAATGTAGAACCCAGATGGCTATAAAATCAACATTGTGAAATTCTATCAACACACTGTATATGTTTTAAAATTTCATAATGAAATAGAAACATAATCATAGGAAATGAATAAACTAGAAACTAATAAAAATAGTAACCTATAAGGGGGTAGGTGAGAACACAGTAGAAGGAAAAGGAGTATGAATTCTCTATTTTTTTATGGAGCTTTGACTGACAAATAATGTAAATTTTAATACACTCAAGTAGTATTACATCTAAAAGGATGTAAAGAACCAAACCCTAAAATTGAATATAAAGATAAACAGTCAACATAATTGAATGGTAAATTGATAACATAACCACAGAAGATAAAAATTTTACTGAAGTACTTTTTGAACACAGTACTGTGTGTACCCTTGAGTAAGATTTATTCGAAGGACGAAATGTGCAAATAAATCTTCAATTTTGTACTTAGTAAGTTTGTGATTGCTGATAGTGCTGTTGGTGTGGTAATTCTGAAACTATAATGCATTTTCTCGATATAGTTACAGAGGAAATGCATTTTTATGCAGAGAGTACTCAAAGTTGCATCAAGTATTACAAAGGATCATAAGCCAACAGTGGTTAAAAACACTACCATCTTATTTTGTAGATGAAAATATTCCTCATAGAACTTGCCAAAAGTTACACAAGTTTAAATTGCTAGAAACCAGGTCTCTCTTTCATTAAAAATTTATAGAATACAGAAAAGGGGAAGAAAACACTCATGATTTCACCACCTAAAGACAAAAACTGTGTAGTTTAATATTTCCTACCATAAACACATATATTTTAGATATAGAATTGCATCTTTAAAAATATATGTTGATATATTATTTTCTAATAAAAAACCTACTGCTGCAGAGTTGATTCTGACTCATAGCTACCCTATAGGACAGAGTAGAACTGCCCCGTAGGGTTTTCAAGGAGCTGCTGGTGGATTCGAACTGCCCACTTTTTGTTAAGCAGCTGAACGCTTAAGCACTACTCCACCAGGTCTCCCAACGCAACTCACACCAGCAGTCCAAAACAGTATCTATTTCATTCACCATAATAAGTTACTTTGTTTTATTTTTTTTTAAGAAAAATATCTTGGCTAAGTTGGTAGGAGAACAATAGGGTTCCATTGTTGCATTAGTGTGCATATCTTTATTACTATGGAAGTAAAAGGTCACATTTGTTAATTTCAATTGGAAATTTGTCCCTTTCTCATTTAACTCAGGAACCCAGATCTCCTGGCTGCTTATGGGTTCCTGAATTAAATGAGAAAGGGACAAATTTCCAATTGAAATTAACAAATGTGACCTTTTACTTCCCTAGTAATAAAGATATGCACACTAATGCAACAATGGAACCCTATTGTTCTCCTACCAATTTAGCTTATTCAGTAAAAAATTAGCCACCTAGAAATTCTGAGGGGAAACTGTAGAAGTCTAGGTTTCTGTTTATCACCCAGACTAGTTCCTGTGTCCTAAACCAATCTTCGCTTTGGAATCACCTGAGAGGTTTATTAAAATGCAGTTTCCTGGGTCTCAGTGCCTACAGGGAAACTCTGGGGGCATAGTGGTTACGTGCTATGGCTGCTAGCCAAAAGGTCGGTCTTTTGAATCTACCAGGTGCTCCTTGGAAGCTCTAAGGGGCAGTTCTACTCTATCATGTAGAGTCGTCATGAGTCAGGATTGACTCGACGGCAATGGCTTTTTGCTTTTTAGTGCCTACAGAATCCAAATGTCTAGGTGTGGAGTGTGAGAATTCTGCACTTTTCAGATGCAAACACGATATTTTTTAAGAATAATGAAGTTTAAGAACCACTGTAAGGACAGGTAGGGTGATATTGAATATAAATAGCATATTCTTACTATGAATTCTTACTAAGAGCCTGTATCTTTATGAAGCCTTTTTTCTGTGAGGTAGTTTTGCCCTTATAATCAGAACCACAAAGTTTTCATTTTGAGATGGAGTCAATAAACTGCATATAAAATTGCAAGTCTTTCAATGACCAGCTGTGAGGGTGGAGCCAACATGTTGCTATAGACAATAACCAGCTGTGAGACTGTGAAAATCACTTAATTTCAATGAGCCGGCACTTCTTCATCTATAAAAATGTGGGTATAGGAGCCATGGTGGCACAGTGGTTAAAGCACTCGGCTGCTAACCAAAAGATCGGCATTTTGAACCCACCAGCTGCTCTGAGAAAGATGTGGCAGCCTCCCTCCATAAAGATTTATAACCTTGGAAACCTTATGAGGCAGTTCTACTCTGTTCTATACGGTAGCTATGAGTCAGAATTGACTCGACAGCAATGGGTTTGGGTTTGGTTTATAATCCTAGATCACATGTTTATTTCAAAGGGTGAGATAATCTATACAGGTGTATTTTAAAGGGTCATATAAGTGTTGGCTATATTTGCTTGTTCTGAATGTTTACTTTGTGATATTTTGTCTCATTTCATTTCTTTTACATACCCAGTAAATCTGAAACAGCTTTGAACACATTGCCAACACTTGATAATTATTTGCTGATTGATTATTGTCTCATTGTACAGCAAAGATTGCTTTTATCTGGGGTGACATTCAGTGAGTGTGGCCAGGTCTGTGGCCAATCATGACACTCGTTAAACCACCCGAATGCCCTGCAGGGAGTACAAGCTGAAAGTCAGCCCTGCTTCTGTCAATCCTAAAACCATAATGAATGATTCAACTCAAATTCAATGAGTACCTATTATGTGCCAGGAGCCACACCAGACAATATATTAGTGAGCAAAAAGGACACATCATTTCCCTCCTAATCTCTTCCTAGATAAAATGGGTAGAAGTGTAATGGAATCCTTAGACCACATATCTTTCTGCAATTACTTGAAGAAATGCCGTAATATAATATGTAGAAGACATTCCATCGGGGTGTTATTAAATGCAACCATAAGAGAAATTCAAGAATCAAATGAAGAGACAGGTGAAAAGCGGAGAACACAAAGCTCCAGAAGAATGAATGAATATGAGCTTTTCTTTTTTGAATTATGCCCAGTCACACCAGTGTTGTAACTGGCAAAACAGTTCAGTGAGTTATGCAGCTGGAGCACTCACGGTCCACGGAAGCTCTGAATCCTGAAGGATGCCACCTGCACATACTCATACTCTGGGGTCCCGTTTAAGCCCTTACAGAGATACTTTTCCCAGTTTTAGGGTATTCTGAAACCTCATTGACTCAACTGCAATGGCTTTCATTTTAAGAAAAACCAAACCCATTACTGTTGAGTCAATTCTGACTCATAGGGGCCCTATAAGACAGAGTAGAACTGCCCCATAGGGTTTCCAAGGAGCGGCTGGTGGATTCGAACTGCCAACCTTTTGGTTAGCAACCAAGCTCTTAACCATGGTGCCATCAGGGCTCCAAAGAAGTGCTGCTGTCCCTGGGTGGGCTGGAACCACAAGTCTTTTGAGTTTTACATATAGCCTTTCCTTAATTTCAACTCAGTGAAAAATTCTTTATTGTTTATGGAGTGGAAGAAAGGCTAGCATCAAAAAAGATGACAGTGTAAAAGTCCAGTTGTGGCAGACATTTTTTTGAGAGCCACTAATAAAGTTTCTACCATGTCCTAAATTTGCACTCTGAAGACTTGTGCACATGTATTTCACTTTCAGAATAGTTTTACAAATTTTGCATACACAAGCAAACAAAAAAAAGGATAGGACTTTTTAATTAAAAAAAAATGCATTTATAAATGATCTGTATTAGAGTATTATAAATCTCTGGTTACAGTCAATTATTACCTGTATTCAGACTAATGAGGGCTATGATAAGGACAGAAAAGACTGTTAGAGAGCACCAAAGAATAATGTCAGGGAAGGCTTCTTGGAGGAAGTAAGCACTAAGCTGAGGCCTGGAAAGAAAAGAAGATAAGTGGGCATTAGTTTTAGACAGTGGGAATGGCATTGAACTTTCCCAGGAACAGAAGTTACTTAAGTATGGTGGGAGAGCCAAAGATGGGGGCAAACACGAAACTGGTAGAACTCGGGGGTTACCTCCACATATGTAAAAAAATAAATAAATAAAATAATTTTTTTTTTTTTGCATATATATGTAGCAAGATAATATTGTGAAACAAGTTTGCTTTTCTTCTCTGCCAGTTCCTCAGCTGATAGTGACATTGTCCCAAAGAACTAGTTTTGTTACAGCAGGAATGCAATGAAAAGGAGCATTCAACATTGAGGGTTTTTTGTTTGTTTGTTTTAACTTCCAAAATGTTCTCCAACAACAGACTTAAAAGAGAACAACATAAGCCTTTACCTAAAGCACAATTAAAAAAAATTTTTTTTTTTTCTTCACGTGAAATAAAAGAGAGAGAGCAGCAGAGAGAGCCTGACTCCCATCCCCCAGGATTAGCTGGGAGACTCCAGATCTGGAGGGAGAGAAGAGGGAGGCGAAGAGTACATAGTGGGAGTGGAATCTGAGACTGAATTGCAAGGGAGGGGGAGCATTTGGAGAAGATGCTCAGTCAGCAGGGGAACTCTGCCCAGAAAGCTTTGTGGCTGGTGCCAAGGAGGCACAAGGAAGATGAGCCATCGTCTGTAGACAGATCCCTCACAGATCGTCGTTAAACTGCTGCAGAGCTGTGGAAGGTGTTTTCTTGTTGCTAGTAGGCAGAAAATCCCTGTTTTTATTAGGCAGAGAATCCCTGGGGGTGCAAATAGTTATTGTGCTTGGCTGGAGGTTGTAGTCCACCCAGAGGCATCTCGGAAGAAGAGCCTGGAGATCTACTTCTGAAAAATTAACCACTGAAAACCCTGTGGAACACAGTTATACTGTGACACACATGGGATTGCCATCAGTCAGAAACAACTCAACTGTAAATGGTTATTAGACAGAGAAACTGACTGCTCATTGCCTCATAGTCCAGCCAATCAACATGCCTTCCAGTCCCATTGAACTGCCCTGTGGACCTTCTTTACCCCAATCTTGATGGCCCAGAGTACTCAAAACCCCTCAACTAGTTGATGTTCTTGACCCCCAGAGGTGCAAAGAAAGGAGATCCTCAGTGTCTGTTTTATTATCATACCCAACCCAAATCCATTGCTGTCAAGTAGATTCCAACTTACAGCAACCCTATGGGACAGAATAGTACCACACCGTGGGCTTTCCAAGGCTGTAAACCTTTACAGATGCAGACTGCCACATCTTTGTCCAGCGGAGTGGGCTGGTGGGTTCAAACTTCCGACCTTTCGGTTAGCAGCCGAGCTCTTTAACCGCTGCATCACCAGGGCTCCTTTTTATTATCATTTTTTTTTATAAATATGGATAATACTTCACATCTGGCAGATATATTGTAAGGATTAAAGGAGTCAAGGTTTACAAAGTGGCTAGCTTGGTGCCCGGTCCATAGTAGTATTAAATAAAAGCTATTACCTTAACATATTCCCTGAGGAACAGGGGTGATTCTCAAAATCTAGTCAATAAAACCATATTTTAAAAGCTTGAAAAGATGTTCACTGGTCAAATGAACTTATTGAGATTTTTTTTCATTATAGCAAATTTAAACATAGGCAAAGACATAACAGTATATTGAACTCCATTTACCTACCACCCAACTTCACAATAATCAACTCATGTCCAGTCTTGTTTTCTCTACATCTCCACCTATTTTCTCACGAAGCTAACACAGACATCATATTATTTCATCTGCAAACATTTTCACTGATATCTTTAAAGATGGCCAAAACTAAACCCATTGACCTTGAGTCGATTCTGACTCCTAGGGACCCTATAGGACAGAGTAGAGCTGATCCATAGGGTTTGTAAGACTTAATTTTTATGGGAGCAGATCGCCAGGTCTTTCTCTCACAGTTTTGGTTGGCAGTGGAGCACTTTAACCACCACAGCACCAAGGGTCCTGTCTTTAAAGAGAAGGACTTTTTAAAAAGAACCACAATACCATTATCACACCTTTAAAATTAACAATAATTCTTTAACATCCTCAAATATCTAGTCAAGATTCAAATAGTCAAATGATTCATGAATGTCATAATTTCTTTTACAATTAGTTTGATTCAGGATCCAAATGTAATTTTTAAAGAATTATAATTTTGGCAGTGGCTAAATATCTGGACTACTGCAACTTCTGATTCTCATCTATTAGATTTTCCTCAAGTGTGATAATAATATTTGTATTATAATGAAGTGTGTCTTCAGTCATATGGGCGGTATTAATAAGTACCTTCCTTTGGTAATTAAATAATTTTTTTTTCTAATTTCAACTCTGCCACTAAATAAAGATGTGTCCTTGGGCCATTCATTCAACCTCTCCAAGTTTCGGTTTCCGTAATTCTAAAAAGAAAGTGTTTAACTAGAATTGATTACTCAACATGCTTTTATTTTATTGTAAGCCTACCATGTGGGAGGCAAGACAGCACAGGACTAAGACGAAGGTCTCTAAAGTTCCACAGGTCTGGTTGAGAGCCCTGCCACGTACAGCCCACATGACCTTGTATAAATTTCTGAACCTTCTTTGTCTCAGTTTCCTAATCTGTAAAATGCAGATGATAGCCAAACCGAGCAGGTTTTCATGTGAGGTGGGGGGAAGGGATGATAAAATGGAGAAATGTATCGAGTGCTTGGCATATAGTAATCCTTCAAAAAACAATAGCTGTAGTTAGCCTATCAACTATTTGAGGCAGGACACTAGGGGATGAAGCTGGAAGGATAGGCAGTGGCTAGAGCTTTGTTGTCCAATATGGTAGCCACCAGCCATATGTACCAATTGAGAACTTGAAACGTGGCTAATCCAAATTGAGATGGACTGTAAGTAAAATACATTCAGAATTTTTAAACCGTAGTGCAGAAAACCTATAGGGCCGCTATGAGTTGGAATCAACTCGACGGCAGTGGGTTTTTGGGTAGTGCAAACGAATAATGTAAAATAGCTCATTAATAATTTTTAAATGTACGTTAAATAAAACCCACGTGAGTTACATGTTGAAATTATAGTATGATGGATATGCTGGGTTAAATAAAATATATTATTAAAATTAACTGCACCTGTTTCTTTTTACTTTTATTAATGTGGCTGTTAGAAAATTTAAAATTACATAGGTGGTTTACATTATGTTTCTATTGGACAGCACTGGTCTAGTTCATCAACTGCCATTCCAATCATTTGGACTTGATCTTGCTCCTTGTTCTATTGTACTGTTAGTAAAACAAGTTTAAAAAAAAAGGGGGGGAGGAGATATAATCAACTTCGCCCTTTCCCTCAGGGAACAATTTATTTATTTGCTTTTCTTAATAGTTCATACATCCATCCTCTCTTCTTCATCTCCGCTGCTGCCCTAAAGTGTTACGAACACTTTTGAAATGTTTTCCTCACCCGGTGGCCTCTCTCTAATATATACTGCTCCTTCTTAGACAGTTCAGCCTCCTTCTTAGACAGTTCAGTCTCCTCCCGGCCTTCAGAGACACTCAAAATTCCTCATCAAGGCGTAAAATTCCCTTCATGATCTGACCCCAAGTCTTTAAACACTCTCTATCCTCCCCCTCCATATCCATAAGCTTAGACAGATTCATGTCTTTGCAGGTGCTATTCCTTCTGCCTATAACAACCCCTCATCCCCACGTCAGCTCTTCACCAATATCATAATGGTTAAGAGTCAGAGAGCACGGTTTGAATCCTAGCCCTGCAATTTACTGTCAAACTTTGAAAAAGTTACTAAACCTCTATAAGCCTCTTACCTCTAAAAAAAGGAATAACAATAGAACCTCAGAATTTTTAGGATGATTACAAGTATACTGACGAAAGGATCCTGAAAGCAATGTGGATCCATAGAAGGATATTAGGCAAGTGAATGTCATGGTCCTATAGCATTTTAAAAGTTAGTTCTGCAGGCTGTGTGGAGTGTAGATTAGAGGGAGAAGTTATAGAGACAAGGGAATTTGCTTAAAAGAAAATTATTATTTGAACATCTAGATTAATCATTTAGGTAAAAAAAGAATTTATAAAACATATGCCTTGTTTTTCAAAATATTCCTTACAAAGTAATTTTAAAATATATTATTGTAACAGATTTATATGGGATGTTTTAGAATCTTATTTATTTGGAAAAGCAAGAATATATGTGAAATTTGTTCAATAAATATATTCTCCCACAAATTGTGATTTTATTTTTTCTTAAAATTTCCAAATTTCTTACACATATTTGGTATTTGTGAGTTTTCTACTATCTAGCACAACCCTCTGTTTGAATTATAAAAGTAAATTTTATAGAGGTGAGTATATTAAAAAATAAAATTTTGTTTAAATTTCAATATTAATATAGAAATAAGTTTCACTTTTATTTGAAAAAATATATTGGTGTAAAGACTAAATATTATTCACCATATTTCAAATTGAAATAAAATATAGCAATCATCTAGAAATACATCAACTAGAAGCTGTTAATGCCCGAATTTAAAACAAAAAAACAAATTGGTGTTAATGCATGGAAGAAAGAGTAAAGGAAACTTAAAGACAAACATGACCCTTCTGAAAATGATAGGGCGGAAAAAGTCTCATGGTTACTCCCTATCAGGTACCCATCTCCCATATCAGGTGATTTTCATCCCAACAATTGGGAAGAAATTGAGACAGGTTATATGTGAGCACAGCATTGGAGATCTTCAACTGAAGTAAAACTTTCTTATCTTCTCTTGGCTGCTAAATTATTTTCCCAACAAGATGAACGTGTTTAGATATTTACATATTGATTACTCCATTCGGAAGACACTGTTAATTGCCTACTATCCAGTCAACCCCACCCTCCCTTCCTTCTTCCTTGCTAACAGAGCTCTGATTTGTGTGTGTGTCCGTAGGTGCCTATCCCCAGGATCTATGTCACAGTGTTCTAAACCTATTCATGGTAAACCCTTTTACTCTTTGCCTGTGATTGTCTATAAAGTGGACACATGCATGAGTGTTGTCAATGAGATATAATGGAAAGCCTGATGGAGACTTCTAGGAGAGATCTGTATACTCTAATAAAAGAAAGAGAGCTGTGGAAAGAAGGTCTTTTTTATTCATCACTTTACTTCTTCCCTTAAAAAGTATTTTGCCAGCCATGATGACACCTCAAGGCTACTCAGGCCTCAGGAGAAAGATCAGGGAGAGGATGAGAAATATAGACATAAAAAGACTTAGGGCTAAGGGGAGACCAAGGATCATGAAGGAGAGAAAACTAGGGGACAAGGAGAGAGGCAAAGGGGGCTGAGAACGTGGGGCAAGAAGAGATAAGAATTATGGTGGGCAGAGGAGAGCCAGAGGCAAAGAGTAGGAGGTGTTGAGAATGGAGAGATTCTGAAGGTCCTAGAATCCTGGAGTCTTGGTTTCCCACAGCTATCTTAGGCTGTACAATCCACCCATTTTAGAATAGTTCAAAGAAATAAGTTTTTGAAAAATCTATAGATTTGGTCCATTCAACCCATTGGTTTTGGTGTGCTCTGTGCTAACTCCCTTCCCTTGCCTCTGGTGGATGGTTCCTTCTGCACCCAGGCTTATTAGGAGAGAAGATAAATTTGACAATTTGATCATTCAGAGAAAAAGAAAAATCCTAAAGTGTTAAAATGCTGGCTACACAAAAAATGACTTTGAAAGGAATTCAAAACTGAGATGAATAAACTGAAAAATTCCCATGTGAAATGTTGAAATTTTTGTTACATTCAAAAGGTTATATTTTAAAAGATTAGTAGTGAGGTTTAGCACATTTTCAAATATGTATTGACTTTTAATATTTCTTGCCTATTTATATACTTTTTCTATTTTTCCATTGGTTCCTCTTTTTTTGTATGAGTCTTATATATTGCAGATATTAATCCTTTGCCTCTTATATACATTGCAGCCATTTTCTCCTAATCTATTTTTTGGCATTTAAGCCTTTAATCCATCTGAAGTTTATTTTTTGTGACTGCAACCTAATGCAATTTTCCCACCCAGAAGGTAGGCAATTTTCATGTTATCATTTGTTGAATAATCCTTCCAGTCTCCACTAATCTGCAATGCTTCCTTTTTAAGTCTCATATGTGGGAAAATTCACTTTAGGGCCATCCATTTTGTTTTAGCTAATTAGTCCATCAATTTGTTCACATAGGTTTAATTATTGTTCTGTTTTATTTTGTTCATACTTTTCCAAATTTCTTAGCTGTTTTCATGTTTTCATTATTACAACTCAGCTTTAGAATTATTTTGTCAAGTTAAAATACAGATATTGGCATTTAGGAAGTTTGTTTAAGCTGATGGAGAGTAAGCGATACGGATTTATATACTGTGTAAATCTTCACAGCAAATGTGTAATATACCAGACTCTCTAGTTAGCAACTTTGAAGTTTGTACACTTTGAAGTCATTTGGACCCTGTAGGTCTCCAAGCAGTACAAGCCTAGTTGACAATCATTTATTGTCATTTGTTTGTCATAGGAGTTACCAACAACCATATGAAGAAGCCCCAGACTTCTGGATATCAGGTCTGGTTTTTTTTTGCAGCTTGTTTTGGAGACCCCTCTTATTTGTCTCATCTTGTTCTACACTGTGTACTGTGTAGCTGACGATGTGTTGCATGATGCTGTAGTTAGTAGCACATTGTCTTTCCAAAGGAATTAATGAATATTGAATATGAAAGGAATTTATATCTAATACTTGACATACCTTTATGGAATAGAGGATGTGCATTTTTTAAATGGTATGTTTTATTTATTTTTTAACGTAAAAACAAGCAAATGTCCTGTCTTTGAAAATGATAAAAGTAACAATTATGAACAAAGTGGACAGAACCAGACAGGACCAGTTACTCTTTGGAGGATGGTCATGGAAACAAAGTGGTGCTCTTACTTCCTGGGCTGGTGTTCAATCAGAGGAGGTTGAACTAGAAGGGAGTTTAGAGATAATCTAATGAAATTTACAAATTTACTGATATATACTGGAAGTAGCTTTAGACTGCGTGTCAGGAGACCTGCATTCTGGCAAAGATTCTTATTAACTTCATGGGATATCTTGGCCAAACCACAGAACATTTCTTATCTCAGTGTCTTTATTTATCTAGGGGCGATAATAATACAAAAGAGGGTTCTCAAGAGGGCAAAGAACATAATACATGTAATGATATTGGTTCCATGAAAATGTGAGGCATAGTTTTTCAGGTAATTTTTTATGTTGTTATATTTGAATTTTCTCTACAAAGTAGGTTACCAAAAGATTGATTGCCTTGAAATAAAATATTTACAAATAATTTTCTAGATGGTGGATTTTTAAACAATTTTATTTTGCATGCAATGCAATATTGTGCATTCGAATGGGTCTTTTGATTTCGATATGAAAATCAATACCCAAAAAAAATAATTATACTGATTTTTGCAATGGGAAGAAGGTTCTCTGTGCTTGTAGGCAAACCCACTGGGCAAGCGCTAGTGTTCACATACAGTCCCAGCTGCTACCTGGGGCCGGAGAAGCCATGACTGTGCCTAAATCAGGGAAGAACCAAGAATCTTTAGGGCTGTCTGAGCATAGGATTTTGAGGGTTTGGAGTTTAATGTGAGTCTGAGTTGAGGAATTTGAAGTAATTGGCCTTAAAGTTCCAGGAGGCTGCTGACTGACCAGCTGCACAGAACTACAAACTCGGACACAGTGGAAGGTCCAGGTGTGTACTTTATAGACTCAGATTTTAGAACAGGAAGGAACCTCAGAGATTACACTGTTTGATTTACAGGTAAGAAACTGAAGCACAGAGAAGTTAAGTAGCTTTTTAAATGATTGCTACATTTTTCTCCTGCAGAGCGGCTGGTGGGTTTGAACCACCAACTTTTTGGTTAGCAACTGAGTGCTTTAACCACTGTGCCACCAGAGCTCCTTAAATTTTGTATTTTATTGAAATCATGCTTTAAGCAAGATGTCTCAGTCATCTAGTGCTGCGATAACAGAAATACCATAAGTGGATGGCCTTAACAAAGAGAAGTTTATTCTCACAGTCCAGTAGGCTAAAAGCGTGAATTCAGGGCACTGGCTCCAGGGGAAGGCTTCTTTCTCTGTCGGCTATGGAGGAAGGTCCTTGTCATCAGTCTTCCCTTGGTCTGGGAGCATCTCAGCACAGGAATCTCAGGTCCAAAAGATGCTCTCTGCTCCCAGCACTGCTTTCTTGGTGGTATGAGGTTCCCAACTCTCCGCTTACTTCCCTTCCTTTTATCTCTTGAGGGATAAAAGGTGGTGCAGACC
Source organism: Elephas maximus indicus (assembly GCF_024166365.1). NCBI lineage: Eukaryota > Metazoa > Chordata > Mammalia > Proboscidea > Elephantidae > Elephas > Elephas maximus. The sequence continues at coordinate 198,414,562 of NC_064819.1, read as the reverse complement.
ACACACCAGGGAAACTCCCTTTACACCTGATCAGGGATATGACCTGGTAAGGGTGTTACAATCCCACCCTAATCCTCTTTAATATAAAAATTCAATTACAAAATGGGGGATAACACAATACTGGGAATCATGGCCTAATCAAGTTAATACACACATTTTTTGGGGGGACATAATTCAATTCATGACACAAGATATAACCATTCACTTATCAATACAGGCAAGTGCAACTTGTGTAAGACTAAAATCACTGTCTCCAAACAGCTGCATGTTAACCTATACAGTCTCTAAATACTAACAGGAGAGTCATCTGTATCTCCCTGTAATAATGTGGAGAGTCTGTGAGCTCTGATGGATGTAGAGTGGAAGTGTGATGGGAAGAGTTGGTGGAAATGTGATTCAATGGCACAGTTCCTTCCACAGCCTCATTTATAGCTGGCAGGACATGGTGGGCTGAATGGTATTGGTCAAAGGAATCTCTGAGCAATAGGAAAGGAGTGAGAGTGAATTCTCCATTGAACTTTTGAATTCTGTTGTGTTGAATTAAATTGAAATGAAGAAGACTAAGTGAGATTCCCTTAAGAAGGATGACACTAGAACTTGCTTACTGGGTAAATGTCTTGCCTACTCGCAAGCAATCAGTAGCTTGTGCTTAATGAACACTTTTGTACAGTAGTTCATTGATGTGATTATTTTACTTTTTACTTTGAGCAATATGGGGTTTGCCCACCTAGATTTACTGATTCCTGAATTATATGAGCATGCCAATCATTTACTGTATTTTTTTTTATAATTTTTCTTGTGCTTTAAGTGAAAGTCTACAAATCAAGTAAGTCTCTCACACAAAAACCAATATACACCCTGCTACACACCATTTACTGTATTTTAAAAGTAACCAAAAACCAAATCCACTGCCATCACGTCGATTCTGACACCTAGAGACCCTATAGGACAGAGTAGAACTGCCCCATAGAGTTTCCAAGGAGTGCCTGGTGGATTCGAACTGCCAACCTCTGGTTAGCAGCCATATTACTTAACCACTGCACCACCAGGGTTTCCTTTAAAAGAAAAGTAATTTTTATGGAAGGTGACACCATTTACAAAGGGACTTTGGTGGTATAGTTGTCAATTCACAGTTTTATGGATCTCTCCTTTGAAACTGCTACAATCTTGTGGATCCATATCAAAGAAGAGGCAAAAGACTGACCCTTTGCTCACAGAGATTTGTGGTCTTTACCTGTAAGTAACTAGCTGTTTTCACATGTTCAGGGAAACCACTCTGAGACAATGGGTAGATTTAGAAGAGTGCCTCCATCCACACATGTCATTTATGAGGCTTTCTTTCATCCATGGTTATTGGTTATGTTTCCCAGATGACAATTTGAATGTAACATTTTATTACAAAGACACAAATTTATTTCCAAGTTAGGCAGTGATTGGTACCAAAGAAACATTATATATAGTTCAATAAACCCTTATATGCATTTCTTCTGTTTCTGAAAACTCAGAATGGAATTTTTCATTAGTTTTAATATACCTTAAAATGAAATTTGCAATCCGTTTATAGATTGGCATGTGTTAGTTATATTGTAACTTTATTTTATTTTACCTTCTAAAATACCAAGCACAAAAAATGTGAAACAGAAATGAGACGTTATTATTTTTCTATAACTCTAAGGATTACTGAGAGGTAGAATATGTTAAATTCCTATCCAAATTTGAGGATTGTTGAGATAGAACATTAAAATAATTCTTACCTAAATTTTTTTTTTTAATTGTCTGAGACTAGAAGGACCCCAGTGGTTGTGGTCCCCAGACTTTCTGTTAGCCGAAGACAGGAACCATTCCCAAAGCCAACTGTTCAGACAGGGATTGGACTGGACAATGGGATAGGAAATGATATTGGTGAAGAACAAGCTTCTTGGATCAAGTAGACACATGAGACTATGTTGGCATCTCCTATCTGGAGGGGAGATGAAAGGGCAGAGGGGGTTAGAAGCTGGCAGAATGGACACGAAAAGAGAGAGTGGAGGGAAGGCGTGCGCTGTCTCATTAGGGGGAGAGCTATTAGGAGTATACAGCAAGGTGTATATAAATTTTTGTATGAGAGACTGAATTTGTAAACTTTAACTTAAAACAGAATAAAAATTTTAAAAAATTACCAAAATTTCTTCACAAAGTGACTTTAATGACCTTGTTATTAGTTGTATTTCAGAATTTGTTAGTTGCTCTAGTCCCAAATAATTCTGAGCTTTTTTTTTTTTTCTTTCAGTTCTTTTAGTCTCAACAGAGGTCTCCCACTTTTTGGCTTGCTTTTTGTTTTGATTGTGGAACAATGGGTTTGAGGTTATGCTATTTCAGTAACTATTCTTCACATTGCCATCACTTCAGCCAGGAAGTGAAAAGAAACAAAGAAAATTTATTAATGCTATTATTATACCTAAATCCCTTCGTAAGAGTAGAACTTCACTGTATGCATATTCTCCTATAATGGAAAATAATAAAAACTGATCTGAAGAAAGTTCTTCAAACTTCCCCTCATTCCTCCAATAGATTCTGGGCCCGCCACTTTCTCCTACCACTTTTTTTTCTGAAAGGGTTTGTTAGCTACATCTTCAGGTTCAGAACCACACCAAAAATGTAGGCATTTCCTATTCTCCTTTTACATTCAGCCTACTATCAAATTATGTGGGTCTTGACTCTATAAAAAATATTTTTTCTTTCAAAACCCTTCCCAGAGTCAGAAATTGACCAAAGACCAGGAACTAGAACCTGAGGAAACCTGTAATCTTCCCAGTGGTAAATAGTTATTTTATCAAGAATATGGGGGTTTTAGATAAGCAATTTTTCTTTCTACATGTGATCTTTGGATTCGAAAATACAAGAGTTCAAATTCCAGTCCTTCCTTTTACTGGATGTGTAGTCTTGGGCAGGTCACATTTCACACGTTAGTTTCCTCATTTATGAAATGGGGAAAACCTCATGAAGTTTCAATGAGATAATGAGGAATTGTCTAGCCCATTGTCTGGTACAGGGCCGGATTACCCAATAAGCAAGGTACACACGGGCCCAACTGTGCCTTCCCACCAATCTGTAGTGCACAATTTCACCTGTTCCCCACTGTGTCAAAGATGTAGTGAAACCCACATGAAACTACTCACCACGAATTAGCAAGAAAATAAAATTAAGCCCATGCATACCTTGCTCAATGTAAGCCCATGCATACAGTGCTTACTGGTTAATCTGTCTCTTCTCTGGCACATAATAATTGCTCAATAAATGTTAGTTTCATTCATCCATTCATTCGAAATTTACCTTCCACTGTAACTTTTTGTCCCTGACAACCCTCCCTTATTTAAAAAACGAAACAAATAAAAAATTACTAGTCAAAGTATGGGTGGTGATCACCCACAGATTATAATTCAAAGTTTATTATTATATACTGCCAATTTAAATCACTGGTATTTTCAATGTTCTGGTCTATTGATAGTATAACCAGTCTTCAACTTAAAAGTACACAATTTCCAAATTAATTGATACTTCCAACTTCACTATTAGGGAATGCTAGTATAATATTCCTTTCATCACTTTAGTCAGACAAATACCCTTCCTCAATAACTTGAGAAATCACTGCAGTTCCATCTCAAATTCTCTATTTTACTTTGGGGCTTACGTTTTCCTGCCTGACAGCCACAGGATATTCTTAGAAGGGCTTGGGGGCATAAGGTAGTTCAAGCGTCAAGGTTGAGATGGCCAATAGGTTCTGGACCCAGAAAAGTTACGAGTTAATTGTCTAACACATGGCACATAAAACATGCTTAACAAATGGTTGCTGAATTGAATTGCATTTAGTGGTTCAGAACTCCAGAGGGAGCCAGGCGTTGGTGATTCAGGATGTTGTTTTGACCATCTCTGCTGCATATCACTTCAAATCAAAGTTGGGCACTGGCCTGAGAACCTGGCAATTCATAATGTCGTTTCTAGAGGACATGTTCCAAATATCTGACTTAACAAATGACCTTTCAACCACAACTTAAGTACAACCTTTGGGCTACCTGATATCATGAATGTGGATAAAATTCTCCTTGTTATGTGTTTATGACTTGACCAAACAGAAGAATTTCTTCATGAGTAAAGGAATAATACATATTTTAAAATTGAACACTTCTTTTTTTTTTCTATTGTAGTTATGTTGGAATCCCCCCCGATATCACATTGGTGGGCTGCTTTAGGTATATTGCAATTGTTTCAGCTTAGATTCTCTAATGCATAAAAATAATGTTAACTAGTCTAGCTTTGGGAAACAGACTTTACTATCTTAGACATTAATTTTATTATATTATCATCTTGCTAAATAATGCTGATGTCAGATGGATACTGGCTGAAAGCAGAGAATATCAGAAAGATGTTAACCTGTGTTTTATTGGCTATGCAAAGGCATACCACTCAGTGGATCATAACAAATTATGGATAACATTGCAAAGAATATGAACACTTAATTGTGCTCATGAGGAACCTGTACTTAGACCAAAAGGCAGTTGTTTGAACAGAATAAGGGGATACTACATGGTTTAAAAACAGGAGAGGTGTGGGTCAGGGCTGTATGGTTTCACCATACTTATTCAATCTGTAGGATGAGCAAATAATCTGAGAAGCTCGACTATATGAAGAACGGACATCAGGATGGGAGGAAGACTCATTAATAACCTGCAATATGCAGATGACACCACCTTGCTTCTTGAAAGGGAAGAGGCCTTAAAGCACTACTGATGAAGACTGAAGAGTACAGCCTTCAGCATGGATTACGCTTCAACATAAAGAAAACAAAAATTCTCACGACTAGATCAATAAACAACATTATGATAAATGGAGAAAAGATTGAAGTCATCAAGGATTTCATTTTACTTGGATCCACAATCAACACCCATGGAAGCAGCAGTCAAGAAATCAAATGACACATTGCATTGGGCAAACCTGGAGCAAAAGATCTCTTGAAAGTGTTAGAAAGCAAAGATGTCACTTTAAGGACTAAGGTGAGCCTGACCCAAGCCATGGTGTTTTCAATCACCTCATATGCATGTGAAAGCTGGACAATGAATAAGGAAAACCGAAGAATTGATGTCTTTGAATTATGGTCCTGGCAAAGAATATTGAATATTCCATGGACTGCCAGAAGATCAATCACATCTGTCTTGGAAAAAGTGCAGCCAGAATGCTCATTAGAAGCAAGGATGGCGAGACTACGTCTCACATACTTTGGACATGTTATCAGGAGGAACCATCCCCTGGAGAAGGGCATGATGCTTTGTAGAGTAGACAGTTGGTGAAAAAGAGGAGGGCCCTCAACGAGACGTATTGACACAGTGGAGGCAACAATGGGCTCAAGAATAATGATTGTGAGGATGGTGCAGGACTGAGCAATGTTTCATTCTGTTGTACATAGAGTGTATATTAGTTAGAACCAACTCGAAGGCACCAAAGAACAACAGATAATAAAAAGTCACACAGTATTCTTGATGATGAACTCCAGTGGTTGTCTTGTCTATCTTTGCTCTCCGATCAGCCCAAATGTAATCCATCTTAACATGTGCTTGAGACAAAAAATAGATCTGTAAATAGACATAAGAAATTTACTATACTCTGCTTCTCCTTTTGATCAAATTTGCATTTATGTAGGGATGACAAATTTTAGTTTTCATATTGCGGAATAATGGGGGTGGGGCTGGAAGTGAATGAAAGCTAATAAAAACTCTACACCATAGTAAAGTTTTCATTAAGCCATAGTTTTCCTTAGCTTGCCTCCAACTACGTTCTATACTAGTTCCTCCCCCCATTTCTTTCCCTGTCATTTTCACTTATGTCAAGGAATAATCATTGTGCTACCATGAGTATGAAAACAAGAGTAGGTCTAATTTTCCCCTAAAATAATGTTTCTTTAATGGCAAATTTTTACTTTTACTAGAAACCAAATACAGACTCTTGGTCATATCTACAGAGGTGCTTCAATGCTCCACTGCACAAATGGATCAACTGGTTGGACCAAGAAATAGCACAACGTACAGGTACACACAAAACCTAACACTAAGCAATACAGTTCTCCTACTTTCCTCTTCTGACATCTGTTCATCTATTCTCAGAGCCTCATGCTTAACTCAGACCTTGACATTCTATGATGGGACTGCCCTTCATTTAATGTTATATCCCAAGACATGGCTCCCACTAACTTCTTATTGGACCCCCTTGTCTAAATAAATTCTCTTTCATGGATGGATCTTCAAAAGGTTGAATTTTCAGCAAGGCAGGGAGTTGGTTACCTGTTTTATATATCAGTAGAGGGCACTGCCTTGTACAGGATGATTAATGTGAACTAGTAAGGACTCAAGATAGCTCTCTGAGGAAGAGAGTCATGAATAGGAGGAGGAAATGAAATGTGTGGCTAATTACCTCCATGAACAACTTCCCCCTTTCCCATGAGACCAGAAGAACTGGATGGTGCCCTGCTACCATTACTGAATATTTTGATCAAAAATCTATAGAAGAATCCTTATCAAAAGGGGTAAATGCAGAAAAGAATTTAAAATTCTCATGGACTCCAGACCTTCTGGAGTAACTGAGGCTGAATGAACCCTAAAGTATTGCCTAGAGATAATCTTTAAACCTTAAACCAAAAATATTCCCTGAAATCTTCTTAAAACCAAACAATTTAGCTTAACTAATAAAGAATGCCTGCCTTAAGCATTGTGCTCTTTTAAGATCTATCTATATAGGATCAAACTGATAACACCAAATCGAAAGATTAGGTAGGAATCTTAGGGGGCAGTGAGTTTATGCTAATGAGGGAGAAACAACTCAGAAAAAAGAAGATGAGAATGTCTCTGAATTAAACATGTAGAAATTGTTGATTTGGTATATGTTTTGTGCATATATTCTCAACAACAAAAATGAAACAAATTATGTAAAGAGAGATACCTCTCTATAAACATAAAATTATGATGAAAAAAGTGAGAACAACAAAAATTGTTGTGTATTGAAACTAGTAAAAAATGAAAAGCTCACATGAGGATGTCCTAGACATATCCAGACACCTTGTGGGTTGGTTTACTTGGTTAAGGAGCTCGGGATCATAGTCTCATGGGATAACTCAGTCAATTGACATAACATACTTCATAAAGATAATATTATACATCCTAGACTGGTGAGTAGCATCTGGGGTCTTAAAAGCTTCCACACGGTCATCTAAAATACAACTATTGGTCTCTTCCTGTCTGGAGCAAAAGAGAATGAAGGAAACCAAAGACTCAAAGATGAAACTAGTCCACAGGACTAACAGCCCACACGAACCTTTTCTAGCCTGAGATAGCACCCTGCTACCAGTACCAACCGTTCTGACTGGGACACAATAGAAGGTCCTAGATAGAATAGGAGAAAAATGTAGAACAAAACTCGAATTCCTAAAGAAGACCAGACTTCCTGGACCAATACAGACTAGAGGAACCCCTGAGACTATCTCCCTAAGATACCCTTTTAACTTGGAACTGAAGCCACTTCTGGTGGTCACGTTTCATCCAAATAATAGATTGGCTTATAAAATAAACAATATCACCTATGAGGAATGTGCTCCCTTAAACAATCAACTGTATGGGATCAAATGGTCAGCATTTACCCAAAAGCAAAAATGAGAAGGCAAGGAGGGGCAGGGACGCTAGATAATTACAAACAGAACAAACAGAAGGGAAATAATAAGAATGAGGACACACTGCAAAAATTGTAACCAATGTCACAGAACGACTTCTACAAAAACTTTTAAATGGGAACCTAATTTACTGTGTAAACTTTCACCTAAAACACAATTATATATTTAAAAAAACCTCATATAAGAAACAAGGAACATAAAATAATGCCAAGATAAATAATCCTGTTTTTTTTTCTTCCTATTAACGCAAAGGACCTAGAAGTGTAGGCTAGAGCTGAGCTTCTCAAGCTTTAATGTGCATAATGCATGCAAACCACCTGAGAGGCTTATTAAAATGTAGATTTTGGTTTAGTCAGTTTGGATAGGGCCTAGGATTCTACATTCCTAACAAATTCCCAGGTAAAGTTGGGATGGCACCTAACAATAACAACAACAACAATGATTTACTGATTGTTTAATATGAGCCAGGGTCAGTGCTATGGCTGCTAACCAAGAGGTCAGCAGTTCAAATCTGCCAGGCGCTCCTTGGAAACTCTATGGGGCAGTTCTACTCTGTCCTATAGGGTCGCTATGAGTCGGAATCAACTCGACAGCAGTAGGTTTTTTAGTGGTTAACCTTTGCTACAAACACTGTGAGCTGGGTATTATTTTCCACTTTTGCAGATGTAGAAACTGAAGCATATAGAATTTAATCATTTATTAGAGTTCCTACAACCATTAATGTGAGTCCCCTAATTGGCCTTTTCTTCCAACATACATTGGTAACCCTGAGATACTCTTCTATACATAGAAATCTTAAAACCACCACTGCAAAAATATGATGATTGCTTCTTCTGTAATGAATAAGATCTCTAAGTTAGAGAACAGTGCAAAGGGCAGAGCTTACAGGAATTGGAGAGGGCTACCATTTAGGCAATGGGAAGAATGAAAAAATTTTTTTTACCATTTAGGCAATGGGAAGAATGAAAGAAAGCTGAAAAAAAAAAGACAGAATGAGCAATTAGAATTTGAAACTCTGATAGGAATTCCCCATTGCTTTCTAGTTCCATGATTGCCTTAGTCATCTAGTGCTGCTATAAGAGAAATACCACAAGTGGGTGGCTTTAACAAAGAGAAATTTATTTTCTCACAGTCTAGTAGGATACATGTCCAAATTCAGGGCATCGGCTCCAGGGGAAGACTTTCTCTGTCGGCTCTGGAAGAAGGTTGAGTTGCTTCTCAGGCACAGGAACTCTGTGTCCAAAGGATGCGCTCTGCTCCTGGTGCTACTCTCTTGGTGGTATGAGGTATCCAACTCTCTGCTGGCTTCCCTTTCCTTTTATCTGTTGAGAGATAAAAGGTGGTATGGGCTACACCCCAGGGAAACTCCCTTTACATTGGATCAAGGAGGTAAACTGAGTAAGGGCAGTGTTACAATTCCACCCTTATCCTCTTAACATAAAATTACAATCACAAAATGGAGGACAACCACAGAATACTGGGAATCATGGCCTAACCAAGTTGATACACACATTTTTGGGGGGACATAATTCAATACATGACAATGATATTGCTTTAAAATCAAACAGAAGCACACATTTATGACATAATTTGGCAAAGAGCATACAGGTGCTCAAAGAATGTGTTTCTAAACCAGGGCTTTGAACTGGTTCATTCCAGTTTGAACCCCTGCTGGTAATTTGCATTTTCACCCCAGATATATTGAATCAGAATCTACATTTTAACAAGTTCCCCAGGTGATACTTACGTATACATATGAATCACCTGGGGATCTTCTTAAAATTCCTATGAACACATAACAATCACCTCAGGATCTTAATAAAATTCTATGCGTACATAAAAATCACCTGGGATCTTGTTAAAATGTAGATTCTGATTCAGTATATCTGAAAAAAGTTATAGCATGGCAAAATTTTTAAGTATATAAAACATTTTGAGCTAAAATACAAAAAAAATATTCGGTCCTTAGCAAACTATTTGGTACATGTTGTTGTTAGGTGCTGTCTAGTCAGTTCTGACTCATAGCAACCCTGTGTACAACAGAACGAAATACTGCTGGGAGCTGTGCCATACTCACAACCGTAGCTATGCTTGAGCCCATTGTTGCATCCACTGTGTCAATCCATCTTGCCCAGGGTCTTGAATACACTGCAGTAGATGACCAAGGGAAGTTATTTAGTGTTCACCTTGGGAATGTTCAAAGAAAAAATTGATAACTACCAGTTCTACATAAACATATAAGGATCCCTGGTGGCACAGTGGTTAAAAGCACTCGACTGCTTACTGAAAGGTCAGCGGTTTGAAACCACCAGGGGCTCCATGGGAAAAAAGATGTGGCAGTCTGCTTCACATCTTACAGTTTTAGAAACCCTATGGGGTCACTATGAATTAGAATGGACCCAACGGCAGTGGGCACGGTAGTGGGTAGATACACACATACACAGCCATACATCACTTAGAGTCCCTGATGTGTTCTGTGAACTAGGATTTTAATCATTTATTAGAGCTCCTACAGCCACTAAGATTATGTTCTCTAACTGGACTTTACTTCCAATATACATTGCTAACCCTGAGACACTCCTATACACAGAAAAGTTCACTTCCACTTGTGATTTGGACATTGTGCAAACGGCATATTATACACAGGAGAGAGGCACACAGGACAGTCACGGGCAAGACTGGGACCCGCACCGCTGCCGCTGCCTCTCAGGACGGTGAGAAAGATTTGGCTCTGCCTTCGCAGTTCCTGCGTGGTCACCGCTGGTCTCCAAGAGCCACGCCCTGCCCCTGCCCACCCCCACACCCCCACACCCCAGCCTTGCCATCCCGCAGGCAACCTCCCAGCTGCTCCCACCCCACCCCCGCGCCAGCTCCCTTCCCTTCGTTGCTTCCTCTCTACCTGCCTTCCCCACCCTTTCCAATGGGCTTTAACCTGTTCTGGCCGCGCCCATCCCTCCTCCACTTCCTCCTCTGCTTTTGCCTCCTCCCTAGCTGCCTTCCTCTTGCTCCTCCTCCCACCACTACCACAGCTTGGACCACGAGGCTGCCGCCAAGGGGTGTGGGGGGAGGGAGGCAGCCTTGGAGGGGCATCCACCTCAGTGGCTTCTGCGGTGTGTGTGCAATTCTTGCCTGAGGCGAGCGTGGTGGGACAGGCACTGTGAATCAGTGCCAGGAGCCCTCTTCCACGCCAGGGCTGGGGCATACACGGGACTGGGGAGATAGTGAAAGACAGATCAGATCTCCCTCAGAAAGTTAGTGAGAGACAGATTGGATCTCCTCCTTAGCAAAGTATGGTCACTACATCTCGGTCTCCCAGTGGGATTTCTGAACTTTATTATAACCTTATGGGATCACAGGATGTATATTTGGTTGGACACTGCCCGAATGGATGTTATAGGGAGCATGATTTTACATATATGCACATCCAGAAACCAAACCCATTGCCCTCAAATTGATTCCGACTCACAGCGACCCTATAGGACAGAGTGGAACTGCCCCATAAAAAACATAGGGTTTCCAAAACTGAAATCTTTATGATAGCAGACTGCCACATCTTTTTCCCATGAAACAGCTGGCGGCTTCAAACTGCTGACCTTTCAGGGCTCTTTATATAAAAAATATGCACATGTAAATTTATATATGACATATATAAATTTTATATTTATATAAAATATATATTTTATATAATAAAAATGTAATACATTAAAAAGCCAAACCCATTGCCACCGAGTCAGTTTTGACTCATAGCAACTTTTTTTTTTTTAACCCTATAGGACAGCGTAGAACTGCTCCAAAAAAAAAAAAAAAAAACCTGTTGCTGTAGAGTTGATTCTGACGGTAGTGACACTATAGGTACTTAATTTTAAGTTACCAGAGAAACGCAAATTAGAGCTACACACCTATCAAAATGGCTAAAATGTAAATGCCTGCTAATACCAAGGGTTGTCAAGAGTGTTGAATAGAAGGAATGCCAACACAGCGATAGCGAACAGGCACATCAGCACAATTACTTTGGAAAACTTTGCATTGTCTCAAAACACTGAAGATACGTCTAATAAAGAGCCGTTCCACTCCTGCTGTATGTGTCTGTGGAAAGATAAGGACCTGAGATTCAGGAGAAGCATGCAAAGAAATGTTCAAAGCAGCATCACTTTAGTACCACCTGGTGATATACTAAAGGAGCACCTGGTGGATTTGAACTGCCAACCTTTTGGTTAGCAGCCGACCACTAGACCACCAGGGTTTCCATGTAAAATATATAAATAAAAATTATATATATTTAAAGTGTATATATGTACATATATGTGTATATGTATGTGTATGTGTATATATGTATACACACACACACAATCACACATATATAACCAAAACCAAACCCAATGGTGTCGAGTAGATTCCAACTCCTAGCAACCCCATAGGACAGGGTAAAACTGCCCCATAGGGTTTCCAAGAAGCAGCTGGTGGATTCAAATTGCCAAAATTTTGGTTAGCAGCCAAGGTCTTAACCACTGGTCCACCAAGGGCTACATATCATTCTAACATTATAGGGAGTAAGACACTGGATATATATTTGTGACACACTCTTTTCTCTTTTCTACGTGAACGGTGTTACACAGTTTCTAGTAATAGAAGACACAGTGTCATTATTGTATTTATTTTTTTCTGCTCACAAATTGAACAACTGAATTCCTCAATTGAGCAAGAAAATTAGCCAAGTGAAAGTGGACTTTTCTAAAGCTTTTTTTTTCAGTTTATGTCAGATTTTGACCACAAACCATTTTTCAAGGCTTCTCCTTTTCGGTAAAATTGGCAAGCGTTTTTATCTAATCATGGGCATATTTATTGATGAGAAACTAAAACGTGACACTTTACCACATTCTTTTCCTGAAATTTGAGTTATCTGTTTATATTACCAGTTTTATTTATATTACCTGCTAGTCTCCTTCCCTAGAGTTTAGTTCTTCACTTACCTTGCATGTCTGTAAGTCTGAGACGTGTACTTTTCTCCATGATTGTTTAGTGCAAACAGAAAACATATGTACAGAGTACTAGTGTTTCCTTTTTCACAAGCCTTTCTAAGATGTAAATTTTTAATAAATCAGAAAAAAATTATTGAAAGAAATGATATAAGCATAAGTGGAAATAATCTTTTCTCTGTTAAAAAAAAAAAAGACCTTATCTCTTTTGGATTTGATTATAATACCACGAAATTTACTGTGCCTTAGTCAGCTCAGTCACATAGCAAAGTCACTGTAAGCATAATGGAATGGCCTATAGAATTTATTAAAATAGTTGGATGACTATTTTAATATCAGTAATCAGGGTCAGATTACTCAGAGGATGGTTGCCAAATGATATCTGAAGTAACCTTCTTTGTTTTTCCCTGAGTGAGAAATTTAGATATGAGGAAACAGTGGCTCTACATCTTGAAGCTCTATTCCATGTTCTCACACTGGTCCTGCATCTTTGTATGAGGAAGTTGTGTAGTCCTTTCAGGCCTTCATTCATTAGGGGTACTTGCCTCAAGGCGCTTTACCTTTTATAGGAGTTATGCTTTTGCTGTCTCACAAGGAATAACAGATTTATGAAAGCTATGGAAGGCCAAATCAATATTTTAAAACAAAGAAGAAATATTGGGCCAGCGAACTCAGTTCTAAAATCATTTTCATAAAACCAAATAGCTCTAGGTGGAATCCTGGTTTTCAAAATCTTTTCTATATTTAAAGATATTTTCCAAGTTAGTGAGCATGCTTTCCTTTTATAATTAAAGGGAAAACACCATATCAAATACATGGTTTTTAAATAGTAACAACACAAACAAATCGCAGGGCTGAAAGAGCTAAAAGACTTGAAAATTATGAATTCCTAGGCATGTGGTTTGACTTCATTGCCTTCAAATTTCTCAGATTTAAGAACTCCTTACAATTGATTTGAGAGAGCCATGCCCCTATTCCCTGAAGGAATTTTTTGAATTTCAACAATTTACCAGCCTCAGAATATATACCTACCTTCTTTTAGCTAAATCCATAAACTATTTCAAATGCTATGTCAGTTTCAGGAACATTATTTTAGTCATGACGATTGTTCTTATTCATAATCTTACCAATGAATTATTCATTATTGGTAGTTAACCAAAACTTTCCTTTTATTTACTTGTATTATCCGGCTTAATTTCAATGATATGTGGAGGCCAGACTTTAGCATACTGTTTGTCCAAAGACAACTTCATTGATCTAAATCTGCATGATTTTTAACAGCTGGATTAATTTGCCCAAGAATTTCTACACAATTGCATATATTGTGTAAGAGGTAAATTTTATTTTCTGTTCATACTTATATTTAAGGTATAATTTATTCAGCATACTTTATAACTATAAAAAGAGAAGTTAATGGAAGCAGATGAGTCCTGGTAAAGAATTCATGAGCAAAATGTTGCAAAACTCATCAAATGTAGTGTTTCCCAAAGTGTGTTCCATAGAATGCTGGTTCTGAAGGGTGTTATCAGTGTTGTGCAAGGAAAAAAAAAAGTATGTTTAAGTATATTTGTGGAATCCTGGGTATAAATAAAGCAGACTTGTTTATTTTAGGACTTGCCCGAATCTTTAACATACTGCTATGAACAAGGCATCTCTAAGTGGTAGTATACATTACGCACTGTTTCTCAAACCTGTTTGACCGGGGACATACTTTAGGAAATGCTGGTGTACCACGTGGAAAACAAACAGAAGACAGCAAATTCAAAACAGTTGCAAATTCCTGCAACCAGAGTTAGATTTTATTATTGTCCCACAATATGTGTTTCTGTGTTAGACCATTTCGTACATAATTACTGCTTTTTTTCTTTTTTAAAACATTAGTGTCTATTTGCTACTTTAGACAGTGGTTTTCAAACTTTAAGGTACATTTGTATCACCTGGGGTTCCTGTCACAATACAGATTCTGAAAGGCTCGGGTGCAGCCTGACATTTCTATATTTCTAACAATTCTTTGAAAATGCCATTGCTGCTAGTTTATGGCTACATTTTGAGTAGAAAGAGTCTAAGAGATTGGGGCCAATTCATCTTTTTTAAGTTTTGTTCTTCCAGCTCGATGCTTTTTATATAATTATCATTCAATAAATGCTTGTTGAATTAGATTAAAGCTGTGGTGAAAAAATTTATGGAACTGTCTTAAATATTTACCATTTTTTATATGATTGAAATAGCTCCTGATATAAAAGAAGTGATACTGTGATTACAATGAAAATATAAACATAGGAAAAGGAAAGGAAAGCAACACACACATGGACACACACAAACATTTTGGGAGACAATTAGAAGCTAAACTAAGCCACCTCCTAGAATTCCTTCCTAGGTAAGTCTTTTTACCATAAAAATCCATTTTTTCCATGAAGATATTCATTCAACCACTAAGAAATATCAAGATGATTATATGTGTCCCAGGTGACCTTCCAAAAACCACATTGTATTGATCACTAAACAGTTTAAGCTCACCACACATGATTCTGTCTTCCTTGCTTCTTTCTTACAGTTACATATTCATACAAGCTTGTGTCCCCCATTCATTGTTCCCATTCTTCCTGTGACTTTCCTCCAACATATTTGATCATGGGAGTCTCAAAATCTGTCAAGGGTCTATGAATTCCAATTACTAACAAAGTTTTTTTTTTTTTTTTCCATATTTAAAGGAAGGCAGTATAGATTTGTTATGAAACAGCCAGCATTTTGATATTTGGTACTTCAGTCAAAACCCAATTAATAGCAAACAGGAAAGACTGTCTTGTTAGAGATACAACAAAACTCAATCCTGACCTATGAAAATGCAGAGACTGAACAATCCATAAATATGCTGATGAGAAAGTCTACCCTATAGAAACTCACACCCATGGAAAAAAATTTGCAGAAACATTAAAACTAGCTAAATATACCTGGCAATTAAAAAAGATAAGGTTAAGTACTTTTTCATATAACAAGAATTAAGTTAAACCAGTAAATTAGAATAACAATCTCTCTAGACTTGGAAGACCTTAATATCCTGTCATTTTATAAAGTGTAGCTTAATTAGTATGTTCGTTCTAGGATTGGGAACCCATCTGCTCAGGTAATTACTATTGTGTTGATCCTCTTTATTTCTTCTCCTCACACAAGAATAATCCGTGGTTTTCCTTGTTTGCTCATTAAGATAATTACCATTATCTATTTGATGACACTGCTTGACACACAAAAATTAAAAATACAATTAGGTTGCATATTTTAGCACAGAAAATATTGTGTACCAGACATATCAACTAAATGTTCACTTTAGTTTTATTGCCTTAAATTCTGATCTTCTCAAAGGTTGGAAATCATGCCCATTTGACTGACTTTTCCAGTGTCCCACATAGAATCCTAAACTGGTAGAATCCTATCTAATATTTAGATGCATATTTTTTCATGGTTGATATTATTTTTATATTTTAAGAAAGATTTTATATTTAACCTTTTCATAAATATGCTTCAAAGTTATTATACCATTGTGTTAATCTTGTAATCACGGGCAGGTTAACCAGTAAGCAAGGTACACAGAGGCTTACAGTAAGCAAGATACCAAACAGGCTTAGTTGTGTTTACTTACTAATCTGGGGTGCACAATTTCACGTGGGTTTCACCACATCCTTGATGTGAAAAACAGGTGAAATTGTACACCCCAGATTAGTAAGTAAACACAAGTAAATCTGTGCGTACCTTGCTTAATGAGTATTCTGTCCTTGTTTATAATTTAAACCATTTATATATTCCTTTAACATTGAGTATAGGAGCCCTGGAGGCACAGTGATTAAGAGCTCTGGCAGCTAACCAAAAGGTCAGCTGTTCAAATCCACGAGCTGCTCCTTGGAAGCCCTATGGAACAGTTCTACTCTGTCCCATAGGGTCACTATGAGTCGGGATCAACTTGATGGTGATGAATTTGGCTTTTCTTGAATTAACATTCAGCATTTTATTTAAAATAATTAAAATTATTTTAAATGAAATAATAGTATCTTTACTTTTGTTGACAATGATCCCAATTGTATATGAGGGCTGTTTTCTCAGTGTTTTAAATGGTAGACTTCTGTCTAGATTTTTATGAGTTTTGTTAAAGCAATCTATCTTAGCAGCTGAACTGCTAAGTTCTGAAGCTGTTTAGCATCATTTTAAAGCTGTAGAGATTATATAAAGAAGTGAAAGAGATAGAGAATTTTATTTATGACAAACATCCTAAGGAAAAATAAAAGCATTTCCTAAAGTTGTTCCATAAGCTTTGGAAACCTGAATTGCTAGGTAAATAAATGTATAAAAAAAGAACAAACTGTAGGAATGGTGTGGTCAAAATTGTCAGAAAAGAAAGAAAATAAAATTTTGTTCATATGAAGGTGAATTTTCTTACAGAAATTTTCTACTGTAGTTTTTACTTTAAAAAAAGTTCTCAAAAGATGTAAAAATTGGGAAATGTTTTGCATTTTTAATAGATGATGATAAAGTTATAAATTTCCCATTGATTATTTGTTACTTACATTAGCTGTTCTGTTTAAATTCTCTTTTATTCTTTCTAAATGTTCCTAGTAGTCTAGCAACAAGAAAAGCAAATGTATTTTAAAACAGAGGTAAAAATCACCCAGTTTTCTTCTGGTGAAGAATACTCACCACTCACGTGCCCCATCATTCAAACAGGAAGGAACTAAAAATGTTGTTCCAATTAAGTATTTTAAATGACACTTTTACAAAATATCAGCTTGTTAATCTAGCCAGCATATAAAAAGCTAGTATCATATTTCATCATTTGAAATTGGGCTCATATCTCTTTACTATTCCTGTGTATCTCTTGTGTATTAATAATATTAGAGAGTATCTCAGTAGTATTTGCTTTGTTTAAAAATAGGAAAATACAAAAAATATGAAGAAAAATTAAAATAACTCATAATCCCAGAATTGAGATTTAGCATTTAGATATGTGTGTTCATTTATTGACTACTTTGGATTATACTATAGTTTTCAAAGCTGCTTTCTCTTTTTACTTAACATCATATTCTAAACACATATTTCATATACAATATGATGGCTGTGAATTTTTCTATAGTATAAATAATGATTTATTTAGTTTTTCAATATGGTTGATGCTTAAACTCTTTATGTTTCCGTATAAGTAGATATAGGACTTAGATAGATTGTCAGTTGTGTTCTCAGATATAACTTTAAAATGGATCATTATAAGGGAATTATTGGCCAAATGGTAAAAATCATTGGTTAAATTGATCAAGTTATTTCCAAAATACATTTCATAAAGTCTGTATCAAATTATTCTCCCACCAGAAGTCTGAGAGTACCCATTTACTGTACCCATCCAATATTAAGAATTGTCATTTTATACACTATTAATATACATCTATTAAATGATATTTTTTAAATTCATATCAATTCCTAAGTTGTTACAAAAGTATCATTTGTATAATTAAGACCTAAATTAAGGTGGTCAGTAAACCGATTCTAAGTTAGAAAGATTTAACTTTGTTCTATTTCTGAAATACAGAAATATAGATCAAATGCCTACTGTGCATAAGACACCAGTTGCCCATTCATTTATTCATTCACTTAATCAGCCAACAAATATCCATTGAGTACCTACTATGTGCCAGGCAATTATTCTGAGGTTACCATGCTAGGCATTGTGGGAAATAGAAAGGTAGAAAACATGTCTGACCTTTCTCCAACCTTAACAATCTTTGAGTTGCCTAAGTATATAACAGAGTCCCTGGGTGGCTCAAATGATTAAATGCTCAACTACTAGGTTGATAGTTTGATGGTGTGTTCCAACTATTGGTGTACTGATGGGTTAATGGTGTCAGGTGGGGAAAAATACAATGGAATTGGGTAAGGGTGATGACTACTCTCTTATATCACTACTGGTAGCACGATAAGCCTATCTTGAATGGTTTGGGGTGTAAGGATGATTGTTGTTTTTCAGAAGCTCTAAGAATAAATTAAAAAGAGACAGAATAGGATTAAATATATTTGGCATTATCTTCTGGAAATGCCCAGTTAAAATTCTCAGAAGATAATGCCAAATATATTTAAACTTATTCTATTTCCTCTTTTTTTATCCCCAGAAATGGTTTATAATTTTTCCATAATTGGCTGCTCTTTCTGGATATCTCAGATATTATTTTTTTGTTCAACACTAAAAAAAATAATAAATTAAGATTTATTCAGGGACAATCTAGTCAGATGTGCAATTTATTTTCTAGTAAATCCAAAATAGTCAGCGAGTCTTCTAATGAGTGTATTGGCAGTACCTAGTTGGGAGTTATAAGCATCTCTTTCTAGGAAACTGCTGTCACAAGATGACTAAGATACTAATCAAATGAGGGCTGGCATTGGGCAGACAAATAACTATTTGATGCCTTCTGACAAACTCCGAGGTTTTTTTTGATAACTAAACTATGACCCAGTACGTTAAGCACTGCAGAATTTAAGCATATCATCGTTGAAAAATGTGTTGAGCCATTAGTGTTTATAGAGAGATACAAAGGACCAAGGTGAGGTTTCTGCCCCTAATGTTAGCACCTTTCAGCTGTGGAATTGTTACACAGTATTTATTTGATCCAGTGATTTGGCTACTACTCTGCCCTCCTTCTCCTCCATCGTTCTTTGCCAGCTCTTTGGGCAGAATTATTCCTTTGAAAGCAATTTAATGCCCTCTTCTGGCCTTGCCAAATACCAGGAAGCTTTGTACCAAAGTCAGCAGCAGATCTCAACCACCATGGAGGCTTCTAGTCACAAAGGAGGATACTGGAGCCAGGAGCCTCAGCAGCCTCAGTTTACCTAGCATGCGGGGCTGTACTGGCTGTTGCTGTAGGCAGAGGCTTCCTGGTGATCTTGACTTTCCTCCCTGCCTCAGTCCCAGACAATCTAACTCCCCTGATTCCATCCCCTCTAATCCCAACCCTGGGCCATATGTGGAATCTTCCTGAGGACTTGAAGTGAGTGAAAGGCTTTGCATTTCCCAGGAATCTCAGAGCCTGGGGGGAAATAAGGATTCTTTAGAAAGTGGTGTGTCCCCATGAGAAAGAAGTCTTCAAAGGGTGACCTCTTTTAACTTTCCTTGTTCCACCCCATCCTACACACACACACACACACAGAGAGAGAGACAGGAGGACCCTCTCAAGCAAGGAGCTCTAATGAAAGATCTTGTCTAGGCTATGCAACCCAGAGATCCAGTGCAAGTAAACCATTGACCCACAAGTCAGAGCACAGCAGGAACAGAAAAATCCCTATACAATGTAGTTCTTCCAAAAATGACAAATCAACTGAGAAAATTTACCTCTATAGAAAACAGCACCTACAAGATGTGGAAGAATTTCAGCAGCAGAGATAAAAAGAACGCAGTGATAAAAACCAAATATATGTATTTGTATTTTCCCTTGAAGAGAAAAAAATAGGAAATATTGCCCCTGCAGTGGGAACAGTAGATAATCATACAAAGTAGGCAGATATACATAAGCTCAATTTAGAAATCACAGAAGTGAAAAATGCAGCCATTGCTATAAAAAGCTAAGTGGACAAGATGAGTGGCCTAAATACGGCTAAAGAGGGAGAATGAATGATATGAAGAGAGACTTGAAAAACCCACTTAGGATTCACTACAGAAAAAGAGACGGAAAATATGGAAGATAGGGTGAGACCATGAGATAGGGTGAGACCATGGGATATAGCTTGAGAAGCCCCGTCAGCCATTTAATTGGAAGCTAGGAGGATATACCAGTAAGAATGAAGGAGAGAAGAGGGGGAAAAACATGAAGGAGATAAAATATGTGGCTACAGTGGCTAAAGGTTTTCTAGAACTGCACAGGCATATTTGTTTCCAGATTAAAAGGGCTCACCAAATATCAAGGCATATAAATTAAGTGACACGGACCCAGACATAGCATACAGAGATTGAAGAATAATGATGATAAATTCTTAAAGGTAACCAGAGATGAAAGATAGGTTACTTAGTGTAGGAAAATGGACTTTCTAGAATGCCTCTCCTTTTCAAGGGACCCTGGTGTCTCAGTGGTTAAAGCACTTGGCTGCTACCTGAAAAGTCAGTAGTTCGAACCCACCAGCTGCTCCTCGGGAGAAAGATGTGGCGGTCTGCTTCCGTAAAGATTTACAGCCTTGACACCCTATGGGGCAGTTCTACTCTGTCCTATAGGGTCCCTATGAGTTGGAATTGACAGCAGTGGGGTTTTGTCTTAGTCATCTAGTGCTGCCATAACAGAAATACCACAAGTGGATGGCTTTAACAAAGAGAAATTTATTTCTTCACAGTACCAAAAACCCACTGCAGTCAAGTCGATTCTGACTCAGCGACCCTATAGGACAGAGTAGAACTGCCCCATAGGATTTCCGAGAAGTGCTTGGTGGATTCGAACTGCCGACCTTTTAGATAGCAGCTGTAGCTCTTAACCACTATGCCACCAGGGTTTCCATTCTTCACAGTAAAGTAGGCTAAAAGTCCAAATTCAGCGAGTCAGCTCCAGGGGAAGGCTTTCCTCTCTCAGTCAGCTCTGGAGGAAGGTCCTTGTCACCAATCTACCCCAGGCAAGGAGCTTCTCAAGCTCAGGGACCCCAGGTCCAAAGGACATGCTCTGCTCCTGGCACTGCTTTCTTGGTGGTATGAGATCCCCCACTCTCTGCTCCCTTCCCTTTCTTTTTATCTCTTGAGAGATAAAAGGTAAAACAGGCCACACCCCAGGTAAACTCCCTTTACATTGGATCAGCTGTGACTTAGTAAGGATGTTACAATCTCACCCTAATCCTCTTTAACATAAAATCACAATCACAAAATGGAGGACAACCACAAAATACTGGGGATCATGGCCCGGCCAAATTGATACACACATTTTTGGGGGGACATAATTTAATCCATGACAGGTTTTCTTTTTTTTTTTTTTTAAATCAGCTTGAAGCAGATACTGTCCAGAAATACCTTGATAGAGTCTCTGCTTCCTCCCACCCCTCCTGCTCTGCTTCTCTGTGCCCTGGTGGGGATTTGGCCTTGCTGAACTGGGTTCATGAAGCAAAAAGCTTGATGTTCATAAACATTCCTTTAAACAAATCAAATAAATTGTGTTAATTTGTCTTGACTGGGACTCAAATCTGTGACTATAAAAAAGGAAGTATAGCATTAAAAGAAATTGACCTTTCTAGATCTGACAAACCTCTACTTGTATGAAAAGTGCTACTACTAATCAAAAAAGAAAGAAAACACAAACAATATTAAGAACAAAGTAGTAGATATAGTTCAGAATCAGTAGAGAATTTTTTAAATAATAAAATTTAAAAGTTGAGAATTTTATGAAAATGGACGATTTTTAGAAAATATGGAATCTATAGGAAGCCTAAATAAAATCAATAATCATTACCCAGTGCCATCGAGTTGATTCTGACTCATAGTGTTTTCAAGGCAGTAAATCTCTGTGGAAGCAGACTGCCACATCTTTCTCCTGAAGAGATGCTGGTAGTTTCAAACCACCAATCTTTCAGTTAGCAGTTGATAGCTTTAACCACTGTGCCACCAGGGCTCCTTCAATAATCATTTAAGAAACCTAATTTGGCAGTAAAAACCCTAAAAACCTTTACCTATAAAGCACATAAGGTTTTCACTGGTTCTCATTTAATTGTGCTCATGAGGAATCTGTGCATAGATCAAGAGACAATTGTTCAAACAGAACAAGGGGATACTGCATAGTTTAAATTCAGGAGAGGTGTGTGTCAGGGTTGTATCCTTTCACCATATCTATTCAATTTGTATGGTGAGCAAATAATCCGAGAAGCTGGACTATATTAAGATGAACGGGGCATCGGGATTAGAGAAAGACTCATTAACAACCTAAGTTATATAGATGACACAACTTTGCTTGCTGAAGGCAAAGAGGACTTGAAGCGCTTACTGATGAAGATCAAAGACCACAGCCTTCAGTGTGGATTACACCTCAATGTAAATAAAACAAATCATCACGACTGGACGAATAAGCAATATCATCATAAACGGAGAAAAGATTAAGGTTGTCAAGGATTTCGTTTTACTTGGCTCCACAATCAATCCCATGGAAGCGGCAGTCAAGAAATCAAAAGATGCATTACACTGGGCAAATCTGCTGCAAAGGACCTCTTTAAAGTATTGAAAAGCAAAGACTAAGGTGCTCCTGACCCAAGTCATGGTGTTTTCAGTCAATTCCTATGCATGTGAAAGCTGGATGATGAATAAAGAAGATCGAAGAAGAATTGATGCCTTTGAATTGTGTTGGTGAAGAATATTGAATATACCATGGATTGCCAAAAGAATGAACAAATCTGTCTTGGAAGAAGTACAACTAGAATGCTCCTTAGAAGCAAGGATGGTGAAACGTCATCTCACATACTTTGAACATGTTGTTAGGAGGGATCAGTCCCTGGAGAAGGACATCATGCTTGGTAAAGTAGAGGGTCAGCAAAGAGGAAGGTGCTCAATGAGATGAATTGACACAATGGCTACAAAAATGGGCTTAAGCATAACAATGATCGTGCGAATGGCGCAGGACTGGGCAGGGTTTTGTTCTGTTGACATGGGGTCACTATAAGTCAGAACCGACTCTATGGTACCTAACAACAACAACAACAACAGCACATATGGCCCAGGTGTTTTTACAGGTAAAGTATACCAAACAATCAAAAGCCATATCGATATATAAGTTATCCCAGGGAATAGAAAAAGAGGGAAAGTTCTGAGAATATGGCTCCCAAATACCCTTTTAACTCAGTACTGAAGTCACTCCTGAAGTTCATCCTTCAGCCAAAGATTAGATAGGCCCATAAAACAAAATAAGACTAAACGGACACACCAGTCCAGAGGCAAGGATGAGGAGGCAGGAGGGTACAGGAAAGCCGGTAGTGGGGAACCCAAGGTCGAGAAGGGGAGAGTTGACATGTCGTGGGGTTAGTGACCAATGTCACAAAACAATATGTGTATTAATTGTTTAATGAGAAACTAATTTGCTCTGTAAACCTTCATTTAAAGTACAATAGAAAAATAAATAAAGAGGGAAAGCTATCCAACTAATTTTCAAGGTTGGTATAACATTGATAACAAAACTGGACAAATATAATAAATGAGAATAAAATAAAAAATCAGTCTCATTTATGAAAACGTATTTAAAAATTGAAAGTAAAATATCAGCAAATTAATATAACTCTATTTTTAAAATATTATCTCAATACCATAAAATGTGTCCCAAGAATACAAATCTATCAATATAAGTCACCATATAGCAGATTAAAGGAGAAAACTTTGATCTTCTTAACAGAAGTTAAGAAAAAAATAGACCCCAAGAATTCATGTTCTCAGGAAAAAAACCTCAGAGTAGAAACAAGAGAAAACCTGTCTAATGAATAAGAATTACATATGAAAAACCTAAAACAATATATTTAATAGTTAGACACTACTTTGCAAATAATAATGCCACAAGACAAGTATACCTACTATACCCTCAACCTCCCATGATTCAACAATCTACCGAAAGTATTGTCAGTTGCCATCAAGATGAATCCGACTCATGGCAACACCATGTGTGCAAAGTAGAACTCCTCTGTAGGATTTTTAAGGCTGTAACTTTTTGAAAGCAGGTCTCCAGGCCTGAGTTCTGAGGCACCTCTGATTGAGTTCGAACAGCCAGCATTTTGGCTGGTAGTCGAGAGCTTGACCATTTGCACCACCCAGGGACAAATGGTCTTAACCAATCAAATAAGAGAAGAATAACAAAATGTTAATAGGTTATTATTGACAGAATGCATGATGACATGACATTTAAAATAAAAGAACCATCTAATTAGACTCAATAAGAGAATATAGGAGGAAACAAGATGAACATATAAAAATTGAAAATATTCCGCTCCAACAGCCAATTAGAAAATATCCCAACTAAATAAAGATCTCACTTAAAATTGCAACAAAATCTTTAAGTTGCCAGGAATAAAACTAAGCAGGCATGCATGAAAAAATTTGTAAAAGTTGTATTAAATAAAGCAGTGTCAAACTGGTTTTGGAGAGGATACGTAGATCAATGGAACAGAATAAAGTATGCACAAACCCAAGCAGGTAGTGGAACTTAATGTAAGTCAGAGGTAGCATTGTAAATTGGTGGAGAAAATATATACTACCAAATAAGTGACTTTCCATATGGGGAAAAAAAAAAAATAGACTTCTTCCTTACATCATAAAGCAAAATAAATAAAAGAAAAACTCTAGGTAAATTGGAATCCAACTGTTTTTAAAATTAAGCATATTTTATATTAAGAAGAAACTTTGAGATAGGAAAGAAAAAGACATTGTGACCAGTTAAAATACAAGCAGTACAGTGTGAAGTCCTTTGCAGTGCATATAACATACAAGGGAATAGTATCCTGAATATAAAAAGTACTTTTACTTATGAATAAGAAAATACAAACAACTCAACAGAAAAATGACCAAAGGATATATATAAACTGGAAATTAACAAAAGAAGAACTACAGAAGGCCAATATACCTGTGGAAAGATGTCCATACATGCTAGAAATCAAGGCAATTTAATTTTAAATCATTACAAAATTCTACTTGTTACCAATAAGCTTGGCTAAAATAAAAAATATTCAGTGACTATGTATTTTTTTTTTTGTATATTCAAAAAATTGATACAGTAACTATAGTCAAATGGCATGCAAAGGTTAATATACCAATCAATTTGTACTCGCATCAGCAATATATAAGAGTGGCTGTGCCCCCACATTCTGGCCAACACTTGCTCCTCTCCATTGGGAAATAATGTTTGAGGACCTGTACACTAGGTCTGCCCTGCTTCCTTGGAGTGCTTTAATGGCTACGTTTATGAGGTTGATGAGGAAGCATTTGCTAAAATTTTGACCATGGAAATCAGAGAGGGAATTTAGTAGTCAGATATGGGATTACCTGTTGCCACTGATTCCGACTCATGGCAACCCTACAGGACAGAGTAGATCTGCCCCATAGGGTTTCCAAGGCCGTGATTCTTTACTAAAGCAGATTATCACATCTTTCTCCTGCGGAGCAGCTGCTGGCTTCAAACCATCGATCTTTCTGTTACAGCTGAGCACTTTAACCACTGTGCCACCAAACAACAACAACAACAAAAAACAAACCCAGTGCTGTCAAGTCCATTCCGACTCATAGCGACCCTATTAGGACAGAGTAGAACTGCTCCATAGAGTTTCCAAGGAGCGCCTGGAGGATTCAAACTGCAGACCCTTTGGTTAGCAGCCATAGCACTTAACCACTATGCCACCAGGGTTTCCATTGTGCCACCAAGGCTCCTTAAATACAGAGTTAGAGTCTTTAATTCATTAAAATGGATTGTGTGATCAAGGTGTGATGGAGGACAGGGTTTTAGGAGAAACTAGCTAATAGGAAGTGGACTGGGGCATTTAATTTATATAGCAAATTATATTGTAGATAATATTTTGAGGATTTATCAGAGGTGGCTTAAGATTAAGAAATTTCAGATTGAACATGCAGATGATAATATCAAAAGATGTCAAGAATGTGGAGAGAAAGGAATGCTCTTATACTGCCGATAGGAGGGAAAATGGTGCATCCTCTTTGGGGAGCAATACCTAGCAAGTGTCCCTCTGAAATATCCAATAACTCAGCAAGTCCACTTGTATGTGAACACCCCAGAGAAACTCTTGCACAAGTTCACTGTAGATAAATGTTCACTGCAGCATTGTTTGTAATAGAGAAAAATTAGAAGCAATATAAATGTCCATAAATATAAGTAAGGATTTTTAAAGTTTACGAAAAGGTGAAACAGTATGTAGGCTTAAAAGAAATGAACAAGAGGTTGATGAGCGAACATGATAGATCTCAAAAATGTTCTGTGGAAAAAAAAAAGGCATGCTTATCTTCTTTATGTAAGTTTTTAACGTGCAAACAAATAGCATCACATATTCTATGTAGGTGACTACATGTATGGCAAGAATAATACAGTGATTCATGATCCTGATTGCCTGGGGCAGAGTAAGAGTGGCTGGGAATGAGACAGAAGAAAAAAAAACAGATCAATTTAAGTGTTGAACATGCTGATTTTGAGCTGACGACAGGATTTTTGAATGGACATATCCGTTCGGCATTGGATGTGTAAAACTAGGCCTGGGGCAGCCTTTTCCAAAGAGCATTTCTAACTTTGCTTGTGAAGACAAAGTTAATGACTGCTGAAATTATTGTAATAAAAAGACAATTTGCAAGTGTCTATCATAATTTGAGAACTTACCAAGGTCATAAACTCACCGAAGGTTCTAATTCTTAGGAGTTTCAGTTCCAAATGTAGCTTCAAAATATTGTGGTACAAATGAGATGGGTTATATGTCATAGTGTTGAAAATAAGCATAGGTAAAATTTATTTTCGGATACTCAGTCGTTATTGTATTTTCTTTTCTGTTGTGAGGGCAAACGCTCTACCGACCAATGTACTTGGTCCTGTGAAATCGGGCTTAAAATTTTATAGTATGCATTTATGTCATAAGTAATGTAGTGATGTTTCCAAAGAGTAAGCTATTTTTTCTCCCACTTTCAAAATCCAAATTGAATCTGATGAGATAATTATATGAAAGTTTAACATATTACATTCATTTTTTTTTTCGTGCTGCTTATATTTATATAATTAGCAAAAAATATTGGGAAAACTATGCAAAGTTTTTTTTTTGTGTGGAGGAATGGTAACATGAGCCATTCTCACAGCCGTTAACTGATGTTTATCCTACAAATGTGCCCTACTGGTCACAATGGCAATTGTTTCTGAGAAATCTTAGCCTAGCACATGGTAGGTGCTTGAAAAATAATTTTTGAATTGAGTAAGTGAATAAATGAATAATTATTTATGGAAGTTACCCCCCAAAAATACATCTAAAACCATATTAATGATGTCGTTGTTGTAGTTAGGTACAGTCGAGTTGGTTCCAACTCATAGTGAGTGACCTTATGTACAACAGAACGAAACACTAGCCAGTCCTGCACCACCCTCATAATCGTTGCTATGTTTAAGCCCATTGTTACAGCCACTGTGTCAATCCATCTCATTGAGTATCTTCCTCTTTTTCACTGACTGTCTACTTTACCAACCATGATGTCTTTCTGTAACAATTGGTCCCTCCTGATAATATGTCCAAAGTACATGAGACACAGTCTTGCCACACTTGCTTCTAGGGAGCATTCTGGCTACACTTCTTCCAAGACAGATTTGTTTGTTCTTCTGGCAGTCCATTGAATATTCAATATTCTTCATCAATACCGTAATTCAAAGACATCAATTCTTCTTCGGTCTTTCTTATTCATTGTCCAGCTTTCACATGCATGTGAGGTGATTGATTGAAAATACCACGGCTTTGGTTAGCCGCACCTTAGTCCTCAAGGTGACATCTTTGCTTTTTAACACTTTAAAGAGATCTTTTGCAGATTTTCCAAATGCAATATGTCATTTATAAATTTAATTCAATCCCACTAATAATATGAGATGATGCGTATGTATATATCCACCAAATATGTCCTGGAAAACAATGGAAAAAAACAGCTCTGAGAAATACTAGCTCTACCTGATATTAAACATACTATAAAACCGCTGTAATTAAACAGTAAAATTCTATTCTATTTGACTTTCCTGCCAGCAACAAGTGCATGTTGTCAGGCAAGTCAAATAGAATAGAAAGTCCAGAAAGAAACCAAACTATATATATAAATTCAGTATATGATAAAGGGAACATCTCAAATTACTGGGGAAAATGTGGATTTTTAATAAATTACACTGGAACAACTGTGTAGCCATTTGGAAAAAAAAAGTAACATTAGATTCGTATCTCACATCACACACAAGAATAATTCCAAATGAATCAGTGAGCTAATTATAAAAAATAAAATCATACATGAACAACAAGAAAATGTAAGTGAATTTCCCTTTAACCTGTGTCTTAGATATATTATGCTGCTATAACAGAAATACCATAAGTGATTGGCTTTAACAAACAGATTTATTCTCTCACAGTCTAGGAGGCTAGAAGTCCAAATTCAGGGTGTCAGCTCCAGGGAAGGTTTTCTCTCTCTGTGAGCACTGGGGGAAGGAAGGTCCTTGTCATCAATCTTCCCCTGGTCTAGGACCTTCTCAGTACGACCTCCAGTCCAAAAGACACGTTCCTCTCCTAGTGCTTCTTTCTTGGTGGTATGAGCTCCTTCTCCTCTTTACCTGGTTCTCCCTTTTTATGTCTTAAAAAAGATTGATTAAACATACAACCTAATCATGTAGATTGGGTCGTGCCTCATTAACATAACTGCCTTTAATCTTGCCTCATTTGTATCATAGAGGTTAGGATTTACAATATATAGGGTAATCACATCATATCACAAAATGAAGGACAGTCACATACAACACCAGGAATCATGGCCTAGCCAAGTTGATACACATTTTAGGGAGACACAATTCAGTCCATAACATTCCACCCTTTGGCACCCCAAAATTAATGTCCTTGCCACATTAAAACACATTCACCCCATCATATCATTCCAGAAGTCTTAAATCAACTCCAAGTCCAGATCCATCCTGGGGCAAAATTTCCAGTCATCTGTGAAATCTAGAACACAAGTTATCTGCTTCCAAAGTGCAATGGTAGAAGAGGCACAAGGTATACATTTCCATTACAAATGGGAGAAATTGGAGGGAAAGAAGAGATAACAGGCACCAAGCAAGTCAGCGGAACACGTTACATTAGCTCTCAAGTCTTGAGGATAATCTTCTATTCTCTGAGTCCATTTAGGAAATGGCTCTTCCCTCCAGACTCTGGGTATTGGCCACACTCTCTGGATTCTGGATGGAGGCCCCTCAGCACTGGGCTTCAGCTCCGCCTTCCAGGTCCACTGGGACAGCAACTCTGTTCCCTCGCACTGGGGTAGCCCCATTCTCCTAGTCCATCTGAGTGGCAACACTATCTCCTCCACCCCAGCAGGCCCTGTTCTTCTGCCTCTTGGGTATGGCAACCCCGCCCCGTCAGCTTTGGGTAGCAGATCTGGCCCCATCCCCGTGGTTCTCATGAAGGGCTACCCCACACTCCTGAACTGAGCTGGCGAAGATCTGACTCTTTGAAACCTAGGAGGCTGTGACCCCACCCTTTGAAACCCCAGAGGCCATGGCTCCACCCTTTGAGACCACAGAGGTCGTGGCCCTACCCTTTGAGACTGAGGCAGCTCTGCCTCCTGGGTTTCTTATCTCTTCAGCTTCTGCTTCCTGGTTCCTTGGCCTCTTGGCCATCTTGTGCCAGCCCCATCTGCCATACTTGGGCAAGTGTTCCAAAGCTATTTAGCTCTACTGATAAGTGCCTGGAGACACCCCACTCCACCAGTAAATCTTGGCCAGAAGGCACTCAGCTCTCTTGCTCCTTGTGTGAGGCACCCCACTCGGCCAGGAAGCCTCCTGCAGCAAAGGCACTCAGCTCTCTCATTCCATGGGTCGGCTCCAGCATTGTCTTGTACTGATCTCCTGGTTCTGCTGCCGCTGTTTCTCTGCTGCTGCTTCATCTGCACTGTCTCTATTGTAACAGATCTCCTCACTTCCTTCTGAGTTCTCACCAAAACTGTCTTCGATGTCCATAATTCCACCAACAGTCTCTTCAAGACAATCTAGGCTTTTATTACGAGGCACTTTAAATCTCTTCCAGCCTCTACCCATTACTCAATTCCAAAACCAATTCCACATTGTAGGTATCTGTTAGAGCAGCACCCCACTCTCTTGGTACCAAATTCTGTCTTAGTTATCTTATGCTGCTATAACAGAAATACTACAAGAGGATGACTTTAACAAACAGAGATTTATTCTTTCACAGACTAGGAGGCTAGAAGTCAGAATTCAGGGTGCTAGCTGCAGGGGAACTTTTTCTCTCTCTGTTGTCTCTTGAGAAGGTCCTTGTCATCGATCTTTCCCTTGGTCTAGGAGCTTCTCAGTGCAAGAATCCTGGGTCCAAAGGACACACTCTGCTCCTGGTGCTTCTTTCTTGGTGGTATGAGTTTCCTCTCCTCTCTGCTTGATCCTGTTTTATGTCTCAAAACAGATTGACTGAAGATACAGCTTAATCCTGTAGATTGAATCCTGCCTCAAATACATAACTGCCTGTAATCCTGCCTCACTAACATCATGTTGTTGTTGTTAGGTGCCGTAGAGTCAGTTCCAACTCATAGAGACCCTATGTGCAATAGAATGAAACACTGCCTGGTTTTGCACCATCCCCACAATCGTTGTTATGCTTGAGCCCACTGTTGCAGCCAGTGTCTATTCATCTCATTGAGGGTCTTCTTTTTCGTTGACCCTCTACCAAGCAGGATGTCTTTCTCCAGGGACTGGTCCCTCCTGATAACATGCCCAAAGTATGTGAGAGGAAGTCTTGGCATGACTGCTTCTAATGAGCAGTCTGGTTGTACTTCTTTCAAGACAGATTTGTTTACTCTTCTAGTAAAAGCCAAAAACCAAACCCATTGCCACTGAGTAGATTCTGACTCATAGCGACCCTATAGGACAGAGTAGAACTTCTCCATAGGGTTTCCAAGGAATGCCTGGTGGATTCAAACTGCTGACCTTTTAGTTAGCAGCCATAGCTCTTAACCCCTATGCCACCAGGTTTTCCATTCTTCTGGTAGTCCATGGTATATTCATTATTCTTTGCCAACACCATAATTCAAAGGCATCAATTCTTCTTCAGTCTTCCTTATTCTTTATACAGCTTTCATAAGCATATGAAGCGATTGAAAATACCATGGTTTGGGGCAGGCACACCGTAGTCCTTTAAGTGACATCTTTGCTTTTTAACACTTTAAAGAGGTCTTTTGTAGCAGATTTGCCTAATGCAATGTGTTGTTTGATTTCTTGACTACTGCTTCCATGGGTGTTGATTGTGGGTCCAAGTAAAATGAAAGCCTTGACAACTTCCATATTTTCTCCATTTATCATAATGTTGCTTATTGGTCTAGTTGTGAGGATTTTGGTTTCTTTAGGGTGAGGTGTAATACACACTGAAGGCCATAGTCTTTGATCTTCATCAGTAAGTGCTTCAAGTCTTCTTCACTTTCAGCAAGCAAGGTTGTGTTATCCACATATCACAGGCTGTTAATGATTCTTCCACCAATCCTGATGCCATATTCTTCTTCATATAGTCCAGCTTCTCAGATTATTTGCTCAGCATACAGACTGAATAAGTATGGTGAAAGGATACAACCCCAATGCATCTTTAAGTATCCCCTTGTTCTGTTTGAATGATTGCTTCTTAGTCTAAGTACAGGTTCTTCATCAGCACAATTAAATGTTCTGGAATTCCCATTCTTTGCAATGTTATCCATAATTTGTTATGATCTACACAGCCAAAAGCCTTCACATAGTCAATAAAACAAAGGTAAATATCTTTCTGGTATTCTCTGCTTTCAGCTATGATCCATCTGACATCAGCAATGATATCCCTTGTTCTACATCCCCTTCTTCATTCTAACATCATAGAGGTTAACACATAGGATAATCACATCCAATCACAAAATGGAAGACAGTCACACAATACCAGGAACCATGGCCCAGGCAAGTTATACACATTTTGGGGGGACACAATTCAATGCATAACAACCTGGGAAAGCCTTTTTAACTGTGACTCAAAATTCAGATGTCATAGAATAATCAATAAATTTGACTACACATAAATGAAGAATCTTCTGCATTGCAAAGTAACATAAACAATGTCAAAAGACATCTGACAATCTGGAAGGATATATTTGCAGTGTATATCACAGATAAAGTAATAATGTTTATAATATATAGAAAACTTAAAAATTGAGGGTAAAAATATTTAAAATCTGATTAAAAAAACTGAAGAGAAGACATGAACAAACAACTGAAAAAAGATATAAAAATGGAGGTAAAGATGTTTAAGCTCTCTCATAATACTGGAAATGAGAATTAAAACTACACTGAAATATCATTTCTCATTGGTCAGACTGTTGCTGTTGATAGATGCCATCTAGTAGGTTTTCGACTGGTACAGACCCTGTGTGACACAGTGGAACTGTCCTATAGCAATATATCAGATTAGCAAATGTTTTTTAAAAAAAAACAACACTATTTTATTAGGTTGTTGGGAAACAAAAACTGTCATATGTTGTTGGAGGGAATGCAGCCTCTGGAGGGGAATTTTGCAGTACTTTTTTTAACAAACCCTGGTGGTGTAGTGGTTATGAGCGACAACTGCTAACCAGAAGGTCGACAGTTCAAATCCACCAGGTGCTCCTTGGAAATTCTATGCAGCAGTTTTACTCCATCCTATAGGGTCACTATCAGCCAGAATCGACTCGATGGCAACGGGTTTTTTACAGAACAAAACTACATATGCATTTGTCTTTTGAGCCAGTAAATCCACCTCTAGGATTCTACTAGGAAGAAAAACCCCAACAATACAAAAATACATTATGCAAAGTTTGGTTATTCATTGGAGCATTGTTTACATTGAAAAATATTTGAAACTACTTAAATGCCTATATATAGGAGAATAGTTGAATAAACTATGGCACAGCTACACGAGGGAGTACTATACAACTATAAGAAACACTGGACACATTAGAATTGATGTAGAGTGATTTCAGGGGAAACAAGAGAATGTGTACCTTTCACTATTTTACTTGGGTGAGAAGAAACACAGGAATAAAAAAATTGGAGAGTAATGTGATCCATTACCTGTTGGGTATGGTGGGACCTGGATGGAAAGAATAAGGGGCTTTTCTCTGAATATACCTCTTTTTACAAACATGACTTTGGGAATCATGTTAATGATTCACATGTTAAAAAAAAAAAAAGAAATCTACAAGTATGGGGGAAACCCTAAAATTGAATACAAACAAATAAATAACTGGACTAGATTTCAAAAGAATAATATAATCACACTCAATGAGGTAGGAAAAAAAAAAAAATTAACCCAAGCAACTTCCGAACACAGTATCTGGACTATTTTTCTTCACACTAAAGACACAAAAATATATTAAACTCTTGTTAGTAGATTTCTTTCTTTTTTTCCAGAGGCATAGATGAGTCAATTCTGAAAGTACTTTTTGTATATCTAGGATGAAACAAATAAATATATATATTGTGAATAATGGGACCACGTTTCTCACTGTTGGAGAAGAGAGTTATAAATATGGAAAAAGGAAATGGTAGAATGAACTCTCTAGTGTTGAACTGGAATTGGAGATATAAATATTAATTTATGGTGAGATAGCTAAACCAAAACCCAAATAACCCATTGCCATTGAATCAATTTTGACACATAATGACTCAATAGAACAGAGAAAAACTGCTCCATAGGGTTTCCAAGGCTATAAATCTTTTTTTTTTTCTGTTTTATTGTGTTTTAGGTGAAAGTTTACAGCTCAAGTTAATTTCTCATACAAAAATTTATGCACGTGCTGTTATGTGTCACTAGTTGCAATCCCTATAATGTGACAGCATACTCCTCCTTTCCACCCTGGGTTTCCTGTGCCCATCCAACCAGCTCCTGTTCCTCCCTGCCTTCTCATCCTGCCTCCAGACAGGAGCTGCCCATTTGGTCTCGTGTATGATGCTCTTCACAAGTATTATTTTATGTTTTATAGTCCAGTCTAATTTTTGTCTGAAGAGTGGGATTTGGGAATGATTTTAGTTCTGGGTTAACAGAGCATCCGGTGGGCATCGCTTAGAGGGTTCCTCCAGTCTCAGTCAGACCATTAAGTCTGGTCTTTTTATGCGAATTTGAGTTCTGCTCCACACTTTTCTCCTGCTCCATCAGGGACTCTCTGTTGTGTTCCCTGTCAGGGCAGTCATTGATGGTAGCCCGGCACCATCTAGTTCTTCTGGTCTCAGACTGATGGTCACTCTGGTTTATGTGGCCATTTTGTCTCTTGGGCTAACATTTTTCTTGTGTCTTTAGTGTTCTTCATTCTGTTTTGCTCCAAATGAGTTGGAACAAATTGATGCATTTTAGATAGCCGCTCGAAAGCTTTTAAGACCGCAGATGCCACTCACCAAAGTGGGATGTGGGACATTATCTTAATAAACTTTGTTATGCTGATAGACCTAGATGTCCCCTGAAACTATGGTCTCCAGACCCCCGCCCCTGCTACTCTGTCCCTCGAAGTGTTTGATTGTGTTCAGGAAACTTCTTAGCTTTTAGTTTAGTCCAGTTGTGCTAACTTCCTCTGTATTGTGTCTCGTCCTTCCCTTCACCTGAGATGATTCTTGTCTACTATCTAGTCAGTAAATTACACTCTCCCTCCCTCCCTCCCCATCCTCACCCTTGTAACCATCAAAGAGTGTTTTCTCCTGTGTTTAAACTTTTTATTGCGTTCTTATAATAATGGTCTCATACAATATTTGTCCTTTTGTGACTGACTAATTTCACTCAGCTTAATGCCCTCCAGATTCATCCATGTTGTGAGATGTTTTGCAGATTCATTGTTGTTCTTTGTCATTGCATAGTATTCCATTGTGTGTATGTACCATAATTTGTTAATCCATTCGTCTGTTAATAGGCACCTAGGTTGTTTCCATCTTTTGCTATTGTGAACGATGCTGCAATGAACATGAGTATGCATATGTCTATTCATGTGAAGGCTCTTATTTCTCTAGGATATATGGCAAGGAGTGGGATTGCTGGATCCTATGGTATTTCCATTTCTAGCTTTTTAAGGAAGCACCAAATTGATTTCCAAAGTGGTTGTACCATTTTACATTTCCACCAGCAGTGCATAAGTGTTCATTCTCCACTACCTTTACAATGTTTATTATTTTGTGTTTTTTGGTTTTATGCCTGCCTTGTTGGGGCGAGATGGTATCTCACTGTAGTTTTGATTTGCATTTCTGTAATGGCTAATAATTGCAAGCATTTCCTTTATGTATCTGTTAGCCACCTGAATGTCTTCTTTGGTAAAGTGTCTGTTCATATCCTTTGCCCATTTTTTAATTTGGTTGTTTGTCTTTTTGTTGTTAAGGTGTTGCAGTATTTTGTAGATTTTAGAGATTAGACCCTTATCAGATGTGTCATAGCCAAAAATTTTTACCCAGTCTTTAGGTTGTCTTTTTACTCTTTTGGTGAAGTCTTTTGATGAGCATAAGCATTTGATTTTTAGGAGCTTCCACTTATCTAGTTTCTCTTCCGGTGTTTGTGCATTCTTAGTTATGGTTTGTATTCTGTTTATGCCATGTATTAGGGCTCCTAGTATTGTTCCTATTTTTTTGTTCATGATCTTCATAGTTTTAGATTTTATATTTAGCTCTTTAATCCATTTGAGTTAGTTTTTGTGCATGGTGTAGGATATTGGTCTTACTTAATTTTTTTACAAATTGATATGCAGTTATGCCAGCACCATTTGTTAAAGAGACTGTCTTTTCCCCATTTAATGGACTTTGGGCCTTTATCAAATATCAGCTGCTCATAGGCAGATGAATTTAAGTCTGGATTCTCAATTCTGTTCCATTGGTCTACGTATCTGTTGTTGTACAAGTACCAGGCTGTTTTGACTACTGTGGTGGTATAACAGGTTATAAAATCAGGTAGTGTGAGGTCTCCCACTTTGTTTTGCTACTTCAGTAATGCTTTACTTATCTGGGACCTTTTCTCTTTTCATATGAACTTGGTGATTTGTTTCTCGAGCTCGTTAAAAAATGTTGGGATTTAGATCAGAATTGCACTGTATCTGTAGAACACTTTGGGTAGAATTGACATTTTCACAATGGTGAGTCTTCCTATCCATGTAGGTCTCTTTTGTTGTCTTGCAGTAGTGTCTTGTAGTTTTCTTTTATAGGCCTTTATGCCTCTGGTTAGGTTTATTCCTAAGCATTTTATCTTCTTGGGGGCTATTGTAACTGGTATTGATTTGGTGATTTCCTTTCTGAAGTTCTCTTTGTTGGTGTAGAAGAATCCAACTGATAAATCTTCTATTAGTTCCAGTAGTTTTCTTGTGGATTCTTTGGGGTTTTCTGTATGTAAGATCATAAAAAAAAAAAAGATCATATCATCTGCAAATAGGTATAGTTTTACTTCTTCCTTACCAATTTGGGTGCCCTTTATTTATTTTTCTTGCCTTATTGCTCTGGCTAGGACATCCAGCACAATGTTGAATAAGAGCAGTGATAAAAGGCGTCCTTGTCTGGTTCCCATTCTCAAGGGGAATGCTTTCAGACTCTCTCCATTTAGGATGACATTGGCTGTTGGCTTTGTATAAATGCCCTTTATTATGTTGAAGAATTTCCATTCTATTCCTATTTTGCTGAGAGTTTTAGTCATGAATAGGTGTTGGACTTTATCAAATGCCTTTTCTGCATCAATTGAAAAGATCATGTGGTTCTTTTATTTATGTGATAGATTACATTTGTTGTTTTTCTAATGTTGAACCATCCCTGCATACCTGGTATGAATCCCACTTGGTCATGATTAATTCTTTTTTTTTTTTTTGATATGTTGTTAAATCCTATTGGCTAGAATTTTCTTGAGGATTTTTGTATCTATGTTCTTAAAGGATATTGGTCTTTAATTTTCTTTTTTTGTGGTATCTTTTTTTTTTTTTTACCTGGTTTTGGTATCAGGGTTACACTGGGTTCATAGAATGAGTTCAGAATTATTCCATCCTTTTCTATGCTCCGAAATACCTTTAGTAATACTGGTGTTAACTCTTCTCTGAAAGTTTGGTAAATTCTCCAGTGAAGCTGTCAGGGCCAGGACTTTTTGTTGTTGTTGTTGGGAGCTTTTTTTTTATTACCTCTTCAATCTCTTCTTTTTTTGTATAGGTTTACTTAGTTTCTCTACTTCAGTTTGTGTTGGTTTAGTTAGGTAGTCTTTCTAGAAATTTGCCTATTTCCTCTAGGTTTCAAATTTATGCTTCATAGTATTTTGTTATGAGTCATTTCATTTCAGTTGTGTCTGTTGTGATATTGCCCATCTCATTTCTTATTCGGGTTATTTGCTTCCTTTCCTGTTTTTCTTTTGTCAGTTTGGCCAGCAGCTTATCGATTTTGTTGATCTATTCAAGAACTAGTCTTTGGTCTTTTTGACTCTTTCAGTTGTTTTTCTGTTCTCTATTTCATTTATTTCTGCTCTAATTTTTATTATTTCCTTTCTTCTGATGCTCGAGGGGTCCTTTTGCTGCTCTCTTTCTATTTGTTTGAGTTGTAGGGTTAATGTTTTGATTTTGGCCCCTTCTTCCTTTTGGATGTGTGCATTTATTGATATAAATTGGCCTCTGAGCACTGCTTTTGCTGTGGCCCAATGGTTCTGCTAAGATGTGTTTTCATTGTCACTTGATTCTATAATTTCTTTATTCTGTCCTTAATTTCTTTTATAACTCAGTGATTTTGGGGCAAGGCATTGTTCAGATTCCATGCTTTTTCTATTTTTGATTTCTACTTTTATGGCTTTATGATCAGAAAAGATGCTTTGTAATATTTCGATGTTTTGGATTCTGTTAAGACTTGCTTTGTGGCCTAATATGTAGTCTACTCTGGAAAATGTTTTATGTGAGTTGGAAAAGAAAGTATACCTGACTGCTCTTGGGTGTTCTGTATATGTCTATGAGATCAAGTTGGTTGGTTGTGGCATTTAGATCTTCTGTGTCTTTATTGAGCTTCTTTCTAGATGTTCTGTCCTTCACCGAAACTGGTGTGTTGAAGTCTCCTACTGCTATTGTGGAGCTGTCTATCTCTCTTTTCAATGTTGTTTCAGTTTGTTTTATGTATTTGGGAGCCCTGGCATTGGGCATGTTAAATATTTATTATGGTTATGTCCTCCTGCTGTGTTGACCCTTTGATCATTATATAGTGTCCTTCCTTATCCTTTGTGGTGGATTTTGCTTTAAAGTCTGTTTTGTCAGAGATTGATATTGCCACTTATGCTCTTTTTTGATTGCTATTTGCTTGATTTATGTTTTTTCCATCCTTTGAGTTTTAGTTTGTTTGTGGCTTTGAGTCTAAGGTGTGTCTCTTGTAGGCATCATATAGACGTATCGTGTTTTTTTTTTTTTTTATTCATTCTGGACTCTCTGTCCCTATTGGTTCAGTTAGTCCATTTATATTCAGTGTAATTATTGATAGGTAAGAGTTTAGTGCTGTCATTTGTGTCTTTGTGTGCATGGTGTTGACAGTTTCTTTGTTCCACTTAATTTTCTGTGCTGAGTCATTTTTCTTTATGTATTTTCTTTTCATCCTTTTATTGTTGTTGATTTTGTATTTGCTGAGTCTTTATGTTTTTCCTCTTATTTCGATGCGTAGATTTGTTAGTTTCCTTAAAATTTACCTCTATTTTTCCAAGTTTAAACCAATCTTTTATTTCTTGATATTGCCTTAACTTCCTTTCCATATGAAAGCTCTATGATTAGACAATTTAGTCCCTCTTTTTTGTGTTAATATTGTCATCTTTTAGAAATTGATGTCTCTGTTTCCCTATTTTCAGTGTTTTACAATTGACTTATTTTTGCAACTTCCGTATCTGGGTTGATAGCTTTTTGTTCTGTCCTGTGTTCTAGTCTTGGTTTGTTATCTGATATTATTGGTTCTCTGGCTGGAGGGCTCCTTTTAATATTTCTTGTAATTTTGGTTTGGTTTTTATAAATTCCTTTAACTCCTGTTTATCTGGAAATGCCCTAATTTCACCTTCATATTTGAGAGACAGTTTTGCTGAATATATAATTCTTGGCTGTCCATTTATATATGGCACCCAATTGCCTTCTTGCCTGCGTGAGTAGTCAGAGTTTAGTCTTATTGACTGTCCTTTGTAGATGACTTTTCATTTATCCCTAGCTGCTCTTAAAATTCTCTCTTTATCTTTGGTTTTGGCAAGTTTGATTATAATATGTCTTGGTGACTTCTTTTGGGACCTACCCTGTGTGGATTTTGATAAGCTTCTTGGATAGATATTTTCTCATCTTTCCTGATATCAGGGAAGTTTTCTGCTGACAAATCTTCAACAATTCTTTCTGTATTTTCTGTTATGCCCCTCCATTCTGGTACTCCAATCACTCGTAGGTTATTCCTCTTGACAGTCCCACATAATCTTAGGGTTTCTTCATTTTTTTTAAATCTTTTTATCTTATTTTTCCTCAAATAAATTAATTTCAAGTGCTTTAGCTTCAATCTCACTAATTGTGACTTCCATTGCCTCAATTTTTCTCCTATAACTTTCTATTGAGTTGTCTAATTCTGAAATTTTATTTGTAATCTTTTGGATTTCTATCTGCTGTCTCTCTATGGATTCTAGCAGTTTGTTCAATTCGTCGTTCTGTTCCTGTATTGGCTTCCTAAATTCCTCTATTGCTTTGTCTGTGTGTTCCTTGGCTTGGTCTCAGTTTTGCCTGATCTCCTTCCTGATGTCTTGAAGAGCTCTGTATATTAATCTTTTGAATTCAACCTCCAGTAATTCTAAGATTTTATCTTCTTCCAGGAGGTTTTCTGATTCTTTGTTTTGGTCACTTGCTGGAGCCATCATGGTTTGCCTGTTTATGTGATTTGATATTGACCGTTGTCTCTGAGCCATCAATAAGTTATTGCGTTTATTTATTGTATGCTTGCCTACTGTATCCTAGCTCTTTGATATGCCCAAATAGGCAGGGTGTGGGAGCTATTTTGGCTTTTGGCATCTTTGAAACCCTCATGTCCTGTTACCAGTTGGTTAGAGCTGCTACTAGGTGTGTGAGCCCAGGAGTCCATTTACTTTTCTGATGTAGATTCAGCTTAGGTGTCCAGGCCATCGGTCACCAAGTATGTGCTACAGGCTCTTACCTACAGTCCTAGATGGGCAGGGCTACATAGGGGTGATTGGAGCAGGTATAGGTATCTGTCTGTAGTAGGGGGTTATGTGCTGAGCAAGGTAGGGGACTGATGGGTGCCCCTGAGTGCCTAGATGGAAGGCATGTCCCTGTCCCCTAGCATGTGTAGGTGGGTGGGTTTTGCAACTGGACTTTGGGCATCCAATGTTGTTGGCTGTAAGGACTGGGAGGCACCACTTATTCTTGGACCCCATTATGGGTGGCTAGGTGGAATGAGTTAAGCCGCCGGTCCTCAGGTCCCCAATGTGTGTGGGTGAGGACTCTGCTTCATGGGCAGGGTGATGTCAAATATCACGAACCTGCCCTCTGCCTTGGCTGTTGCAGTTGAAAATAGGCTTCAGATGAAAATAGGCTTCAGATATATACCATGTTGTACCATGCTAATGAAGGCCTATGCTGTTGAATGGGCCCACATAGGTCTGAACAGAAGTGATAGGCATTCGAAGTCCCTGAACCCCTCATGCCTGGTACAGGCAGTGCTTGCCCTGAGTTCCCGGCTTAGGGGGTGTGACAATTTTCTAAAGCCATGAGATTGGTTTGGGCATTGTTAGTCCTGAGCTCCCAGCTTAGGGGACCTTGCAGTTTCTTTTTTTGTTTGTTTGTTTGTTTATTTATTCCCTCCCGAAAGCCAGGAGACTGGCTCAGGCACAAAGGGTCTCACTTGTGGCATAGGGGGTGTGGCAATCCCTGAACACTGTTGAACCAGCACTGGATCAGGGGGCGGGGGGTGGGAAAGAGGACTCTTCTCTACTACAGAAGTCCCAAAGAGGGAAGGGTTATTTTGATCCCATGCAGAAGGTTAGATGCTTGCACCTAACTTTCCCAGATCCAGCACTGCTTCCCCCTGGTTCCAGAGGCTTGTGCAGACTTTCTACCACCCATTTTCTCCTGACGTGGTAAAATGCATCCTGAGCGCTACTGCTTGTCTCAGCCCATGTACACCAAATGATCCAGCCAGCAGGGTGCCAGCTAGGTCAGGTCTGGGACTTTTTCACTGCTTCCGAATTGTCTCTTCCTCTGCCTGACTCCTCAACTTTGTCCTTGATGTTCAGGGATCCTAGATTGTCATATATAATCAATTCACTTGTCTTTTCAGGTCTTTGTTGTAAGAGGGACCACAGGAAGCATCTGACTATTCGGCTATCTTGGTGCCGCTTCTCTAAGGCTGTAAATCTTTATAGAAGCAGACTGCCACATCTTTCTTCTGTAGACCAGCTGGTGTGTTTTGAACCACTGACCTTTTGGTTAGCAGCTGAGCACTTAACCACTGCTCCACCAGGGCTCCTCAGTAAATAAACAGATAGACATAGACAGGTACAGATGTGTGTCAATGTGTGTGTATATATATATATATATATATATATATATTAGTGTCTGTGTGTATAAATGTACTGTATATTTTTTCCCCAGCTCCGTCCTCTAAAATAATCGAAAGACAATAAAACCCTAGTAGCAATGAGTACACTCAACACCTAAATTTTGTTTTCTAAATACCATTTTCCACAAAAAAAAAAAAAAACCCAGAGTTCCTTGGTGAAATGTTTGATACCAAGGCTAAGTCAAGAAAAGAACAGGACAAAGCTGAAATATTTTGTGGTGCCAAAAAGCAAGAAAGTAATTAAAAGTTGATGGGAACATGTCAAAAGGATATAGGAGCCAGCTGGAAGGGATTCCATTGGGCAAATCTGGGACAATTTGAGCATCAAAATAAATAGACAGTAAATTAAAGGATTACACAATATTAATAAAATTAGATTTCATGAACCCATAGTAATCTAAACAAGGAAACAAAGTGAGGGAAAAGGTAAACTCTTCTTTACAGGGTAAAGCCAACCAATAAATGTAAAAGTAATGATGGAATTTAACCAACTACCGTGACAATAATTGACTCAAGCAAGAATCATCAATGGATGTTAAATCTAGTTTAAGGGGTATCCATACTACAAGATTCTTCTTGAATTACAAAGGGTAAAATATTATTGCAGTAGAGAAACCTGGAAGATACCCCCTTAGACAAAAGATCAAAGT
This sequence comes from Elephas maximus indicus, assembly GCF_024166365.1. NCBI lineage: Eukaryota > Metazoa > Chordata > Mammalia > Proboscidea > Elephantidae > Elephas > Elephas maximus. Next base: position 198,371,949 of record NC_064819.1, on the reverse strand, counting down.
TGACATTGCTAGTGATGCGACTACTCAACAGCATGTGCTTCCTGACATAATGTACTGAGAATAAGCCAGCATCACTTCTAAGGAATGCCTGTCAAAAGTGAATAATATTAATCTAATCATGAGAGAACATCAACAAGCCCAAATTTAGATGCACTCTACAAAATAGGTGGGCTGTTTTAAAAAGCCCATATCATGAAATTAAAAAAAAAACTCCAGGATTTGTCCAGATTAAAGGAATGATATAACATAAAAGATGCGACAACAGAATGCAACGTGTGATCTGGGATTTTCTTTTGCTATATAGGACATTTTTGGGACAAATGACAAAATCACAATAAAGTCCATACCAAACCAAAAACCTGTTACCATCAAGTCAATTCTGACTCACAGTGACCATATAGGACAGAGTAGAACTGCCCCGAAAGGGCTTTTGAGGAGTGGCTGGTGGATTTGAACTGCCCACTTTTTGGTCAGCAGTCAATTTCTTTAATCACTATGCCACCAGGGCTCCAAATAATATTTCTAGCATAGTATTCTTTCATTATTAATTTCCTGATTTTGATAATTGTACTGCAGTTAAAGAATTCCTTGTTTTTAGAAAATACACACTCAAGTACTTAGGGGAAAGGAGCATCACGTCTCCAACTTATTCTTAAGTGATTCAGAAAAAAATCACTATGATTTGTGTACACACACGTACAGATTGTTAAGAGGATAAACTAACTGTAGAAAATGTTAACATTTGAGGAAACTGGGTGAAGGGCACCTGGGAATTATTTGTATTATCCATTCTTCTGTTGTCAGGAGGGATCAGTCCCTGGAGAAGGACATCATGCTTGGCAGAGTACAGCGTCAGCGGAAAAGAGGAAGACCCTCAAAGAAGTGGATTGACACAGTGGCTGCAACAATGAGCTCAAGCATAACTATGATTGTAAGGATGGCGCAGAACTGGCCAGTATTTCGTTCTGTTGTGCATAGGGTCGCTATGTGTTAGCACCGACTCAACGGCACCTAACAACAACAACAACACTCCGGAAGCAACTACGTTCCTAGGTCAGATATATCTGGGAGGCCTCTGGATCTGGAGGCTAGGTCCACAGGATGAAGTTTTTATCACATCAGTTGCACAGTGCTCCAGCAAAAAGGAATTGAGAAACACTACTCAACACATTTCTTCAGTTTCAGCTTGAACTTGCGTATGAGCAATTGATGGTCTGATCCATAGTCACCCCCTGGCCTTGTTCTGACTGATGATATTGAGCTTTTCCACCGTCTCTTTCCACAGATGTAGTCAATTTGATTTCTGTGTGTTCCATCTGGCAAGGTCCATGTGTATAGTTGCCGTTGATGTTGGTGAAAGAAGGTATTTGCAATGAAGAAGTCATTGGCCTTGCAAAATTCTATCATTCGATCTCTGGCATTGTTTCTATCACCAAGGCCATATTTTCCAACTACTGATCCTTCTTTGTTTCCAACTTTCGCATTCCAATCATCAGTAATTATCAATGCATCTTGATTGCATGTTCAATCAATTTCAGACTGCAACAGCTGATAAAAATCTTCTATTTCTTCATCTTTGGCCCTAGTAGTTGGTGCATAAATTTGAATAATAGTCGTATTAACTGGTCTTGCTTGTAGGTGTATGGATATTACCCTATCACTAACGTCTTATACTTCAGGATAGATCTTGAGACGTTGTTTTTCAAAGTGAATGCAACACCATTCCTCTTTGAGTTGTCATTCCCAGCATAGTAGACTATATGCCTCCAATTCAAAATGGCCAACACCAGTCCATTTCAGCTCACTAATGCCTAGGATATCAATGTTTATGTGTTCCATTTCATTTTTGACGATTTCTAATTTTCCTGGATTCATACTTTGTACATTCCAGGTTCTGATTATTAATGGATGTTTGCAGCTGTTTCTTCGCATTTTGAGTCGTGTCACATCAGCAAATGAAGGTCACGAAAGCTTTAGTCTATCCATGTCATTAAGGTCGACTCTACTTTGAGGAGGCAGCTCTTCCCCAGTCATCTTTTGAGTGCCTTCCAACCTGGCGGGCTTATCTTCCAGCACTATATCAGACAATGTTCTGCTGCTATTCATAAGGTTTTCACTGGCTAATGCTTTTCAGAAGTGGACTCCTGGGTCCTTCTTCCTAGTCTGTCTCCGTCTGGAAGCTCAGCTGAAACCTGTCCTCCTTGGGTGACCCTGCTGGTATCTGAATACTGGTGGCATAGCTTCCAGCATCACAGCAACACACAAGCCCCCACAGTATGACAAACTGACAGGCACTGAAGAAAATCAGAGCAAGTGCACAAGAGGCAAAATATGACCTCGAGTATATCCCACCTGAATTTAGAGACCATCTGAAGAACAGATTTGATGCACTGAACACTAGTGACCGAAGACCAGACGAGTTGTGGAATGACATCAAGGACACCATCCATGAAGAAAGCAAGAGGTCACTGAAAAGACAGGAAAGAAAGAAAAGACCAAGATGGGTGTCAGAGGAGACTCTGAAACTTGCACTTGAGCGTTGAGCAGCTAAAGCAAAAGGAAGAATTGATGAAGTAAAAGAACTGAACAGAGGATTTCAAAGGGCCCCTCAAGAAGACAAAGTAAAGTATTATAATGACATGTGCAAAGAGCTGGAGATGGAAAACCAAAAGGGAAGAACACACTCTGCATTTCTCAAGCTGAAAGACCTGAAGAAAAAATTCAAGCCTCGAGTTGCAATAGTGAAGGATTCCATGGAGAAAATATTAAATGATGCAGGGAACATCAAAAGAACATGGAAGGAATACGCAGAGTCATTATACCAAAAAGAATTAGTCGATGTTCAACCGTTTCAAGAGGTGGCATATGATCAGGAACCAATGGTACTGAAGGAAGAAGTCCAAACTGCTCTGAAGGCATTGGTGAAAAACAAGGCTCCAGGAATTGATGGAATATCAATTGAGATGTTTCAACAAACAGATGCAGTGCTGGAGGTGCTCACTCGTCTATGCCAAGAAATATGGAAGACAGCTTCCTGGCCAACTGACTGGAAGAGATCCATATTTATGCCTATTCCCAAGAAAGGTGATCCAACTGAATGTGGAAATTATAGAACAATATCATTAATATCACACACAAGCAAGATTTTGCTGAAGATCATTCAAAAATGGCTGACAGGGAACTGCCAGAAATTCAGGCCAGTTTCAGAAGAGCACATGCAACCAGGGATATCATTGCTGATGTCAGATGGATCCTGGCTGAAAGTAGAGAATACCAGAAGGATGTTTACCTGTGTTTTATTGACTATGCAAAGGCATTTGACTGTGTGGATCATAACAAACTATGGATAATGTTGCGAAGAATGGGAATTCCAGAACACTTAATTGTGCTCATGAGGAACCTTTACATAGATCAAGAGGCAGTTGTTTGGACAGAACAAGGGGATACCGATTGGTTTAAAGTCAGGAAAGGTGTGCATCAGGGTTGTATTCTTTCACCATACCTATTTAATCTGTAAGCTGAGCAAATAATATGAGAAGCTGGACTATATGAAGAAGAACATGGCATCAGGATTGGAGGAAGACTCATTAACAACCTGCATTATGCAGATGACACAACCTTGCTTGCTGGAAGTGAAGAGGACCTGAAGGACTTACTAATGAAGATCAAAGACCACAGTCTTCAGTATGGATTACACCCCAACATAAAGAAAAGAAAAATCCTCACAACTGGACCAATGAGCAACATCATGATAAACGGAGAAAAGGTTGAAGTTGTCAAGGATTTCATTTTACTTGGATCCACAATCAACAGCCATGGAAGCAGCAGTCAAGAAATCAAAAGACTCATTGCAATGGGCAAATCTGCTGCAAAGGACCTCTTCAAAGTGTTGAAGAGCAAAGATGTCACCCTGAAAACTAAGGTGCGCCTGACTCAAGCCATGGTATTTTCAATCACATCATATGCGTGTGAAAGCTGGACAATAAATAAGGAAGACCGAAGAATAGGGTCGCTATGAGTCGAAACTGACTCGACGGCACCTAACAACAACAACAACTCAACACATAAGCAGCCCTGGTGGTGCAGTGGTTAAATGCTTGACTGCCAACAGAGATGCCAGTGGTTCGAATCCACAAGCTGCTGGCAAAAGAAAAATGTGGTGGTCTGCTTTCATAAAGTTTACAGCCTGGAAAATCCTTTAGGGTCGTTAGGAGTTGGAATCGATTGAAGGGCAACGGGTTTGGTTTTTGTTTACTCAACATGTACTATGTTTGCGGTAGCTTTCTGAGTTCATGTTAAGGATGGAAGGGATATTAGAAAGCATGTGGTTAATCTTCTACACCCCCGCATTTTATTCTGTACTCCTTCCTACAGTACTTATTTATTGCCTCTGCTTCAATCATTCTGCCTTTAGGGAGCTCCCATATTCACTTACTAAACCAAAAACCAAACCAAACCTGTTGCCATCAAGTCAATTCTGACTCATGGTGACCCTATCGGACAGAGTAGATCTGCCCCATAGGGTTTCCAAGGAGGGGCTGGTGGATTTGAATTGCTGACCTTTTGGTTAGCAGCCGTATATCTTAACCACTGCACCAGAGGACTCCAGGACTACATATACTGGTTCCTAAATCATTGTTGGATGGTACACATGAGAAGCAATTAATGGAGAAGGGAGGGCACAGGCTCCTGTATAATCCAAATTTTCTATTGTATGCATATATTACTTTATTTTGTAAAAAATAAAAAGGTGGTTAGTAATAAAAACAAAAGGTTTAATAATGATGTTTACAAACTTGTCCATGTGCTTCATACAGTTCTAAGCACTTTAAACAGATTATTTTATTTAATTCTTGTATTTTTATGAGCTAGGAACTACTATTACATCAATTTGGCAGATGAGGAAATTCAGCCTCAAGGAGGTTAAAGCATAAGGTTCAAGGTCACACAGCTGGTAAAGGGAGAGCTCAGAGTAAATTGAGGTATATTTATCCAGAGTCAGTGCTTCAACTGCCGCTGCTATTTTTGTTTTCTTGCTTATATTTTCTCAGGTTAAAATAAAAATTCTAATGAATATTATTGCATACGTTTTAATACTAGTAAAAAATTTCCTCAAAAGTCAAAACTAAAAATACCCCCTTCCTGAATCCTTCATAAATCCAAACAGAGATTATGATATCACAATGGCCACAAATTTTTGATGCTTAATATGTTCAATATGTGAAAAATATTTTAAAATTTTTAATGAGAAGCATTACTCAAAATGACAGCATGGGTAAACACAAGGAGGACAATAAAATGAAGTAAAGAGGAGGGGAAATATCAACAGGGAGAAGGGAACAGAGTAGAGAAGAAATGAGGAGAAAATTTATGAGATTGTGCTAACCCTGCTGATTTAGAGCTTTAGGGAAATGCTTTACAAAAGTAGTCTAGGCTATCATTTCTGACAGCTGTAATTTTTTTCTATTATGTGCACTAAAGAACTACCCTATTCTCATTGCAGATAGGATGAGGTTGGGTATTTTTCAATAAGAAGGTGTTATGACTAAGTCATACCCAGCACACTATTGCAGTGGCTTCCATACACCAAAACCGCTAATTTTTTTTTAAGGGAAAAAAATAACAAAAATAAATAAGCAACTCATTACAATTCCACATTTGCACGTAACCTAAAAATAATTTGGTTAAGCCTTTTCCAGGTGAAAAATTTTACTAGTCTTGTTCATTGCATTCAATGTTTCATGAAGGTGATCCTGATGTGAGCCAGTAATTTAGAGATCATTTTAATTACAAGTGTCCTTCCTTTCTGATGTCTTTTACCCTGGCTGAATCTCTTTAGATTAATTTGCTTGCACTGTTGCTTTTCAAAGTTATTCTGAGCTTTATTATATGATCCCAGCGTAATATTAAGGGTAATGATCAGATAGGTCTCCAGAATCCTTGGCTAAATTAATGAATCCTCACATAGTTAAGTTAATGGGGTCCTTACATAGTTAAGTTAATGGGTTCTGATTTAACAACTGTTGACCAGTCTCCAGTCCATTGCTAACTACTGAATGGTTTACTGGACGAGTACAAGGGAGGCCCATATACTGTATGACTAAATCTTGAAACATTAAGATCATGATATAAAATCGTTAAATGAAATATATTCTATCCCTCTACCTTGATAAAAATATCTTAACAACAATAAAATTGAAGAAAAAAAATGTAAAACTCGACTTTTATGTAACTGAAAGAGGACAAGATTTCAAGAAAAGGGAATTTTGTTATTATATAAGTTTGGATGTTTTATTGATGGGCTGGTGATATTTTAATGAGTAATAAAATAAAGATAGCCCATAACTCATAAATTGTTATATGAGTATTTCATAAAATGTATTTCTCTTGTCAACATAATTGTACTAATTATGTTAAAATCCAGATTTTCTCCTACCTTGTGTTCTATTAACAGTTATGCCAAATTGAGACCTGTTCTTAGACAGCTTTTAATTAATTTAAATTTGGAGAAACTTTGCTGAAGGGTAGCAAATGAAATTCTTAATAAATTTCTCGGTATCTATATCTGGGAATTGTCTTAGTCATCTTGTACTGCTATAACAGAAATATCACAAGTGGATGGTTTTAACAAAGAGAAATTTATTCTCTCACAGTCTAGTAGGCTACAAGTCCAAATTCAGGGCGTCAGCTCCAAGAGATGGCTTTCCCTCTCTGTCGGCTCTGGAGGAAGATTCCTTGTCCTCGATCTTCCCCTGGTTGAAGAGCTTCTCAGGTTCAGGGACTCCATGTCCAAAGGATGCACTTTGCTCCTGGTGCTGCTTTCTTGGTGGTATGAGGTCCCCTGCTCTCTGCTTGCTTCCCTTTCCTTTTATCTCTTGAGAGATAAAAGGTAGTACAGGCCACACCCCAGGGAAACTCCCTTTACCTTGGATCAGGGAGACGACCTGAGTAATGGTGGTCTTACAACTCCACCCTAATCCTCTCAACATGAAATTACACTCACAAAATGGAGGACAACCACACAATACTGGGAATCATGGCCTAACCAAGTCGATACACATATTTTTTTTTTTTAATAATTTTTATTGACCTTTAAGTGAACGTTTACAAATCAAGTCAGTCTGTCACATATAAGCTTATATGCACCTTACTCCATACTCCCACAGAAGTCTCCCCCTAATGAGTCAGCCCTTCCAGTCTCTCCTTTCATGACAATTTTGCCAGTTTCTAACCCTCTCTACCCTCCCATCTCCCCTCCAGACAGGAGATGCCAGCACAGTCTCAAGTGTCCACCTGATACAAGTAGCTCACTCTTCATCAGCATCTCTCTCCTACCCATTGTCCAGTCTCTTCCATGTCTGATGAGTTTTCTTCGGGAATGGTTCCTGTTCTGGGCCAACAGAAGGTGTGGGGACCGTGACCGCTGGGATTCCTCTAGTCTCAGTCAGACCATTAAGCCTGGTCTTTTTATGAGAATTTGGGGTCTGCATCCCACTGCTCTCCTGCTCCCTCAGGGGTTCTCCGTTGTGCTCCCTGTCAGGGCAGTCATCGGTTGTGACTGGGCACCATGTAGTTCTTCTGGTCTCAGGATGATGTAAGTCTCTGGTTCCTGTGGCCCTTTCTGTCTCTTGGGCTCATAGTTATCGTGTGATCTTGGTGTTCTTCATTCTCCTTTGATCCAGGTGGGTTGAGACCAATTGATGCATCTTAGATGGCTCTGATACACATATTTTTTGGGGGGACACAATTCAATCCATGACAGTAATGAAACAAAAATTTTACAATTTGTTAATGTGATAGAAAATTTTGAGATATTTTGCTTTTATCCTATAAACCTCTATTACTTGCATCAGTTTTCATCATTTCTTATAGCAATACCTCTATTAAATATTCATTTAGGAAAGGATACAAAATTGCAGGGGTTTCATTTGACTTGTTCAAATTGTAAATTTGATAAAAATAATTTTTGCTTATTTTTCTTGTTTCGTTTAGTAATTAAGTCTTTATTTAGTGAGGAATTTGAAATGTTCTGTTTGCAAATTTTATATGGGTCATGCTCAATATAAATCTCACTTTTATAGTTCCCAGTTTTAAAAAACTGTAAGCACACTCCCTCAGAAGATTTTTCATCTTTTTTGTTTACCAGCTTTTTTATCCAAGCTCTACTTTCCTCTAACATGATCTCAACTTGAGCATATTCTCACTGACCTAAAGGATTAGGAAAGAAAGTGTAATTGTAGTCATAATGAATTTGCTTTGACAGTATTTTCATTATAAATGTAAATTAAAATTTTGTTTATATGTTTTCAAAAAAGATTTGCTCTAAAATGTTCAAGTAATACATAAAATTCAAAATAAAAATTATGATCAATATAAATTTTAAAACAAATGTAAATAATACTGAAATTATTTACTTTGAAGGCAATTAAGCACTTTAATAAAAATAAAACTATCTGTAATTCCAGCATTTAATGTTCACCTAGTCACCATTTAAAAAAGCACAGTGGTTAAGAGCTTGGCTGCTAACCAAAAGGTTGGTAGTTTGAATCCACCAGCTGCTCCTTGGAAACACTGTGGGGCAGTTGGCAGTTCTACTCTGTCCTATAGAGTCGCTTTGAGTTGGAATCGACTCCATAGCAGAGGATTTTGGGTTTTACTCATGTTATGTCTAGACTTGTATAGATATATAGATACAGATTAGATACATACATACATACACACATACACACACACACACACGCATAAGAGTAATATAAACTGTTTAACACTGCAAAATGGTCCTCAAGTGGTAGGTGTAAAAGTGAATACAAGAGACTAGAAAAGCAAGAATGTGTATGTTGGACACCACTGGGAAGGGATATTTCATATGGAAGAGTCTATTATAATAATCTTATCTGAAAGGATATAAAAACCTCATTAAGTTGTCTGTTCTGTTTCCTAAGTGCTTCCACATCCAAAATCGTTCCTGCTCTCAGAAGTACACAACCCACAAACCTTAACAGCATACAGTACCAGCTGGTGTTTGTTTTTAAGATGTAGGGAAAGACATGTGAAGTGTTTCTTCCAAGATGGGAACGTGTTACTACCAAAAGCAGATGTTTAGGGTTACAGGTTCTGCTGTGTCAGCACCCAGAACTGGATCACAGGTGACAGAAGTACTCACGGTCTCTTTCACAAGAGTATGAGGCCCAGGGCAGGCCCTCCTTGCTCAAGTCCTAAGGAAGGATGGTTGGGAACCCTGTGGCTGTGGTATGACCTAGCCATGACTATGCCCCTAAGGCCTTCATCAGGCTACTCTCCCAGAGGTTAACTAATCATATCATGCAGAGTGTTTTGGACCAGACACAATGACAAGTCAAAACAGTCTGACATACCTGGATTTGCAATTTAGCTCTGACACCACAAATCATACTTATCCGTTCTGATGCAATAGTCTTTCTGCCATTTTCTGCTGGGTGACATTGGACAAGTTGTTAATTCTCTGAGTCTTAGTTTTCTCGTTCATAAAATGGGTCCAATAAAAGTATCTTCTAGCGTTGTTACAAAGATTAAATGAACAAATTACAAAATACATTTTTCATTACCTTTTTTTTTAACATATATTGTCATTATTCTTAATGCAAAATGTACCCGTCCACCCACCACCTCACTGTGTAATCAATAAGCTCCATTAACTATCCCACACATACCCTCAGATAAGAAAACAGATGGATTGCTTTCTATAGAAATTCTATTCCCAAGAAAAGCACTCTATTTCTGCTAAACTCCATAAGAACCAATGACCACCATTCTGTGACAAGTTACCCCCTTTGATGGCTGTGTATCAGTATTGCCCACTGCTGTTCTAGGAGGCTCTGCTCTTCCTCCCAAAGGCTTCCACTACCTGCATGTCTTATAAAGCAACCACAGTGGGATCTTCTCCTACTAACACTTTCTTGTTGCTATCCTAAATTCTACCACACCATTATCATCCAGAACCATACGTTTATCAAAACCTCAACCCTTTCTCTCCCTGCCTGCAGTCATACTTCCCTTTATTGCTGAAGCAACTCAATCAACTCTGCAGGGTGTACCACTTTAAACTCATGGACACAAACTTTATCTAGACCTAAACTTCATCCAACCATCCTGCCAAATTTCCTTCTTGACCCAGTAACAATGTCAGACCTTATCCACTTCTGTCAAATATCCCATCCCTCCTCATTCTCAGCAGATAACTTTGCATCTTACTTCACAGTGAAAATGGATTCATCAGATAGCAACTCTCCCAACCAATCCTATAAAACTAATTTCATGTACCCATCCTTTCCACCTTCTTTCTTTTTATCTGGTTATCCCTCTACATTTCTCCTTGATGTCTCATGGGTTTTGCACTATAAATTATTAGATCTCTCTACTTCAATTTTTCCCTTTTCACTAGGTTCTTTCCATCAATATTTAATTACATTCATGTCTCTTTTATCTTAAAGAAAAAGAAAAACTCCCTAAACCTATTCCCTGACAACTTCTATGCTATCTCTTTTTATCTACAAGCCTCAATTTTTTTGAATGAGCAGTCTCTATTCGTTGTCTCAATTTCTCCAATCCCCACATATTCCTCAAACCATTTGCACTAGGCTTTACTTCACCACTTCACTGAAATTGCTCTCACCAACACCTCTAAAATGATGCAGTCAGCTCCTTTATGGCACCAAAGCCAGTTTTTCTGTCCATTTTTTGATTGACCTTAAACCAAAACCAAACCAAGCCCATTCCTGTCAAGTCGATTCCCACAGAGTAGAACTGCCCCATACAGTTTCCAAGGAGCACCTGGTGGATTTGAACTGCCGACCTTTGGGTTAGCAGCCGCAGCTCTTAACCATTATACCACCAGGGTTTGTTTAATATTGTTGATTCTTTTCTCCCTCATGAGAGGCTGACTTCTCATAACCATCATGGCATTACCTTTTCCTTATTTTTCTTAATCCGTCTACCCAGCATCTCCTTCTCAGTCTCCCCTGCTATCATCTCCTCTACTCATAGTTCTGAGGCTTTCAGGAATCTTTTCTAGGCACTCTGCTCTACTTATTCTATTCTCACATGGTAACCTGAGTCATTCCCACTACACAAGACAAAACACTTTCAGAGGTAATTCAAACCATCTTGGACAGAAAGGGAAATTATTGGCTCAAATAAGTGAGGGAATTGAAGGAATGAAACTGGCTTTTTACCTGGCTATATACAGAATGGTGACTAATGATACTGAGAATCCATCTTGTTTTCTATCCCTTAGTCCTGCTTTCCTTAGTGTTGTCTTCATTCTCAGGCAGGTTTTCTTCATTAACAGCCATTGGAGCCACTAGCAACTCCAGACTTCTGTGGGCCAGGATTTTAGAAAGAAGCAGACCAACATTCTTCTCATGTCCATTCCCATTTGCCCTAAAAGGATTGTGACGGGCTTAGCTCAATTCATGTGTTAGTCTTGAACTAAACACTGCAGCACCTAGAGACTCAACATAGGTCCAATGCTTACCCCTGGGGAAGGAGTAGAGCAGAGTGAATCCAGCCAAAAAACATGAGATAAGTTCTTCACCGGATAAAATGTGTTCTATTGCCTGAAAAAAAAGGAAAGGATACTGGGCAAGAAATCAAAATAGACATCTGTGACCTTGCTTGTCATCTTTTGTCAATAATTTCACGACTTATATTTCTAGTCTAATGGTGGGTTCTGAGGTCAAGAACTTCACACGTTACAGCCTTCTAGACTTACTTTTGTTGAAAAATATATGTTATCATCAAGTCAATTTCAACTCATAGAAACTCCATGTATGCAGAGTAGAATTGCTCCATAAAGTTTTCAAGGTTGCAAACTTTAGGAAGCAGATGACCAGGACTGTCTTCCAAGGCATCTCTTGGTGGGTTTGAACTACCACCTTTTGGCTAATAGTCAAGTGCTTTCTTCACCATTTTTGTTACTAAGGGACAAGCTAATACAACATGAGTCTATTTCTAGTGACTGATTTTTTTTTTTTTTCTCTCATAGTTATAGGTTACGTTTTTCTTTTTCATATCTGGTGAGTTCAGATGGGATGCTAAACATTGTGAATTTTACATTGTTGACTGCTGGATTTTATTGTATTTTTAAAATACTATTAGATTTTGGTTTTAGGCAGGACGTCAAGTTTTTTTGGATAAGCTTATTCATTTTGAGATTCGTTTTTAAATTCTTTTAGGTTAGATCTGCAGTAGTCTTTATTCTAGGGCCAATTTAGTTTCACTTCTAAGGTGTGGAAACCCTGGTGGTGTAGTGGTGAAGTGCTGTGTCTGCTAACCAAAAGGTCAGCTGTTCAAATCCACCACGTGCTCCTTGGAAACTCTATGGGGCAGTTCCACTCTGACCTATACGGTAGCTATGAGTCGGAATCGACTCAATGGCAGTGGGTTTTCTAAGGTGTGGGCCTCTAGACTCAAGTATTAAATGAGATCTCTCCACTCTGGTTTAAGGGTACTTGTCTCAATTTCTTAGGGAGCCCTGGAAGTACAGTGCTTAAAGAAGTGGGCTGCTAGATAAAACGTCGGCAGTCAGAAACCACCAGTGGCTCCACGTAATAAAGATGTAGCAGTCTGCTTCCATTGAGATTTACAGCCCTGGAAACCCTATGGGATCGCTATGAGTTGGAGTAGATTCGACAGCAGTGGCTGGGTTTGTCTTAGTTTCTTAGGGCTCTCATAACTAAACACCACCAAGTGGGGAGCTTAAAAGAACACAAATTTATTTTCTTACAGCTCTGGAATCCATAAGCCTGCATTCAGGGCATCGGATCAGTCCACTGTAGAGGAAGATTCTTCCTTGTCTCTTCCAGCTTCTAGTAGCCCCAGGGATGTCTTGGTGTTCCTTCGCTCATAGCTGTATGTTCACATGGTGCCTTCCCCCCGTGTGACTCTGTCTTCATGTCTGTTCTCCCTTTTTATAAGACACCACTCTGAAGGGAAGACAGCCTGCCCTACTTGGTATGACCTTGTTAATTTAATTGATAACATCTGCAAGGAAAAAACCCTATTTCCAAACAAGGTCATATTCGCAGGTACAGGGATTAAGACTTCAACATGTTTGGGGAGGAACGACTTTTGGCTCTCTGTGCCAGTCACCACCACTGGAACTTTTACTTCTGTATGAGAACAAATCAAATAGTAGTCTACCTTCATTCCCACTAGATTTGAGCCCACCTTTAGTGGCTCTCACGTGTCTGTCAGTTTGTCCTACTGTGGGGTTGCTATGTTGCTCTGATGCTGGAAGCTATGCCACCGGTATTCAGATATCAGCAGGGTCACCCATGGAGGACAGGTTTCAGCTGAGCTTCCAGACGGAGACAGAATAGGAAGAAGGACCCAGCAGTCTACTTCTGAAAAGCATTAGCCAGTGAAAACCTTATGAATAGCAGCAGAAAATTATCTGATATAGTGCTGGAAGATGAGCCCCCCAGGTTGCAAGGCACTCAAAAGATGACTGGGGAAGAGCTGCCTCCTCAAAGTAGAGTCGACCTTAATGATGTGGATGGAGTAGAGCTTTCAGGACCTTCATTTGCTGATGTGGCACGACTCAAAATGCGAAGAAACAGCTGCAAACATCCATTAATAATCAGAACCTGGAATGTACGAAGTATGAACCTAGAAAAATTGGAAATAGTCAAAAATGAAATGGAACGCATAAACATCGATATCCCAGGCATTAGTGAGCTGAAATGGACTGGTATTGGCCATTTTGAATTGGACAGTCATATAGTCTACTATGCTGGGAATGACAACTCAAAGAGGAATGGTGTTGCATTCATCATCAAAAAGAATGTTTCAAGATCTATCCTGAAGTACAACACTGTCAGTGATAGGATAATATCCATACGCCTACAAGGAAGACCAGTTAATATGACTATTATTCAAATTTATGCACCAACCAGTAAGGTCAAAGAAGAAGAAATAGAAGATTTTTATCAGCTGTTGCAGTCTGAAATTGATCGAACATGCAATCAAGATGCATTGATAATTACTGGTGATTGGAATGCAAAAGTTGGAAACAAAGAAGAAGGATCAGTACTTGGAAAATATGGCCTTGGTGATAGAAACAATGCCAGAGATTGAATGATAGAATTTTGCAAGGCCAACGACTTCTTCATTGCAAATACCTCCTTTCACCAACATCAGCAGCGACAATACACATGGACCTCGCCAGATGGAACAGACAGAAATCAAATTGACTACATCTGTGGAGAGAGACGATGGAAAAGCTCAATATCATCAGTCAGAACAAGGCCAGGGGCTGACTGTGGAACAGACCATCAATTGCTCACATGCAAGTTCAAGCTGAAACTGAAGAAAATCACAGCAAGTCCACGAGAGCCAAAATATGACCTTGAGTATATCCCACCTGAATTTAGAGACCATCTCAAGGATAGATTTGACGCATTGAACACTAGTGACCGAAAACCAGATGAGCTGTTGAAGGACATCATCCATGAAGAAAGCAAGAGGTCATTGAAAAGACAGGAAAGAAAGAAAAGACCAATATGGATGTCAGAGGAGACTCTGAAACTCGCTCTCAAACATCGAGGAGCTAAAGCAAAAGGAAGAATTGATGAAGTAATAGAACTGAACAGAAGATTTCAAAGGGCCTCTTGAGAAGACAAAGTAAAGTATTATAATGACATGTGCAAAGAGCTGGAGATGGAAAACCAAAAGGGAAGAACACACTCTGCATTTCTCAAGCTGAAAGACCTGAAGAAAAAATTCAAGCCTCGAGTTGCAATAATGAAGGATTCTATGGGGAAAATATTAAACGATGCAGGAAGCATCAAAATAAGATGGAAGGAATACACAGAGTCATTATACTAAAAAGAATTAGTCAATGTTCAACTGTTTCAAGAGGTGGCATATGATCAGGAACCAATGGTACTGAAGGAAGAAGTCCAAGCTGCTCTGAAGGCATTGGCGAAAAACAAGGCTCCAGGAATTGATGGAATATCAATTGAGATGTTCCAACAAACAGATGCAGTGCTGGAGGTGCTCACTCGTCTATGCCAAGAAATATGGAAGACAGCTTCCTGGCCAACTGACTGGAAGAGATCCATATTTATGCCTATTTCCAAGAAAGGTGATCCAACTGAATGTGGAAATTATAGAACAATATCATTAATATCACATGCAAGCAAGATTTTGCTGAAGATCATTCAAAAATGGCTGCAGCAGTATATCGACAGGGAACTGCCAGAAATTCAGGCCAGTTTCAGAAGAGGACATGGAACCAGGGATATCATTGCTGATGTCAGATGGATCCTGGCTGAAAGCAGAGAATACCAGAAGGATGTTTACCTGTGTTTTATTGACTATGCAAAGGCATTAGACTGTGTGGATCATAACAAATTATGGATAACATTGGGAAGAGTGGGAATTCCAGAACACTTAATTGTGCTCATGAGGAACCTTTACATAGATCAAGAGGCAGTTGTTTGGACAGAGCAAGGGCATACTGATTGGTTTAAAGTCAGGAAAGGTGTGCATCAGGGTTGTATTCTTTCACCATACTTCTTCAATCTGTATGCTGAGCAAATAATACGAGAAGCTGGACTATATGAAGAAGAACGTGGCATCAGGATTGGAGGAAGACTCATTAACAACCTGCATTATGCAGATGACACAACCTTGCTTGCTGAAAGTGAAGAGAACCTGAAGGACTTACTAATGAAGATCAAAGACCACAGTCTTCAGTATGGATTACACCTCAACATAAAGAAAAGAAAAATCCTCACAACTGGACCAATGAGCAACATCATGATAAACAGAGAAAAGACTGAAATTCTTAAGGATTTCATTTTACTTGGATCCACAATCAACAGCCATGGAAGCAGCAGTCAGGAAATCAAAAGACACTTTGCATTGGGTAAATCTGCTGCAAAGGGCCTCTTTCAAGTGTTGAAGAGCAAAGATGTCACCTTGAAGACTAAGCTTCGCCTGACCCAAGCCATGGTATTTTCAATCACATCATATGCATGTGAAAGCTGACAATGAATAAGGAAGACCAAAGAAGAATTGACGCTTTTGAATTGTGGTGTTGGCGAAGAATATTGAATATACCATGGACTGCCAAAAGAACGAACAAATCTGTCTTAGAAGAAGTACAGCCAGAATGCTCCTTAGAAGCAAGGATGGCGAGACCGCATCTTACATACTTTGGACATGTTGTCAGGAGGGATCAGTCCTTGGAGAAGGACATCATGCTTGGCAGAGTACAGGGTCAGCAGAAAAGAGGAAGACCTTCAACAAGGTGGATTGACACAGTGGCTGCAACGATGAGCTCAAGCGGAACGATTGTAAGGATGGCTCAGGTTGGGGCAGTGCTTTGTTCTGTTGTGCATAGGGTTGCTACGAGTCAGAACTGACTTCACAGCACCTAACAACAATAAGAACAACAGTGGCTCTCAAAACAAGTGAGTCCTTTCAGTACACCATTTTGACAAATTTTGACAAATTTGTTAGAGTTATATGTGTCAGGAACTGTTGTTGTTAGCTGTCGTCTAGTTGGCCCCTGACTTGTGGTGACCCCATATGTTACAGAATGGAACTACTCCATAGGATTTCCTTGGCTATAATCTTTATGGAAGCAGTTCTCCAGGCCTTCTTCCATGGAGCTGTTGGGTAGGTTCAAACCACCAACCTGTGGGTCAGCAACTAGTTGCAAACTGCTTGTGCCACCCAGACTTCCCATAGAGTCAGGTATTATCCAAAACAAAAACCAAACCCAGTGCCATCAAGTTGATTCCGACTCATAGCGACTCTATATTATACTAGTGACTCAGTAGTATAATACATAGCGACTCAGGTATTATACTACTTATATAATATGAAAAAGAGCTGATCCTTTGAAACATATATCATCCATTAGTGGATAAGACAAATGAATAAATAGATAATTTCATTTGTCTCTTGCCAGCTGGCATGATGTTAAGCTGTGTCATTAGAGGGCACTGGAGAAACTCTGTGGGAGGATGGGCTGTTTCTTATAGGTTCTGGTTTGCTTTCCAGCAGGCCTGGTGCTTTGCTTCCAAGAAATCAGCCATTGCAAACCCTGTGGAGCACAGTTCTACTCTGACACACATGGGGTCACCATGGGCTAGCCAGCAGGACACCTAGTGAAGCGCATCTCTAATGGCTTTCACTAGCACCTGGCAGAAGCCTGTGATGAGTCCCCCAGTGGGGTTTCCAGTGGTGAGTTCAGCAGTATCTCCCAAGGGCAGTTTCCAGGAGAGTTCTACAGACATCCTAGCTGGCTTTCCTCCCAGCAGCTTCTGGATGAGTTCTACAATCTCCCTGATTAGCTTTACAACCCCATGGACAAATTTCCCTAAGTTCTACAGGTATCCAGAGAGTTCAACACTTCTCACAGGCAGCCTCCTTGAGGTTTTCTGATAAGTTCAACCAGTGGCCAGCCAACTTATCTGCAAGTTTAACAGCAGGCTTTGCAGGCAGCTTCCCAGCAAATTTCATCAGCACTCCAGTGTCCTACTGACCAGCCTCAGCTCACTGGTACCCCTGCTGGTGAGGCCCAGCCCACAGTTCCATGCCCACCAGGCCCAGCCTACTGATTGCAGACTAGCTTTGGCCTGGGACAACCAGCACACTTCATTGTCTAAAATGTCTCCTAGGAGATCTGAGTCCTAGCCTTGGGGAGGGCCTTCTTTCTTTGTACTCTTCCTCAGCCCTAAGGTATTCTTTAGATTTTTCTTTTATTTCTTCTTAGTAGTTGTCGTTGTGTGCCGTCAGAGTCAATACCAACTCATAGTGACCCAACAGGACAGATTAGAACTGCCCCATAGGGTCTCTTAGGCTGTAATCTTTATGGGACCATATCACCAGGTCTTTTCTCCGGAGAAGCCACTGGCAGGTTGGAACTGCTGACCTTTTAACTTTCTAGTTAGCAACCACACACTTAACTGTGGCATTGCCAGGACTTGTTTCTTAATAATTCTTTGTATTAAGCTTTCTCTTTTTGAATACTGTGGGGTTTCTGTCTCCTTATTGGACCTTGACTGATATAAGCACAAGCACAATAAATTACATTTTAACAATAATTGACCTTAACTTAATAATGATATAATACTCATGTGGGATAAAATAATAAGATAAAATAACTACATCTACATGTTTTTCTTCTTTGCTTGATAATGTAGATTATACCTTAAATAATCACAGATTTTTCTATTTCTTTTTTCTAGGAACTACTATCAATCTTCCTTTTATCTGAAAAATGCACCTGAAAGATCTATTCTTGAATCACCTAAAAAGAAATGCTGAGGAAATGGTACCCACTGTATCATGCTGGGGAAAATTTCTCCTCCAATCAAGAAACATAGTGTATTATACATTTAACCCAAATGTTCAGTTATCCACTTGCCTGAGGGATTAAGTTGTGAAGAATGGAATACTAATCAGAAAATGTTCAACTTCACTGCCTCATGGATACTAAAGTTTCAGAATAGAACTTCTATATGGGGACACCTAGGCTGGCAGGAGTTCAGAAGCCAGGTGAGTAAGGCTAAATTAATTTTAAAAATATATTAATCATGTCATAGTATTTTAAATTTTCCGGAAGCAAGTTCTCATCATCATTAGTGGCATTTTCCCTATTACTTTTGTAAGGAGTTACAACTACAGAGGTCCGTGGCAATATTTTATAGAATTAAGTTTAGTAACACACCAGCACTCTACTGGGATCCTACTATGTATAACCTACAGTGGGATACAAAGATGAATCCAGGCCCTGCCTACAGGGGACGCAATCCAGTAGGGAAGAGATTCATGTATATGACAAATATAATTTAGAACAGACTAAATGAATGATGGAGTCCCTGGGTGGTGAAAACTGTTAATGTGCTCACCTGCTAACCAAAAGATTGGAAGTTCGAGCCCATCAAGAGGCACCTCTATGGAATATATCCTAGAGAAATAAGAGCCTTTACGCGGACAGATATATGCACACCCATGTACATTGCAGCACTATTTACAATAGCAAAGAGATGGAAGCAACCAAGGTGCCCATCAACGGATGAATACATAAATAAATTATGGTATTTCACATAATGGAATACTACGCATCAATAAAGAACAGTGATGAATCTGTGGAACATTTCATAACATGGAGGAATCTGGAAGGCATTATGCTGAGTGAAATTAGTCAGTTGCAAAAGGACGAATATTGTATAAGACCACTAATATAAGAACTGAAGAATTAGTTTAAACAGAGAAGAAAATATTCTTTGATGGTTACGAGAGGGGGGAAGGAGGAAGGGAGGGAGGGTGAAAGACGGGTACTCACTAATTAGATAGTAGATAAGAACTACTTTAGGTGGCAGGAACGACAACACACAATACAGGCGAGGTCAGCACAACTGGACTAAACCAAAAGCAAAGAAGTTTCCGGAATAAACTGAATGCTTCGAAGGCCAGCGTAGCAGGGGCAGGGGTTTGGGGACCATGGTTTCAGGGGACATCTAAGTCAACTGGCATAATAAAATCTATTAAGAAGACATTCTGCGTCCCATTTTGGAGAGTGGCATCTGGGGTCTTAAACACTAGCAAGGGGCCATTTAAGATGCATCAATTAGTCTCAACCCACCTGGATCAAAGTAGAATGAAGAACACCAAGGACACAAGGTAATTACGAGCCCAAGAGACAGAAAGGGCCACGTGAACCAGAGACTACATCAGCCTGAGACCAGAAGAACTAGGTGGTGCCTGGCTACAACCGATGACTGCCCTGACAGGGAACACAACAAAAAACCCCTGAGGGAGCAGGAGAGCAGTGGGATGCAGACCCCAAATTCTCATAAGACCAGACTTAACGGTCTGACTGAGACTGAAAGGACCCCGGTGGTCATGGCCCCCAGACCCTCTGTTGCCCCAGGACAGGAACCATACCCGAAGCCAACTCTTCAGACATGGATTGGACTGGACAATGGGTTGGAGAGGGATGCTGGTGAAGAGTGAGCTTCTTGGATCAGGTGAACACTTGAGACTATGTTGGTACCTTCTGCCTGGAGGGGAGATGAGAGGGTAGAGGGGGTTAGAAGCTGATGAAATGGACACAAAAAGAGAGAGTGGAGGGAGGGAGCAGGCTGTCTCCTTAGGGAGAGAGTAATTGGGAGTGTGTAGCGGGGTGTATATGGGTTTTTGTGTGAGAGACTGACTTGATTTGTAAACTTTCACTTAAAGCACAATAAAAATTAAAAAAAAAAAAAAGAGACATCTCGAAAGAAAGGTCTGATGATCTACTTCTGAAAAATCAGCTGCTGAAAACCCTATGGAGAGGAGTTCTACTCTGACACACATGGGGTTGCCATGAGTTGGAGTCAACTTGATGGCAACTGATTAAATGGGTAGTAAAATAAGAGTGTGGCAGCCCTGCGAATGCACCTCTCAAACCTCCAACTGCAGGCAGCATACCTGACCAAGGCCCCAGCTGCTGCACTCTGACATTCTCCATCACAGCTTTACTTCTGAAGCCATACTTCCCACAAGCTGAGTGTGGCAGCAATACTAAGGCAGCCCGTTTCTGAAAGATGCAGGCCTCTTCTGATGGATGACTTTGGCTCAAGGACTTGCTGACAGCCTTGCAAAACTTCCCATAGAGCTGCACTGCCATCTAAGACACTTCCACCAGATAGGCCTTCTTCCTTCTGTCCTTCACTCAGGGTTAGACTTACATCCTGGTCTGATAGCTTTCCCAGGCTCCCCCAGCTCCCTCTCCTTTTTCTCTTATAGCTATTTCCTCTAATAAATGTCTTGCACATTTTACCCCATCTAGGTTCTGCTTCTTGGAGGACCCAGACTTACACACAGAGGTATAAGCAACATGTATGAGAATAGAGACCCCAAAACCAAGCCAAACCCAGTGCTGTTGAGTCCATTCCGACTCATAGCGACCCTACAGGACAGAGTAGAACTGCCCCATAGAGTTTCCAAGGAGCGCCTGGCAGATTCGAGCTGCTGACCCTTTGGTTAGCAGCCGTAGCACTTAACCACTACACCACCAGGGTTTATGAGAATAGAGAAGGAAATATCAATTGTGAAAATCTACTTCAGAGAAAATGTCTTTTAATCTTGAAGGAGGGGTTGGATTTTGATAGAAGACAGAGGGAAAGGCAGGCTGGGCTATGGAAGAGCAAATGGCGTGTTTAAAGCAAGTAGCTCAACATAGCCACAATGTAAAATGCATCACAAAATGTAATGGGAGACTGAGGTACAAAGGCAGAAGGGGCCAGGTGAAAGCTCTCAAATGCTATGCTAAGACATCAGTGTATTCTTTGGGCAGAGGGAAATCATTGCAGTATTTTGAGTAGAAAAATGATAAGGCTTGTCTCAGAGAGGACATTTATTGACTACAAGTAGAAAACCCAACTCAGAGTGGCTTTTAAGTGGAATTTTTGGGCTCACATTCCAAGAAATCAAGAGATAAAGCAGGTATTTGTGTGGGTAGATCAAGTCAATGATATCACCAGGGGCCTAAGTTTTTCTATCTCTACTCTTCGTAAATGTTGGCTTTATCCTCAGGCTGATATCTCCTAGGTAGAAACATGATTCCCAGTAGTATTTGGCAGCATACTTCATTGTTTAAATATGAGATGTTAGTGGATTTCCATGATCTTCTTTTAAAAGAAGAACCTTCCAAAAGCCTGCCACAAACTTGCCTGGCTTCTTCACCGTTAAAATTGGAATACATACCCCTTCTTTAACCACTTAATGGCAAGAATGTGGTATTACTCTTGGACCAATCACAGCAGTCAACTTCCCCTTGGACAAATGGACTATTTGGGGGAATGAATGGATTTATAATCATAATTGAACATCTATTAGGAGAAAGTTGAGAGGACTTTGCCAAGGCAACTAATAATGTCCACTGTAACAGTAAAGGGATTTTAGAAAAATACTGTTTGGGGTGGTATGGAGAGTAAGAGATTAAAACAGCATGATGCATTGGGCATTGAATGCATCAGTCATGGAAGTGATAACCAGAGTAGTGATGATGGAATAAATGAATGGGTGTGTTATAAATCTTATTTTTTATTAATCAAGAAAGGTATAGAATCAGAAATGTGTGATGTCAGGGAATTCAAAAGAGGAAAAATTTCTATAGAGAAGGAATGGAGTGGGTACAGCACAAAGGTTAAGCCTAGGCTTTGACATCAATTTGAGTTGGAATTGACCTCTACCTCCAGCTTTTAGTAGCCATATTTCCTTGCAAAGTTACTACTGGGGAGTGAGGCTATAATGTAGATTACTTAAACACTAATGAACATTGGCACCAAACAGCCTGACACTCACAAATGGCTCCACCTATTAGCTATATTACCGTAGGCCTCAAAGTCTTGATTTCATCACCCATCTAACACATATTATAATAACCCTTATCCATTACCAATTATAGTTTGTGTGCCTGTTTTATTAAGATATAAACAAATACATTATTTACTATAAATTCAAATTATGAACTTGGGGTTAATGCTATTAAAAGGTGCTCCTTGTGCAGATTAAATGCAATGTGGCAATTCAGTTGAGAAGAGTTTAGCTATGCCTGGCAAAGAATAAAGTGCCAAATAAATAATAGCTATGATTGCATCATCAAAACTGAGAAGTTTTTGGCTTTGATGATTAGGACACCATGGTAACCTTTGAGAATCAGATGTTCTGCAGTGTAATGATGGCAAAAAGAATTGTAGGAGGTTAATGAAGGAATATGGAATAAGGGACCTCTGTCTGTGAAATTAAATGAGTCCAAATGACCCACGGCAGGAGAAGTTGTGCCTCTACTTCTGCTTCTGTCTCTATTCCTGGTCAGAGAAAAAAAAAACAGGGATTAAAGACCATAAAACAGCTCCACCCCAGCTATCTTCACTCATCCGGTCTACAGAAATAAATTTCATCCTCCGTTTGTTATGCAATCTTTGATTCCATTGTACAGAAAAAGTTTTTTTTTCTTGTTGAATCACTTCCTCTAGACAATGGCCCTAAGTTAACGCCACCACTTTTCTAATTGGTCACTACTCTCCCTGATTTCCTCCTCTGCCTCCATCTAATCTAAAAACCAGTGATTGTGTAGATAAACAGTGATTGTGCAGAGTGTTTAATATTATAGATGCAAGCAACCAGCATTGTCTCTACTCTTAAGGTATTCCCATCTGGTGGTAGGTGAGGCAGCTAAAGACAACGCTAAAAGTGTGGCGATAAATTTACTTGTTATGGACTGTGGATGCTCCAAGGAGAGGCACGGGGAGAAGGGACAGGAAAGGCTCTGGGAGAGGTGGCGACTGGGTCTTAAAGGGGAAGTAGAAGGTAGCCAATAGAAGGAGGGAGGGGCAAAGAGAGACAGAGCAAGAGAAGACTTTCCTGCTCCAAGGGATTAGATCAGTAGGCGAAACAGAAACCTGGTAAGAATTCTAGAAAGACCTGATCTCTGGCTCACCCACATTTTCTGTGGGGACTCTCATACGCCTAGCTTCCAGGCTACAGCTCCATTTTATCTGAAAACCACGGACAGTCAATAGTAGTTTCAATAGTAGCAGAGAGAACATGCTAGAGCATGGAGAATTTGGCTCAACTTGGCAAGCAGCATCTTAGAGGGCTGGGAAAAGAGGGGAAAGGGAACCACACAAAGCAAAAAATGTAAATCATATTTAAAAGCAAATTTGCTTTGCATTGGACACATATGACAACATTTTACAATCTATTCTTATTTCCAAACACTTGACAGGTCACAGATAGAAAATTGAGAAGGTAAAACATCAGTATTTAGGTTCGTATCAAATTTAAGAACATTAGCCTGCTTTTAAGAGCCATTTACAAATTACCTAACAAACTCAGGGTTCGTCCTCACACAAACATATGTGGCGTGCTTGCTATTTATCAAGTCTGGAGCGAGGATTTTTTTTACAACCACAAATGAGCCAGGAATTCCCTGCCTGCTTGGAGCTAGCCACCTGGAAGCCTTAACTTTTAAAATGTAAATTAATATAACATAGGTTGTTAACATTTCAAATTAAAAATCTGCAAGATTACTTTATACAATTCTCCTTACCATTTTGTTTAAGAAAAGTAATTTTCTATGCAACAGGTTTCCCTTGTGTAGAAATCAGTTGGGAGCATTGGTGGTTGGCATGGTAGAATTCTTGCCTTCCGTGTAGAAGACCAGGGTTCAGATTCCCAGTCAATATGACTCATGTGCAACCACCACCTGTCTGTCAGTGGGGGCCTGCATATTGCTATGATGCTAAATAGCTTCCAGCCTAATACAGAGTAAGAAGAAAGGCCTGGTGATCTACTACTGAAAAAATTTGCACCCCATCACGGAAATGGGCCAGGACTGGCCAGCATTTAGTTCTGTTGTGCATGGGGTACCATGAGGCCATGAGTCAGGATCGAGTCCACAGCAGCAAACAAAAACCAGAGGTCAGTAAATTTGTGGCACGTTACCTAGACCTTCAAATATAGGCAATCTCAAACCAAACCTTGTGTGACAGTGATGTGCTAGGAATGAAACTCTATCACTGCTTATACCACATGCTTGACCCCAGAAGAAACATGGTGCAAAGAGTAAGTTAAAGACTGTCTTAGCTATCCACTGCTGCCATAACAGAAACACTGCAAGTGGATGGCTTCAACAAACACAAGTGTGTTCTCTCCCAGACTAGTAGGGTAAAAGTCCAAGTTCAGGGCATCGGCTCCAGGGGAAGGCTGTCTCTCTCTGTTGGTCTGGAGGAAGGTCCTTGTCATCAATTTTCCCACAGACTAGGAGCTTCTCAGGCACAGGGACCCCAGGTTCAAAGTGCTCTCAGCGCTGCTTTCTTGGTGGTATGAGGTCCCCATTTCTCTTTGCTCCCTTCTCTCTTTTATATCTGAAAAGAGATTGGCTCAAGACAAAATCCAGTCTTGTAGATTGAGTCCTGCTCATTAACATGACTGCCATTAATCCCATTTTATCATCATCATAGAGACAGGATTTACAACACATAGGAAAATCACATCAGAAGACAAAATGGTGGACAATCACAATACTGGTAATCATGACCTAGCCAAATTGATACCCCTATTTTGGGGGGACACAATTCAATCCATGACAAAGACTAAACACTACTAATAAATAGCTTCCAAGCAACTCTAGCAATCTATCAATCAAAAATATTTGCTGAGTGCACAGCAAGGTGTCCTTTCTGCTTTGTGTGTCTGTGTCTGTGTGTGAGGGAGGGGGAGGGGCTTATTTCCATGGTAAAGAAATTACTTCCACTGAGTCTCACCCTCTGTCCACTTCTCCCCTTCTCAATCAGAAAAGTCACCGGTTGAAAGGCTCCTGTAAGAGCAGCTGGGAACCCGAGCATGCTCAGTAGCTGGGCAGCGTTCTGAGCACACAGCGGGCTTAGGCTTGCACCACACTGGCTAACACTAGGCTAAATGAAGCATCTGGGCTTGGTGAAACATCATAGCTGACTGATGCTTGTTCGAAAAGCCATCCTCTCAGCCCAATAATGAGTGGCTTTCGTGCCCTCAGCTGCAGCAGCGCAGTCCGCCAGCTGCAGCCACTCTGCTCAGCGCTGGGACTCCCTCGCACCCTGCTCTGCCCACGCTGCAGCCCCGTCCTCTTCCAGCAGCTGCTGGATGAGTGAGCAGAAATGACAGACTTGTAGTTAACCGTGACCAGCGAGTGAGGGCACTTTTTTCTTACGACAGAGAGAGAAGGTGTGTCCCGGAAGAAAGTGCTTTGGGAAGATTGTTGCGGGAGCTCTAATTATCGCTGCTTTCTTCACTGGCATTCCCTGCTCTTGACCTGGGAAAAATGGTCACAGCAGTAACAAAGCTGGTACACTGTCTTCACCTCAGGTAAGGAGAGCACCTTACATGCTTTTCTCGTCTCAATGCATTTATTGGCTTGGAAGTCTACAGCTGGGAAACGGTCTTTATATATTTGGCTTGTTCTCACTCTACTAGTTCGTTCTTAATGAAGACTGGGAAAAAAGACTCCTTGTGTGATTTAAAAAAATTCTTTCGGGTTGAAGTTCAAGCATCGTTTTTTTTTCTCCACTCTGTCCCTGACCTCTTTGGTAAAATTTTTGTCTTTACCATTAAGGTCTCCATTTGCAAGATGAGGTTAAGGGCTTTTTTTTTTTTTTTTCCCCCCAAGAATCCTGGGATAGTCTAGGGAAGTTATTTCATGCCATATAGATAAACAGATATCATAGTCGATAGCCTTTTTGAGGTGATTATGATTTCAGCCAAGAAAAATAATTAATGTTCTTAAAATTTAACATCAACGTTGTTCAGCATTGAAGTTAAGCTGACTAGAGGAAATATTAATACTACGGTTATCTGATTATTTGCTTAAAAAAGTAAAAAGCCACCAAGTGTTCAAGGCTTACTCCTGTGAAATAAATAAAAGCCCACAAATTTCAATAAAAATTAAAAGTAAGCATCTATCGTTAAAACACTTAAAAGTGTTGAGCAGGATAGCTTTTGCACAGAGGGATCAGTTGAAAACAGACATTTTTGAAATGCACTTTTGTGTTTGCAAACATGTTTGATGGAAACTGTGGATGCAGCATCTTCCAGTGACTCTTCATGTACAAGAAAAAAGAAAAAGGAAAGAGGAGTCTTTGGGAAAATAAACCAACAACACTTGAACAGACGTATTTAACTCTGTGCTACCAAAGAAAAACTATCCACAGTGTCATCTAATAGTAGCTACAATATCAATTACTATTGTCTGGCAATCTTAAGAGAAAGGAGCACTTTTCCAAAGAAATCCCACGTTACTGAAGCAGTACTAGGTACTACAAGTGTGGGTAACATTTAGCAATTGTAATCAAATGGGGAAGTAAAGTGTTTTCTTCCTAATTTATATCCGACTTCTGTATTTCCTGCTTAATCTAGAAGTAATTTATTAATAACTCATTTAAGATAGTAATTCTGTATAATTCTCTTAAGACATCACATAGGTTTTTTCTTATCAAAATAAAAAAAAGGCACAAATCTTGTAGTGATGAAAAGGAATAAAAAAAGGAAATACTTGATGTTGACTGGTAAATACTTGACTAATAAAAATTGGAATTTTTTGGACAGAATTTTTGCTTTTAAAGCCTTTTATAAAACATAATTTAATAATCGTAATGCTTTGTGTTCCTCTGTGGGCCTATTTAACCATGAGCAGGTGGCAGTACCTTTGTAGGCAAAACGTAATACAGGTTCAAAATTTGCTTTATAACTCTTATCTAAGCCTTCACTGAAGAACTTGATATTTTCCATAGCATATTTATACAAGTTTATAAATATAT
Organism: Elephas maximus indicus; assembly: GCF_024166365.1. Classification (NCBI taxonomy): domain Eukaryota; kingdom Metazoa; phylum Chordata; class Mammalia; order Proboscidea; family Elephantidae; genus Elephas; species Elephas maximus. The sequence continues at coordinate 198,344,608 of NC_064819.1, read as the reverse complement.
ACCTAACACATTAAATTAAGACATATAAAAAAAAATAAATTAAGACATAAAGCAGGGCTAAATACTGTTTCATTCTGGTTAAAAACCCTTGCTGAGAATTTGGATTTCTATTCCAGATGTACTGAATCAGAATCTACAGTTTAATAAGATCCCCAGGTGATTCTTATGTATAATAAATTTTGAGAACCACTGCTCTATTAGTGGTTCTCAGAATTGGTCCCTAACCAGCAGCATTAGCATCACCTGGGAACTTGTTAGAACTATAAGCCTTGGTATAAAAACAGAGTGGGAAGGCAAGGGAGGTATGCCTCAGCCCTGAAAAGCATCAACTTAATGACAATGATTGGAAGCAGTGGACAAATTCTGACAAAGCTGGATAAAAGAGAAGAAGGGGCCAAATCTGAGAACACCTCTTCTAAGAAAGGGCTAGGAATCAAGACTGTTCAGAGCTAAGAATTGAAGTTTGTTCTTTAGGGACTAGAACTGAACCACATTCCATCAGTAGGCTTTGTTCTACATAGGGAGCCAAGTTCTAAAATTCTGATTACTTGCCTGGGAACGTAGAGAAATCCATTTCTTCCTCCCTTTTTTGGTTTAAGCATTCCAGGACTGTGTATTCAGGGTACCCCACGTATGAGCACTCAGCTGACCTGGATCAAGACCAAAGCTGCCTGGGGGACTCTGATGTTAATAGTCTGGCCTCTGACCTTTACCTGGTCAAATTAGCTGAGCTGGAGGTCCGCATCCCAGCTTCTCTCAGTGGAATTAACACAAGAAGCTCCCTTTTCAGAAGATTCCCAATGACCCAGGATTTTACTGAGAAAAGCTGCCTTCCCTGCCTGACCTGAGCCTCTTTTTTGGTCTCATTCTGTGGAACAGTTTCTAGAAGGTGCCTTTAGAACTTCCTGATCATGTCCTGGAGCCATGGTGGTAAAGTGGTTAAGAGCTCAGGCTGCTAACCAAAGGTCAGCCATTCGAATCCACTAGCCAATCCTTGAAAACCCTATGGGGAGAGTTCTACTCTGTCCTATAGTGTAACAATGAGTCAGAATCAACTCAACAATGATCATGTCCTAGGAATAATAGACATAAAAATTAGACATAAAATTTGTCCTAATGCAAAGTACTGCAATGAACAATCACATAGAATAGTGCCTTAAAGATCAGTTGTGAGAAGAAAACAGGAAAAAAATTATTTCCACATTTGGATATCTACAGGAGTAGGTAGGAAGCTCTGTTCCTTTCTCTCCTCTTCCCCTCTCAACCTGTTATGACACATGATGAGTAAAACAATTCCAGGGCAAGTCATCATTTTTCCCATTGCAAAAGGTATGGAGAGAGAATGGTGGTTGGACTATTCCATCTTCTTTCACTAACCTGTCCTACCCCAGGTACCCATTGTTGGTGTCTCTTCATATCAGATAGAAAAATGGGGTTTTACACACTCCCTTAGAGTAAGTTAATCTGTGATGCAAATGTTTAAAATATAATGAATTCAGTTTTTCCTTTTAGCCATGAAATAGTGCCAGAACTCATCACGATGTGTGTTTTCCTTCATGAATGAAGCATTTATGCCTGCTTCTTTTTTATTTCTACACTGTTTTGAAATGGATTGAACTAGCATTTAACATTAGAACACAGTTCAGCTATAGTTTTGTCCATTCTCCACCTGGACTAGTAAATATTCCAAATACTTTCCATAGAGGGCCACATGATCAGAGGTGCTTTCATTTTAATAATAATAAAATACAGAACTTTTTCAGGTATCCTCCTTTCCCCAATCAGATTTTTCCTAGAAGTCTAAAAAGAGTTGATCAGCTATGTATAACAGGCAAGGGAGTGCTAGTCACTGATGGATTTTGACTTATTAAATGAATTTTCCATTACTTAGGATGACTCCTAGCTTTGCTTTTAGCAAGTTAATGAAAGGATAAATTGTACCTACACAGAACTAGAAATACTCAAAACATTAACTAGAATCTAGGCAAGAAGCCAGAAATATCACAATAGGTCTTGGATTGATATGCTAATGGCCAAAATTGCAGGGATTCTGTGTCTTCTTCAAGGGCATAGTTAGCTTTTAGCCCAGCCAATGACTTTCAGATTGCCCCACTGTGAGGAATAGAATTTGAGAATATAGACACCTCCAGAGGTTTGAAGGAAAGCATGGTATTCTTCCATTGAAGGAAGTGGTATTGTTTCTGCCAAATAGTTCAACCATCGGGGATAATGTCATGGCTGACATTTTTTCAAATGTGCAAGTCCAGATTGAATTGGAATATACACACTTCTTGGAACAAATTGCCAGTGTTTCTTTTCCATTCTATCTTTCTGCGTAATTAAATTCTTTGTATTATTGTGCTTGAATGTCTTGGTTATATCAGTTAAAAAATAAAATAAAATAAAAAAGGTTGTAAGCCACTGTAGAGTTAAACTGGTGAATCTCTCAGAGCCCTTGAGTTCCAAAAAGGCTTCCAGTAAAAGCGTTCAAAAGAACAATTCTAACTAAATCTTCATTTTCTGCTTGTACTTCGGTATATCACATATACTGACAATGGTGATGTCATGGACATTCTGGGCAAGAAAAGGCACAATCTTAATAATTCTTCAAACACATTAGAAAACAAACTTGACAGCAGTGTTTGCATAGAATCTTTTCAGCTGATAACTTCTTTCCTTCCTCCCTTCCTTACCAAATGTTCATCGAGCACCTATATGATGAGATTTGTTGTGATACTGGGGATATATTCTTGAACACAATAAATAAGGTTTCTGCTCCCGGGGGCTTATATTATAGTGGGAGAGGGTAGTGGCTGGCCTGGGGAAGGGGACCGTATCAGACTAGGCTGAGTACTCTGAAGAGCAGACATAGAAATAGTATAGAGGGTGGCTTTAGATAGGGCAGTCAGGAAAACCCTCTCTGAAGATATGACACATGACCTGAGACCAGAATGAAGTGAAGTCTGGGGATATGTTCCAGGTTGTTTGGTTTGTTTTAGGGATGGATATAATGCAGTGTGACCAAATCTTAGAGAACAGACTAGGGAGATTTAGGAGGTAAGGTCAGAGAGATCGAGGCCAGATCAATTGGTCCAGTAGGACATGCTGTAGAGACCAAAAATTGTAATTGTAAGGAGCCCACTGGAGGACTTTAAGCTTTAAAAGCGGCACACTGATACTTTGTGGAGAATGCATGTAGGATCAAGAGGGAAAGCTGGGAGATCAGGGAAGATGCTATGCTGTAGAAAAGATATTGGTGACTAGGAATAAGGTACCAGTGGAGGTGGAAACCAACATGTAGACTTTCTCTTCTATAAAATATATTTTATTTTTTAATACAAAACAATGTATTTTTACTGTAGAAAATTTATAAATAGATAGACATATCCCTGAAAGCGATGAAAAAAAACCCATTGCCTCAAGTTAATTCCGACTCAGCGGCCCTATAGGACAGGGTAGAACTGCCCTGTCGGGTTTCCAAGGAGCGGCTGGTGGATTTGAACTGCCGAGCTTTTGGTTACCAGCCCTAACTCTTAACCACTGCACCACCAGGGCTCTGAAAGAAATTGAACTCTCTATAGTCCCCCCACACAAACTTAATCACTGTAATATTTTTGGTATCTATTTTCTAAGAAAACTTAGAAAATATAAGGACATGTTACCAAAAGAAATCATCCATAATCCTATCCCCACAACATAATCACTGGTAATAGTTTTGATATCTAGTTTGTGAACCCTTTTGAAAGTGAATTAGTATTTTTAGGAAACTGGTTTATTCTGAATATTCTGATAAAACATCTCTTTGGGCTTTAATAAACTAGAAAACGTCAGCAACAAGCCTGGATGGAAAAAAATGAATTAATCTGCCACAGAGCTACTTCATTCATTTGTTAAATATTTTACTGATACCAGGTGTGGGAGTTGGGCTCCATTATCTATGGTGTACGCTCTCTTAATAAACCATCGTTTAGTCGCATCCCAAGTCTGTACTACTACATTCGTTGGGTTAGGAAGGCAGAATTTGAACTTTATACTATGTTTGTAAATTGTGCGTGTTTACTATCCCTGCTTTAGCAAAGATTTAGATATTAAAACTCTCATGGATTTTCCGGAATATTTTTACTAGAGGTAGCTGAGGAAGACATTGGATTTGGCAGGCCTGACCTGGCTTTGAATGGGCCGGGAGAAGTCTTGGGGCTGGGAGGATCAAATAGTTTTGGTAGAGGTCCTGATCAGTAAGGGAAGAATGCAGCTTCCCCCAGGGAGTGGATACCCAAAACATGAAAGGGAGAAATCTTGCAGTAGTCTCCTTATAAATCCCTAAGAATGTACCCATTTTACCACTTATTGTAGTTTCAGAATACATTACATTTTACAGGTACATCATTATTTTAAACCACACAGTATCCCCTTGTTGTGTTCAGACAACTTCCTCTTGATCTATATACAGGTTTCTTATGAATACAATTAAGTGTTCTGGAATTCCCATTCGCAATGTTATCCATAATTTATTATGATCCACAAAGTTGAATGCCTTTGCATAGTCAATAAAACACAGGTAGACATCTTCCTGGTATTCTCTGCTTTTAGCCAGGCTCCATCTGACATTAGCAATGATATCCCTCATTCCACGTCCTTTTCTGCTTCTGGCTTGAATTCCTGGCAGTTCCCTGTCAATATACTGCTGCAGACACTTTTGAATGATCTTCAGCAATATTCTACTTGCATGTGATATTAATGATGTTGTTTGATAATTTCGACATTTGGTTGGATCACCTTTCTTCAGAATAGGCATAGATATGGATCTCTTCCTGTCGGCCGGCCAGGTAGCTGTCTTCCAAATTTCTTGGCATAGACCAGGGAGCACTTCCAGTGCTGTATCCATTTGTTGAAACATCTCAATCGGTATTTGATCAATTCTGGAGCCTTGTTTTTCCCCAAAGCCTTCAGTGCGGCTTCGACCTCTTCCTTCAGTACCATCGGTTCCTGATCATAAGCTAACTCCTGAAATGGTATAGTGACTTTGTGTATTCCTTTCATCTTCTTTTGATGCTTCTTGCATCATTTAATATTTTCCCCATACAATCCTTAAATATTACAGCTCGAGGCTTGAATTTTTTCTTCAGTTCTTTCAGTTTGAGAAATGCTGAGTATATTCTTCCCTTTTCATATTCTATCTCCAGGTCTCTGCACATGTCATTATAATACTTTGTCTTCTTGAGCCACCCTTTGAAATCTTCTGTTCAGTTCTTCTACTTCATCATTTCTTCCTTTTGCTTTGGCTACTCAACATTCAAGAGCAAGTTCCAGAGTCTCTTGTGACATCCATTTAGGTCTTTTCTTTCCTTCCTGTCTTTTTGAGGACCTCTTGTTTTCTTCATGTATGATGTCCTTGATGTCGTTCCACAACTTGTCTTCGGTCATTAGTGTTCAATGCGTCAAATCTATTCTTTAGATGGTCTCTAAGACCAAATTTTGGTGGGATATTGTCATGGTCATGGTGGGATATAATCAGTGTTGTACTTTGGCTCTTTTCAACTTGTTCTAATTTTCTTCAGTTTCAACTTGAATTTGCATATGAGTAATTGATGGTCTGATCCACAGTCAGCCCCTGGCCTTGTTCTGACTGATGATATTGAGCTTTTTCATTGTCTCTTTCCACAAATATAGTTGATTTGATTCCTGTGTATTCTATTTGGTGAGGTCCGTGTATATAGTTGCCATTTTTGTTGGTGATAAAAGGTATTGTGCAGGGAAGAAGTCCTTGGTCTTGCAAAATTCAATCATGTGATGTCCGACATCTTTTCTATCACCAAGGCCATATTTTCCAACTACCAATCTCTCTTCTTTGTTTCCAACTTTTGCATTCCAATCTCCAATAATTATCAGTGCATCCTGGTTGAATCTTGGATCAATTTCAGACTGCAGAAGTTGGTAAAAATCTTCAATTTCTTCATTTTTGGCCTTAGTGCTTGGTGTGTAAATTTGAATAATAGTTGTATTAATTGGTCTTCCTTGTAGGCATATGGATATTATCCTATCACTGACAGTATTGTACTTCAGGATAGATCTTGAAGTGTTCTTTTTAACAATGAATGCAACGCCATTCCTCTTTAAGTTGTCATTCCTGGCATGGAAGACCATATGATTGTCCAATTCAAAATGGCTGATACCAGTCCATTTCATCTCACTAATGCCTAGGATATCAATGTTTATGCATTCCATTTCATTTTTAATGATTTCCAATTTTCCTAGATTCATACTTCATACATTCCACGTTCTGATTATTAATAGATGTTTGCAGCTGTTTATTCTCATCTTGAATCATGCTACATACGTCTGCAAATGAAGGTCCCAAAAGCTTGACTCCATCCACATCATTATCGTCGATTCTACTTTGAAGAGGCAGCTCTTCTGCAGTCATCTTATGAGTGCCTTCCAACCTGAGGGGCTCATCTTCTGGCACTATATCAGACAATGTTCTCCTGCTATTCATTAGGTTTTCACTGGCTAATTCTTTTCAGAAGTAGACCACCAGGCCCTTCTTCCTAGTCTGTCTTAGTGTGGAAGCTCAGTTGACACCTATCTGCTGTGGGTGACTGTCATGGTTTGAATCCTGTCCCCCTAAAATATGTGTAAATTTGGTTAGGCCATGATTCCCAGTATTGTGTGGTTGCCCTCCATTTTGTGATTTTCCTATGTGTTATAAATCATAGTCTCTGCCTGTGGTTAAAGAGGATTAGGGTGGGATCTAACACTCTTGCTCACGTCACATCCCTAATGCAATGTAAAAGGAGTTTCCCAGGGGTGTGGCCTGCAGAGAGTTGGGGACCTCATACCACCAAGAAAGAAGCACCTGGAGCAGAGTGCATACTTTGGACCTGAGGTTCCTGCAAAGAGAAGCTTCTAGTCCAGGGGAAAATTGATGACAAGGACTTCCTCCAGAGCCAACAGAGAGAAAGCCTTCCCCTGGAGCTGACACGCTGAATTTGGACTTCTACCCTATTAGACTGTGAGAGAATAAATTTCTCTTTGTTAAAGCCATCCACTTGTGGTATTTCTGTTACAGGCACACTAGATGACTAAGACAGTGACTGTGCTGGTATTTGAATACCAAAGGTATAAATTCCAGCATCACAGCAACATGAAAGCCCCCACAGTGTGACAAACTGACAGATGTGTGGGAGTCCAGGCACGTAGTATGCACGTAATATTTACAGTGTGAATAAATGATAAAAGAATGAACAAGATACAATACTTTCTCTCCTTTTACTCATATTCCACCCCTTTCCACCTGGAAGCAGCTACCAGATTTGATGATTTTGAGCTCATGAGAGTGTGCCTCCATGGGTAAGGGGTGGTATGATTTTTTTTCCCCCAACTTCTGCCTTCACTTCTTAAACTCAGGAGTCAGAAAACTATATACAGCTTTATGGTCAAATCTGCCCTGCCATTTTTTTTTTTAAATAAAGTTTTATTGGAACATAACCATGCTCACTCATTTATGTAATTTGTGTGGCAGATTTGGGTAGTTGTGACAGAGATCATATGGTCCACAAAGTTGAAAACATTTATTTTCTGGCCCTTTACAGGAAAAGTTTGCTGACCACTGTTCTAACTCAAGGAAAGAGCTGGAGGCTGAGATTAAAGTGGCAAAAGTAATTCTTTATGGGAACATTTCCAAAGGAGCAGCTGTTAGGTCCTTACATGAAGTAACATATTTCTAAGAAAAAAACAAATTTGTTGCCATCAAGTTAATTCTGCCTTATGGTGACCCCATGCATTACAGATTAGACCTGTTCCATAGGGTTTTCTTGGCTCTTATCTTAAGGGAGCAGATTGCCAGGACTTTTTTCCAAGGCACCACTGGGTGTGTTTTAATCGTCAACCTTTAGGTTAGTGGTCAAGTGTATTAGCTGTTCGAGCCTAAAGAAAATCTGATGAAAGTTCTGGTAGATTAGTTTTAGAGATTAAAAGACAGATGATTTTGACCAAATTTATGTTTAGATTAAACAGTGATTCTCAAACTTTAATATGCATTAGAATTATCTGGAGGGCTTGTCAAACAGAGATTGCTGTCCCCCACCCCAAGTTTCTAATTCAGTAGGTCTGAAGCCGTGCGTGAGAAATTGCATTTCTAACAAGTTCTCATAGGTTGCTCATGCTGCTGGTCCTGCACTACTTGGCAACCTCTAGTCCAGGGCAAGTTTTCCGAGACTACGGCAACCTCTAGTCCAGGGCAAGTTTTCCGAGACTACGGCAACCTCTAGTCCAGAGGAAGGTTTCTGACCCCTATCTGTGTCTCACAGACACCTAAGGAGCTTTTAAAAGTAAACATACTTGGGCCTTACCCCAGACCTACTAAATCAGAATCCCCAGGTTAGATCTGTTTTTTAAAAAAGAATGATTCTAAAGAGTATTTATGTAAGCTCTCTGCTTTTGGAACTATCATCACACCTTTATAACTATTTTATGGGCTTTACTGGCTAAGGTGTGTGTGAGATGTTTTGATGAATCAGTTGGAAACAACAATTAGATAATAAATTTTATTAAATTCCCAGTTTTAATAAAAACTATAAACTAAAGTATTATTTGTTTGTATGTACCTTATAGTTATTTATCAATAAAAAGACTGCAATAAAGCTATAGTCCCAAAGGTACGCTGTGTTCTATTCAGGAAGATGTTTTTTCTTTTGCTTGGTAAATTTGCTAAGTGTTAGTTTGTAAATTTGGCTTGTGTTTTCATTCTCATCTGGTGTGAAAATTTGTTGTAATTCTATACCTGACACTTTCCCTTTCTGCTTTTCTTTGGAAGTGAGTGAGATTTTATTCTGAAAGGGGGCATGAATGGCTCACATTCTGCCACCCTAAATGTACAAGTACTTCCTAGAAATAGCTATGACCCTGCAAAGGTCTTCTTTCCTGGCTGTTCCTCCTCAGTCTTCAGAGAGAAAATATCCCTTAATACCCGGATAAGGTGCTTTTTAAACAATATAAAGTCCTTGTTGTTCCATAGGTGCTTTTTTTTTTTTTTTTAAGAGAACTTCTTTCTCCTCTTCTACAGTTTCAGAATACTGTATAGCTGTGTTCATTTCAACTTCGTTGATTGCTGTTTGTAGCATTCTGAAGCCAAGTATTATGTCAGAATACAAATAAGGCAAGGCAAAAATGAAATAGTAAATGTAGAAGAACCAGATCTCTGGCAGCTAACGTAGTAGCCTGGACAGTCAGAGCTGTCCAAAGGACTCTTAAGCAGTGTGTTTAGGAAGGCCAAGCATTTCTGCCAAGCTTTTGGCTTGCACTTTTATTAAAATTTTTGAACTCTTGGTCTTAAAAGGATAGGAATAAATACCAAGATTTGGGTTTATAGGACCCAAACTCCACACAACAAAATAGCCATCAACTTTTTAAATCAAATAATTCTATATTACAGAATCATGCTGATTACTAACATGAAGTGTCAGAATTTGACAAATGGCTGGACAGGAATAATGTTCTAAATTATGGAAGAGCTCATTTATTAAGTGTTTTTGGATTACTTCAAGGTTCAACCAGGCTGTCTTGAGTGAAAATTCTCTTTCACACTTCATTATTTTACTTTATTTTTTTGCATTTCATTAAGATTAGAGAGGATATTTAGAAGCTGTGCCTTAAGTAGAAATGAAGATCTGTTGTTTTTTCTTTTTCCTAACCCGTGAATATAACTTTCTATTCCTCAGTCTGTTCTACAAAGACCAAAAAAGAAAAAAACCAGACCTGTTGCCATCCAGTCAAATCCGACTCATAGTGACCCTATAGAACAGAGTAGAGCTGCCTCATAGGGTTTCCAAGGAGCAGCTGGTGGATTTGAACTGCCAGTCTTTTGGTTAGCAGTCTGAGCTCTTAACCACTGCACCACCAGGGCTGTGCTCTGAAAAAGGGGGCTTTTATTCCTAAGATTTGTTTTAATAGCTCCTAGGAAGGAATTGTTGTGTGGGTCAATTCTCACTAATAGCAACCCTATAGGATAGAGTAGAACTGTCCCATAGGGCAGAAACCCTGGTGGTGTAGTTGTTAAGTGCTATGGCTGTTAACTATAATGAACATAATTAATGTTACTGAATTGAACATGTAAAAATGTTGAACTGCCAGTCTTTTGGTTAGCAGTCTGAGCTCTTAACCACTGCACCACCAGGGCCGTGTTCTGAAAAAGGGGGCTTTTATTCCTAAGATTTGTTTTAATAGCTCCTAGGAAGGAATTGTTGTGTGGGTCAATTCTCACTAATAGCAACCCTATAGGATAGAGTAGAACCGTCCCATAGGGCAGAAACCCTGGTGGTGTAGTTGTTAAGTGCTATGGCTGTTAACTATAATGAACATAATTAATGTTACTGAATTGAACATGTAAAACTGTTGAAATGCCAAATATTTTGTTATATACATGTTTACTACTACACACAAAAGAAACAAGTCTCTTAATATATAAAGAATTTTGTAACTCTAGACATGATGGTGATGTACAAGAAAGTTTTGTGTTGCACTATGAGAGCATTTAGACTACGAGAAGAAACCTAAGAAGTTTAAAAGGCGAAGTGGAACCATCCCAAAATGTCTCTTGCGCAGAGAAAGTTTGTGTGCTTGGAGGACAAGCATCCTTAGAGCTCAGGAGCAGGCGACTAATGGCTGAACACCAAACCATCACTGTCTGTCACTGCCTGTAAAGATTTTTCAAATAAACACACACTTGTTGATGGAAGAGGGAGGAGTTTGGTCATGGTGGGTAGAGAGGACAATAACTAACAAGTGGTTAGGAGTAAAAATATCCAGAAAAAGGAAGTCACTTTTTAACTACTTGCATGATCTCACTCGTTACTCAATAAATGTGGTCTGAGCACCTATTATGTTTCAGGTAGTATTCTAGGCACTAGGAATACAGAAGTAAGAAGACAGTTAAGTTCCTGATATCATGGAGCCTAAATTATGATGGAGAGGGAAGAGAAAATTAATAAACCAACACATCAGAGTTATGGGTGCTGCAAAGAGAATGAAAATTGTGTTACGTGAAATACTGTGGACGTTAACAATGGGTGGTAGGGAATATGGGGATGTCCTCCTTCTCTTTCTTTCTACGCCAAATGTAGTCATTACACTAACATGCTAATTTGTCAAGAGCTCAGTTCTCTTATCTCAAGAACCACTACAGAATTATCATTATTGGCCAGACCATTGAACAGACTTGGCTGTATAGGATGATTTATGGGACCTTAGATCTAGTTCAGTACCGTCTATTACGTCAGTTCTGCAATAGCAGGTAGATACTTTCCAGTCGTTGGATGTGTGTTAATTGAGTACAAAAGAATGTAGGATTGCCTAAATATTACTACTTTCCTTTTTCATAAAAATTTCTTTGGTTGGCTTGAAGATGTGTTCTTCTGGTGATATGTTCATCTGCTGATATATCAGCTGACTTGTGGCAAACTTGGAGCCCTGGTGTACAGTGGTTAAGACCTATGACTGCTAACGCTCCTTAGAAACCCTATGGGGCAGTTCTTCTGTGTCTATAGGGTCACTATGAGTTGAAATTGACTCCCCGGCAACAGGTGTGGCAGATTTCCTCCTTGCATTTTATTTACTGAAATAAAGAAATTGGGGCTGGCCATGAGTAAGCAAAGAGACGACATTTTTAGTGTGAAATATTTAAATATTATAGCATTAGAGAAGAATATGTAGAATTAAGCAAGTTGTATATTGCATTTTTTAAATATAGATTTAATACATTCTATATTTTGATTGAGAAGTTAAAAAAATTTAATACATTGTATATTTTGATTGAGAAGTTAGTCCCTGTAAAATTTTTTTTTTTTTAATGATATCTGCTTTAAGAAAAAATCTATACTAGTAGAGATTTTGAGCATCATTAAAATGACCAAATACAGAGTTAATGGGTTATATATATCCAGGAATAGATGTGCTTATATATTTTGAATTCTAAATTAAATAATATCAAATCTAGTCTTCTGTTACACTGATATAGATGATTTATAATTTTTGAATATCATTTAGAAAAATCCTGAGTAGATTTATTTAAAAATTTCTCAACACAGCAAGCCAATTCCTAGATTTGCCAACCAGATTTATGAAGTGAAAATATTGCTTTACTTCAGGACTTTTCAGCACTTTGGACCATCTGATCTAATCACTCTCATTTGACATCCAAGGAAAATTGAGACTTACAGAAATTAAGCAATTTGTTTAGAATCCGGGGATTATTTTGCTTTGAATTATTTATAGGGCACTGTTTCAACCATTTATAAGCAAAGAGGCAGTTTAACATAGTAGTTATAAACATTCCTGAATTGGGATACTGAGCGTTTTCATACATACGACTAGCTCAGTGAACATGTGTAAATTACTTAATTTCTCTGTGCCTTCAGTTTTTCATCTGTGTTGTTGTTGTTAGGTGCCATGGAGTTGGTTCTGACTCATAGTGACCCTGTGTACAACAGAAGGAAACACTGCCCAATCCTACACCATTATCACAACCATTGCCATGTTTGAGCCCATTTTTGCAGCCACTCTGTCAATTTATCTCCTTGAGGGTTTTCCTCTTTCTGGCTGACCTTCTTCTTTACCAAGCATGCCGTCCTTCTCCAAGGACTGGTCCCTCCTGATAACATGTCCAAAGTACGTGAGATGAAGTTTTACCATCTTTGCACACAAGGAGCATTCTGTCTGTACTTCTTCCAAGACAAATTTGTTCATTCTTCTGGCAGTCCATGGTATACTCAATATTCTTCACCAACACCATAATTGAAAGGCATCAGTTCTTTTTTGGCCTTCCTTATTCATTGTCCAGCTTTCACATGCATGTAAGGCGATTAAAAATACCATGGCTTAGATCAGGCACACCTTAGTCCTCAAAGCGAAGTCTTTGCTTTTCAACACTTTAAAGAGGTCTTTTGCAGCAGATTTACCCAATGCAATACATACGTTGTTTGATTTCTCGACTGCTGCTTCTGTGGGTGTTGATCTTGGATCCAAGTAAAATAAAATCCTTGACAACTTCAATATTTTCTCCATTTACCAGGATGTTGCTTATTGGCCCAGTTGTGAGGATTTTTGTTTTCTTTATGTTGAGGTGTAATCCATACGGAAGGCTATAGTCTTTGATTTTCATTGGTAAGTGCTTCAAGTCCTCTTTGCTTTCATCAAGCAAGGTTGTGTCTTCTGCGTAACACAGGTTGTTAATGAGCCTTCCACCAATCCTGATGCCACTTTCTTCTTCATATAGCCTAGTTTCTTGGTTTATTATTTGCTCAACATACGGCTGAATAAATATGGTGAGAGTATACAACCCTTTCCTGCTTTTAAGCTACAAAGTATTCTCTAGTTCTGTTCAAACAACTGCTTCTTAACCTATGTCCAGGTTTTTCATGAGCACAATTAAGTGTTCTGGAATTCCCATTCTTTGCAACATTATCCATAATTGGTTGTGATCTTCATGTGTTCAATCTGGAAAACATCCACGTGTCCCTCCCTCAAATCACTGTCATGGGGGTTAGGTGACATAATAACTTTAAGCACACAGCTCAGTATGGGGTATATAGAAAGAAATCAGGGAAAGTTAACTACTATTATTGTTTAAACTAAAAGAAAAAATACTTCAATCAAATAGATCTTCCAAGAAGATGACATTTTTAAAGCAATATATATTAGAAACACCTAAAACATGTAAGTTTTCCTAGTTATTTCTGATTAAGGAAATATACATCTGTATTGTAGCAGCAGCAGTCTTTTTCTTGAAAATTTAGGTTTCATTTAAATATTATTTAGTAATTCTACAATAGTGTCATTAATACATAATATCAAGGAAAGGTGATTACATATACATACTTTACAGTATACATAGACATGTAATATATATTAAATACAATATATATTATATATATATATACATATATTTTGGGTTTTTTAAAAATATTTATATATATATAGGAGCCTTGGTGTCACAGTAGTTAAGTGCTCTGCTAACCGAAAGGTCAGAGTTTTGAACCCACCGGCTACTCCATGGGAGAAACAAGCAGCTGGCTGCTTCTACAAGGATTTACAACCTTGGAAAGACTGTGGGGACAGTTCTACTCTATCCTATAGTCTGGGTTTTTTTTTTTTTTTATAGGCTCACTATTAGTCGGAATCGACTCAAAGGCAATGGGTGGGGATATACATATATATTTAAAAAACATGTATGACTAAAGAGCATTTATTTTTAACTAAGACTTTATCTTGAGGGTGTAACTAAACTTTGTTACCACCCCCCACCACATTCATCTTGCAGAAAGGTTAATACAGTGAATGTTATAAAGTAGATATGAACATCTCGAAGGATTGGAACCAACATTAACTGACAAAGAACAAATTTCTTCTAAGTCATCATAAAAATGTTTAAGTAAAAAATGAAAAAAGGGCAGATGGAAGAAAATCCTCACATTTCTTCTAATAACATTCAATCCTGGCTAGAGTGTAACAAAATGGAAATAGGATTACTGCAATACAGAACCCCCATTACAGCACACTGTACACACCTGTGTTCTAAGTCTACTCCCATCCCCCTAATTCTTCCAACTCAACTATGTTCGTGTATATCTTTTTCTTTTTTTTCTTTAAGTTAAGCTAGTAGATAACAACAGCTAAATTAAATAGCACGTGATATGTCCAAGCACATATATCAGCACGAGAAAACCAATGAGATAGGTTTTATCATTATCCCTGTTTGACAGATGATGAAAGTTCACTACAGAGAAGTCATGCAAAAAGGCTGACATTACTTGGCTGGTCTGGGGAGAAGCTGGGGTTTGAACCCAGTCTGTCAGCTCTAGAGCCACTGCTCTCACCCATTGCATTCTACAGCATACATCATGGAGATAGAATTGTTAGTAGAAAGAATGTTAAAAATGGCTGCCATTGAATGATTGCGTCCATGGATCATAAACTCTACCAGGGAATTTGCACATTCTTTTTAATTTTTTTCCTTATAATAACCTTCTGAGATACATATGATGATGTCCATTTTACAAATGATAGAACTGAGTCTGAGTGAAGTGTATAACTTGCCCAAAATCATAGTTATTTGTCTCATCCAAAGCCACTTTTTTTAGTAGTTAATTTTTTTGGTAATGAACATTGTGTATATCTCAGCTATGTGCCACTGAAACTATTACTGATGTTGATTCAAAAACCACAAACCAAACCCACTGACAAAGTAAGTCAGTTGGACTTAATGGAGAATGCACCCCCGTAATAAATCTAAATCCCAGATATACTGGTAATTATCTGTGTCGCCCGTCTCCTGAAAGCAGTGAGTCTACTTCATATGAAAAATGAGGGCAGGGCGTTGGACTAGATGATCTCTTTCCACACTAAGGCCTTCGTCTTGCAGGCCTGAATTGGGTAGGAGACTTTGGCTAAATATTCCCTTTCACAACACTAGATGGCGCTTGAGAACAAAGGAGATGGGAGACAGAATACGCGTAACCTTCATTTTGATTTGTAATATAATTTTCTGAAGTGAATCATTGATGTTTTCAGGCTACTCATAACTAATTTAAGGACCAAGTTTTCTCTGATCAGCCACCTGTCCTGAGATTTTGCTAATATAAAACCCTGCCATATCTCATATTTGGAGTAGAACTTTATTAAATCTAACCTGAAAGCCATTTCTTTATTTTTTGGCAAACATTAACCAAGCAGACCCGCTAGCGTCATTTTCATTAAGTGACTCTGGCCCTACCTGTAGCAAAATTAAATTGAGTATCTGCAAAAGACAATATAGAGCTCCTATGAGTTCTATAAAATGAATTGTTATACTTCTTTACTTCTTTGGATATTGCAATATACATTACCAGGAACAGTAGGCTTGCAGCATTATTCGAGGGTCAGTGAACATAAGCAAAAGGGGTACACATTTATTAACTAGAGGTCATTGTTCTGAGGCTGTGAAAATGCTTGACTTTGGACCTTATTAACTCTATTTGTATTTTCCACTATTGCACTTTTTTTTTTTTTTCTTTCACTTCTCTTTTTTAGCATCTGGGCTTCCTTGGAAGTAGAGTAGAGCCCACTAAGGCAGAATAAAGCAAAAGATAGAAAACAGAGGAAGGATGATACAAGGGAGCAAACAAAGAATGAGGTATTCAAATTAGATGCTGTAATGTGACTAAGGTCAATCTAATTTCACCTCATTTTCTGAATGTCTATGAAGAAATAAAAATAACAGCAGACAGAAAGATCAGTCTAAACCCTGTACTTCAAGCAAAAAAAAAAAAAAAAAAAATCAGAAAGGGACACACTAATCTATGTTTAATTTTAAAAAAAGTTTTCCAGGAGAGAAGAAAAATAATATTTTAAGAGTCTCTTTCCTCATCACAACTACATAAACCACTAAGGGCCAAACACTTTGAGTAAAGGTGGGCCAACTGTTCTGAGACTAGCTTAGAAGTTAATTTATTGAGTACTTACTATGTACCTAATAGTTAATACTGTTTACTTGTATTAGCTCATGTAATCCTCTCAACAGTTCTGTGGGAGGGTCTAATTATTAACCCCACTCTATGAATGAGAGAATTGAGGCTTAGGAAGGTGAAATAATAAGCCCAGGGTATCATGGTTACTGAATGAAAGAACCAGGATTGTCTGATTCTTAAGGTCCAACTTTCAACCTCGTAAGTATAGTGACTTCCTGTAAGATATGTGGCATTTGAGGGCCCAAACTCAAATATATACCATATTATAAAGACATTGAAATATTCTTTACATAGCCTCTCAAAGTTCTTTATATCCTTCCCACTTATACTCCAGTCCCCTCACCTCTTATGCTAGTGGCCCACCATTCCCTAGAGAGCCTTGGGCGCTCTTACCAGTTGCTGTTGAGTGGACTCTAACTCATCGTGACCCCATGTGTGTCAGAGTAGAACTGTACTCCATGGAATTTTCAACAGCTGATTTTTCGGAAGTAGATAGCCAGGCCTTTCTTCTGAGGTGCCTCTGGGGAGACTCAGAGCTCCAAACTTTCAGTTAGCAGCCTAGCTCATTAACTGTTTGTACCATACAGGAATTTCTACGGGCACCTAAATAAATAAATAAATAAAAGCAAAAAGCTGTTTAGCCTTTTATTGTTATCCCTTAAATAGGTAAAGTAATAATGAAACCCAGGTTCGAAGGTGACTAGCCAGATAAGTGGATTTTGTAATGTTTAAGGGCTACTTTTTTGTGTTTGATCACAGTTCATCTCATTCATCTTTAAAATTATATGCAACTCATTACATAGGGATGTTTAACTTAATTTTGATTAACTTGATATTGAGGAGGTAACCCAAATGTTAAAAATTTCAGGAAGGGAGATGAAATATGTTTTATTAAGGCCTCCAGATCGGCCATTATATGGCCGTGGCATTTCCACCTACCTGATGGCCTTGTGACTAAGAAAGTAATCTGTAAATTTTATTAATCCTTTTAGTGACTTAGGAGGTGAGTGAGGAAAAGTTTATTGTGAAATATGTTATTTTGGCACAAGCCCAAGTGAGGCTTTGCAGCACAGGATGTGGTTCACGCTGTGCTCAGCCCGCTTCTTGATTAGCTAGGTGAAACTGGGCACGTCTCCTAACCTCTGAACCCCTAGAGGCATCATCCGTAAAAGGTGAGGGGGGCCCTGATGAGCTCTAACCTCTTTCCAGGCTGTAACCTTCTAGGATTTTTCAGGCTCCAGACCTGGAGAGTCACCTGAAGTAGGGCACATAGTTTTAATCAAAGCCAAAATTATGTCAGGACACCATTGTTATAATTAATATTCCATAGTTCTTAGAGATACTTAGATGAAAGCTCAAAAGAAAAGATGATCATGGCTTAAAAAATTCAATGAGTAATTAATTGCAGATGACTAAGGCTCTTCCTCCTGTTCTCCCCTCCTTTGGGAGCACAAAGAATAGGGTAAGCAATAAAAGCAGCTAAGTTCTTCCCGGCATGCCTACAAGAGCTGAAGGAAATTTCTGACGTGATTTAGTACAGTTTTCTATCCGTATTAATTATTGTGAAATAGAAACTGCTTAATATCTCATATGACCCCCAGCTTCATTTGTAATTTGGAAGAGTCTAATAACGTCCTTTGTCAACAGCATCAACCACAAGTTTCATTTCACACGGGAGTTGATAATACTCCATCTCTCCTGCTTCCTCAGCTCTGTATTTCTTTATTGCAAAATGAGAACAGGTGTTTCTTTAGATTTGTAACAGAGTGGTCTTTTTTTCTAAGGGGGTACTGCACAGTGATAATAAAAATCCACACTTAGTCCAAGTAAAAGTTCAAAGTAGGGAAGTGTTGTCATAGGTTAGGTTGTTGTTAGCTGCCATGGAGTTGGTTGCCAACTCACGGTGATACCTTGCACAACTGAATGAAATGCTACCTAGTGCTGTGCCATCCCCATGATTGGTTATAGATTGAATTGTTGTAATCCATAGGTTTCTCACTGGCTATTTTTGAAAGTAGATCACCAGGTTTTTCTTTAGGTTGGATCAGTGGTCTCTAAGGTGGAGATTAGAATCAGAGGGGGTTAGGCTGTAAAGGATCTTGGCAGTTACTCGTTCATCTATCTTCCCTTTTCACATATAAGCAACCTAAGACTAGAAAAGTTAAGGCATTTGTCCAAGGTCACACAGCAGGTTGAAGGTAGAGGTAGGACTAGAATTTAGGGCTCCTGAGCCCAGGTTCAGAGTTCTTCTACCATACCACATTATCTGCCTTTGTTGTAACTGAATGTAGAAGAGACAAATGGAAATCAGATAATTTGCAAGCTATGTGATCCTGCTGAATGAGTTTATTTTTGTGTTTGAATTCTACTTTTGACAACACAAGACTTAAATGTCTAGTTGTGTGTTTTGTACGTTACAGCGTGTATAGCATCTGAATGATCTAATTACTTTCAGGAGAACAGATATGCAGAATTAACCATGTTTTCTTCCCAGAGTGAAATAATTGCATTTTTGGATGGGTTCAGAATACATGCCTTGACATTAATATTAAATATAGTAATAACTACTCCTAGTGATACATCTGTGTGGTATGTGTGCACATGTGTAAATGAAAGTAAAACCAAATGAATTATTAAGACAGGATGAGAAGAGCCATGAAGCGAGACAGGCCACATCAGTGTCTGTCCGGGCTCTTGCATTAGCCAAAGGCAACAGCTCTGAGATGCACTCTGCATTCTACCACCACGAGCCTTTTAACGAAATGACTTCTGTTATAGTCTGGTCTGAATGGGCATGAATAGAGGAAGATTTTTTTCCAGTCATGGTCCTTTTTACTTTGAACGAATGGATATGCTTTTGCTGTGGACCTGGAAGATTGTTGTCAGTTTGTAGTAGCTCCAGAAGGTTCTATTTTTATTTCTTGAATCATCTTGGAGAAATTTAAAGACAAACAGTTCTAGATATCAACCACGGTGATGGAACCCCTGTAAGGTAAACTTAATCTTATGGAAACTACTCCTAAGGTAGATTTTGATTAATTGAGCTATTATGAAACATGGAGGGTTGGAAGATCCATATCCCTGTTTTGAATGCTTTGTATCTGCTCTTATCCAGAATCTAGGGAATTCCAGATGTGAGTTTGAATTCCAGCTTTACCACTTATTATCTGTATAGAAACAGGCAAGTAACTCTGTGGGCTTGAATTCCCTCTATATATGAGCTGATACAGATAAAGTATCTGATGCATAGTAGATACCACACATGTAAATAGTAACTGCTATTTGGGCAGGTCTAATAAATGGAGTCCCTGGGTGGTGCAGATGGTTAGGGTGCTTTGCTGCTAACAGAAAGATTGTATGTTTGAGTTCACCCAGAGGTTCCTCAGAAGAAAGGCCTGGCTATTTCTGAAAAGTCAGCCACTGAAATCCCTATGGAGTACGGTTCTACTGTGATACACATGAGGTAGCCATGAGTTGAAATTGACTTGATGGCAACTGCTAGAATGAATAACTGAATTAATAGAGAAGAAAGAATAGATTATTACAAGCATGACTTTTTTTTTTAAAGCAGAAATTAAGTCTGAAGGTTTGAGATTTATTGGAAAGAAGAAAATATGTTAAAAAACGTGTTTAATAATACATGAATACTCTCTTTCCAAGATGTTCCTAAAGAATTGCTGGAAGGTAGTCAAAGAAATGGATTATCATTCCAGGTCTCAGAGCTTCCTGAATTACTAGCTTGTGTTGTAGCATCGTTATATAATTATTCTTTTAGAATTACTTCCCCTTTATTTTTTCCCTTTAAGTGAAGTTAAAATAAAAATCAAGGTTTCCTTAGGATCTTTTTATAAACCAATACGTGCATACACACCACACACATACAGAGACACACACATATTTGGGAATGTATCATTAGATACATACTTGGGAATATACTATTAGAACTTAAACATATCAAAGTCCCCTGTCCTTTGTTGTTAATACAAATTAAGGCAACTTCAGATTTGATGCTTCCTATCTGTCGGGAGGCCAAAGAATAATGCATTGCTCTTACGATTAGACTATAACATGTGACGGGCATTGCTTAAATGAAGCACTGGTCTAGAGTTAAAAGTGTTTTGTTCTTAATTAATGCCCGATTCATTGAACTGAAAAAATATTGAAAAGCACCAGAAGGCAAGCTGACTTGAAGTCATAAGTGGGTCTGTAGGCTATAGATATTTAAACGGGTGGTGTTAATTTTCCATTGAAATACTGCAGGAAAGATGGGCAAGAAAAAGTGTGGCGCTTAAGGGCATGTGTTGCCAACTGAGAATGTAAGAGGTTTGAAACAGCTGGTTCCTTGGCTTCCTGAAGAATGAAGCTTTAGGTTCTGGGAATTGGGAGGCAGAGGGGTCACTGTAGTTTTTCCCCTTGTATAAGAATGGATACTCTGTCAGAGGGGATCAAAAGTAATTTTCATGCAATGTCTACGTATCAGTTTTCCCTATTATTACTTAATATTTTGAATAATAATAGCTCGAATTACTCAGATCACTAGGGAGAGTCAGTATTTATTAATGTTTATTAGATGTTTGGATATGTTCTTTTGTGAAATTTCTCTTCATATGTTTGCCCGTTAAAATAAAATGGAAAATATTTATTTTATTTTTGTATGCAGCAGGGGCCTCCCTTTATATTATTCAGATGAGTAGCCATTTGTATCAGTAACATGTTTTAAATCATTTATTTCCCACTGGATTGAGTTGCCCTTTACCATATTCTCATGAATACTGGGGCATTAGTTTTGCATTCTATATGTATTCCATGGATTATTTTTTCTATTCTGTGCCATATTATTTAGGTTATAGTGTTTCTATAATACATTTTGTTACAGCAAGTCCTCCCTCACTCTTATTCTTTTTATAATTTATACAGCTATTATTGAACATGTATCCTTTTATGTGAAGATTAAAAAAACACTTTACTCATTGGGTTCTAATTGGAATTACACTAAAATTTGTGTAAAATATTATTTATGTTATTATTTAAATTGTTCCTTTAAAAAATGATATGTTTTTCTTTGTATATATTTTCTGTCCTTCAATAAAATTTTTATGGCTTTTAAAACATGCCATGTACTTTTATTATTAAATTTATTTCTAAATTACTTTACAATAATCCCAGGTAACTCAATGGGTAAATGCTTGGATGCTAATGTAAAAGCTGGCAATTGGAACCCACCACGTCACTCTGAGGGAGAAAGACCTGGAGATCTGCTCTATAAAGATTACAGTTTAGAAAACCCTAGGGGGCAGTTCTCTCTCTCACAGGGGGTTGCTATGGGTTGAAAATTGACTCAACAGCACCCAACAACAAAAACAACAAATTGTTTTATAGTTTTTGTCACTTGTGAATACAATATCTTTCCCATTTGATTTCTTGTTAATTGTTGCTGGTATAGAAAAAAAGTTATTGATTATTGATGAATTTTGTATTGTATGCAGCCACTTTAACAAATTCTTTTATTAGTTAGTTGGTTAGATTTTATGAATATACCATTATGCTATCAGCAGTAAGAGATAATTTTATGTTCTTTAAAGATTATCTGAATATTTAACATGCTTTTGGGCCATAAATGGTTTTCTAATTCATAGTCAACCAATTGAAGTTACTTCAATGAAGACAGTATGGTCTAGTGGTTAAGAGCCCTGGCTGTGAAGGCAGACTGCCTGGGTTCGAATCTTAGTTCTTGTACTTAATGGCTGTGTGACCTTTAGAAGGCCACCTAACTTATTTGTGCCTCAGTTTCCTCATCTATAAAATGGAGATAATAACAGAACCTACTTCATAACATTTTCTCAAGTGTCAGTGACAATGTTGGAATGGGTATTGACATTATTTTCTCCTTACACAAATCTGAGTTGTATGAATAATGTCTTATTGATGGAATCCTTTAAGTATTTATTCAAAAGTTTTTCAAGGAATGCTGTGTGCTAGGCTCTGTACCAGAGAACTGAAATTCAATGATTGGTAAGACTTGGCTCCCATCCTTAAAGAAGAAACTAACTTCTGTGAGAGAAAAATAGTTGCTAAATAATTATGACACAGTGTAAAAAATGCTGTTGATGTGTAATACTGTAAGACAAACTTTGTTCAAACACACATCTGTGAGGAGAGCTGGGCAGCTGAGTATGAATATCTTAGCTCTTTAATCATGTATACATCCTCTTCCCCCATCATCTTATCTCTCCCTATGCATTCTTATTTTGAATATCTAGAGGACTTTTTAAGATTTCCAATGCAATGCACATTGTGAATTTTTCAACCAATTTAAGTGCATAAAACAAAGAGGAGTAAAAATTTTTTCAGTTGTTGATAATATCTTGTTTTCAAGACAAAAATGCATACATGTAGTAATCTGTTCAAACAGTACAAAAAGTACACTGTGCACTCTTCTCATTAGCTATACCCCACCCACTACCATCAAGTTGGGTCGACTTGTAGCAACTCTATAGGACAAGGTAGAACTGCCTAATGGAGTTTCCAAGGCTGTAAATCTTTACAGAAGCAGACTGCCAGATCTTTCTCCCGTGGTACGGCTGATGGGTTCGAACAGCTGACCTTTCATTTAGCAGCCTACTGCTTAACCACTGCTGTACCAGGGCTCCTCATTAGCTGTGAATCCTTCACTGTTGAGTCGATTCTGACTCACAGCTACCCTATAGGGCAGAGTAGAACTTCCCCATAGGGTTTCCAAGGAACAGCTCGTGGATTTGAACTGCCGACATTTTGGTTAGCGGCTGAATTCTTAACCACTGCACCACCAGGGCTCCAGGGCTATACAGATATCTATAAAAATCGCCAATGACCTGCCTACTTCAAAAGGCCCTCCTGTGTAAAGTAAATCAAGCCCCCTTTTCCCTGAGCTATCACTCACAGGCTCTCCATCTCTTTTCCAGAGGCAAAACACTGTGACAAGCTTCTCGTCTTATCAGCAAGACATGGTTTATGAATACACACAAGTGTTTCTACTTTATATGCTTATCTGACACCATCAGGATTTACTGTTGGAGGGTGAACTGAAAAATTGGGTTAAAATACTGAATGACATATGTCATGGATTGAATTGTGTCCCCCAAAAATATCTGTCGACTTGGCTAGGTTATGATTTTTAGTATTGTGTGATAGTCTACCATTTTATCATCTGATGTGGTTTCCCTATGTGTTGTAAATCCTACCACTATGATGTAATAAGATGGATTAGTGGCAATTATATTGATGAGATCTACAAGATTAGATAGTGTCTTAAGCCAGATCTTTTGAGATATAAAAAAGAGAAGTAAGCAGAGAGACATGGGGACCTTATACCACCAAGAAAGCAGTGCTGGGAACAGAGTGCGTCCTTTGGACCTGAGGTTCACAAGGATTGTCCTCCAGAGCCAACAGAGAGCGAACGCCTTCCCCTGGACCCAGCGCCCTGAATTTGAACTTCTAGCCTACTGGACTGTGAGAGAATAAACTTCTGTTTGTTAAAGCCATCCACTTGTGATACTTCTGTTATAGCAGTACTAGATGACTAAAACAATGCATAAAAAAAATGGTATAAATATACAGTGAATATTTTTAAACAAATATGTATGCTTATTCTCCATTTGTGTGAAACAGGGTTGAGGCCTTTACTTTGACTCTGGGTTGTCAAGATGGAAGTTCCAGGTTGTCTTCCTTGCATAAACCACATCCATATTATATTATCTACTATTTTCAGTATGGATTTCTTTAAATTAGTACTACAACTTAAAAGCTCTTTTAAAATTAGTGCAGGATTTTTCTAGGTTTTTATTCATTTTTCTCTTAATTTTTTATAGTTGTCTCGCTCTCACCTAATTCAGCATCATTTTTCTTGGCAACCTGCCTTTATTAAGAATGTTCAAGGCATTCAATTTAGTTTACATAGACACAATTCCTTTTGAACTAATTTTTTATCAATTTGAATATAGGAAACCCTGGTAGTATATTGGTTAGGAGCTATGGCTGGTAACCAAAAGATCAGCAGTTCGAATCCACCAGGCACTCCTTGGAAACCCTATGGGGCAGTTCTACTCTGTTTGATAGGGTCACTAGAAGCTGGAATTAACTCGATGGCACAAGTAACTTAAGTAATTAAATTATTAAATAAAATAATAGATCTAATGAGCCAGAATAGCTTGCAAAATCTTAGAAAGCATGTAAAACTCAAATAATGACAGAAGAGCTTCACCAATCTAGATGGAAGCCTACAAGTACTGAACACTGGGTTCCATTCAGTTGGTTTTACAGAGGGTTGGGAAAAGTTCTGTCATATATATATTTATTTTCTCTCATTTTTACCCAAATGGTAAAAATTATGCACGTTGTTTTATATCTCACCATCATAACACTATGCAGAAGCTCTTTGAAATTTGTGGTTTTATAAAGAAAATTAAAAAAAGTTGTTGAGAATGACCAAACTTACCCTCTATTAACTTTGAATCTAATGCACATTAAAGAACTACAATGTGCTCAGATACAGTACCAGTTTCTCCTCATTTATATATTGATGATAAACATCAGTGTCATTTATTATAGTTCTGTTGAATTCCTTGCATGCTTTACATTTTGCTAACAAGATGTAGTCTTTTTTCTTGGTATATGTTTCTTCTTGAATCAGAGCCCTTATTATCAAGTCTTAGTCTTTGGCTATGCACATGTGTCTCTTCTTCCACCTCCCAAAATAGCTTGGGGGCATTAGTGAAAAAATAACTTCATACCGATTATTTTGTGGATTATCTATTCTAGAAATTGCAGTGAAAGTGACAGACCACGGATGCCCACGTCTGAGATTTGGTCAGCTAGAAGGTAGGCTGGTCGGTATCATAAATCCGGCATGTCAGAAATCAAATTGGGGGAAGTTTGTGAAGTTATGAGGAATGGACTGGGAACACAATCCAAGCAAAGTGTCAAGTCCAAAAAATTGATGGAGGGATAGATCAGAAATTCAAGTTTAGAAACCTGTGGAAAAAGGGACATTGAACTAGGCACAAAAACTGCCATGAGAAGGATAGATCTATTTAATGACGCCACGCGTTAGAATCTGAATACTACACCGGTTGCCATTGAGTTAATTTTGACTCATGGCAACTCCTTGTATGTCAGAGCATAACTCTGCTCCATAGGGTTTTCAATGGCTGACTTTTCGGAGGTAGATTGCCAGGCCTTTCTTCCAAGATGTCTCTGGGTAAACTCGAACTGTCAGCCTTCCATTTAGCAGTCAAGTGTGTTAACCATTTGTACCACTCAGGGACTCCATCTAAACATAAGTCTTGTTCATAGATCAGACAGCAGCAATAATGACATTTGATACTAGAGTCAATTGGGGGAAGTTATGTCCCCATCTTGGGTGAAAGGACCTAGTAGGTCATGCAGAATTGATAAATAGCTTTTGCTTTGTACTCCTCTCACAGGTTATATAGGTTATCTACAAAATTTACCTATGTGGTTCTAACCTATAGTGGATAAGAAGCAAGAAACAAAAAACCAAAGTGAGAGGTGGTGACACTGTTTGGTTAGTGTCTGTGGAGCAAAACTGCTCGCTAGTTGCTCAGTGGGGTAAAAGGAAAAAGCCATGTGGCTATACTCACTCATTCTAGGTGAACTGGTTTCTTCTAATTTATGATCGTGAATTATCAGCCTATAAAAATCGTAGGGAAAAAGTATGTTCATTAATTCAGTGTAGCCTTCAGAGGATGGTGGGGTAAAGATGATAAATGTATGGAGATTCTTGGTCTTAGTCTCAAAAAAAAAAAAAAGTGACAGAAAATATTAAGCTCATTGCCCCCACCAAATTATGAAAGTGAGTAGATAATACTTTTTTCCCTTATCTTTTTCACGTGTGATTAAGAAAAATCACAGCTACAAGATGTAAACAGAGAAAATCCTAGAAATGTTAGTTTTGTTTTAGTAGTCATTATTAACGACTATTATTTCTGTTGTGCTGTAACTTTTTTTTAAGGCAAGTGTCTTTTATGTTGTTGGATTGGCACATTTTATGCGATTAATTGTATTTCTTTTTCGTCGTTAATCATTTTTCATCAAAGTTACATGTTAAACCTTAATTATAAGGGAAAACTGGAAAATCTTAATTGAGCCAATTTTAAAATTGCTTTATTTTTAAGCATGGCAAAAATATCAGAACTGGAATGTATTTGTTCTCTATGTCTAAGCCATATGACTGATGGATTCAGTTTAAGTATGGTTATTCTTTCTGACCGTATCTTACACACAGCTTTTGGTTGAGGTTCTGAAATAAAGAAGCATTTTGCCTCTGCAGTTACTAAAGATTATTCTAAAGCAAACCAGAAATGGTCCTCTTCGAAGGAAATTTATGAGGAGTAAATGCCTTGGGGATTTGTTGTTAGAATGAGTCTCTCATGTATCAAAGTGCTTTAGGAACCCTCGACTAGGCTATCTTTTGAAATAGGCTTATGGGCCACATAAAAATCTCTCTCATAGATAGTTCTTATGTGCTGGTATTAGAATACATTTATTTTAAAACCAGTTAATTTAGTGTATAATGACACGTGAGCTGTAAGCTGTCCCTTGCAATTTAAGTGGTACTAATGGGGTTGTCATTTGCAGCAATGCTTCTCTATTTTCTCTTTTAAGACACTTACTATGTTTTAATGTCATAGTAAAACATGTATCTTTGCTTTCAACTTTTTTTGGTTGTTTTGTTTTTCCCTTCAGTTTTCAATTTCATCTCAGCACATTTGAAAAATTGCTGGTCTATTAATTTTTTTTTTTAATATTATAGGTATTGTATTACAGTGTTAAGTGTATTTTTCCCCCTTGACAAAAATCAGATAAATACTTTTTGTTTCCATTTGCTTTTTCATTAGATAACAAATATGGAGATCTAGGGTGACTGAGAAATACACATTTAGTAAGACTCCTAATGCTAGTTAGTGAGTGAAGTAAGAACATGGGCACCTTAATCTATCTGCTATTTCATTTTGATTCCTTCCCTGAAAAGAGCTTATATCATAATTTACAAGTCACACGTTTAGCCTCATAATTTACTATTTACACATTTATTTATTTAATTAGCCAATATTTGTAAAGAATTTACTGTCAGCCCACCTTAGGAAAAGATAAAAAAGGAGAAGACCTACCTACCTGTGTGTGTAGGGAGTCACATGAAAAAAACAATTATAATGTAGAAATGTCAACAATGAAGAAAGTTGGAATGTAAAATAGAAGCAAGGAGGGAAGTTTTCCCAAGCCTTCCTAGCAGAGCAGCGCAGAGCAGGTTTTATCCAACATGAAGAGTGTGTAGCCATTCCTGGGTAGCTTGGTCTAAGGGAGAGCAGGGTGTTGATGCTGAGGAAAGAGCATGTAGATAGGTGCTGTGTTTGTGACAAGCCTGATAAACTGATACGCTGGTGTTTTCCAAAGTGTGGCCTTAATTTGAGATTTTTTTTTTTTTTTGAGTTGGGCGTTGGAATAGGAAGGCTTAGGGAGCCAAATAAGTTTGGGAAATAGTATAAAAGAGATTTTTGTTTTCTAGTTGTAGGACTTCTGAATTTTGACTTTCCTAGAATGAGAAGTGGCATGAATCTTTTCCTAAATCCACTGATCACAGAACTACTCACCACTCCCAACACATTGGGCAATGCTGCTTTAGGCCATGGGGACCCATCACCCAAAACCTGTTGCCGTTGAGTTGATTCCAACTCTTAGTGACCCTCTAGGACGAGTAGAACTGCTCCATAGGATTTCCAAGGAATGGCTGGTGGATTTGCACTGCCGACATTTTGGTTAGCAGCTGAACCTTTAACCAGTGTGCCGCCAGGGTTCCAAAGAACATTTTACTCTTAAGACTCTGAATCTGTTTTCACCCTGCCATCTCTATAAGGTTATGAATCCTTCATGTACTGAAAATTTCCAAAAACCCTGATGATATTCAGTGACCAAATTCAAGGATCCTCAAGCCCCTCAAAATCCCATCAGGCTTAATATATTTTCTTAATATGGTTGAAACTTAATTTGAATGTTTCATGGATCCATAGTGTATTTACTGTGAAAATCTGTAAACAAAACATACTATAGTTGAGTTTCTTGTTTTTTTCAGTAAGAGATGAATTGATTAAAGTGAAGTAATTTTAGCATTGAAGAGGTCCTGGAATTTATGGTTAAAAACTCTTTTTTAACTTGGATATGGTCCAATAGTAGAACAAATAACAATTTATTTAGTCAATATAAAAAGAAAATATTTCCTGTGGTGAGATTATGGATAATTAATTTTCTTTATGCTTATTTGGATTTTCTATATTTTCTACAATGAACATTTATTGCTTGTGTATTAGGAAAATGCATTAATGAAGACATTAAGCTGTAATAAAAATAGGAAAACATAAAGTCAATAAAAAAGAGTGCTTCAGAAAGATTGTAATTCAAGTTTTGCTACTAGCTATATATTTTGCTGTCATTGGTCAAATGAAGTTTATAATCGTAATGTGTTATGCATTTTTCTGTTCTCTATCAGACTGTTTTGTTTACGACGGCATTGGGTTTTTGTTTTATGCCTTCAGTGCTTACAACAGTGCCTAGTAGTAGGCTTTCTTTTAAATGCTGGGGCATTTGATCTTATAATGCTAACTTTTGGGGGCATAATTTACCTGTGGCAAAATGCAGGCATCTTAAATGCGCAGCTTGGTGAATTTTTAGAAGTGTATACACCTGTGTAACTACCAATCCAGGTCAAGATTAAGAGCATACCCATCATCCCAGAAAGTTCCCTGGTGCGCTCCTTAGTCATGTAGCACATGTGCTTTTGTGTCTGAGTTTGTTTGTTTTTCTCAATATAATATTTTTGAAATTCACCTATATTGTTAATGGGTTAGAAGTTTTTTTTTTTTTTTTTTTTTGGTAATTGTTGGGTAGTATTACATTGTAAGAAGATATTACAGTTAGTCCATCCATTTTCCTGTAAGTAGGCATTTGGATAGATTCCAGATTTTGGCTAATATAAATAAAATCAGCATCTTGTCTTAGTTTAGATTATTCAAGGGAGAATCAGGACAAAAAGAAAGTATGAGTCAAGAATTTTTTTCATTCAGTCCCTAAGGGATCTCTAAGGGATGAATGAAATTAAATTGGTAATGTCTTAGATGCAAGTATTTATTAAGTACCTATTAAATTTATACTGTGTGAAATACAAAGATGAATATGCTATAAACAATTTATGCTTTAATGGAATACACAAAGCTGATATAGCAATATCCATAATGCAAAACACAATATAATAGATGCAACAAGAGAAGCAGACTGCTATAGGGATTGAGAGAAGGAAACAGTCATATTTCTTAAGATAACAATTATTCCATTCACTTAAATAGTGATGTCGAGAGGAAAGGAACTTGGAAAATGGTGGGCAAACTATACATTTGTTTTTATTATAAATTTATAGAATGAGAAATAGCAAGAAGGAGGAAGAGAGATGGGGGAGAAAATACAAGAATGAGAATGAATAAACAGGAGATAGCAAGCTAGACCTGAGAAGACCACCATTTAAACATGTACCAAAAGGTGACTTCTGATTTGATAACCTGAACCAGAGGTTCTTAGCCTACAATTTTTGATGGATAGGATTCAGGGTGTCAGTGAACTTGGATGGAGTCCTTAGGAGGTGCGAATAGTTAATATGCTCAGCCGCTAACCTAAAGGTTGAAGATTTGAGTTCACCTAGAGGCTCTTTGGAGGAAAGACCTACACCCTACTTCTAAAAAATCAGTCATTTTGGAGCACAGCTCTACTCTGATACACAGAGTTCACCACGACTCAGAATTGACTTGACAGCACCTGGTTTTGCACGAACTTGAATAGGAAAAAACTACTCTTTTCTCATTGAAATCGAACATTAATCAGGAATGTAGACGATAAACTGCAACGATATGAGCAGAACCTGTTACTTTGTCAGCAAGAGATACCACAGATATTTTCATATCACATAATAGTTGTTGCAAGTATCTTGAAAAGCTGTTTATGCTTATCACTAGTTTGCAGTTATGGAGGTCAGTAGAAACACCATTAGATCGTGTTACTGAATACATTAGTAAAGAAAAACATGTTACTATATCACGATTTTTGGGTGGCATTTTGATAACTGTATTTTAAGCAAATTGCTTTCATTTGCTATCCTGTTTATTTTATGCATTTAAAACATTATTTTGAGGTAGTGTCCACAGATTTCACCAGCCTGACAAAGTGGTCCAGGGCACAAAGGTTGAGGATCCCTAATCCAGAGACCCTTATGTGTGCCTGCAGGCCATCACACCTTCACAGCCTGAGTCACTCTATTTAAATGATACTTATGAATTGATAAAGATTAAAATGCTAGCCAAATAATTTGCCACAATTGATACCTGCACCATAAAATTGACAGAATTACAGGGAGAAGTGAACAAATCCAGAATCATAGTGGGAGATTGGATCACACCTCCCTGGGGAACTAATAGAAAAAACAGGAGAAACAGTGAAAATGTAGGATGAGCAAACTTGACTTAAAGAGCATATATAGAGCCCAGTGACTGTAGCATCTGCCCCTTTTCCAGCATATGCGAAACATTTATGAAAATTGACTATATTCTGGGCTAAGGACAAGTCTCAAAAAATTTCAGAGGATTGAAGTCCTGGAGAGTGTTTTTCCTGATCACAATTCAAATACGCTAGAAGCCAACAAAAAGATAACTAGAAAAAACCCATATGTTTGGAAATAAAGAAGTGTATATCTAAGTAATCACAAATAAAATTAGAAAATATTTTTAACTGAATGCTTATAAAGTGCTGCATATTACAATTCGTTAGATACAGCCAAGCCTAAGCCCTGTTTAGAAGGAAATGTATAGCTTTAAATACATATATTAGAAAAAGAAAAAGTCTGAGTATCAATGAACTAAGTAAGCATTCACAATGAGAAGTTAGGAAAAGACAAGAAAATTTAACCTAAAAACATAAAAGGAAAATTATAAAAATAACAAAAGTTAATAACATGAAAAATAAAAATACAATAAAGAAGAATCACACATCTTAGAGTTGACTCTTTGAAAGGTGAAATAAAATGTATAACCTCCTGGTGAGGCTAAGATTAAGAAAAGAGAAGGCACAAATAACTGATTTCAGGAAAGAAAACATGACATCATTATATATCTTAAAGACATGAAGATAACGAGGGAAGCTTTAGGGGGCAGCAGGGGTTCAGTAGTCCAATTCCTGTCTTTCCCATGGGAGACCTGGGTTTGATTCCTGGCCATTGCACCTCATGCCCAGCCACCACCCCTCTGGCAGTAGAGACTTGTGTATTGCTTTATGCTGAACGGGTTACAGTGGAGCTTCCAGACTAAAGACAGAGTAGGAAGAAAGGCATAGTGATCTACTTCCAAAAATCGGCCAAAACACTATGAATCACAAGAGTGTGATCCACAATTGATCATGGGATGGCACAGGACTGGGCAGCGTTTCATTTTGTTGTGCGTGGGGTTGACCTGAGTTGAGGACTACTCATGACAGCTAAAGATAACATGAATAACTTTATACCAACATATTTGAAAATTCCGCTGAAATGAACAAATCCCTTGTTAAAAAAAAAAAAGCCCGTTGCTGTTGAGTTGGTTCTGACTCATAGTGACCCTATAGACATAAGAAGAAATATGAAATTGAAATCATCTTATAACTATTAAATAAATTGGATTTGTAATTAAAACCTTTACATGAAGAATACCTAGTCCCATATGACTTCACTGGGGAATTCTACATAACATTTAAGAAAAGATAACGTGAGTGCTTTCAAATTCTTTGAGTGAGTAGAAATAGTTCCAGCTTTTTTTTTTTTAACGAGATCAGCATAACCTTGATATCAAAACACTGACAAAGACATTGAAGAATTCATATAATAATCAATTACTTGCTTTTCTTTGTTGAATTACCACCTAAGCATATACATTATTTTTCTGTTGCTGCTGTGACACATTACCACAAATTTAATGGCTTAAAACAGTACACATCTACTATTTTATGGTTCGGTAGGTTAGAAATCTAATGCAGGTCTCACTGGGCTAAATGAATGTGTCAGTAGGGCTCTGTTCCTTTCTGGAGGCTCTAGAGAGAATTCTATTTCCTTTCCTTTTCCACATCTACAGGTCACCACATTCCTTGGCATGTGGTCCTCTTCTCCCCTTTTCAAAGCCAGAAAACATAGCCTCATTCTAACCTCCTCTTGTGTCCCCCTCTCTTCTACCTTTAAGGACTTTTGTGACTACACTGGGCCACTTGGATGATACAGGATAATCTTCATATTTTAAGGTCAGCTGATTAGCAACCTTAATTCCATCAGCAAGCTTAACTCCCCTTGCTGTATAACCTAACATCCACGGTTTTCAGGGATTAGGACGTGGACATCTGTGACACGGGTGTTAGCATACCTGTCATAGCACACATCCATATTTTCTTCATGAAGCTAGTCCTTAACAAAATATTGGCACACTAAATCTGACAATATGTGAAATGTGTGTGTTACATATGTACTGTATTTTTACGTAAATAGTGCCTGCCTTAAAAAAAAAAAAAATTTTTTTTTCTGCTTTTGTTGGCCAGTGGCAACCTACTCCTTTCCACTCCCCACCCCTACCCCTAGGTATTTTCTTAAGCACCCTATACTAATTGTTTTTGTTGTTGTTACAGCAACACGTGGAAGAGGATTTGCGTGTCAGCTTATGAGGGTGCCTCTTGAGGGGGAGGGGAAGCGTGGCTAGCAAACAAATGCAGAAGGCATGCGTTATTTGCATAAAAATACAGTATGTAAAAACCAAATTGGGCTTACTCTAGAAATATAGCATTGATTTAACATTGAAAAATCAATCATTACAACGTACCACATCAATAGAAAAAAAAATTATTTGATTGTCTAAATAGAGGCATGTCTGAATTGATAAAATGAAAAAATCAACTCTGTTTATACTTAAAAAATATTTCAACTAACAGATTGAATAAAGTTTTTAAAAACTGACAATATCAAGTATTGGCAATGATGTAGAATAGTAGGAACTCTTCTGTACTGCCAAGAGAATGTATTGGTACAAGTCCTGTGGATAACTGGCATTAAAGTTGAAGATATGTGTATCCTATGACCCAGCAGGGAAGCTTGTATCAGTGACAAGTCTAGCAAGCCTTTATGTCCAGTGGGTAAGACTCTTGGCCTTCTGGACAGGATTTATATAGATAGGGCTATTTCCTATACACCTGTCACCTCTCCCTGCTGTGCCTATGCTTCACCTCCCATACCCTTTCATCCACATAGCTTGTTTTTAGGTGTGTTGACTCACTAGGATTATAATTTAGTCTCGCTGGCGTAGTCCTGCTGTCCTAATAGTTGATCCGTCCTTCAGATTACTTCGTATAGCTCTGCACTGACCCGTTAGACTGAGGACTGCTGGTTGCCGTCATTTTTTAAACTTGTTTGGAGGTACCTTTTAGCCATGTCCACAGACTGACACCACGGGCATATAGAGTTGAAATGAGGGAGAGATGTCTAATAGGAATATCCAGCATGTAGGCAGAAGTGCAAGATGAGCATTAAAATGGGGAATAGAAACCACGACTGCAAGTTACGTGCATAGAAGTGACACTTTAATTTTTAAAGTAGAATGTCTATACAACATGGATTTTCTATCAACACTTAAATTTTTTTTTTTACCACAAACTTAGTTGGATAAGATAATAATTAAACATGTCATCTAAAATATGTTCATACTTGAGATCGGATTGTTGGAATAAATAGTGCCAATATGAAGTTTGCTTCTTGATTATGGGTATATTTTCAAAGAAAAAAAAGTAGTTGCTATTGAGTTGACTATGACTCCTGGTGACCCCATGTGTGTCAGAGGAGCTGTGTTCCATAAGGTTTTCAAGGGCCAATTTTTTTGGAAGTAGACCAGCAGATCTTCCACCGGGCCTCTGAATGGACTCCAGTCTCCAAACTTTTCATTAGCAGCTGAGCCCATTAGCCATCTGTACCAACCAGGAACTCCATCATTACTACTACCAAATTATACTAAAACTGTTTCAAACCATTAATCCTTTTAGCATTTAAGGGGTTCAGCATTTGATTAATTCTTTTGAGGGGTGCTGTTTTAGATATAAGGAACCCTGGTAGAGTAGCGGTTAGATATAGGAAAATAATAGCAATTAGAAGGTCCACATAATATAATGTTAAAAATTTCTTATTAAGAAAGTTGAATTCAGAGTCTACTTTTGGTTCTGCTATACCATTATGACAAAATAAATAAAATACTGCAAAAATATAAATATAGTCAACATAGAATAAAAGAAATCTGAGGCCTGTATTTTCACTCATTTGTTCTCCATTTCTGTGAATCTATTTCATTTTATTCTTGAACAGTGCCAAAAAGAATCCATAGATTGTAGAAATCAGCCTTTGTGTAACTTCCATTTGTTCTAGTTCTTCTATCTAGAGCAACATAAAATTAATTCATTCCATATTCAATATACTTTCAAATATTTGGAGTTACAGAATTTGAGCTGTAAGAAACTTTAATGATCATACCAACTCTTGTTTTAAGGCAGTGGAATAATGACCCACTGAGATAATAATTTCTCTAAGATCATATTCCCAGGGGGCAGCAGTGACATTAGAACTTCTATTAACACTATCTCTATAAAAGCTACTGAGTAGTTGTGTCTTATACTACAGAAGACTGAACAAGACATTAGGCTTAAAGGTAAGGTGACCTGCAGAGAGGTTTTACCTTCCTGTTTATTAACTTGTGACCTTGGGTAAGTAGTGAATATTTCCAAGCCTTAGTTTCTTCATCTGTAATACTTACCTCATATGTTTGTTGTCGAGACTGAGTGAGATAATGCCTGTAAATATATTTAGCACAATGCTTGGCATATAATGAGCATTCAGTAAATGTTTGCTATTATTTTTTCTGAACGTTTTTTTCCTTCTTGAGGACAAGCATCCCTATTTTCTTCCACCTTTTCTCATAAGATATATTTGGAGAATTTCATACCCTCCCAATCATCCTCTCCAGATATACATTTTTCTTAAAATGTGGTATTACAGCTTAAAAAAAAAGTATGTCTTATTCAGCTCAGGGACAGAACATGATGTATCCATCTTCAAGCCAATGGCAATGATTATAGAGTATTTTAAAACAATGAAAATTATAACTCGCTCATAAAATTCTCCATAGAAGTACCTATATTACCAGTGTTCCTTTCTCCACTTGCATTATTTTTTTCCTTTTTCCCATAAAAGAAAACAAATCCATCATTCTATGGTAGATAAATACATGGAGACATACTAGCATTCATGCCTTGAGAAACGGAATAAAAACAACAAAGAAGGAATATTTATCAAATTCTTTTGGATCTACTCTTTGGTGACCAGTAGCCTTGATTTGATGTCTTTTAATTCTGGATAGGTTAATTTCCTCCTCTAGCTATCTGTCTACCTACCATCTATATCATTGTACATACGCTGCCTTCAGTGTCAACATTTTGTTTGATTGGTGGTAAATACTTGTTAGAACTCTATCTTCCAATTCTAGCAGTTTTAGATGAACATGAGAAATGGTTATAAACAACGATGATTATTTCTGCTAAAACGTGCAGGTAAAATTTCATCTGAGGATAATGATTGTGTGTAGGTGTTACTTCCAGAGGAGTGTTAGGAGTGGATTGTAATTCTCATGTCTTTCCAGTTGATTTCAGAACATAAAGATGCTGACTTTTAAATTTGTCCCAGAGGTTGGTTTATCATTGTAACTTGATAAACCATGTAAATGGAAGCTCACATTGCTGACCCTTTCTCAAAGTATAAGGACTATCTGAGATGTCTAGTTAATCATTTCTCCTCACAGAATTGTAGCTTTCTGTCAGGCCCTTCTGGGAAGCTGGGCTTCCAAGATGGGAAGGCGTGCACAGCCTAATGAGGAAGACAAACAGGGGATCACGCCGCAGAATGGTGTCATTGGAGGAGGACAAAGTAAAATAAAAAGAGAAGGAAGGATTTATTGCCAAGGGGGATGGGGTGGGCCAGAGATTATCATTCTTCATTCATTGCATAAATGTTTATTAAACACCTCTCACATACTCCACACTGTGAAAAACCAAGGACTCTGCCCCCAAGGAATTTAGAGTTTCATACTTCTGCTTTCTCTGACAGACTGGGAAGAGAGAAATGTACAACTATTTGGGGAAAAAAAGAGCTTATTTCATGAAAGGTGGTAGATGTCTCTGAAAAGTTGCTGCCTAGAATGGAATTATTTTCATGTAGTTAGGCCAGAATAAATGCAGGGGTGTCTCTATTTGGCCGGTTGATTTTGCATTACTGCTCTGGTAAGGGGAGCCCTGATGGTGCAGTGGTTAAGAGCTCGGCTACTAACCTAAAGGCTGGCAGTTCGAATCTTCCAGCTGCTCCTTGGAAACCCTATGGGGCAGTTCTACTTTGTCCTATAGGGTCGCTATGAGTTGACATCTACTCAACAGCAACCGGTTTGGTTTGTTTGGTTTGCTTTGGTAAGGAGTGAGCTTCTCTGAGTTACCACCTAGCCAGGTGTCCCACCTCTCAAACATCAGTCTCACTCTGCTGATAAGGAAGCACTCAGACATAACATGATTCATGCTCAGGATGCTAGAGTTCTTTATTACCTGAACATTTGCAAGTGGCCCCATGAAGCCCCTGGAGAGAAACTGCACGCTGTGATTACAAAGCTCAGTTTTTAATCAAGTGATTTCACATTTTATATGTCTAAATAAGTTTGATTCCATCTGGAGGCTATACATTTATTTTACTTCTTTGCTGTAACTGTGAAACAGGTTTTGGAGGTCTTCTCTGGGAATTGACTTTTACGAATATGCTGTTTTATTTATATGCCTTTCTACTTATCCAGAACTTTCTCCTCTATTCCTGCTCCTCCCCCATCAATTCAGTGGCTATTATTTTTGAGCTGGGTCTTGAAGTAACTCACAGCCTCCAAGCAGTCTTGACTGGAATAAGACTACTCTATTGCCATCACTGCTACAGGTTCAGTTCCCAAAAATTTGGCTTTGAACTCTCTCAGGTGACATGTATGAATTTCCTTTGTGCTTGTTGTGTCATTATTCTTACACTTATTTGAAGAAGCAGCATCATGTAGTAATAGAGAATTGGACTAATGATTGGAGAATTAGATTCCCCTTCTGGCTCTGCTGGCTACTTAAACTGTACAGCATTGGATAAGCCACTGGACCTTTCTATTCCTGTTCTTCCGTGGAACCAGGACAAGCATACTCTACTTAAGAGGCTGTATAGTCTAGTGGTTAAACATATGAACTATGGAGCAAAGTGCCTGGGTTCGAACACTGATTCCATCACTTCATAGATCTCTGTGATCGTACGCAAATTATTTAACCTCGTATCTGTAAAATAGAGATTAAAGATACCAGTTATTTTACATGGTTGTGTGGAGAGTGTTAGTATGTATGCAAAGTGCTTAGAACTGTGCATGACAGAGTTATCATTCAAATACTAGCCGTTTTATCAGCAGTGGTAGATAGAGCCTTGTTGTGGATTGAATTGTGTTGCCCCCGAAATATGTATTGAAGCCCTGGCCTCTGTACCTGTGGATATGATCCTGTTTGGAAATAGAGTTCTTCTCTTAAGTGTTAGTGAGGCCATGCTAGGGTGGGGCGAGTCCTAAACCTAATCCCTTCTGAGGATTATAAAGAGGAATGCAGACATGGAGAGATGCGCCCATACACAGGGGGAAAACAGATGCAATGTGAGGATATGTCTACAAGCAAAGGAGCGCTAAGGATTGCTGGCAGTCACCAGAAACTCGGAGAGAGGCCCACAGAGGACTTGACACAGCCGAGACCCTGATGTAGACTATCAGCCTCCAGAACTGTGAGAAAAGAATTTCCGGATCTTTAAAGCCACTCACTGCAGAGTTTTTGCTATAACAGCACTAGATGATTTAAGACATGTTTCTCAAAAACAAAAAGAGATGTATCACGAGGAAGATAGATGAGGATGTCTAGGGCTACTTCAGAAGGTAGGAAGGTCTTTTATATTTGTGTCTAGTCAACCAGATTGTGAACTCTTTGAGGCCAGGTGCTGGACTGCGTATGTGCTGGTGTGGCACCCACTACCCTGGAGGCAATGAGGAGAAGGGTGCAAAGATGACTATTTCCTAAATGCGCAAAAGAAAAATACCCCATCTCCCCATTTTTTTCACATGGTCACATTTTTTTCCCATTTTCACATTTATGATACTTTATTTTTTCAGATCCCCTGAGATCACTTTTATTAATGGCTCTCACAATATTCTCATATGCCTTACTTTGACCAATTGTTGATGGTTCTTCCTGCAGAAGGTATGAAATATTTATCTGGCCTGTCTCTGTTTAAGGAGTCCCTGGGTGGTATAAATGGTTAACACGCTTGGCTGCTGACTGAAAGGTTGGAGGTTTGAGGACACCCAGAGAGGCACCTTGGAAGAAAGTCCTAGTGATCTGCTTCCGAAAGGTCATAGCCATTGAAAGCCCTATGGAA
The DNA here is from genome assembly GCF_024166365.1 of Elephas maximus indicus. Taxonomy (NCBI): domain Eukaryota; kingdom Metazoa; phylum Chordata; class Mammalia; order Proboscidea; family Elephantidae; genus Elephas; species Elephas maximus. The sequence goes on along the minus strand of NC_064819.1, from coordinate 198,305,497 downwards.
CACAGTGCTACTCTGACACACATGGGGTCACCATGAGTTGGAATTAACTGGTTTTTTGGTCTCTAAAAAAAAAAAAAAAATTTTTTTTTTTTTTTTTTTACTTAGCTTGTATAATATTATGAAGGCTTTATGACCCTATACAGTGAATTGTAGCTCCACTTCTTACACTTCTAAGCCTCAATTCATCAATATTTTATGTCTAATATGAGATCACTTGGACACACCAGTGTAAAGTAGCATCATGGAATAATAAAAATAGGATATATTGATGTCCAGGTGGGACCTGGTTTTGAATTCATTGCCATTTTTTGTTTGTGTAACCTGAAGTCAGTTCCTTGCTGTCTCTTCCTGGAAATGATAGTACTGATACTTATATCATGTAGTTTGCAGCTAATTAAATGTACTAATACACGAGAAGCAACTAGCAGAGTGCCTGGCATACAACAGACCCATTAAATATTGGTTCCTTTCCACATTTAGAAGATCACTTCCTATTACCCAAACATGGTTTGCTAACGATATGGAATTACATTTGTCCTCTGAGTTACCAAGAGTTTTTTTTTTTTTTTTGGTACATAGAACTGCTTTTTATTTTTTTTGCATTTGATCTTTTTTTAAACCAAGTGGTTTTTGCTGCAGAAGGAAGGTTTTTGTCTTTCAGCCAGCAGGTGGCAACCAAATGAAAGCTAAAAGTTCACCTCGTTATGGTAACAGGTAAAAACATTTCCTTTTTCATATTAATGCTTGGTGGAAATGACAGGTCAATGAAAAACATTTGGCAGTGAGGTGGAGTCATCCCTGACTAAGGTGTTTTTAGCATGAGGCCTCAGATAGAGAAGATTAGTTTTTCTAAGACTGCTTTTGATTTCACTGTGTGAGCTTCACTGTCATACATCTTCTTAGAGGCTTGTCAGAGGCCTCATAGAGATTTATGCAACATGGTGTTTTTTTGTGTTTAAAATAATGAATTTACTTACTTGATTTGGCAGTTTAAAAAGCAGAGTAAAAAGTAAAGTCATCAGTTGATAAAGTAAAGGGGTTATAAAAATACGATCACATTTTGTTTTTAATATGACTAATGTGATTTTTTTGTTTGTTTACCCACTGCTAATTTGTGTGTGATTTTAAACAAAGCATACCCTTTGACTAAAAATTAAAGACATAAGTAGGGTAGACCCTTTGTAAACATTATACCTCTGAGTCTTGTTTTTTTTTTTTTTTCCCCCATCTCTAAAGTGGGAATAATTATCATCGAAATCATATATTGTTGTCAGGATTAAATTACATGATGTTTGAAAAGTGCTTAGTATGATGCATGGTACACAGGAAGCAAGAATCATACATGGCTCCATTTAGAGGACTGATATTATTATCACAGAATCACTAGAGTTGGAATCTGAGAGTTCATATAATCTAACTAATCCCTTCATGGTTTGAAGAGGAGACTGAGGCGTAGAAAAATCAACTTGCACAATATTGCAGAGCTAATTAAAGTCAACATCATTTCTCAAAACTAGGTCTCCTGAATCTGCAGATCTTTCTTAACCACCAACCCTTGGGTTAATCAGCTCTGACTGGAGGTGGATGGTACAGAACATGGCTTTTGTAGACTAGCTCTCCCCTTTTCTTGGGACCATGGGCAGAGTGGTGGGTGTAGCAGTCACACTGGTGACTGCATTTAGGGGTGTGATGATTGATCCCCTGTCGTATGCTTGATGTAACTGATATCTTTTGGATAAAGCCAACCCTACAAGGTAAGGTAAACCCCTAATGCTAGCTTGCTTTTCCAAAGCAAGTCATTACCAGACCACATTTCTCTCCACAGGAAGACCATACCTACTTGTACATGATACATGCTATGTGCTGTGACTGTTAAAAATGGCTGTTAGCCACCACCACTGTCCATGTTACAGGGAAGACTTGTGGACGTTCACTTGCTAAAGCTGCTGTTCTGCAGCCCTGCAGCTGCCTTTAGTGATTTACATAGCCTCTTTGAAAAAGCCTTTCAAGGAGTAGAAAGCCAGAGGAACAAAGATTTTCCACCCATATAGCTTGCTGCTCACCACTTTTGACCATCCAGTGTTTCCAGAGATCAGAGATTTTGGGACATTGTGCCTTGTATCGGCCACTGGCTGTCGCCATCATTTCCGTATCACCACTGTGCGTTAGCACTCATTTCACAAATCAGAAAGCTCAGCAGGATGCCATTGGGCCATCAAGTTCCAAAACGACCACTGTGACTTCTCCTTCATTTTTCATACCAGTAGGTACACCTGGCAAAGAGAACACTTTGGTCATGTCAGTTATAGCTGGAAAAGTTCACAACCCAGCAGAAACGTAAGTGATGGCTGCTCAAAACTGGAAGCAAGGGGCTCACGCACTCTGCAAGGCACTCGTGTGTACTCTGCAGGCTGACTTGTTTCTTTTCTCTGAGACTTCTTTTCCCATTGCAGGGGTCTCCCCCACTTAGGTTCTTTTGTTAAACTGATAGGAACTGAAGTTTCCACATTTCCTTGAAACCTCGGTGGTGTAGTGGTTAAAAGCTATAGCTATTAACCCATATGTCAGCAGTTTGAATCCACCAAGTGCTCCTTGGAAACTATATGGGGCAGTTCTGCACTGTCCTATAGGGTTGCTGTGAGTTGGAATCAACTCGACTGCAATGGGTTTGGTTTTTGGTTTTTTGGACCACTTATATGAAAAAATACACCAGAATCTCAGGGGAGCAAGTAAAGAAAAATCTGAAGCCCAAGGGGAGGTTTCAGGTATGAGGAGAGGAGATATTTGGGTCACTGACCCTGATCCCTATAAACCTGAGGACAAGGTCCTAATTACAATACTGTTTCTAGGCCAGATACACCAGATAAGAGTACATAAATAACTTGAAGGCTGTTTCTGGCCCTTGAATAATTTGAAGTAACTGAGTTAATAGCATCTCTAATGCCTAACATTTATAAAGCAAAGGTCTTCTAAAATTAGATACTTGAAATTTATAATTGGGCTTAATTATAGTTGTTGATTAGTGATGCCAATGGTAGTTTAATGCTATGCTGCAGAACGTTATGGATTTTCTGTTCTCTTGATACATTTTATCATGTTTTCTAAAGCTCAGTAAGATAAAGACAGGTTGAGACTATTGATAAATTAGTCAATTCTAATGTGATAGCAATTCTGGTTTCTTTAGTAGGGAGGAGGTAAAAGAGTGAAAATGATCATTTTTTTCCTTCCCATTTCAGAATGCATAGTTACCATTACTTTTCCATCACAGGTGATATAAGGTTGTATTAACAATGACTGATTCAGTACAATAGCTTAGTCTTACCACTGACACCCAGAATTTGTCTTATCAGTCAGAAAACCTATTCTGATGTGGTTCCAAATCTCCTGCATTTTTCTATGATGCTATTCTTGGGAATCCCACCAACCTACTCACCTTTTTCTGTGGGGAAGCAGGGCTTTTGAGGCTTTTACTTGTGTCATTGGCTAGATGAGCAGCTTTTATTTGGGGATATCTGGTCAATAAAAACTGATGAATGACAGTGTACCAGAATTTATATTTAGAGTTCAGAGAACTTACTGCCATCAATGAACTTACAATCATTGTGTGTGTGGGGGGGGGGGGCTGTTAGAAATAAAAATTATATCATTTCAGTATAACAGTGGAGTAGGGGCTAGACATATTCTATGGGAACTTGTTACAGGTGAAATTATCCCATAATCGAGTACTTTTTTATACTTCAGTAGTTGAACCTTCCTAGGTGGTATCCAAGGGAGATCTAAGCCAATATCTAGCTCTTCTCTGTGGGAAATGGAGGCTTTTTTTTTTTTTTTTTTTAAATGCTAGGCTGTGCATGTGAAGTCCCTTGCTTGTGCAAATGGTTAACACATATGGCTGCTAACTGGTGGTTAGAGGTTTGAGTCTACCCAGAGGTACCTTGGAAGAAAAACCTGGAAATTCTAAAAAATCAACCATTGAGAACTGTATGGAGCACAGTTCTACTCTGACAACCACAGGGTCAACATGAGTTGGAATACAACTCAATGGCACACACATAAAATAACATATAGTTGTCATTTATTAAATGCATGTTTTTTTCAACTAGAGGCTAAGAATTTGTGCCCGCTAGCTTTTTAGCGGGATCAGTATTTCATCATATTTATCAATTTATTACTATTAACTAATACAGTGCCTGGTGCTAGTAGGTGCATGATAGAAGTATTCACTGAATAAATAACGAGTGGCCAAGGGAAGCATCCTCGTAGAACAATAAACAAATAAACTCAAAACATTTGTGCCATGGATTTTTTTTTTTTTTCTTTTTTAGGGCCAATTCAGTGACTCTTGCATTACCCCAGGAATTGGAGAGTTTGGAGAAATTCCTCAGCTATCAAAAGGTAGTTTAGGGATTTTCTTCTTTTACTAATTAGTTTACTATATCAATTATGGGGCAAGTAAGAGGCTTTGGTGTTCAGAAGTGATTGGCTGTGTTTCCAACTGAAGTCTGTCAGGCTACAAGTTCCTTGAGTGGTACAAATCAGAAATCTGAAAGAAAGTGAACTGTGTCCTTGCCAAGGGATCCAGGACACATAGGGGTTCATGTGTACTCCAAAAGAACATGGAAACCTTTCCCAGCAGGAGACTGGCTCAGAGAAAATGCTGAGATTTGGGTGAGCCAACAGACAATCTCAGAGTCTTCCAGGAGCCCCAAACCAAGCCAGTGAATGTGATGGTGGTGACATCCAAAGTCTGGAGAAATCTAGGCCTGGGGCAGATTCCAAGTAAACTGTCCATTGGAAATTCTCTTTTGCTCTGAAAGCCAATGAACCTTCTTAAAGGTAAAGAGGGATAAACAGGTAATCAAGTATAGAAATTTAGAATTAGTCTTAGAAGAAATAAAACTAGAATTTTCCTTAGAAGCAAGGATGGTAAGGCTGCATCTTGCTTACCTTGAACACATCATCAGGAAAGATGAGTCGCTAGAAGAGAACCTATGTTTAGTAAAGTAAAAGGTCGGCGAAAGTGAGAGAAACCCTCAATAAGATGGATTGACATAATAGCCACAACAGTAGACCCAAACATACCAATGATCATGAGGATGGCACAGGACCAGACAAGTTTTTGTTCCATTATATGGAAAGTCGCCACCAGCTGGAGCCAACTCAATGGGAACTAACAACAACAACAGAGTAATGGTTTTCACATTATAATTGAGAGCTTTGCATTTGAAGTCAGTTACATGTGTATAAAAAAGACAAGGAGAAAAATGACTACCTGTAACTGACCCAAGCTTTGTGTTTGCCATAAAAAGATTGAAGATTTGCTCTAGTTCTGGCAGAATTAACTACTCCATGCTTTGTGTCCACTCTAACCAATGCAGTCTTCTGTTCCCATAACCAGAGCACTTGACTGCCGTTTTTTGTAGCATACCTATCCTTCTTGAGGTCCGAGATAGTGTTAAGCCCATAGTAGTGAAATAAATTTCTAATTAATTGACCAAATAAATGACTATATCCATATCATTTATTAAAGATTTGAAATACCTGATAAATCTTAAAAGAACCAACTTGGTAACTTCTGGGTTATATTAAATAATTAGTTCTATTTGGTGATACTATTTCTGTATTTCATTGATACTAAGAGATATATTTGTATACTTCACATTTGAACATCTCTGAAATTAGAATGCAACTTACAGGTGGTGGTGTTCATAGCTTTATTGACAGTATTATTTTCTTTTCCAGTAGTTTCTAAAAAAAATGAAAGGTGGGTGTAACAAAGAATAGGTTTCTTAAATTTGATAAGCTGTAATAACAAGACTAGGCTCACCTTAACAATACGTATAGTGGTTTATACGTAGGATAGAGTAATGAGAAAAGCGTGGGTTTTGGAATAAAGGCATTTTGTTGTGAACCCTGACTCTGCTATTTTTTTTTTTCAATCTGAGAAAAGAACTTGCCCTGATGTTAATCTTTGAGTTACTGCATTCTTTCCAGTAAAATGGAAATAAAGCATTCATGATAGCGTTCTGCACTACATAGGCATACATACAGCAAACAAAATTCCGTGAATGTCTGTCTGTTCCTAGAACAGCCCTGCTAGGTAAAAAAAAAAAAGAAGTTTTTTTTTTTTTAGGAACATGTAATTTCCATTTTACAGGTTCAGAAACAGAGGTTTAGTGGTATGAAGTAAGGTAAGAGAGAGAGCTCTCTGGAGCCTTTGATTTCCCAGTATCCCTCAGTGTTCTTACTAGCCTTCTCACACGTTACATAGACATTGGTGAGAGCTTAGTTACTCTTTTGTTGCTAAATCTCCTCAGGTATTCAGTGTAACAGTTTTAGACAAGAGTTGAATAACAATTGCACACACTACATCCTTTTCGGAAAGGATTTTACAGCTTGCCCTCATCCTGTAAATAAGGATGACCTCCATTTAAGGAAGAGGAAAAAGGATATTGTATCACCTGGCCTAGAGTTTTTAGGAGCAGATGTTTTCCTTGTTTCATTGTTCGTGGAGAATCAGTTCACGATGGTATAAACCAAACGTTCAGAACTACTGTGATCCATAAATCAATTCATACTTTTCTTTTTCTTGAATAGAACGAAACTATGAGAAGGTATGGAAGATTAAAAATTGATACTAAAACCTTTTGGTGCACAACCAAAAGCAAGTTATCAGTAGTACTCTAAGATACAGTGATAGAGAATGCAATGTACACCTTCAGGCTTTTAAAGAGCTGGGGTGAATTGACTGGTAGATGCCGTAGAAACTGCTTTCCTATTTTGTCAGTCTAACCTGAAAAATTTCAATTACCAAAAAAAAAAAAATTTTTTTTCAACTCAGCATTTCTTTTTTCTGTCTAGTAATCACATTTTTAATTAGATCAAATAACAAGGAAATAGGCTTATTTCAGTAATAAAATATCATCAAACTTAAGAAGAGGAGATAGGTGGCACTTACTGGAAGCTAGCCTTCCAGACTCTGCAAGGGCTAGCTGGATGATATTGGCCAGTTTTCTGGGGGATCTTAAAACTTCTGCAACCTTATATATAAGAAGGAGGATGAGAAAGAGAAAACGTTTTAAAGGGGCTAGTAAGCACCTGGAACTTCAGATGCGTGGTAAACTTACCTTTCTGATTTTTCGTCTTCCCTCCTTCTTTATCCTTAATTCAAAACATTCATTGACTGAGCAGTTTTGAATTTAGGGGATCTAAAAAAAAAAAAATTTTTTTTTTTTTAAGTGTACTTTCAGTGTGGAAATTAAACATCTTCGAGAAAAAGGTAAATGCATCATTTGGATCAAAGGCAGGTGCAGGAAAAAACCCTCTGGACAATTAGGTTTCTTGGAGAGGACTGGCTAGTGATCCAAGACTACAAGTTTGAAAAGTGAGTTTTCAACATTTTTTTTTACCTACCATCTGCCTCATAGCGACCCTATAGGACAGAGTAGAACTGGCCCGTGCGGTTTCCAAGGAGCGACTGGTGGATTCAAACTGCTGATCTTTTGGTTAGCAGCCGTAGCTCTTAACTACTACACCACCAGGGTCACTATGAGTCGGAATCGACTTGACGGCAATGTTTTTTTTTTTTACCATCTGCCACCAGGTCCTTCATAACTCCATGTTGCCTGAGGCCTTCCTACCTGTCCTCACACAACTCTGTTTCTAGCTATATACTGGTCATCTCTGTTCATGTAGGTTAGAAACCGTGGCGTCATTTTTGACTCCCCTTTTCCCTTCCCACTTAAAAATAGGTACCAGGTCAGTCTCTTTGTACTGGTCTTGCTATACGTATTGGGGAAGAGATGAAGAGACAGATCTGCCACTACTGTAACACTACAGCAACCTCCTGATGCTGTAATAAGATTTATTATAGTGACTTCCTAACTGATCTCTCTTCTCCATTTTTTCCTACCATCTGTACTATTTACAACTACCACCACCATAGTGTTTTTTCTTTACATGGATGAGATTATGTTACTCTTTTGCTCAATAACTTTTCCTCTCTTGTTGTGGAATATAGATTAAATTCTTGCAAGACACTGGAGGTCCCTAATATCTGGTACAAATTTACATGTTTTTATATTGGGTCTACCTATCCTGCCTCCCTTCCTCATCTTGGATTCTTCTCAACACCTTGACCATGAAGACACCTTGACTTTGTGTAAACACTCCTCCTGAATCTGCGCCTTGGCTTCCTTTGTTCCCCCCTTGGGAAAAGCCCTGCTCTACCCTCCCTGATTCAAGGCCTAATGTATTATTATTACTTGAGTATGTTTAGTAGCATTATAATTATAAAATAATAAATGTTCAATGCGGAAAGCTTGGGGGGAAATCATGTACTATACACATTACTTTAATCATGACTGACCTCACCCCTGAAACCTGAATGGATCTTCCCTTAAGAATTATTTATCTCTTTTTAGTTGTTCCCCTTAGCATTTAGGTTATACTTTTTGCATTTTTAATGCAATGCTTGATATTGTAACTAGATATACATTTGTTAATCCCAATTGAGTGTAAATCGCTGGGAGCTGGGGTAGTATCTGACGCACATTTCCTTCCTCAGGTATTTGTTTGAAGTGAACCAATGGCTATGCAATATAATGCTACATGTACCTTCGATAGGGAAACTGGGCTGTTGGGGCGGTTATTATTTTGGGGTTTTTTAGAGGCAGATCTTAGTTCCCTTCAAAGCACCCTGAGTAGGCCATTGCCGGTGCCTAGTTTCTGCTCTTGGGACAGACAAAGTGTCTTAGATGGGCACACTTGTGCCTCTTTTTCCAACAAGGTGGTGGAATTTTTGCTCTGGCCTAAAGCTTTTGAAAAAGTCTTTTCTTCTTCTCTTATTAATGGTAACTCTACTGAATTTTTTTTATATTTCTCTAATATGTGAATGTTCATAATAGGCTACCTGGTGTACACTAAAGCAATCTCTCTTCATAGAAATCAAATCATAGAGGGTTCTCTCTGCATCACTTTGTTTTCTCTATGTGATGTGTTCATTTGTTCACCACAGACTTTATTTTGATGATCTTTGCAAGGTAAGGCTAGTATTGCTTTTGAGAGAGGCAGACTTCTGGTAAGCATATACATGATATATGTTTCATTTCCATGGCCAAAAATGTGGCTCTACTGCCTTGATTTGAATTCTTGATAATTTATTGTGATATAAATTTCCCAGAACATCACAGAGTGTGATTTAAACTAAAAAACTTGGAAGGTTATAGTCACCTTCTAGAAAAATGTTAAAAACTCTCTTGTAGGGTAAAAGTCAATACAGTTTAATGTGTGTATGGAAACTCTGAAAGAATAATCTACCTTTGTCATATCAGGTTGCTTTTCTTCTCTCTCATGCCAATTTGTGATAAAAGCTTTTCTTTATGACTATATCCATTCTTTTTTTTTTTAAATCCATTCTACAGTGTTTGTGGGTATTTGATGTATGTCTAAAATGTATTGTGATTGGTGCTTGGATGGATGATGACTGGATGGAATTTTATTATGTTTATTGTTACTTAAGAAGCCCTTGTGGCACAGTGGTTAAGCTCTCAGCTGCTAACTGAAAGGTCAGTGGTTTGAACCCACCACCTGCTCCTCAGGAGAGATGTAGCAGTCTGCTTCCATAAAGATTACAGTCCAAAACCCTATGGGGCAGTTCTACTCTGTCCTGTAGGGTTGTTATCAGTTGGAATCGACTTGAAGGCAATGAGTTTTTTTTTTTTTTATTGTTACTTATTAATCCTTACCTACAGGAATTTTATTTAATTTTTTTAATGATATATCTGATATCAAACATGTAATTTCATTATTGTGAAGAGAGGTATATGCTTTTAGAGAAAAATACAAAGATAAAACATAGTTGTAGAGAAGACAGCATGATGGAAAATAATACATTTTCTACCCAGAGTATATAGTGGAATGTACATTCTTTTACTGTTTGACTGTTTGGATTATAGAGAACCTTCTGGGGTTTTTTTGAGAGGGGGATAGAAATTTTGAAGATTTTATTTAGAAGCGACTTGTGAGCTTTGACGTCTGTTCTTACAGTAGACATTTTAATTGAGCCAGGGACTGTGTGTTGAGGCAATCTCTGATCTTCAGCAGTTTATACTGGAAGAAAGTATTTTGGTGCCAAATCTTATAGTCTTGCCTCTGTAACCATCTGCATGATTGTGTATTGCCTAATTTCCTTCCGTAGCAGCTGCTTCTATTAAAAAAAAAAAAAAAGTAGGTTGCACTAGATAACCTTTGGATTTCCTTAATCCTATAAATCAGAGCTTCTGTGTTTTTAAAATTTCAGAAGGCCAAGGTCCTCACCATTATAACTGAGCTCTTTGAGCCTTTGTTACAAACCAGCTAGCCAAATTATTAAATAAAATGAAAGCAAACAACTTTTCTAGATATTTCCAGAGCGTATTTCAGGAGCACAAACAATTTGAGACTAGGATATTATATAAGGAAATCTTAGGAAATTAGAGTGGGACATGGGACATTTGGCTGGAAAACCTTTATAGTAAGGTCTAGAATAATAGCTCTTTATCTTTTCTGGATGCACTTTGCTAATATGGTGAAACCTATGGACTCTGCCTTAAAAATAAACAAACAAAAATCAGTATAAACAATAATACTCAAAATTTTGGAAGTAGTATCCTTCTTTAACTGGAAATTTGTTTTTGAACAGAGAAATAAATTTCCACTGAAATAAGTTATAACCAATGAAGCAAATACATTGTACCAAGGGAAATAAGTAAATTACACCGAAATGATGTAGAGATGGAATACTTTAGTTGTTTAATTCTAGGCTGCCATTCATTACAAGACAGCAATCAAATAAATAGATTTTTGGGAAATAAAAGTATTGCCACCATATAAAATAGTCTGATTGATTTTAAGGTATATACTTATTTTAAAACTATTAAAATCTGTTTCTTAACATTTTCTGTAAAGCATTGTCTCATTTACTTGAAAAGAAAACGATGGTTATTTTCTAAAAAAGAAAAAGGATGGGTCTAAAACCATCAAACAAGACCAAAGTACATTATTTCCAAAATAAATTCTAATAAAAAGGTTGTTTTTCACAAAGCAGTGCACAAATTTTCTTTTATATATCATTTATTTTTATTTTGTTTTGATAACAATGATTGCTGAAAAGCCTCATTCCCAGAAGTATGCAGTAGTGGAGGAAATTAAAATTCACATAACTTGCTCTGCTAGACACAGATAGTGATGTCAAGGGAGGTAGAGCCCCCTAAGACTCTGAATTGAAGTCATGTCTGGAAGTTATGAATTGTTACTCTGCATTTGGCTAGTAGAAGCAAACTTGAAAAAGAGTTCTCCAGAGATTTTTGCTTGCAGGGAAATTGAGAAGTTGTCCCTCTCTATGCTAGCATTCAGAGAATGTGTCCATTATTTCCATTTCTAACCTCCACTGACATGGTGGTCGCTCTACCTTTTCTGTATCTTAAAAAATAAAAATATTTACTCATTTAGTTGACCAAAAATAATTACTATTAAGTAAACCAAGTCTCCATTAGATTCCTCTTTGAAATTATCCTGTGAGTTGGTTTTTCTTTTCTCTTTAAAAACTCAGACTTCTCCATGAAGTATAAACACATCTAAGACATCATCAGGAAAACTAGTGGATTTCTGTGTAATAGCGATGATACTAATATTTTTCTATTGCTTCTTGATACCCTATTTGGAAAAGCCAGTGATTAAGGTCCATCTGATGATGTTAACAACTTGCATGGTTGTCTTTGCCACTGGTGTTTTGCATTTGTAGAGAGCCTTGATCTGTGATGACATGTGAATCTATTTTTTTTTCACTGGAAAAGCAAAACCAGGCATGTCACCAAGGATTTTAGGTGCTCCATCTGTTAATAGAGTAATAAGATTTTTTTTAACAGAAAAATTTTGCTTCACCATTTTCGGAGACTTTTTAGAAATTATTTATTTATTGTGCTTTAAGGGAAAGTTTATAAATCAAGTCAGTCTCTCATACAAAAACTTATACACACCTTGCTATGTACTCCTAGCTGCTCTCCCAGTAATGAGACAGCACACTCCTCCTTTTCACCCTGTATTCCCGGGTCCATTCAACCAGCTCCTGTCCACCTCTGTCTTCTCATCTCGCCTCCAGAGAGGAGTTGCCCACATAGTCTCACATGTCTACTTGAGCCAAGGAGCTCACTCCTCACTGGTATCATTTTCTGTCTTATAGTCCAGTCCAATTCTTCTCTGAAGAGTTGGCTTCAGGAATGGTTCCAGTCTTGGGCTAACAGAGGGTTCAGGGGCCATGACCTCCAGGGTCCCTCTAGTCTCAGTCAGACGATTAAGTCTGGTCTTTTTATGAGAATTTGAGGTCTGCATCCCACTGTTCTCCTGCTCCATCAGGGATTCTCTGTTGTGTTCTCTGTCAGGGCTGTCTTTGGTGGTAGCTGAGCACCATCTAGTTCTTCCGGTCTCAGGTTGATGTAGTCTCTGGTTTATGTGGCCCTTTCTGTCACTTGGGGTCATCTTTACCATATGTCTTTGGTGTTCTTGATTCTTCTTTGCTCCAGGTGGGTTGAGGCCAATTGATGCATCTTAGATGGCTGCTTGTTAGCGTTTAAGACCCAACATGCCACTCATCAAAGTGGGACACAGAATGTTTTCTTAATACATTTTGTTATGCCAGTTGACTTAGATGTCTCCTGAAACCATGGTCCCCAAACCCCCATCCCTGCTACCTTGGCCTTTGAAGCCTTCGATTGTGTTCAGGAAACTTCTTTGCTTTTGGTTTAGTCCAGTTGTGCTGATCTTTCCTGTATTGTGTGTTGTGAAGACATTTTTGGTCTCAGAAATTTACCAAAGGACACAAAAAATGGAAAGTTTTCTTTGATGATATCTGTGTAGTTTCATCAAGTATCTTGGTCAAAAGAAATGGGATAACCTCTTCAGAAACTACTCTAAAATATTAGAAGAAACACCTTTATTTTGGAGTGCATATTAGTGTCCTAGGGGTGTCACAAGAAATTACCACAAATCTGGTGGCTTAAAACAACAGAAATTTTTTCTTTCACAGTTCTGGAGGCCAGAAATCCCAAATCAAGTTGTCAGCAGGGTTGATTCCTTCTGGAGGCTCTGAGGAAGAATCTGTTCTGTGCCTCTCTCCTAACTTCTGTTGGCTGTTGGCAGTTCTTGGCGTTCCTTGGCTTGTAGATGCATCACTCCAGTCTCTGCCTCCATCTTCTCATCCCTTCTACTTTGTGTCTGTCTCAAATCTTCTCTTCCTTCTCTTATGAGAACACTAGTCATTGTGTTTAGGACCCACACTAAATCCAGGATGATCTCTCCAAAATCCTAATTTTATCTGCAAAGACCCTATTTCCAAATAAGGTCACATTCACAGGGGGTAGAACTTGGATATATCTTTTGTGGGGGGGAGGGGGGGCACTATTCAACTCACAACAGAGTGGATAACCATCATTTTTTCCCCATTAGACCCACAGCTTCATTTCCTTCATTTTCTCTAAGCCACAAATCAGCTCAGCCCTTTCTTTAGATATACAGCTTTACCAAGTCCTCCCCAATCAGGGAGCTTCTTTTACTTGGCAAGGAGATGAGCATCCCTTGTAATCTACTTTAGCTCAAAGCTTTTGTATGAGAGCATATGTAAGTATTGGTAAAATTCCAGATTTTCAAACTTAGCTTTTGTTCATAAGCAAAATTCTACCTTTCCACAATGTGCCACGTGACCTTCAGCCTGGCTGACTTCATGCTCCCAATGGCAAGTGCTTGCAAATGGGTCCCACTGTATTCAGCAATGAAAAGAAAGCCAAAGGAAAAGTTAGGATCGCTGTACTTTCTTTTCTTGGATATTTTCAATTTAGGCTAGCTTTTTTGAGATAGGTGTAGATTACCAAGAAGCTAAATGAAGTTGAACCTTCATAGTCCCATTCTTGGCCAGGTCTAGTATCTAACAAATTCTATAAACTTCAGGGTCTACAAACCTAGATCAGTCCTTATCTGATATATACATATGGAAACCCTGGTGGTGTAGTGGTTAAGTGCTATGACTGCTAACCAAAGAGCTGGCAGTTCAAATCCACCAGGCACTCCTTGGAAACTCTATGGGGCAGCTCTACTCTGTCCTGTAGGGTCACGATGAGTTGGAATCGACTTGACGGCACTGGGTCTGGGTATATATATATATACATGTATATTTTTTTTTCTCCGCAAAAAGTATGTTCTACATGACAAACTAGGAAGTAGGATAGAAGCACTAAACATGTTATAAGGGCAATTAACATTGATGTCCCATGAAACCATGACCCTAAAACTCCAAACCAAGGAACCAAATCCCATAAGATGTTTGGTTGTACATAAGTAGACTCAGCAGCTATGTTTTTTTTTTTTTGTCATTGTTGTAAATATGTCTACCACACTTTTGGTAACTGAACTTTTTACAGGAGTACAACTTACTGATATCAGTTATAATAATTGACTATGCAACCCAGCCCTTAATCAATGTGATTTTTTCATCACTGTAAACTGAAACTCAGTACTCCGTAAGCAATAACTACCACCACCATCCCCAATCCCTGCCTTTCCCCTCCTTCCCACCCCTGCTAACCATTAATAAACTTTGGTCTGTATACATTTGCTTTTTCCTGACTTTTTATATAAATGAGGCCATATACTATTTGTCCTTTTGTGATTGACTTATTTTACTCAGCATAATGTCCTCAAGCTCCATCCATATTGTAGCATGTGTCAGGGCTTGCAAGTGGCCATCCAAGGCCCAACAATTGGCCTCTATTTGCCTTTAACAACAGAGGAAAGGGGGGAGTCAGGAATAGGAGAAGGAAATGGAATACACTGCTAATTGCCTCCATGAACAACTGCCTCCTTTGCCATGAGACCAGGAGAACTGGATAGTGCCCAGCTACCATTACTGAACATTTCAAGCAACGATTCTATAGAAGAATCCTGATCAAAAGTGGGGAATGCAGAACAGAATTTTAAATTTTCATGAGTCCAGAATTACTGGAGCCATGGAGGTTGGATGAACCCCTGAAACACTTGCCCTGAGATAATCTTTAAACTTTAAACCAAAAATATTCCCTGAAGTCTTCTTCAAAGAATAGTTTAGCTTAACTAGTAAAGAATATCTTCCTTGAGTGTTGTGCTTTTTTAAGATCTACTATATAGGATCAAATTGACAAGAGCAACTTGAAAAATTAGATAGGAACCTTAGGGGGCAGCGAGTTTATATTGAGGGAGGAACAACTTGGAAAAGGCGGGTGAGAATGGTTGCATAACTCAAAGGATGTAATCAGTGTCACTGAATTGTGCGTATAGAAACTGTTGAAGTGGTGTATGTTTTGTTGTGTATACTCTCAACAACAACAAAATTAAATTAAAAAATATGTTTTTAATCGTAATGGCCAGAGTACTTTCTTTTCTACCAGTAGAAATCATTAGATATGGTGGCATAATGATGATAATCTCGCACAATAGTATGCATACTATGCCACACTAGCCTAGTAATTTGACATAAAAAAGAACTTTCAAAGTTCCAGGAAAGAAACTAATATGTCTGTGCCTGGGTGAATATACACCTCCATAGCATTGCATTTACGCTACATCAATATTTCATTTGGTGAAGCACTTTAGATTTGCTGTAGATAATTGTACTTCATGAATTATTCATATGGTTCTTTTCATAAAAGCAATGGAGTTCGTTCCAGGACAGATTAACCTTTATAATGTTTAAGAGCTCAAGCTCACTGATCACACAAACCTGGGCCTACATGCCCTGGTTCTGCCACCTACTAGCTGCGTCACTTCATTTTCCTCATCTCTGAAGTTGGCGTAATTCTAATACCTATCCCTTATTGTTGCTGTGATGATTAAATGAGAGACTGTGTGAACTATGGCAAAGAGTAAGCATTCAAATATGAGCTATTATTGTTTATGGGTAATAAACTCTTTAACTGTAAGAAAGGTCTTTTCCAGATGTTAGCCAAGAAATCTAAATTAGCCTCTGATAATGGAAGTTCCAAATTATTCCAAGCATGGCTAATATTTTCGCTCTGGGGAAACACAAAATAGCTTTGAGAATAATGCAAAAATGTTTAGAGCTATCTGGAAAAAGGGAAAAGGCTTATTCCTTGTTGCTCTGGAAGGCAAAACTAGTAACAATGAAAGCAATTTCCAAGAAAGTAGGTTTAGATTCCATATACGGAATAATTTTCCACCATTTCCCAACACAGAATGGCTATCTGGCAAGCTCACAAGATCTGTTCATACAAAGCCTTGATAAAACAAGGTAAGGAATGTCAAAACACTCCCTTTTCATTAGCCAACACTACTTTATAAATCTAGGTTTTATCACCTATGTAAAACTTTAACTTCACAGTTGATGATTAATTTATTCAAGTTCTTGTTATATTATTGTAAAGTTGGTTTAACTTTGACAATTGAAAGGATAGCTTCACATGGCTTCTTGTTCCTAAACAGGCTTTCATTCAACTTATAGAAATTGTTTGAGTGTACACATTATCCTTAGTTACTTCCTTTAAAAGCAAAATAAATCATTTGAGAGGAATTTCTATAAGTATGTTACTTCCCCTCCAATTTTAACATTGCAACTATGCTTCTAAATCAAAATATGAAAACCAATTAATAAACTCTGGTCCTACACATAGTGAACCTAAGACTTGTTTTTTTTTTTTTTTTTCATTTATTTTTAAACATGATTTTCAAATTGTGTGTGGCTTCAAGTACTATCTCTGGCCTATTTTTATCAATCTATTTCGGTACAGATATCACTGCTTCCGTTTTCCTTCCTGTGTCATCTAGGACACCCTGCTGGAAAGGAATGAGTGAAAATGAACGTTTAAACTGTCTTGATGTTATTAATTACTTTTTCAGATGTTTCATAACAGGAAAGTGGCATGCAATCAACAGTCTAAAATACTAACATCTTCAAGGACATTAGGTTCTCGGTGTTTGTTTAAAATTGTTATGGAAGGGAGTAAAATAGTGCTTTTTTCATAAAAATGTGTCTTTATGTGAAAGGGTGACGTAGTATACGGCATGGACCCTCGCTGAATCTTGGGGTTTTTAGTTGTGGAATAAAATAGCTTTTCCAAGGAGAAGGTAGGTAGAAAGGTTTGTTTCCCTGATGGCCACAGAAAAATTCTGAAAACCATTTATAATCTATGTGTGTCCGTATTTGAGGCTGTGTGTACTGACACAGAACCCTACCAGCTGTCTGCACATGACAGGTGATTCCATCAGACCAGTAAAGGCAAAGCTTATTGGAAGGAAAAGAGAAGCAGCCTAGGGAATTTCCATGTATTTGGATGCTAAATGAGTAAGATTCAAATTTTGTGTTTTGGAGCTATGTAAATCAATTTGTATCTTATTATCATTTTCTATTTTCTGTCTCACAGATATTAAACAGTGTGATTATTCTTAACCCAAATGTTATTTTGAACTTATAAAATATTTACATTTCAGCCTAAATATCGAATGATTTATTTGTTGCTAAGTAAGCAAAGAGAGAGTAAGTAGACAAAGATATAATTTAATCACTATATTGGCTAAGACTGGACAGATGCCCTCTTTTTCATGAGTTGAGTCATGAGAGTTGGCATGCCTATGGCTGCCAGTGAGGGTGGATGGCACTGACAGGCTGAAGACAGAGCAAAGGAAGAAGAAATAGAAGAGAAATAAAGGAAAATGATAAAAGGAGGTCAAGGGAAGCAAGGGAAAAGTCGGGGTTGGGGTGGAGAGGAAAACAAAGGAAGAGAAGAGTTTTCAAAAGATAGAGTGTATGGGCTGCCACCAATAGTAATCGTATAAGTTAGTGATTCATGTATCTTTGCATTTTAGAGCAATGACATTAAAGAAAAAAAGTTGGTGAATATGGGGGACTTTAACCATTTTTTTTTCCATACAAGATTATTAAAAAACTAGAACTCATAATACTCTCTACTCGCCTTTTGTCTCTCTTCTAATGTTTTTCATCGTGCCTGAACTGGTGAATGTTTCATCATAGGTTAGCCCTAGTCTTTCCATGGGATCTACTTGTCTAATATTACCAATATTAGTGAAAAAAATTAATATACTTTTTAAGGACACCTATTCATTCAATTATTCACCCATTCAACTTTCATCAAAGGACTACAATGTGGAAGGAGTTAGAACTGAAGGAGGGGAAAGGAATGTCAGTGGCCCCTTTGAGGGGTTGGTGTCTGGCAGATGAGATGAAAAGGCTTAATACGTGGGTAAGATAGCAAGACTCCTGTGTATTCCGTCCAGCCAGGTCCACGTGTGTAGTTGCCATTTATGTTGTTGAAAAAAGGTATTTGCAACGAAGAAGTTGTTGGTCTTGCAAAATTCTATCGTGTGATCTCCAGCATCATTTCTATCACCAAGGCTATATTTTCCAAGTACCAATCCTTCTTTGTTTCAAGCTTTCACATCCCAATCACCAGCAATTACCAATGCATCCTGATTGCATGCTCCGTCAATTTCAGACTGCAGAAGTTAGTAAAAATCTTCAATTTCTTCACCTTTGGCCTTAGTGATTGCTGTGTAAATTTGAATAATAGTCATATTAACTGGTCTTCCTTGCAGGCATATGGATATTATCCTATCACTGGCAGCATTGTACTTCAGGATAGATCTTGAAGTGTTCTTTTTGATGATGAATGCAACACCATTCCTCTTCAATTCTTCATTCCCAGCATAGCAGATCATATGATTGTCCAATTCAAAATGGCCGATACCAAGCCATTTTCAGCTCACTAATGCCTAGGATATTGATGTTATGCGTTCCATTTCATTTTTGATGACTACCAATTTTCCTAGATTCATACTTCATATATTTCACGTTCCAACTACTAATGGATGTTCACCACTGCTTCTTCTCATTTTGAGTCATGCCACATCAGCAAATGATGGCCCAAAAGCTTGACTCCATCCATGTCATTAAGGTTGACTCTACTTTGAGGAGGCAGTTCTTCCCCAGTTGTCTTTTGAATGCCTTCCAACCTGAGGGGCTCATCTTCCAGCACTGTATCAGACAATGTTCTGCTGCTATTCATAAGGTTTTCACTGGCTAATTTTTTTCAGAAGTAGACTACAGGGTCGTTCTTCCTTGTCTGTCTTATTCTGGAAGCTCAGCTGAAAGCTCTCCCCCATGGATGACTCTGCTGGTACTTGAAATACCAGTGGCATAGCTTCAGCATCACAGCAACGCTCAAGTCTCCACGGTATGACAAACTGATGGATTGACACGGTGGCTGCAACAGTGGGCTCAAGCATAACAACGATCATGAGGATGGCTCAGGACTGGGCAGTGTTACATTCTTTTGTACGTAGGGTCACTATGATACAAAACCAACCTGATGGCACCTAACAACAACTACGAAGGTAGCAAGGATGTCATGGATTGAATTATGTCCCCCCAAAAATGTGTGTATCAATTTGGCTGGGCCATGACTCCCAGTATTGTGTGCTTTTTCTATGTGTTTTAAATCCTGCCTCTATGATGTCAATGAGGGAGGATGGCCAGCGATTGTGTTAGTGAGGTAGGATTCAACCTACAAGGTTGGATTCTGTCTTGAGGCAATCGCTTGAGATATAAAAGAAGCAAGCAGAGAGACAGGGGACATTATAACACCAAGAAAGCAGTGCCAGGAGCAGAGCGCATCCTTTGGACCTGGGGTTCCTGCGCAGAAAAGCTCTTAGTTTGGGGGAAGATTGATGAGAAGGCTGACAGAGAGAGAATGCCTTCCCCTGGACCTGATACCCTGAATTTGGACTTCTAACCCTCTTTACTGTGAGAAAATAAACTTCTTTTTGTTAAAGCCATCCACTTCTGGTATTTCTGTTTAGCAGCACTAGATAACTAAGACAGAATCTGGTACCGAGAGAGTGGGGTGCTGCTCTAACAGATACCTACAATGTGGAAGCGGTTTTGAAGCTGTGAATGGATAGAGTTGCAGCAGTGACAGAGAATCAACAGCAACAGAACCAGGAGACCAGTGAGAGACAGCACTGGGGCCAATCCAGAGAGCAAGAGAGCTGAGTGCCTGTGCGCCGGAGGCTTCCTGGTGGAGTGGGGTGCCTCTAGGCACTTATCAGTGGAGCTACAGAGCTTTGGAACACTTGCCCCAGCAGGGCAGATGCTGGTGTGAGGCCAGAGGAGCTGAGAGGCCAAGAAACCAGGAAGCAGAAGCTTAAGAGAACACAAGAAGCTGAGGTGCCTCAGTCTCAAAAGGCATGCCCACAGCTTCAGGGGTTTCAAAGGGTGGATCCATGGCCTCTGGTGTTTCTAAGAGTGACATTGCCACTCAAATGGAAGAGGAGAATTGTGCCCCTAAAGCGGAGGGAGCAGAGTTGCTGTCCCACTGGGCCTGGAAGGCAGAGGTGAAGCCCAGGGCTGAGGGGCCTCCAGTCAGAATCTGGAGAGTGTGGCCAATACCTAGAGTCTGGAGGGCAGAGCTATTGTGTAAATGGTCTCAGAGAACAGAGGGTTATTTTCAAAGCCTTGAGCGGTGATGTAATGTGTTCTGTTGACATTCTTGGTACCTGTTATCCCTTCTTTTCCTCCAGTTTCTCCCATTTGTAGTGGAAATATCTAGCTTGTGCCTGTTCTGCCATTGTACTTTTGGAAGCAGATAATTTGTATTCTAGATTTCACGGAAGAAGAGGAATTTTCAGATTTTGGACTTAAGACTTTTGCTATGATATGATGGGGTGAATATGTTCTGCATGTTGCAAGGATGTGATTTTTTGGGGGCCAAAGGGTATAACATCATGGATTGAATTATGTCCTCCCAAAAATGTATGTATCAGTTTGGCTGGGCCATGATTCCTGGTATTGTGTGATTTTCCTATATGTTCTAAATCCTGCCTCTATGATGTTAATGAGGGAAGATGGGCAGCTGTTGTGTTAGTGAGGCAGGAGTCAACCTACAAGATTGGATTGTGTCTTGAGCCAATCTCTTGAGATATAAAAGAAGTGAGCAGAGAAACAGGGCAACCTTATACCACCAAACAAAGCAGTGCCAGGAGCAGAGTGTGTCTTTTGGACCTGGGAGTCCTGCACAGAGAAGCTCTTAGTCAGGGGGAAGATTGATGAGAAGGCCAACAGAGAGAGAAAGCCTTCCCCTGGAGCTGACACTCTGAATTTAGACTTTTAACCCACTTTACTGTGAGAAAATAAACTTCTCTTTGTTAAAGCCATCCACTTGTGGTATTTCAGTTATAGTAGCACTAGATAACTAAGACAAAGGTCATTCAATGATCTACTTAAAAGTTTGGAACTAGCTGTTTGCGTGGAGACCCAGTGAAGGTTTTTAAGCCCCCCACCCACCCCAACCCCAGTGCCGTCCAGTCAATTTCCAACTCATTGCGACCCTATAGGACAAAGTAGAACTGCCCCGTAGAGTTTCCAAGGAGCGCCTGCCGGATTTGAACTGCTGACCCTTTGGTTAGCAGCCGTAGCACTTAACCACTACGCCACCAGGGTTTCCCATTTTTAAGCCCAGAGAGACGTTATTAAGACTCTGCTTGGGTATGATAATAATGTGCAGAATAATTTGGAGAAGGAGACAATGGGATGAGCTAAAAGGGCTATTTTAATAGTAGAGCTAAGACATGATCCTTAGCCCAACTTGTGGTGGGCGATGGAGTACAAAGGAGACAGCAGGTAGAACCCTATGGAGGTGAAAATGGAAAGGTTCTGCAGCTAATTATGGACAGAGAGGAGGAAAATATAATACCTGGCCCTTTTTCAGGAAGGCTTTTGCAACTGAGAGCTCAATGTAGATACGAAAGAGAGGAAATTTTTAAAAACACGTTTTAGATCCCTGAAGAGTGTTTAAGTATGAATAAATTACTTATTTTTCATGATCATTTTAAATAATGGAAAAAAAAACGTAATTACGGATTGAAAACTTGTTTATGAGGAATTTTAGCTAGATCAATAGGTCGGTCATAAAGGTAACATTTAACAATAACAACAGCAAACACTAGGAGAGTAGAAGAGAATAAAGGTTTTTCAGAGGAGGAGGAACAGAAACCTTTTTTGTAGTTTTCATAAATTCTTAGTTTGTTTCTTAATCTACAAACAAGGGGGAGAATAGCATGGTGGTTAAAAGGAATGTAATTTACTCTGAAATTCTATTTAAATCCAACTTCTGGCACTTAGACAACTTACTTAGCATATCTCTCAACTTCACTTTCTTTATACTATATAAGATGCAGATAATAATGACACCTGTCTTGCAGGGTGTGTGTGTGTGTGCATGCGCGAGCACACGTGTGACAGAGAGGAGAAAGGGAGAAGGGAGAAGTGAATTGGATGAAATACTTAAAGCCCTTGGCACAGTGCCTGGCATGTTGTAAGTAGGTACTCAATAAATGGTAGGTACTATTTTTATTCACAGCAGTAACATTTGACAGATCTGTGGTAGATGCGTCTTTTGGGTCCTGAAGGGTATTTTGATACAGCAAGAGGTAAATTAGGCATTGGCTTTTAGATGAATGAAGAAGCCATTACAGAGCACACAGTCATTTTTTAACTGAATACAAGAGGTAAAGACTTTCTTGTCAGCTGCATTGCAGTTTTGCCTCAGGTTCACTGGTTTTTGCCAGTTTTAACGCTGAAGGTGAAGGGGTTAAGAAATGCCCTTACTCCTGTCGCTTGAAGTAGAGATTATCAGATGGAAACAGGAATTGGAAAAAAAAAAAAGGCTCTACAGTAGCCTTTTGTTTCCTAACCAAGACTGCTTGTATCTATATTAATGATTTGAGAACACAGTTCGGTAGTGTAATATCACAATAACAAATGGCGGGGGGAGCAACAAACAGCTCCCTGCCTCCAGCGTGGACTGCAACAGCTCAGGCTGGAATTGCCCACGGTTTAAACAATACCCTGAGTCACAGCTTCTAATTGGAGAGCCGGGCAGCCCTTCATGGGAGAGACCCCGCCCTCCCTGTGTGAATCGCCGTCCTAGGGAGGAGGAGCTGGCGGACGCTAATGAGCGGAGTTGCCTGGCGAGACAGGAACTTCATTCCCTTTCTCTGTGTCGGCATCGCAGAAAATTATGCCCCTTCTCTCACCATGAACTGGCTCTCCAATTCGCAGGGAGTTGTGCTGACTGCCTACCACCCCAGCGGCAAGGACCAGGCCGTAGGGGGCACCCATGCCAAGGGAGGGGAGGAAGCCACCTCCAGGTAAGCCCTGGCATTGGAACGCCAAAACAAAACAAAACCTTCTTACATGCCCCAGGAAAAAAGTAACAGGGAAGTTGGTCTGGGGAGAAAGGAACAATAGGGGCACATAGAGCCTAAACTCCAGCAGCTGCAGAAATGTGTAGCATGGGTTTTACGTGCTTTTGGTCTCACCCCTTCCAGGTCTGAAATAGCCCATATGGTTACTGGGGAAGGCGGGGAATAACGAACTGGAGGTATGGCTATCAGACTTGTTGCTTAGCAGGTGCAGGTGCAAATGCTGAAAGATCAAATGACTATATTTGAAACACTTCCTAAGAGGTGGAATTCTTGAATGGGCTCAGGACACAGTAATTGGAACTGTTAGTTGGAAAAGTCTGCCAAAACGCAGGGAGGCGGCTCACTGTATGAGCTGTTGTTGTTGGAGTGGTGTTTTTTTTTTTTTTCTTTCTTCCTTCTTGCTGAAAGGAAACCTCTTAGGGAAAAAGCTCAAGACACTGGCCTGTGGCAGTATGTTTCACAATCTTTTGTGTATGTGGAATTTTTTTCAGGCTTTCAAAAAGGAGTTTTGGTAAGGAGGTAGTATTCGGCTGCCCGAGTGAAAGGTGGTTAATGTTAAATCGTTTTATAGGCGCAGAGGGCAAATGTTCTATAGGCAACTGAGGCGCAAAGAGTACCTTTCTCTCTCTCTGTACTTTGCTCTGTTTTCCAAGGGCTTTTTTCCCTTTCTTTCTGTCCTTGATGATATTGCCACTAGCAGAACATTTTTACCTCCAGTCTTAGATATAAACTGTAAATATTGGCCTGGAAGCTTAGGAAAGCAAATGCTAACCTAAGAGCCTAGGACCCTAGTTCTCAGTGAGCGCGCGCATTTCCTCCTTGATGTTTAATGTGATAATAAAGCCTCCTTTGTTCTGATGTGACTTATGTCTTGCCTTAAGCTGAGATAGATAATGCCCTCTTTCACTTTGTTTTAAAAATCCCCAAATACGGGGGAGGGTAAAAATCAAAGGAACGACTGTAATACTCTGTGTTAGACCCTCTGGATGACCTGAACTGTTTTCTCACATAGCAACCTTAGCATGTATTCCATTGACTTGATTCATTTCCAGAGATAAAAGTGAATTGTTACTTGTTCTCTAGCTGTGCTAGCATTTTACATGCTGTTCTTTAAAGGAGAATTAGCATGTTTTCTGTGAAAAATCATAGTGTTTTCATCCGTTTTTCTGTAGATCAAGTAATATATTAGTAACCCTTTAGGAGTATGGAGCCTGAAACAGCAACCTCATAACTTGATTTCCAAGGGCAGTCACAGTACTGCCAGAATTATGCAAACTCAGCACATTCTCAAATGACTTTAGGCTAGGGTGGCCTGAGGATCTGAATCTTGGGTCTTAGATAGTAAGAATTTGAAGGAACATTAGGAACTTTTAGTCCAAACCTCTCATTTTCACCTTGAAGGTCTTAAACCCTGGGGATTAAATTGTTGCAAGGTCTGTAGTTCTCTAGGCCTGGAGGTTCCTCATCCTGTGTTTGCAGGTCTGCAGCTTGTTATGGGTGTCCTATACTTGAGTGGATTGAGAGAACAAAAGAGAGGAACAGATCCTTCTCAACCCATGCTAAAACATGTTAAAAGGGGCAGGGCTGGCAGCTGCCCACACAGTGCTCTCTATGGGGACTGTAGCATCAGGTATGCTCCCAAATGCTGCCCGTTCCCCACCAGCTGCCATATTGCTTGCACATAAAAGCAGTTGCCTTGGAGTCAATTAAGACTCATGGCGGCCTACGTGTGTCAGAGTAGAGCTGTGCACCACAGAGCTTTCAGTGGCTGATTTTTTGTAAGTAGATCGCCGCCAGGCTTTTCTTCTGAAGTGCCTCTGGGTAAACTTCACCCTAACCACCTTTCAGTAGCAGCCTAGCACGTTAACCCTTTGCATCACCCAGGGACTCCATCCTAGGGACAGAGTTATTTTATTTGACTGAACAAGATGGGAGCCTGGCTTGAAGGCTGGGAGGGAAGGCAAGAAGAGTGAGGAGGGGCAGTGTTCTCGTTAGCTTTTAGCCTTACAAAACCCAAGCCCATTGCCATCCAGCTTACGGTGACTGTATAGGACAGAGTAGAACTGCCCCATAGGGTTTACAAGGCTGTAAATCTTTATAGAAGTAGACTGCCACATCTTTCTCTTGTGGAACGGCTGGTGGGTTCAAACCATCAGGCTTTCTTGGTTAGCGGTCAACTGCCTAACCACTTTTTTACCCTTAAGCATGGACTAATTTATCAGATAAGCTTATCATTACTTTGGGAGGAACCTTGTTTAGACTTGAAGGGTTGAGATACTGGAAACAGGTTGGATGGAAGGAGGAGAGGTTTGAGAGTCAGATGAGGTGGGTAATAACCAAATAATCATGGTGATGGGAGAGGGGTGGCCGTGGTACAAAGGGCTTTGACTCGGGTTGGATTGGTCAGCTGGTACTTAAGCTTTTGGGCGGTGGCTGCTCCAAAGTGCAAGGTGATGGTTGATGCCTTTTTTAGAAAGCTCTTAATGCAAAAACAAAACAAAACGAACAAAACTCTTAAAAGAGGCAAAGTTAGATACCTGGGCTCCCTCTGCCTGTTTAAAAGTGGCCAGAGAAAGTGCAGAAGTCTAATTTTGCTTATCATAAGGTTTTGTGTTTTCTAAGTAATATGTACTTTGATGAACTATTTACTCAAACATTTAGTTCAATAAGATTAATATATGTATCATGCCTTTTAAAAAGTGTGAAGGACTGTGTATATGATTTAAAGCACGCATAGAAAGTGTTTATGATTTTTAGCCTTGCCTGTCCAAGTCCTTTTTGTTGTTTTGGTCTTTTGAACAGCTGGAATTTTAGGGAATTAATATTTTCATAAGTAATCCGTTAAAGTTCCCTTTATTCCATTCCATTATCCCTCTTTATCAAGACACATTCATTGAATGCCAGATTAAGGAATTCCCCCCTGCCCCACTCCTGGTTAGAGCATCTCAGATATTTGAGGAATTCTATTTCCATTTTTTTTGGGGGGTGGGTAGGTAAGGTTACCTTCTCAACACATCAGGATTTAAAGAAATAATATTAACTTTAGTTGTTGACTGACTTGTACACAGCCAAATGTTCCTAAAGGAAATAACTTTTTCTCTGAGTAGCTGTATTTATAAGGGTTTATTTACATGTTAATTTTCAAATGGATTTCTTAATATTCCTTTTGAAAAGCAGTTTTTCAAAGAATACTGTGTTTTATCTATTCTTATTGTTATCTCTTGATTTTGCCATTATTTTAAGAAATATCATTCTGATGGTTTTGTATCTTTTTTTTTCTCTTTTGGTAAATGTTAACTTCAAATGAAATTTCCCTTTCTCTTAGATCTTTTCATTCTATAACCCAGCTACCTGGGTGAGATATTTTTTGTCTTCTATGAATAAATTAACAGTTTCAGTGTGTAAGTTCTTGTTTTGTTGATCCCATTTGCCTTTGGTATTGGGTAAACAGAGCCAAGAGGGAACCAAGAAGCACCATGACCTGTTGACATAGCCTTAAATCTCTGGGCTTTCAAGTTAGTCTGCCTGCCTTCACATCTTGTTTTCCAGTGTGACCTTGGACGATTTACCTCTCTGTCAGTTGAGCTTCATAA
This sequence comes from Elephas maximus indicus, assembly GCF_024166365.1. NCBI lineage: Eukaryota > Metazoa > Chordata > Mammalia > Proboscidea > Elephantidae > Elephas > Elephas maximus. The sequence continues at coordinate 198,278,606 of NC_064819.1, read as the reverse complement.
TAGTACTTACCTCATTGGGAGGATTAAGTGGGATGATCCATGCAAAGCCCATAGAACAGTGCCTGGTTCATAGTTAGCTGTTGCTTTCCTAAACATTAGATAAAGAAATTACTGATCTTTATAGTATATTCTTCCTAGTTTCAGGAGCATTTTCATCAATATAATTTTTTATTTGTTAAGAAATATGGCCAAACTCCATGTATTTAGAAGTACTGTAACTCAAAATTCACCATAATGTAAAAGTTCAAGCCTTTGAAGTTTGAAAGACCTTGGAATGTTCTTTTGGTCCATGGCAACATTTATGATTTGAGTTAGTGACAGCAGCATATAGCAGACCTGCCCAGGGGTAGTGATGGGCCAAGCTAAGGTCTATAAACACGTGCTTTTATGGCAAGAAGGAATGTGGGTGGGTCCTTTTTGGCAGACAGATTGGTTGCTGCCTCCATGCTTCCTCCTCTTCCATTCAGAGCTTCTACTGTCCAGTGTGTCTAAAGGAAGAGGGCTGGCATCTTCCCAGACTTAGCTTAGCTCTAGACTTTTCCAAGTCTCACTCATCAGTTCTATGAATTCAGTCATTCCACATGTAATTATTGAGCTCTGGGTTTACTATGTATCAGGAGTCCTTGAATGGTTTACTCACCTGCTAAGAAAGAAAGGCCTGGCAGTCTACTTCTAAAAAATCAGCCATTGAAAACCCTATGGAGCCCAGGTCTACTCTGACACACACGGGGTTAGCCTGAGTCAGAGTTGACTTGATGGCAACTGGGTTGGTACTGTGGGTCAGGTAGTTTTCCAGGTGCTGGCGCTATGGTGAGGAACAAAACAGATACCTGTGTTTATCTGGGGTTGGGGGGGAGGGTGGTTGGGGGGGTGCTGCAGAGTGGAAAATAAAGACCTGAAGCAGGTGAGGGGAGTGAGCCGCACAGATACCTCGGGGAAAGATTTAGGGGAAGAGCTTTTCAGGCAGAGTGAACAAGTAGGGAGTATAGAAGCCTTTAGCTTAGATCAAGCCACGGAAGAGCAAAGAGGTCTGCCAGGTAGGAGGAAACAAGGTTGGGCAGGCAGATCTGCTAACATTGCAGATCATTTGAGAACTTGGTTTTTACTCAAAATGAGATGAGAAGCCATTGGGGAGGGTTTTGAACATAGGAGGAACAGAGCAGGTTTAGGTTTAAAAAGTCGCTCTGATTGCTGCATTGGTACGGACTTTAGACATTTACTCAGGGGGTTAAGGCAATGGTGACTTGGACTCAGGTATTAGTAGTTATGATAGTAGAGATGGCAAGCCGTGAAATAATTTGTAATTACCCAGAAACCCAGTGCCTTCGAGTTGATTCCGACTCATAGCGACCCTACAGGACAGAGTAGAACCGCCCCATAGAGTTTCCAAGGAGCACCTGGTGGATTCGAACTGCTGGCCCTTTGGTTTGCGGCGGTAGCACTTAACCACTATGCCACCAGGGTTTCCCAATTAGACCAAAAAAAAAAAAAAAACCCAAAACAAAAAAAACAATCCGATTACCATTGAGTCAATTCTGGCTGAGAGCGACCCTGCAGGACAGAGTAGAACTGCCTCCTTATAGAGTTTCCAAGGAGCACCTTGTGGATTCAAACTGCCGACCCTTTGGATAGCAGCCGTAGCACTTAACCATTTCCTGATGCTTGTGAGATATGAGCAAATGAGATTAGTTAAACATGATTGCATGGTTTTTGGCCTAAACAATTTGTGAGGATAACATTGCCATTTATGTAACTGGGGAAGATTTCCAAAAGTGCAAGTGGTGGGGGGTGGATGGTGGGTAGACATGAGCTTAAGCAAAGTTTTGGGCATACAACTCAGAAACATATTTTTAAGAGCGGCATTTACGGAGGGACATGATTGTCTTTCTTGATGAGGTTAGCGTTTTTACATGAATCACGTAGCATTAAAAAAAAACTTATATACTCTCTCATTAATAGTTTTTTCCTTCCAAATTTGTGTATTTTCTGAAATTATGTACTTTTTTTCATGAAGGGAGGAATAGTAGTGATTTTTACAGCATGGCTCTGTAATATGTGAAGTAACATTTCCTTTTATTTTCCCTAACTTTGCTTTGAAGGCATGGTTCCTCATTCTAATTTTGTAGAGTTTAGTGATGACCAAATACATTTTTTATGCTGTCCATATGGGTAGTTGTTGCTAGATTAATCTAGTCCCTTGATTTCCTGATATAAATACTTTTTGTAAAACTTTTTTTTTTTTTACTGTGTTGATTTTTAGAAGCCTATCTACAATTTTCTCTGGAATTATTAAAAGATCACCCAGTATTCCACCTGGTCAGGTCTTCATTTAGAGGTAGGGTGGGTGATATGTTCTTTTTAATTGACCTCATCTGTGAGGGTTGTGATTTTCATGGGTCTGTTTAAAGTTATCTTTGTGGAATTTATGCTAGGCTTATACCTTGCAAATAGAAGGATTTATCGACAAGAAAAAAGAGCCTCCCCGACCAAAAAAAAAAAAAAAAAACCACAAAAACCTGCTGAAAACTTCGTTTTCAGGGGCATATGTAACTACCTCTTTTCACAGTACTAACGTACCATGCACAGTTGTTTGTCGTTATTCCTTTTATGTGTTATGTTCTTAGTACTTACCAGACTTTAACAGTGTTGCTGCAAAATGAGCTCCCCAAAACTGACATAATCACATGATTGCTATTGGTCTGTGTGGCACTTAGGCTTAAATACCCAACACACACTGCTGTTGAGTTTGTTCCAAATCATAGCAACCCCGGAAGATTTCCAGTGCTGTAAATCTTTACATAAGCAGACTGTGACATCTTTCTCTGGAGGAGCTGCTGGTGGTTTTGAACTGCCAACCTTTTGGTTAGCAGTTGAGTGCTTTAACCACTGTACCACCAGGTATTTAATAATTGGTCCATCAAGATGAATTATCTTTTCTTACTCTTGTTTGGACTTCCCCTCTAGCTGTAAACATCAGTGTCATTCACACATTAGAAGCCAATGTCACACTTGCTAGAGGTGGAAGTCCCCTGTGCTTCATGCTCATGCATCTGTGGGTCTCACTCCCTGTGGCTGCCTTTTCTCTCCTGCCTCTTCTTGACTTGTCTCTGCTCAAGAGTCCTGGAAGCCTCTCTTCTTGTCACCCTAATGGGATTACTGTGAGAGATCTCAGAACTGCAGAAACTCGAAGGTTTAGCTTGTGAGGTGGTGGTGATGGTGATGGTTAACTGCATGATCCCCACCCTTGGTTTGGGGAAGAACGTGTGTTAGACTAGGCGTGATGACAACCCTTCTCTGAACTCTCCGCCTCTAGGTGATTCCTGTCCTGAAACATACATAATGGATCCAAACCTTTCATTTTGTATAAGTACCTTGGGATGGAATGGTTTGCTGTAAAAGTCTTAGTTTTTTCTTTTGAGAAGAGGAGATAGTGAGAAGAAACATTATTTGGGAGTGGGGATGGGTAAAGGTGTTGAACTGGAGTGGGGCAGAGGGGGCAGAAAGAATGTCTGGATAATTCTGAAGACATATTTTTTTGACTTCTCTGTTTGCTCTGAGCTGGTCAAGTTTATCCTCTTTGTAAGAGGTAAACAGAAGTCGTGGTGACTGGTGCTTAGTTGGAAATCCTGGTGGCGTAGTGGTTAAGAGCTATGGCTGCTAACCAAAAGGTTGGCAGTTTGAATCCACCAGGTGTTCCTTGCAAACTCTATGGGGCAAGTTCTACTCTCCCCTATAGGGTCGTTATGAGTTGGAATCAACTCGGTGGCAGTGGGTTTGTTTGTTTTTTTTTTTTTTCGGTTCGATGCCTAGTTACTAGTTACACTGTGGATCCCATCTGGAGTCTTTTCCGTAACTACGTCCACTATATATTTGAATTTCTATGTTGAAAGTGAGTGTGAAACATCATCTCCTTTTCACATCCTATTTGGGGAATTGCTTTTTGGCTGTAAAGAACACTTAAGTTTCTTTAGGGAAATGAGGCTTATGGTAGGGATCTGGGTAGACTGGAACCGAATCAGAAAGCCTTAGGGCCAGGAAGTACCTCCAGTCTTCTTCCTTCAGAGACTGTTTGCATGGTGTCACTCATGGAATGTCTGCTCTCTCTATGAGACTGTTGTATTCTTTTCTACCCATAGGCATTATTGTTTCATCATTTCAGCTTGCACATGGCTCCCAGTGGATGCCCCAGCTCTCTTGCTCTGTCATCTTGCATTTCATAGCTAACTGACCCATCCCTCTGGTTCCTAATTTCAAATTTTTCAAAGGGGATCTGGTTGGCCGAGGTAATCTGTTTGAGCAGACCATGGTAGAGCCCCAAGAAGCCTATAAATTATCTGTCTTGGGGTCTTTTTAGAGAAATAGGCTCTGTGATTAGAGCGGATTCCTGTAGAGGAGGTGTGGCATCCTTGCTAAGATGTTTAGGACATGATACCTTTATCTGTTTCCTCATCCATAAAATTGGCCTAACAGTGTCCTTCTGCTTCATAAGGTTTATTATTAAAGATCAAATGTGTAGTTTTCTAGAGTACTTAAAATATATACAGATAAGGAATGTCATTATTAAATCCTCTTCTATACAATATCTTAAAATTTCCCCAGACATTTTCCTTAAGCAGAGTTGTCATATTGATCTTTTGATTTAATTTGCATTTGATTATTTAGTACATATTAGGCTGTGAGTTCCTTGAGAGTACTGACTTTGCCTTTTTATTTTTGTCTTATTACACCTAGGCCTTAGCAAAGGGCTCGGCCCACTCTAGGCAGTTAATAAAATTTGATGAATGAATGAGTGTGAGAAGGAGTAGGGTCTTATGCTTATGCGCTTAGATTTTGGAGCCAGGCTGCCTGAGTTAGGGTTCTAGCTCTGTTGTTCAGTAGCCGTGTGTAAACTTGGGCAAGTTACTTAACATCTCAGGACCTTAGTTTTTTCTTTTTTCTTCTGCAAAATGGGGACAACAGTACTTACCTCACAGTGCTATTATGAGCTATTAAATGAATTAATGTATGTAATGTACTAGAATTTGGTGCCAATGATTTAGTGCTCAGCTGCTGGTTGAAAAGTCGACAGTTGAAACCACCAGCTGCTCAACGGGAGAAAGACATGGCAGTCTGCTTCAGTCTGTTCCCGTAAAGATTACAGCCTGGGAAATCCCGGGGGCCAGTTCTACTCTGTCCTGTAGGGCTGTTAGGAGTTGGGATAGACTTGGCAGCGACGGGTTTGGTTCTTTGGTTTTTAATATGGTTAGAAGAGTACTTCGCATGAAGATAGGAAAATATATTTTCTATGATGATGAAAGGCAATCAAAGACTGTCACCTGTTGGTGAATTAATTCAGAAGTAGTATTAGAAAGCATTTTTGAGATTAATTTGTAAAAGAATGTTTGCTTTAGTACCTGTGTAGTATATAATTTCTTTATTAAAAACTAACATTTGGGGAAATAAGTTAAAAATACCTCAGATTATTATTTATTTTAGTAACAATAAAAAAAAAATACTAAAACATAAATCTTAGAAAAGGCTGAAAGACACTGAACGCTCGTTAGACCCAGGTGACTGTTTTGAATACCTTTGGAGTTTAGTTTGGACAGATGTAAATTTGTAAATCATTTGTACTCTTACGAAAAATCATCTGGTGTAGAGGAAGGAAAAGTAATTTGTACGTGTTCTTCAAAGAGCAAATAGACCTCCGATTACTGGAAGACTTGAGGGTGAAAATATATCATTGTGGGTCTAGTAAAGTATTTCAGAAAATAATTTTTGCCTTTTTTCCCCTCTAAAATATATTTATGTATCTTATGGACAACTATTGATCTCACAGACATGAATTTGTTTCATGAGACAGAGCTAAGCTGAAGATATGATGTCCATAGTACAGATCTGGGAGGATGTGTTCTCTCACCCAGTTCACTTTGAGCTGACTCCTTGCTTGGAGTAATTGCCCTCCATCCCTTCCCACTTACTGTAAACTTTTTTTTTGTAAACTGTTCTGTTAGTTTTTCTCTTCATCTGCATCATACAGAATACATTTACTTTAAATGCCTACTGTGCATTAGTCCCTATGCTAGGAAATGGCTGACTGTGTCCCTACTCTATCCTCTTAAAACTTTCGCAAATCCCTCCCTGAACCTGCATTCCGCGTTTCAACAATCCCTGTCGCTGCTGCTTACAAATAGCTCACAGGAGCAGGCTGCTTTGCTTTTACCTCTAAGAGACTGGGAAACCCTGGTGGAGTAGTGGTTAAGAGCTATGGTTGCTAACCAAAAGCGCAGCAGTTCAAATCCACCAGGTGCTCCTTGGAAACTCTATGGGGCAATTCTACTCTATCCTATAGGGTCACTATGAATTGACTCAATGGCAACCGGTTTGGTTTTTCTAAGAGACTGGAGAGTTTTTGATGGAAGTGGAAGAAACTAGAGGATGAGCTGAGATGGTGAACTGGAGGATGGGGAGAGACAAGTGCCAATTAAAAGTGCAGAAGTCTTTTTCCATAGGGGAAAAATGGTGTAAATGTTATTGAAATACCGTAATGCTGTAAATTCTCCAATTTGGTCATATTTTGGGTTAAAAAGATTTCTTCTAACTGCCCAGAAACTTTTCACTAACTGTTTACTTGCAGCATTGTTGCTATGGGAAAGTATTGAGTTCCCAGCAACAGGTTCAGAAATAAATTTTTCAGACCCAAATAAAATCCTCAGCTAAATTGGGGATTATGGATTCATGTTTCTTTGTTGCCTGTCAGGACCATTGTTCACTGATAAATAAAAGTGCTGTGTTTTTCCAGTCTTTACTTTTATTTTGGAGTCCTTGGGTGATGCAAATTGTTAATACAACTGTGGCTGTCAACTGAAAGGTTGGTGGTTAGAGTCCACTTAGAGGCACCTCAGAAGAAATCCCTGGTGATCTACTTCCAAAAAAATCAACCATGGAAAACCATATGGAGCACAGCTCTGCTCTGACACACGTGGGGCGGCCATGAGTGACCACCAAGTCTAGGGCAACCGGTGGTTGTATCTTAGTATATAGCACCGTGTCCTTCCCAAGATCCTCGGTAGCTCTGTATGCCCCAGTAACCATGTTTTTCCATGTCTTCTAAACGTGCCTGTTTTCCATTAGGAATTATGTATTTGTTTAAATTTGTCATTTATTTTGGAAGATTAGAAAGGCGGAAATTGACATATGCTCTCGTGATTACAGTTGAATCAGATTAGAGCCATGTAATTTAATTAATTTACTGTGAGAAATGCTTTAACACCACGCCGTTGTAAAACTAGAACTGTGTAGAAAAATATGGGAATTCACAAGAGCCACAATTTCAAATTTGGGGGGATTCAGCCATAGAAACCTAGTTTGCTTCTTAATGGGAGTGTTGCTGTTATATACCATCTATATTTTGAAGAAAATAGTAAAAAATATATATTGTTGACAAACAACATAAAATTTAAATACTGCCTAGAAAGTGATTTGGGTAACTGAGAAGGGTATTCAAAACCAAAAAACAAACCCACTATTGTTGAGTCAGCTCTGACTCATGGCGACCCTGTAGGACAGACAGATCTGCCACATAACGTTGCCAAGGTTGTAAATCCTTGTGGAAGCAGACTGCCACACGTTTCTCCCATGGAGTGGCTGGCGGGCTTGAACCACTGACCTTTCGATTTATAGCCGAGTGCTTCAACTTCTGTAACACCAGGGCTACTAGAAATGTATTAAGGATGTATAAATATGGAATAGCTTAAATTTGATTATTAAAAACTCTTAATATGTTATTTAGCTAAATAACTGTGGGGATATGGTGGTCCTTACTGGGTATAAATAAGACTAGAATAAAAATAAATGTTTCTGCTCTGAACGAGCTTGCCATGTAATTCAAATGGACTCTAAAGTAACTTTTTCAATATTACATTTAGAAAGCCTTGGTTGGCATAGATCTCTCTTTTGCTTGTATAAAACATCAGAATAATTTGTTGCTGAGTAATTGAGATTTGGTTTGAGTAATAAAAGGTAAGTTGGCTACTGAATGTTGGAAGGAACTTGGGCTATTTATAGGTGGTCTAGAAACATGTAACTTGATCAACTTATTCTATAATTAATGTTTTTACTAGAGTTACTAAGTATGTGCCTGTTCATTTATCTCTGGCCCAAATAACGTGGTCAATTTCTGAACGCTAAGGTCCCTCATTGATAGAAGAGGTTATCTGGGTAAGACTAGAAGTAAAATTACGATTGTAAGGATGGCTCAGGACTGGGCAGTGTTTCGTTCTGTTGTGCGTAGGGTCGATATGAATCGGAACCGACTCGACGGCACCTAACAAGAAGAAGAAGAAGAAGTAAATTTGTGTAGTGCCTCTTTTTCAATCATTGATTTTTTAAAATTATGATATATATTAGTATATCCAGAGTAAAATTCTTTTGAATTATCGCATCTTTGAAGCATGCTATATTATAGTGTAGATCATCACACTGGATATATTTAGGTAATTATATCCCTTTGTTCTTCATTTCTTAGAGCAAGTTTTATATATTGAAAAATCAATAGAGTCCTGGCAGGCAATATGATAAATGAGTAAAGTGGATGACTGGGAAGTGCAGGCTTCAGAAAAATTTAGGTTTTGGTTGAAAATGTTAGCTAAAATTTTTAAAACACACTGAGTAAGCCAAACAGACAGTGAGCCCTGGTGGCACAAATGATTAAGTTCCTGGCTGCTAACTGAACGGTTGGTAGTTCAAACCCATCCCGCTGCACTCTGGGAGAAGGACCTGGCAATCTACTTTTGTAAAGATTACAGCCAAGAAAACCTGGGCTGTAATCTTTACAAAAAATGGGGCAATTCTGCCCTGTCACATGGGGTCCCTTTGAGTTGAAATTGACTCGACAGCACCTAACAACAATGGCAAGCCAAACAAAACCTGCGTGTAGGTTGGACCTGGCCCAGGCACCGCCATTTTGTGACCCCTAGCATGAAGTACAAAGTTGTTGTTTCAGTTCATCTATTGCCATGTAATATACCATCTCAAAACTGAGTGGCTTAAATAATTTTCTCTCATGAATTTGAGGAATCGTGATCAAGTTCTTCCTTAGGGTTCTTCAAGCTAGATGGGCTGAGCCTGGTCAGTTGTCTTTTTTGCCTCAGCCACTCCATGTGGCTAGCTGAGGCTTCCTCATATCATGGCAGTATCAGAGGAGTCAGAGTTCTTGTGTGGCTGGCTTATCCCAGAGTGAGCATTCCAAGAGGTCTAGGTAGAAGCTGCAAGGCTTCTTTCTTATGTATGGCCTAGCGTCAGAAGTTACTCAGCATCACTTCGGATGTTCTATTGGCCATTCAATCATAGGTCATCTCATATTCAAGAGGTGGCCAGCTTGGAAGGTGTTGATAGTGGCCATCTTTGGCAACATGCTGCCGAAGTTATAACCATCTCTCTGTACCTGGCCCTACCTGGCTTTCTTTGTCTTTTTGCCTACTGCTTTTATATAGACTCCTCTGTTCCTTGGTGCTTGACTTTACAATTCTGGATCGGTGTACACGTATCCTGCGTGCATTAATCCTGCAGCCTTGTTTTGGAAGGTCAGCCTATATTGAGGAAGTTTTTCTACCCCTCAAGAATATAAATGCCTCAAGCAGAGGCCTAGTGTTAATTTTTTATTTATCCTAAGTGCTAAGATGGATTCAGAGGCCTAGTGTTAATTTTTTATTTATTCTAAGTGCTAAGATGGATTCAAGTGCTTCACACATAGTCAGAGCACAATTGTGTTTGTTAATGATTGATACGTGATATTTTAGAAGGGTTGGGTTTTGATCATTTGCAGGACGGTATGTGGTAGAGGCTTATTCTTCTAGTCAAAAAATTATGCTTAACTCTGACAAAACATCTTCAAAAAGGGGTCTAAAATTGCTTGTAGGCATAAATGTCAGTTTGAAGTTGGGAAGAATAGAATACTGAAAAATGAGTTACTCCTTGTAAAGAACGTGGCAGGGTCTAGCAATCGCTGATTTTTCAGAAGTAGATTGTCAGCCTTTTCATCTAAGGGACCTCTTGGTTCCTATGAAATGTCAGGTAGCTAGCTATTTTGTGTGATATAATAAATTAAGCAATTCCCTCCATTTGATGGCAGCAGTGTTATTAAAGGCTGTTTGTTTATATCCAGTAATACTTATTCTAAGGGACCATTGGACACCGATGTAGTATTTTAGAATACATAATATTTTGAGACCACATATTATACATGGAAAAGATCCCAGAGGGTATATAAAAATTAATTGTCAGTATTTGAGTTACTTGGCTTTGCTACTCCCAGTACAATAGTTAGATTCAGCAATCATCCAGTAATTGTTATCATTGAGCCTTAACAGACCCAAATAGCCTCACTGTAGGATTTTCTTTCTTTCTCATGTAGAAATGTTTGCTTTATAGTACCTATTACTAAACTGTATTTCCTTCTTGCTACACTTACCTCAAAGAAAGGAGGAAGAAGAAAAGTAACTAGAAATTCTCTGAACTCTGGGGGGAAAGTGATTTGCCTTTAAATAACTAAGGGAAATTATTTTTTTAAATAGTACTCTAAGATAAAACTGGAGAATTATATGTTTACACTTCTTTAAAAATACTTTGTATCTGCAGTTTATGACAGCCAGTATTTTTGTGGGAACCTAATGCATAAATTTAAATGATTTGTCTCTAAAAATGCTCATAATGATTTATTTTGTCAGATTACTTAATTCCTAAGAATTTGATGTAATCTAGAGAAATAAATTTTCTCATCCCATATGCTATAGATCAGAAATTGTGTCGTCTCCATTTTTCAGGCAAAGGAGAGCAACTAATCTCTTTTGAGTTGAGTTTGAAGCCTCAAGCTTGAAGGTAAAGTCTAAGTTAGGGACCCTTACAATGAAAGACCATTCTAATAACTGCTTTTACACGTCTCAGGAGAGATTCATACTTTGTTAATCTTCTTAAAGCAAAATTTCTTCAGTAAGTAATCCTAAGAGTTAGATTCCTGTTTCCCAAATTACCTGTGGAACACTGTTTATAGTTGTTCATAAGAAGTGTTCTGTGGTCCAACATTTTGGTGTAAACAAAGTTTACTTCTAGCATATAGTGTCCTAGTGTGTATTATGAATCCCTAAAAGACAGATTAGGAGATTTTTTTAGTAAGTAGCAGATGCCAAATTTAGCTGGCCTTGGAGTTCTCATCTTTTGCAGAATAATTATTACTGATGTCCCAGAAAACACAATTTGTGAAATCCCAAGATATTGCTGCTTCTTTATACATGGAAAAATGTTAAAAATTACATGCTTTTGAACCAGTCAGACCTTTTGGGCTCTTTTTAATAGCAGTAGAGTAATACTACTACTAGTATTGTTACTACTAGGAGTAGTATTAACAATAGTTGCTGTTTATTTTAAAATGCCCTTCTTTCTTCCTGTATGCCAGCCACTATTCTAAGCATCTTACATATACAGGCATTCCCTGCCAAATCTTTCCTTGGTGGATGTGTTTCCAGTAAGAATGCCTCTGGATTTTTAATACCCAAGGTTCATAAAACACAAGACTCTCAGTACAACAGTTTTTGGGTTATGCTTTTACAGAGAAAGTTTATATTTATGCCCCCCAACAGCCTGGGTGTGCCATGACTGTGTTGCGGGCTGCAGTAACATATGGGAGAAATAATGGTCTGTAGATAGAGCAGAGGAGAAAGCCTCAGACTGGGACCTCTCTCCTTTTTTATCAGTAAGCCCTTATAAACTGGAAACTCTTTAAATGCACTGAAAATCTCCTGGAATCAGCATGACACAGCCACAAGATATGCCTTTAAAACACTACCACCATCACCATCCTTGCTGACACTGTTGTGTTGGCTGCTATCAGTTGGGCCCTGACTCAAGGCAAGTCCATACACAATGAGATTGGACTGCTGTGGTCCATAGGGTCTTCGTTTGCTGGTTTTTGGGAGTAGATCTCCGGGCCTTTCTTCCTAGTCTGTCTTAGTCTGGAGATTTTACTGAAACCTGTTCATCATCATAGCAACATGCAGCCCTCCACTGACAGATGGGTAGTGGCTGTACTGAAGTACATTGGCTGGAAATTGAACCCCGGTTTCCCACATGGAGGGTAAGAATTCCAGCGCTGAACCACCGCTGCCTTCTTTCACTGACAATAAATGGTTGTATTTTTCTAAAAAGCCTGACTAATCAGATTTTCCTTAATCTAAAAAATAGGACAATAAAAAGACTACGAGTCTCCATTGTTTGCAGGGCTTCCCCAACAATCTAGATTGTTTCAGTGCCCTTTCTGTACGATGATAACTTTCCACTGAAATCCAGATGAGCAATTCTTTTTGGCTGTGAAACACTGAAGAATTCTCACCATTACTAATGAGTAGCTACTTTTCACTCAGTAAAGTCATCCAAACACTTTAGGGGCCCACAAGGACATTAGAGCCTTGGCGTACCACAGACCCAAAGGTCTCAAAATAAAATGACATATTGGCTGTTTCAAAGCGCTTTTGATTAAATTTTGAAAATATTTAAAAAGGTGGTGAGTGAGGGCGGGCTGGCTGGCTGGCGAGCATATATTTGTAACTATTTCTTAGCCATGGATATTTTTCAGACCATTTTAATTTTCTTAGTTTATAAGTATTAACCAAGTGATCAACTTACTGCAGCTCTTTCAGGGGCTTCCTCATTTCTAGGCAAAATAATTTGAAAGTTGTCAGAGAGTCAAAAGTATGGAGATTGCCTTATTCTTGGTCCTAAATGTAAGCCTGTTTTATAAATAGTTGATTTCCAGGCCAAGGTGTCCCTGCATGACATGTTCCCATAAATGTCTTGCTGCCACAAATTGCCAATCTTAGCAAAAATAGAATTTGGTGGCCGTTTAAATCGTTCCTGCTTTCCTAGGATGCCACCCCTGGGCTGCCTTTACCCAGGAGAGTTCTTTGGGTGATGTCTGCATGCTTTTGTATTTATTCTCCAAATTCTGTGCCTTTTTAGGCTCCTTCACAGTATAGCCTTATTCTTTACCCGGCAAATGGTTGGCATGGAGGGCTTACCTGAGGCTGTCAAGTCTGTAGAACCAGTGCATAGAGGTCGGGGAGGATGAAGGAAAATATGCCCTCGAGTTGCCAGGGAACAGGGCCTGATAGAATTGTCTTGAGAAAGGGGCCTGGTCGAGGTAAGGGGACAACCTGTGTGTCTTTGGAGAGAAGGAAGGAAGCATGCATTTTGTAAAGAGTAAAACATTTCACAATGGAAAAGTGAAATAGAAAAAAAAAGTCCAGGCCGTGCAGTCCTCGTCTTGGGTCAGTGGGCACAGAAGTCTCAGTCTAGGGAAAAGAAGGACCCCTAGGCTTTGAGGTGAAGGACGGTAATAACGGGCAGAGGCCTAGAAGAGAGGAACATTAGGGAAGGAAAGGACCGTTACTCCTGTTGCTTTACAGAGGTGCTTGTTGGCAGGGTCAGCACTGAGGCAGCCTGTGGAAGGAAGGCCCACATGGCCATGGGGGAAGGCTGCCGCCGAGGCACCCGTGGCAATGGAGGTGGCCTGCAGAACCAGCCAAGGACTGGAGAAGGTCACTGCAGGCTGATCAGAAGTGAGGATATGAGGCATGCGGCCAGAGCAGTTACTAGAGTTAACGGCTACAGTGGGGAGCGGATGTAACCCCTTGGCAGCCTTTTGGGGTCCTGAACACAAGACTGGGTAGGAAAACATTCCCACATTAAGTGGCTGGGGTCTCAGCCAGAGACTATTTGTTGTCATCGTGGGGTGGGTAGCCAGGGAAGTACCCCTTATAGGTGTAACTTGTTATATTTTTTTAATTGAAAGTACTGAAAGAAAAAAAAAAGTCTCATAAAATTTTGTTTTGTGGAGCCTTGGCCTGTGAGTCTTAATGTATGGAGAGGGCACTCTTCAGATTTTCATCCAAATTCCTAATTACCCAAGCATCTTGAAGAAATGATTGAAACAATAAATTTTTATCATGAAAAACTAGCTTATTATTGTTCTGTATAAAAATTGCTAGTGAATTGTGCAAAACGGTAAAGTGTACAAAATTCATTTTAGGCTGAGCTGGATCTTTCTATAGAGCTGGCTAAAGCAAAAGATCTGCCTGATTCAATGTCTCCCCACCCCCAATCCCTATCTCACTGCTGTTTAAGTGGAGTTTCCCCAGGCTCTAAGGGCCCAGGCTGATTAGAGGCTAGGCCAAAGTCTCTGTATCCTTTATCAAGGATTGGGGTTAGGGAAAGTTTTAGTGTCCTTGTGTTGAAGGTGACTGTTTCTGGGTCATTTCACTCCTTTGCCTCCCCTTTGATCATACTCACTGCCTTTTCCCCCCATCTCATTTTTATTAGTGGATTAAATTAATTGTGGGATAATCTGTTAAATTGCAAGGATTTTGTGTAATAATATGACATGCCTTATGTTACTCATCAAAGGAACATTTTAAACTAAGCCCAATATGCAGAGACCAAGGTTTATAGCAGCTGTTGCACTGTGTTTTTGTATACTACCAGCATCTTTTTAAAATAACTCAAAAGTAGTTTGTATTGAATAAATGATGATACCATTGCAGGGAATTTTCAGTTCTAGAGATTTTAAGAAAACTTTCTAATATTGTAAAAGCTTATGAAATTTATTTGATCCCTCATGAATCTTCTAGGTTTTGACATATGTTGTTCAGGCTGTAAAATCATAGTATGAAATATTTTTCTTTTTTGAGAGGAATATTAAATGCTACAAATGTATCTAATCTGTATTATTGATACATAGCCTCTTCTCTATTTTATGCATAAATATTTTCAAAGTGAATATTTATATCATTTAAATGTTTTATTTGCATTACATGTTTGATAAAAAGTAAATAAGAAAAATATTAATTGTTTGAAAATGAACCTTATTTAGAGATTCTAAAGTTGTACTTGTGAGTAATGTGAACAATCAACTGTTTTTTTTTTTTGCTGTCTGAATTGTCACATTTTATTGTATTTGAAACATGAATCATTTTGCATTTTGAAAAATTTGTACATAATGATAAATGACATGAAATTAGAGTAAAAGCCTACCACTTTTGCTTAAATTATAGCAATACTGTACGATCACTATGAATCAGAATTAACTTGATAGCAACGGGTTTGGCTTTTTTTGCTGTAGCAGATATTTAATGTTTCCCGTTTTAAGTGGGGGTATATCTGATGGACCTGTGTATGTAGTTCAGCAGTGGTTTTATTCATTTTCATGGCATGTGTCATTTGAGGTAGTGCACATGTGTGAAGATAATGTTGGTATTTTATCAAACAATTTGGTGCATTTTTACTTATAATATCCATTAAAATCATTTCACACAGACATACACACACGCACACATGGTTTACATGGACAGGGAGTTTATACTGATTTTGTAATGAATGAAGTGTTAAAAATGGACTGTTTAGCCAAAGTACTTGTAAATCTTCCGTTAACACTAGGCTGGTGATTTAAATTTACATAACTATTATAAAACGGAAATTGATTGGCCTCCTTTTGAAATTAAATGACAAGTTGGCTTAGGTAGTCAAACCTCTATGTAGTTTTAGAATTAAGAATGGGCATTTGAAGGCCACGATGCCAGGACTGGTGGGTAGAGAAAGAATTGTTTCCCTGGGATGTTTTTTCTACAGTCCCCATGAAACGCAAATGTAAAAGTGTATCATTTTTCCAGGTGATAAAATAGAGGGAAGGTGACATATCAGAAGGGTGTCCTTGTGTATGCATTCTGCATTCATAATTTCAGTGATATGTGAAACTATGCAAAAAGGATATCAGTGCAAAACTGTAATATGTTAGTTGATAATTATGTCTGTATCCTTGAATGAGGAAACTCTGGTGGCGTAGTGGGTAAGCGTTTGGCTGCAAACCCAGAGGTTGGCAGTTCGAATCTACCAGGCAGTCCTTGGAAACCCTGTGGGGCAGTTCTACTCTGTCCTACAGGGTCGCTATGAGTCGGAATCGACTTGACGGCAATGGGTTTTTTTTTATTTTTTATTTTTTGTTTTATCCTTGAATGAAGTACTTCGGTGAAGTTCTCCAATGCAAAAAAAAAAAAGTGCACATTTCTTTTTCATAGGGGAAGCACCCATCTTTATCTAAGAGGGAAATTGCTGCCTCTTAGCTTTTAGATTTCTCCTTGTCTTTCATGATCAGAGACTGATGAATTTGTTTCCAAGCTTCTGCTGAGGTCTCAGAGGCCTGGCTGGGGAATAACCACTAGTGGTAGCGCTCATATATTCCTCCAGACATTTCAGAGTAGAGCCCTTTGTTCTGTTTGTTCAATAAATAGCAGACAAAGAAGAGTGACTGTACATACATTTTTGAATCTTAAAGAAGCTCTTAGCTTGGTGATATCGAGATCCTCAAAGGAACAGACATAAAATAAAATAAACCAAAAAATCAAACCCATTGCTGCTCTATCAATTCTGACTCAGCAGCTCCGTAGGAGAGAGTAGAAGTGCCCCATAGGGTTTCCCAGGTTGAAATCTTCACAGAAGCAGGCTGCTACATCTTTCTCCTGTGGAGCAGCTGGTAGATTAGAAAGAAAATACAGATTTTATATTAGACAATAGTTTAGATGCAGTGCACTTAGAATTAGTCTGCTGAATCTCTTAAAAAAAAATAGTTATCGTCACAGGCAGCCACCCTTATTTGGTTTTCATTACCTAGTGTAGAAGCTGTCAATGATAAGGAATCTTTTTACAAAAGCTGTGATGTGGTAACCCCTGGGACTTCATTGAGCAAGGTACTTTGTGTACTATCCTGTCCTAGATTCCCTGTACTCTATAGAGATAAGCTCTTTGAAGGAGATTTCAGATTTCTGTAAAGGATAGTGAGCTGTGTCACATATCCATAATATAGGACTGGAAATTATAGTCGACATTATAGAGTTAAACAAAAAAAACTGCTGTGAGTGTTTACAGAGGAAGGCCATCTTACATCAAATGAGGGGATCAGAGAAAGTTTCAATTTCATCGTGTTGGTGTAGTTGGGAAGGATTTGACTTTGGAGGAAGAAATCTTTCTGAAGAGAGGGAGGTTTGACTGGGGATTAACATATTATGAAGATTGAAATTGGCTAGATAAGACACTCAAGGGAGGAGGAAGAAGAGGCCGGAAGGGGAGATTGAAGTCAATTTTAAATGAAGAATTGGGATTTTTTTTTTCCCATCAGGGTCTGGTTGTGATTTCCCCAGTTTTCATAATACCCAACTACTCCATTGTGGACCCTTGTATCTATCTGTGGTGAGTACAGAAAGCCCTAGATTGTGTGGCTTCATATCTTGGATCTGAAATTTACTAGTTACGTGACTTTAGACAAGTCATTAAACCCCTCTGTGCCTCAGTGGTGTTGTGAGGATTAAAAGAGTCGTGAGGATTCAGTGTAAAATACATAGGCACGTTGTAAATCACTAAAAAAAGCTTGGTCCCTATGAACTTATTATACCACCTGAGATAGTCTCCTCCCCCTGTGTCCTGTCATGAGCGTGGAATACGATAAGTCTGTGGGTGAATCTAGACTAGATAGACAAAGTGTAATGAAGAGATAGAGAGATGGTCAACACAGGTAAAGGTGCAGGTTAGAAGAAGAGATGGCTCTTTGTATAGCTGTTGTTTCCTGTAATGAAGCATGCCTTCCTAGAGCAAAGATTCTTGTCTACTTCCTTCCTATGCTCAGAGAAGAGAATTAGAGAGCCCTCAGGTCAAGCCTTCTCTGGTGTGCCTTGAGTATGAGCTATGGGTGTTTTGGCAAGTACTATAAGATATCTCAGGAGAAGAAAGGGGTTTACGGCTTGAAAACACAGGAAACACTTTCTTAACTCTGGGGTGAAATTTCAGTTACATGGTTTGTCAGTAGACCCTTAGACTCTTGGCATTTCCAGAATTAACATTTGCAGTTTCTACTATTTGTAGTCCACTGCTTGTCTGTCAGTTTGTTGTACTATGGGGGCTTATGTGTCACTGTGATGCTGGAAGCTATGTCACTGGTATTCCAAATACCAGCAGAGTCACCCATGGGGGACAGATTTCAGTTGAGCTTCCAGACTAAGACAGACTAGGAAGAAGGGTCTAGTGGTCTACTTCTGAAAAAATTGACCATGAAAACCTTGTGAATAGCAGTGAAACATTGTCTGATATAGTGCCAGAAGATGAGCTTCTCAAGTTGGAAGGCACTTAAAAGACAACTGGGGAAGAGCTGCTTCCTCAAAGTAGAGTTGGCCTTAATGACATGGATAGAGTCAAACTTTTGGGACCTTCATCTGCTGATGTGGCATGACTCAAAATGAGAAGAAACAGCTGTAAATATCCATTAATAATTGAATATAAAATGTAGGAAGTATGAATCTAGGAAATTGGAAGTTGGCAAAAATGAAATAGACCACATAAAGATCGATATCCTAGGCATTGGTGAGCTGAAATGAACTGGTACTGGCCATTTTAAACTGGAAATAATATGGTCTACTATGCCGGGAATGATAACTTGAAGAAATGGTGTTGCATTCATTGTCAAAAAGAACATTTCAAGATCTGCCCTGAAGTACAACGCTATCAGTGATAGGATAATATCCATACGCCTACAAGAGAGACCAGTTAATACGACTATTATTCAAATTTATGTACCAACCATTAACGCCAAAGGTGAGGAAACTGAAGATTTTTTTTTTTCAATAACTTTTATTAAGCTTCAAGTGAACGTTTACAAATCCAATCAGTCTGTCACATATAAGTTTACATACATCTCACTCCCTACTCCCACTTGCTCTCCCCCTCTTGAGTCAGCCCTTTCAGTCTCTCCTTTCTTGACAATTTTGCCGGCTTCCCTCTCTCTCTATCCTCCCATCCCCCCTCCAGACAAGAGTTGCCAACACAATCTCAAGTGTCCACCTGATATAATTAGCTCACTCTTCATCAGCATCTCTCTCCCACCCGCTGACCAGTCCCTTTCATGTCTGATGAGTTGTCTTCGGGGATGGTTCCTGTCCTGTGCCAACAGAAGGTCTGGGGAGCATGGCCGCCGGGATTCCTCTAGTCTCAGTCAGACCATTAAGTTTGGTCTTTTTATGAGAATTTGGGGTCTGCATCCCACTGATCTCCTGCTCCCTCAGGGGTCCTCTGCTGTGCTCCCTGTCAGGGCAGTCATCGATTGTGGCCGGGCACCAACTAGTTCTTCTGGTCTCAGGATGATGTAGGTCTCTGGTTCATGTGGCCCTTTCTGTCTCTTGGGCTCTTAGTTGTTGTGTGGCCTTGGTGTTCTTCATTTTCCTTTGCTCCAGGTGGGTTGAGACCAATTGATGCATCTTAGATGGCCTCTTGTTAGCATTTAAGACCCCAGACGCCACATTTCAAAGTGGGATGCAGAATAATTTCATAATAGAATTATTTTGCCAATTGACTTAGAAGTCCCCGCAAACCATGTTCCCCAGACCCCCGCGCTTGCTCCACTGACCTTTGAAGCATTCATTTTATCCCGGAAACTTCTTTGCTTTTGGTCCAGTCCAATTGAGCTGACCTTCCATGTATTGAGTGTTGGCTTTCCCTTCACCTAAAGCAGTTCTCATCTACTGATTAATCAATAAAAAACCCTCTCCCACCCTCCCTCCCTCCCCCCCTCGTAACCACAAAAGTATGTGTTCTTCTCAGGTTTACTATTTCTCAAGATTTTATAATAGTGGTCTTATACAATATTTGTCCTTTTGCCTCTGACTAATTTTGCTCAGCATAATGCCTTCCAGGTTCCTCCATGTTATGAAATGTTTCAGAGATTCGTCACTGTTCTTTATCGATGCGTAGTATTCCGTTGTGTGAATATACCACAATTTATTTACCCATTCATCCGTGGTTGGACACCTTGGTTGCTTCCAACTTTTTGCTATTGTAAACAGAGCTGCAATAAACATGGGTGTGCATATATCTGTTTGTATGAAGGCTCTTGTATCTCTAGGGTATATTCCCAGGAGTGGGATTTCAGGGTTGTATGGTAGTTCTATTTCTAACTGTTTAAGATAACGCCAGATAGATTTCCAAAGTGATTGTACCATTTTACATTCCCACCAGCAGTGTATGAGAGTTCCAATCTCTCCGCAACCTCTCCAACATTTATTATTTTGTGTTTTTTGGATTAATGCCAGCCTTGCTGATGTGAGATGAAATCTCATCGTAGTTTTAATTTGCATTTCTCTAATGGCTAATGATCGAGAGCATTTTCTCATGTATCTGTTGGCTGCCTGAATATCTTCTGTAGTGAAATGTGTGTTCATATCCTTTGCCCACTTCTTGACTGGGTTGTTTGTCTTTTTGTGGTTGAGTTTTAACAGAATCATGTAGATTTTAGAGATCAGGCGCTGGTCGGAGATGTCATAGCTGAAAATTCTTTCCCAATCTGTAGGTGGTCTTTTTACTCTTTTGGTGAAGTCTTTAGATGAGCATAGGTGTTTGATTTTTAGGAGCTCCCAGTTATCGGGTTTCTCTTCATCATTTTTGGTAATGTTTTGTATTCTGTTTATACCTTGTATTAGGGCTCCTAGGGTTGTCCCAATTTTTTCTTCCATGATCTTTATCGTTTTAGTCTTTATGTTTAGGTCTTTGATCCACTTGGAGTTAGTTTTTGTGCATGGTGTGAGGTATGGGTCCTGTTTCATTTTTTTGCAAATGGATATCCAGTTATGCCAGCACTATTTGTTAAAAAGGCTATCTTTTCCCCAGTTAATTGACACTGGTCCTTTGTCAAATATCAGCTGCTCATACGTGGATGGATCTATGTCTGGGTTCTCAATTCTGTTCCATTGCTCTATGTGCCTGTTGTTGTACCAGTACCAGGCTGTTTTGACTACTGTGGCTGTATAATAGGTTCTGAAGTCAGGTAAAGTGAGGCCTCCCACTTTCTTCTTCTTTTTCAGTAGTGCTTTGCTTATCCGGGGCTTCTTTCCCTTCCATATGAAATTGGTGATTTGTTTCTCTATCCCCTTAAAATATGACATTGGAATTTGGATCGGAAGTGCGTTAAATGTATAGATGGCTTTTGGTAGAATAGACATTTTTACTATGTTAAGTCTTCCTATCCGTGAGCAGGGTATGTTTTTCCACTTAAGTATGTCCTTTTGAATTTCTTGTAGTAGAGCTTTGTAGTTTTCTTTGTATAGGTCTTTTACATCCTTGGTAAGATTTATTCCTAAGTATCTTATCTTCTTGGGGGCTACTGTGAATGGTATTGATTTGGTGATTTCCTCTTCGGTGTTCTTTTTGTCGATGTAGAGGAATCCAAGTGATTTTTGTATGTTTATTTTATAACCTGAGACTCTGCCAAACTCTTCTATTAGTTTCAGTAGTTTTCTGGAGGATTCCTTAGGGTTTTCTGTGTATATAATCATGTCATCTGCAAATAGTGATAACTTTACTTCTTCCTTGCCAATCCGGATACCTTTTATTTCTTTGTCTAGCCTAATTGCCCTGGCTAGGACTTCCAGCACAATGTTGAATAAGAGCGGTGATAAAGGGCATCCTTGTCTGGTTCCCGTTCTCAAGGGAAATGCTTGAAACTGAAGATTTTTACCAACTTCTGCAGTCTGAAATTGATCAAACACGCAATCAAGCTATGTTGATAATTAATGGTAACTGGAATGTAAAAGTTGGAAACAAAGAAGAATCAGTAGTTGGAAAATATGGCCTTGGTGATAAAAACAGCGCCATACTTGATGACGTAGAGGATCAGTGAAAAAGAGGAAAATCCTCAACAAGATGGATTGACGTGGTGGCTGCAACAGTGGGCTCAAAAATGGTAATGATTGTGAGGATGACACAGGATTGGGCAGTGTTTCATTCTGTTGTATATAGGGTAGAGACCTACCCTCGATGGCACCTCACAACAACACTATTTGCAGTAATTGGGAAAGTCCAGACCTGTGGTATTTTATGATTTCTCTGAGGCCCATGTAATAGAATGCAAATCCTGAGTATGTGGTGTATAGAATCTCGTCCCTAGCAAATAAGCTGAGTACCTGCTCACCACCTCCATCTGGTTGTCTTCTTAAAGTGATAAAACTGGGTGCTTATAAAGAATGAATTTTTATGGGAGAGAATGCAGTGAAAGTTTACAAGGTGACTTTCCTGACTCCTAAAAGAAATGTGAATCTGGAAAAAGCCAGAAGCCTGTATAAGCACTTTTATAGTTACAAGTATGAGGGCTCTGGAAGCCCTCTGCCCGTATTTCTTCAGAATAACCAGGTATATATTCTCTACAGTCTAGAGAAAAGCCTGAGCTTTGAAAAAGTTAGTTCCCTCTGAATGGACTTCTGGGTAAGCCTTTGGCATTTATCAGCTTATCTAACAGAACTATTGATGGAGCACTAGGCTAGAAGCTACTCTCATTGGTTAGATTAGGGTTTGGGTAGCCTTTCTTGGACTCCCTAATAATTATGTCTAGAATACTCAGAGTGCCTCATCTTGGACGGCTGGGAAAAGACAAGCTCGCTATGAAGTGAGCAATCCAAACTGCCGTGAAAATGAGAGCGTTCAGGAGGAGGCTAGTGAGTAGACCACCGTGGAGAGGTTTGGCACCAGTGGAAATTAGTGTTTCAGGCTGTGCTGGCTCTTATCACACAAATGCACAACTCTGCTGAGAAGAGGTTCTTTATCCAGAGAGGTGATTAAGAAATACTCGTAGTTGGGTTCTGAGAGACTGTGTTGTAGTATGGGGTATCTAGTTATCATAATTGGCCTTTTGTAAAATACCTATATATTTATTTAATTGTTCTGTAGTATAAGCCTTTTCTTTTACAGTGGGGTCCACTTGTTTTTATTTATGAAAGTTGTTGCGAGGCTCAGGGCTTCTTTTCCTGGTTTTTTAGGGGAGAGTTTGTGAAGGAAAGAATGTGATACGGTGGAAGAAATATCTAGGCATCTCATTCTTGGGATGCTGTTATTTTTGAGGAACTCTAATATCAGCTATGTTACTCTTTGTATGTAAGTCAGAGGGAAAAATAACAGGAAGTAGAAGAGAGAAAAAGCACCCTTGTATCTTTGAATATGGAAAGGCTGTATCAAGTGATTACCAAGTGATCAGCAGAGTTTATGGTATTAATATATTTTTTTGAGAAGTCTGGGTGTCTTAGGTGGGGTTCTCTAGAGAAGTAAAACCTGTGAATTATATATATTTTTTATCTGTGTATATCTACACACATGTACATAAAGAGAGAGAGTTGGAACTGACTCGATGGCACCTAACAATGTATATATATATAAAGAGTTGCATAAAGGAAATGGCTCACGTGGTTATAGAAGCTGAAAAGCCCCAAGTCCGTGGGTCAGGTGTCAGGCTGGAGGCTTCTCCTGACTCGCGTAGTTGCAGGGTTGATTAACCTGAGATTGACAGGTTAGACGGCAGGCTGCTGGCTCTAGTCCCAAGAACTGGAAATTGGATGATGACAAGCCAAATACAGGATTCAAAGCAGAGCAAAAGCCCATGAGCTTTGCCAGAAAGTCCGTACCTATTGGATGTAGGCCGCATGCCCAATGGAACTCCCTTTCAGCTGATTGGCTGCTTGTTGCAGATCTCATCACGGAGGTGATTACATTGTATTAGATCTCATCATGGAGGCGATTACGTCCTTACATAATTGCCAAACTACTGAGAATCATGGCCCAGCCAAGCTGACACACAACGGTAACCGCCACATTGGGGCTTTTTGAACTGACTTTATGATGAAAAATATTTGATAGTAGTTAACCCTTGGAGTCCCTGTGTAATGCACATTGTTAATGTGCTTGACTGCCTTGGAAGAGAGATCTGGCAATCTACTTCAAAAAAGTCAGCATTTTGAAAACCCTATGGAGCACAGTTCTACTCTGACACACATGAGGTTGCCATGAGTCAGAGCTGAATCCATGGCAACAGGTTGTTAGGTGCCATCAAATCAGCTCTGACTCATACTGACCCTATGACCAAGAGAACGAAATACTGCCTCACAATACTTGCTATGTTTGAACCCATTGTTGTAGCTATTGTGTCAATCCATTTCGATGAGGGTCTTCCTCTTTTTTGCTAACCTTCTACTTACCATACCTGATGTCCTTCTCCAGGGACTGGTCTCTCATGATAACATGTCCAAAGTACGTGAGAAAAAGTCTCACCACCTCACTTTTAAGGATCATTCTGGCTGTATTTCTTCAAGATAGATTTCTTCTGGCAGTCCATGGGATACTGAGTATTCTTTGCCAGCACCATAATTCAATGGCGTCAACTCTTCTTCAGTCTTCCTGACTCATTGTCCAGCTTTCTCATGCATATGAGGTGATTGAAAAGACCATAGCTTGGGTCAGGCCCACCTTAGCCCTTAAAGTGCCATCTTTGCTTTTTAACACTTTAAAGAGGTCTTTTGCAGCAGATTTGCCCAATGCAATACATTGTTTGATTTCTTGACTACTGCTTCCATGGGCGTTGATTGTGAATCCAGGTGAAATGAAATCCTTGGCAACGTCAATCTTTCTCTCTTTATCATGTTGTTGCTTATTGGTCCAGTTGTGAGGATTTTTGTTTTCTTATGTTAAGGTAACCCATACTGAAGGTTGTAGTCTTTGATTTTCATTAGTAAGTGCTTCAAGTCCTCTTCTTTGTCAGCAAGCAAAGTTGTGTCATCTGCATATCACAGGTTGTTAACGAGTCTTCCTCCAATCCTGATATCATGTTCTTCTTCATATAGTCTGGCTTCTCAGATTATTTTCAGCATACAGATTGAGTAAGTGTGGTGAAAGGATACAATCTTGGCACGCACCTTTCCTGATTTTAAACCACGTGCAATATCTGTTTGAACGACTGCCTTTTGGGTTATGTACAGATTCCGCATAAGCATAATTAAGTGTTCTGGAATTCCCATTGTCACGATGTCATCCATAATTTGTTATGATCCACACAGTCAAATGACTTTGCATAGTCAATAAAACACAGGTAAACATCTTTCTGGTGTTCTCTGCTTTCAGCCAAGATCCACCTGGCATCAGCAGTTATGTCCCTTGTTCCTTGTCTTCTTCTGAATCTGGCTTGAATTTCTGACAGTTCCTTGTCAATGTACTGCTATTACCATTTTGTATTTATCTTCAACAAAATTTTACTTGTGTGTGATATTAATGATAGTATTTAATAATTTCTACATTCTTTTGGGTCACCTTTCTTTGGAATGGCAGCAAGCACTGGTTAGTTGACCCTTACATAGTACCTTCTTTCTCCCTGGCACTGTTTTAGTTTATTTTTTTATCAAGTTAAAAGGGTGTTTGGGGTCATGCTCTTGGCGTTTGTCCAGTCTTTGTCAGACCAGTAATTCTCGTCTATTTTATCAGTTTGAATTTTGTTCTACATTTTTCTTCAGCTCTGTCCAGGACCCTCTGTTATGATGCCTGTCAGAGCAGTCAGTGGTCGTAGCCAGACACCATCTAGTTGTGCTGGACTCAGTCTGATGGAGGATGTGGTAGTTGTGTTCTATTATTCCTTTGGACTAATCATACCCTTGTGTCTTTGGTTTTCTTCCTTCTCCCTTGCTCCAGATGGGGTGGGACAAGTAGATGTATTTTATATGGCCTGGCACTGTTTTACGTGCTTTACATATTTAGATTCATAAATACTTCACCGTGATCTTATGGGGTAATATAATTATTACCTCCGTTTTACTGTTAGGTGTATTGAGACACAGAGGTTAAGTAACTTGCTGATAGTAACACACTAGAGAAGTAGGGGAACTAGGTTACAGACCCCAGCTGTCTGGTTTGAGAGTGTACTCTCTTAATTACTGCTGTGTGCTGTGTCCCCACAGCCTGACTCTGGGGTGGGAGTTAGGACTGCTTTTTGATTGTTCTCTGTTTCAGTGACCTTAGATACTAGATATGTCCACTTACTTTGGAAGTTCCCATTCCACTTTTTGTGACCATGAATTTCCTTATTTAAACTACAAAATCCTATTGCTGCTATCTTCTATTATTCTGGAGGGCTTTTCACAGATGCTTAGCAAAAAAGTCAATGTGATATTGACCCTTGGCAATGTCAGGCTTTAGTTTAAATAACTTATTTATTGGGCTAAAATTTCTTGGTCTTCCTGGTAAGCTTTGGCTGAATTACAGTCAGTCTGTATAACTCTGATATATATATTAAGTATGTGAAAATCACTAGATGGTAGACAACGATCATCCATTTAACTTTTATGGACATATTAGTGAAGTTTTGGGGTACCCCCAATGTGCTAAACCAAAAAACCCGTTCGCTGTTGAGTCAGTTCCAACTCATAGCGACCCTAAAGGACAGAGTAAAACTGTCCCATGGGGTTTCCAAGGAGTGGACGGTGGATTCGAACTGCTGACCTTTTGGTTAGCAGCCAAGCTTTTAACCACTGCACCACCAGGGCTCCCCCAATGTGCTAGAGGCTCCTAATGCTTAAAGCAGATGCACACATTTTTTTGTGTATGTATGTCCATGAAACTTGCAAAATCACAGGCAATAAAAAAAAAATCCTTTTTTTTTTTTTTTTAATATTCAGTTACGAAATTAAAAAAAATTCTAACAACAAAATAACATGGACTCATTAGAGAAAATTTGGTAAAATAAATAAAAGTAGAAAGAAAATGATTGTCACTTATAATACTGCTCCAGAACTAAAGCTCCAGAACTAGTCACCATTAAATTTTAGTTACATTCTCTAGTGTTTTTTCTTTTTCCTACAAACACATTCTTAGACATGCTATCTTAAGGCAACAGTTCGTGCAGTTAATATGTTACCCTTCCAGTTAAATTGTAACCAAGGTCTAGAATGCAAAACTTCACACATGCATTTTTAGCTGGAGAAACCACAGATATACAACTATTTATAGTGTTTCTTAGCTATCTTATGCACCATTTCCTCTCCAACTTCCTCTGTGTCATGGGCCGTCTTGCTGCTGGCCTGCTGGCTCTCCACTCATGACATCTGAGTCATCGTTGACATCTCTCACCTCAGGCCTGCTCAAGGAGCCTGATAGGGAGCACTGTTATTTTTTTCCTCCTTAAAATGTCTCAGATCTGTATTTTACTTTTCAATTGCCACAGCCCTAATCTGCAGTTCAGTCATCTCATGCTGTCGTTGTCTGTTTTTTTTCAGCCTCTAGCCTCTTCTCTTTTCAATCCACACTTAAAAAATAATTTTCTCCATGGTAACACCTCTGCCTTGCTTTCAGTTATCCCTGAATCGTTTTAAGAATCTTAATGGTGTCTTCATTCACCTTATGCATCCCATGCAAGACAAAATACACCATGGTCCTTTGTTATTGCATCGTTAAAGGTAAATTGAGCTGGTCCTAGTGAAAATTTAAAATTAGCAAAGTCTCTGCCATGTCTAGCCTCTACTTTCATTAGTTTCTCTCTCTCTCCTCTTTGTCATTTAGTACTCCCCTTGTTCTGTAATTAACACTTTTAATCAAAATTTGAAAACCTCTAATGTTGGTTGTTTATACTTCAATGTGAATGTGTTTCTGGCACGTATTCTTTTGTGTGATCAAGTGTCTTTAATAGATAAAAGCTAATGCAAGTGGATACAGTTTTTCATATTAAAAAAAAAAACCCTCATTTGGCAAATGAAAAGTTTGCAATCCTGTGTTGATTCCTTCTACCACAAATTTCCCATATTAAAAACAAAAATTACGATAATAATAACAACAATATACAGTATGTAAGTATATAAGTGGGAATAAACTAAAGCATAATAGTAAAAAAGAAATGGAGAAAAGACGTGGGGGAGAGAAGGAAATAGAACAGCTAGCAGGAACTCAATCTTATCAAGTTATGTCCTTTGATAAAAATACATTATTAAGAGCATGTTTTTCTTGGATAAAAATGTATTATGTGTGCCATTTTTTCAATAAACAAACCATATTCTCATTGTCGTTCAGTTTCTTTTTTGTTCCCAATTACGTGTATCTCGTTACTGTATCCATCCTACAGTATAAACCTGTAAAAGCACTCAACATGTTGTTTTCTTAATTTGTCTCTGATTCTCCGTATCTAGTTAGGGCCAGGCATGTTGTGCACAGTCAATAAATGTTTACTGATTATGTGGCGATGTTTTGAGACATAATAATCTTTCTTTGTACCTCCAGGGTTGTAGTTTATTTTTAACCAGATAGAACTTAAGAATTTGACTGTGTTAACACCAGGTGTCAGAAGTCCATGTTTCATCAACTACCCACCAATAATGGCATCCGGTTGTCCATGAGGAGATTTCATTTGCATCCTGTGTTGATGACAGCCATGGATTTATTCCTCTTGGATCGGGGCGGCTATTTGGCTCTGAGACCTCTTGTTTTGCTTTGGGGTTGGGAGCCAGGAAAGGAAGCTAGCCTGAGGCCACATGGAAATGAGGCAAGTATGTTTCAGTGGTCATGTGAGGATTATGGCTTGGTAAAGAGAAATTGCCTGAGTTGTTTTATAATCCAAAGCTGGCGTTATCTCTTCTGGGACCCTGGCATGCCTTCATACTTACAGACACACCAATATTGTCTTTTCCTTGATTTAGACAAAATTGAGGGGCCGAAAGAAGGATGGATTTTTTCCAGAAAGTCTGATCAAAGGATTGATGCAATGTCTGCTTTCGTACACTGGGCCTCCAGTGTCTCTTCCTCTTTTAAAATTCTACGATTCTGTACTTACAGTGTGTTCTCGTGGCATACTTATTACATTATAAATTTAATAAGTTAAAATGAGCTCTAAAGAGAATATAGGCTTTTCACTGTAGTGGAAGGCTATTGCATGGTAAGATAGTAGAAGAGAAACAATAGACTTATTGTGAAACTGCCTGGAGCATCTGCTACCTGAAAAAAAAAAGAAGGCAACCTATAAATGAGGAAGAGGAGATAATGGATCGCCTGATTTGTGAGTTTGTTTCTCAGACTCTTTGAAAACAAGAAGGTAGAATTCACTGTTTTATGTCTTTGGTCTGTCCTACAGTGCTTACATCAGATAACCCTTGACTAACCCTTGACTAAACCCTTGACCCATGGATTTTAGTTTGTTATTCACTTTATATCTGCCTTCATGTTGCTGTATTTTAAGTCAGGGCAACAATGAAATGGATTATTTTATTCTGTTTATAAAAGCAAAAAATGTCAATAGCCCCCTGTCTTAGTCATCTGGTGCTGCTATAACAGAAATACCACAAGTGGATGGCTTTAACAAAGAAAAGTTTATTCTCTCACAGTCCAGTAGGCTAGAAGTCTGAATACAGGGTGCCAGCTCCAGGGGGTAGGCCTTCTGTCTCTGTCAGCTCTGGAGGAAGATCCTTGTCATCAGTCTTCCCTTGGTCTGGGAGCATCTCAGTTCAGGAACCCCGGGTCCAAAGGACACACTCTGCTCCCGACGCTGCTTTCTGGATGGTATAAGGCCCCCAACTTTCTGCTTGCTTCTCTTTCCTTTTATCTCTTGTAATATAAGAGGTGGTGCAGGCCACACTCCAGGGAAACTCCCTTTACATTGGATCGGGGATGTGACCTTAGTAAGGTATGTTACAATCCCATCCTAATCCTCTTTAACGTAAAATTACTATCACAAAATGGAGGACAACCACACATGGCCTAACCATGACACATATTTTCGGAGGACACAATTCAATCCATGACACCCCCAAATATGGAAATTTCTTTGTAGTGGCATCATAGTCTGTGAGTTAGTATTCTTATTCTTGCTTGAGAGTCTATTAAATTTATATACTAGTTCAGATGTGGAATGGGAAGAAGATAGATGGGGCTTGTATATAAGCAATTGTTGATTCATGTTGAGTTTTCTACATCAAGAAGTTTTCTTTTTTTGGAGGATGGCCTTTAGTATTAACAATATCAAGAAATACTTCTGAGTAAGACTTTTAGCAAAGGGTTCCTGGCTTAATGGATTCCAGAATGGGTGCAGTATTCCATATTCCTGCAATTAGAGAATGAGGCAGGTCAGGTGGTCCCAGTTTGGTTCTTCGCAAATAGTTAGGTCAGGAAGTCAAAGATTTGACTTAGCTTTCCCCATTGTGGAAACCCTGGTGGTGTAGTGGTTAAGAGGTACTGCTGCTAACCAAAAGGTTGGCAGTTCAAATCCACCAGGTGCTCCTTGGAAACCCTATGGGGCAGTTCTACTCTGTCTATAGGGTCACTATGAATCAGAATCGACTCAATGGCAACAGGGTTTGGTTTGCTGAAGTACAAAAGGAATAATGGCTACTTAGTATTTATGATTGGAATCTTGAGGTCTGTCTACACCACCATTCTTGTACATATAATTTTGGCTGTTATGCTTCTTAGCATCTCTAGCTAAGACTTACTTTTGGAAAAATGACTACACCTAGAATGTCCTCAGGATGAATGCCACGTCACTGTTTCATTCTAAAGACTGGAAAGGTTCTAGCTCCCGTGTTCTACCAGACCAGGCTTGAGTCTTACCCAGGTTCACTTCTGGTCCTAAAGACTCCTGGGAACTGGCCCTGAATTGGGCTGCCTTGCTAAGCTTCATTGGTGTCTTTCTTCCAGTACTTAATATAATGAAAAACCAAGCAAAAGGGCTGAAATGGGTAAATGAAAGTAACAGGAGCTGTTTTGTGAGGAAGTTTGAGGTTATGACTGAAGAAGAGTAAAAAGAAGAAGAAGAAGAAAGAGCTTTATTTGTATGGTGCTTCCCAGTCTCATTTAATTGCATTCTTATAATAAGCATGTAAAATAGCAGAGGGTTTGGGTCCCTGTTTAGGAGCAGGTAAACTCATCAGATTTGTTTGGAGCAGACCTGTACATTCTCTGGTTAAATCAGATTGGTTTTATTCTGTTGTCCTTTTACTCTTTATTAGGCTTTCTATGTAGGTGTGGTAGTTTGATAATGGCTACCAAAGATTTCAGGTTGTACTCTCTGAAGTCCAAGAATGTGAGCTTGTTTGGAAAAAGAGTCTTTGCAAATGAGATGAAGTTAATAATTAGAGATGGGGAGATTATCCTGAATTATATAGGTGGGCCCTAAATGCAATCACAAGTGTCCTGATAAGAGTGACACAGAGGGAGATTTGACACCACAGAGGAGAAGGTCCTGTAAAGACGGAGGCAGGGATTGGAATAATGTGGCCACAGGCAAAGAAATGCTGACAGCTACCAGGAAGTCAGTTCTCCCCAAGAGCTTGCAGAGGGAGTGGGACCCTGCTGAAACCTTGATTTCATTCCAGTGATACTGAGTTCAGACTCAGACAGCTCCAGAGAGAAAATGAATGCAAAGCAACTGGGTCAAGAGAACCATACCGTCAAACTTAATGTTTTATAAAAAGAATCTCCTTTTCTTAATTTACTTGTGCGTAGTATGTATTCTTAATACAAAAAAGAATACAAGCCTGATTTAATTTACCTTAATTCTGGTCTTCAGATTAATCATCTCAAAGCAACACTATTTAATTGTCATACATTTTTATTTGTAATTTGACTATTGTGTGTGTGTATATGTATATGTATATATATATATATATATAATATGACAAACAAGTTGTCTTGGAAGAAGTACAACCAGAATGCCCTTTAGAAGCACGGAGAGCGAGACTTGCATCTTACATACTTTGGACATATTGTCAGGAAGGATTGATCCCTGGAGATGGGCATCATGCTTGGTAAAGTAGAAGATCAGCGAAGGAGAGGAAGGCCCTCAGTGAGATAGATTGACACAGTGGCTTTAACAATGGGCTCAAGCATAACAACGATTGTGAACATGGTGCAGGACCAGGCCGTGTTTCGTTCTGTGGTACATAGCCTCGCTATGAGTCGGAATGGATTAGACAGCACCTAACAGCAACAACAATATGACTATAAACTTGGGACCCCGTTTGGTCTGCTTAAAGTTGTATACACATCATTTGTCACATAGTAGGTTCTTAGTAAACATTTCCCAAATGAATACATGCTTAAGTATGAATATCTTTCTAATTAAGGCTTCAGTCTGCTTTTTCATATTTACTATTCTTTTTATGTTCTTGCCAGGAAAAAAAAAAAGAAAGAAAATCAAGTTGGTGAGATATAAATAATGAATAATAACTATAGTTTCCCTTATGAATAATAACTTTCCAGATGACAGATGGCACTAGCATAGACTGATTGTATAATAAATATTAACCGGAACTTTTTTGCTATGCCTCTTAGGAGAAAGAGGCAAACCAGAACAAATCAAATATATATTAAGGATTTATTTTAAAATGTACTTTAAAGTATGTTTTTTAGGTTAGTAGAGATAAGAATTCAAATGCATTCTATGCCTGCAGTATTCTACAGAGGCAATTGATGTTTGTAATAATGACCATGAGGCACTCTAAAGACAGGATGATTTTGTACTAAAACTTTTTTTTTTTTTTTTACATTTTAAGATAAGCATAGAAACAAAAAGTTTATAGTAAAACTATTTTAATAAGTCAAAATGAAACTACTCGATGAATTCTTAAAACATTTTCCATCATCTGGAAGTAGTTTTCTGCTTGTTATATACTGAATTTTGTACTCAGGACAATATTCTGTCTAAGACGATCAAGTGAACAAGATTGGTGATTTTGTTTCCCCAGCTTTTTGTTGTGAACAATTTAAGCCCTTAGAAATGTTTTTAGATTGGGTTAATAAATACACATAAATCTTTCATCTGGATTCAAAGTTTTAAATCAAAGAATTAAAAATTCCAAGGCTCAGATCACACCCCGGACTAATTAAGTTACAATCCCTGGATGGATCCCAGCCATGAGTAATTTCGTTTAAGCTCCCCAGGTGATCTCAGCGGGCAGACATGTTGTAGAATCACTGTATTTTACTATTATCACACCAAAGATAATTATTGTCTAATATGCAATCCAGGTCAGAGTTGGTCCACAACTGTTCCCTGCATGTCTTTTGTTGCTGTTTTTTATTCCAAAATATCATGATTGCTATGTCTCCATAAAAGGAACCGGAGTGGTGCAACAGTTAAGCACTTGGCTGCTAGCCAAATGCTTGGAGGTAGGAACCCACCCAACAGTTCTGTGGCGGAAAGACCTGGCAATCTCCTCCCATAAAGATTATAGCCTGGAAAACACTATAGACGCAGTTCTACCCTTGTTACATGGGCCTGCTTTGAGTCGAAAATTGACTCAACGGCACTTAACAACATTTATCCGTAAAGACCATGGATTTGTTTTGTCTGTGGTGTGTTCCATGCTGTATCTCCATTGTCTAGAAGACATACTGGTGCAAGTTAGGTGATGAATGAATTTTATAAATGGCTCCAGGATTTAGCTTGGCACCAGCTGAGTGTGTTGTATATGTCTAAGTAATGGCCTTGCCTGTATAGTTTTCTTGAGCATACATGTGTCACTCTGGGTTTTAGAAAAGAGACCAACGGGGAACTGCAAGTTTCTAATTGATGCTGCATTTAGGTTCAAATATGTGCACAGAAATATAAGGTAGAAATTTGTGCAACCATTGCTCAAAACCCCAAAAGGCTTACCTATATGGATCTCTAGGATTCAATGGGCACAATTTGAAAACTACTGACTTAAAGCACCCTCTTCCCTGATAGGGTGAGCTAGTGTACTTTTATGCACATAATCATCTTCCCATTATCTTGTAATAATTCCACTTTGGTAGAAATGTGAAAATAGTTGGTTAAGATACAGATGACACTCATACGCAAGTTTTATTTGTTAACTTTCAGTTTTTGCTACCTTGCATCCTCTTTTCCTTTGAACATATTAAAATTACTGCATTTTTCTCAAATAACGTGCCCATGTAAATAATTTACGCACACATATGACATGCATAGTATGCTCAGGAAAATAACATGCAAGGGGGTTGCATGACTGACAAAAAATATATAATGCATGCATTATTTGCTTAAAATACGATACTCATAGCTTTGGTGGCAGTGTTATTTTGATGTAGAGAGCTTAAATTCTGGCTGATGGTGGGAGTGGTGCAGTATGGTAGCAAAGGCTTCTGCAAAGACCAGAAGAATGATGATAGGAAGAAGAGACTTGGGAATGGCATTGGTAAAAGAGGATTGTGAATGTGTGTCTAGGAAAAGAGCCAGTGAGCCTTTCAGGGGAGTCTTAGTGGTGACAAAAGTTCTTGGAAATATTTTAACCATTGTTATTTTGTGCCTTTCATTGAATATTCTCTAAACATCAAAATTCAAGAGTTTTATAACTGGGGAAAGCTTCAGAAGTTTGCCAAAAAGTCCACAGAAATCTAACCAAGAGATAGAATCTAAATGCTTTAAGCTCATTGCCCTCAAGTAGATTCTGACTCACAGAGACCCTATAGGACAGAGTAGTACTGCCCCATAGGGTTTTCAAGGATTGCCTGGTGGATTCGAACTGCTGCCATTTTGGTTAGAAGCTGAACTCTTAACCACTACACCACCAGGGTTTCCAATGCTTTAAAGCAAGACCTTACTTTTTTAACGGCACAGGACTGCATATCCTCCCGTGTACTTTAAATCATCTCTAGATTATTGATTTACAGTTTAGATATGACCTTGTAATTTTCTTATCTAGGTTTGGCAGTGTAAAACTTCAGTGGAGTAATTGTCCCTGCGTGTTCATTTTCCTTCCTTTTTGCAAAAATGTACAAGCAATTCTTCATTTGTTTTCTCTAATCACTGATTCCTAGATAATTTTCAAGGATATTACCTTTATCTTGTAATCATAGATTTTTATGTTGAAGAGATTTTAAGTATCATTTGGTTTAACCCTTTTCTTTTACACATGAGGAGACAGAGGCCCATAGAGGTAAAATGACTGCATAGGATTTCTCAAATCCAGCTGGTGACGGAAGCAGGAACAGAGTCTAGAATCTGTGATGGATGTTATTAAGTGATGTGTCTACTGCATGACTTTTACTTTCCATGCATTTTTAAGAGTATTGTGAAAACAATCAATATAGAAGATCTATAAAATGTAGCATTTATGCTGTGCTCTGTAGATGGAATCTTTTCATTCTATTTTTTCAAGAATGGAAGAGAAATGTTTTTTGTATGACCTCTAACTTTTGAGACAGTAGGGGTGATTGAGGTGTACGTGGCACCCGCATCCCTTCTTGGAGTCTCAGTGGTTGATCATGGATAATTCGGTGGTTCATATACTTGTGAATACTATTGTCCTTCGGTATCGGTAGGGGATTGGTTCCAGGACCCCTGCAGTTACCAAAATCTCAAGTCTCTTATATAAAATGGTGTAGTATTTGCATATAACCTCTGCATATCCTCCCGTGTACTTTAAATCATCTCTAGATTATTTATAATAACTAATACAATGTAAATACTGTGTAAATAGTTGTTTCTTCACAATCAAAGACTTGCTCTGGATGGTAGCCATTCTCCTCTATGAGTTTCTTGAGCTTTTCTGGGAAGCTGATGCTGCCTCAGCTGTGATCTTGAAGTTCTGAAGGCTGTAGCGCTTTATATAGCCAGCCAGCTATCCCTTACTAGCCTGAAACACCTTCCTCTTGCTGTCTTCAACCCCCTCACACTTAGCCTTTGAGCGATTGCTTTGACCACTTCTTTGCTTTGTTGGAGCCATTTTTTGTGACAGAAACAAAGGGTGCACATGACACACGTAGTGAATGAATGAGACGCAAGGCGAACAAGGTTCAAAGGAGTGCTGGAGAGACACTGAGGGTGTGTGAAATGGTGGGAGGCTACCACAGGGTATGCTTACACATCACTTCATTCGTGTGGATTCAGCACAGTGCTTGGTGCGTGGCAAATTCAAGTTTTGCTCTTTGGAACTTTCTGGAATTTTTTTTTCCGAATATTTTTGATCCACGGTTGTTTGAATCCTCAGATGCAAAAAAGGTGGGTACGAAGGGCTGACTATATATACAAGTAAATTGAAGCCCTGTTTAATGGGTTACCCAGTGATGTGTGTTGTAGGCAGAGCATTTGACCTGCTGCCTTCTTTTCAGGCCATGCAGTCATTTAGCCTTTGTGATGGTTAGAAAACAGAAGTCACAGTCCTTACCACTTCTACTCAGAAGAAGACATTGACTACTTTTGCTGCATATGTATTTTACATCTACTGCAGGTACACAGGTGAAGCGGCTTGGTTAGTCAGCTGCTGCCCCTCCCCCCATCCCTTCTGCTTTTCTCACCATTGCACAGACTCTTCGGAAATATAGCCAGGAAATAATCAGAGTCTGGTGTCTGACATACAGATCAAGTGCCTGACCCTGATGACACCAACCAGGTTTTTTGGTGGGTCTATTTTATGGTTTCCAACTCAATGGCACTGGTGGGTATTTTATGGTTCAGTAGAAATAAAAGTGGCCATTTAAAATGACCCCTGGCCACTTATTGGCCAGTCATTATGCATCATACAGTTGCTTCTCCAAAGTTCCAGAAAGCGTGGAATAGGGTAGGATGGAGTTGGAGCGGGGGTTGGTCTGGAATTGGGAGCTGTTTGATTGGCAGCACAGGTGGGCGTGGGAACATAAGGGATTGATTACATGTATCATCCAAGGAACAGGAGATGGGGGAAAACAAGTCTGTGTTCCTTATTTCTTTTGACATATTTTTTCATAATCTCTTAGGACTGGGAACCAGCATTGCTTTTTTGATTATAGATCCATTTATTAGGTAGGACAAGGGGCAGGTGGCTATGATAGAAGAGATGCTCCAGAGAGAAATGCGAGCCTTTTCAGATGTCAGTAGCAAATGTTTGTATGGGCTTTCCTGGTTACACCACCAGATAGTGCAACATTAGAGCTATTCCAACATCAATCCTTATTTTGTAGATATAGAAAATGAGTTTCAGGGTTATGTAGCCGATTTGTGTCAGGCAGAACTAATCTCCATACTGCCAGTTGGCCTCTTAACTAGGGCCTACAAGGTGAAGGAGTTAACCACCTGAATGTGCTGAAGGTACATTGTCTGGGGTCCAAGTCCAGCTCCCCCACATATGGCGCTACCCTGGCCAAGTTGGGGCGCCCTAGTGCTGAAGTGATTAAGTGCTTGGCTGCTAACCAAAAGGTAGGTGGTTCAAACCCACCAGCCGCTCTGCAGGAGAAAGATGTGGCAGTCTACTTCCATAAAGATTTACAACCTTGGAAGCCCTAGGGGACGGTTCTCTGCTCTGTAGTGTCGCAGTGAGTCAGGATTTATTTGTAGACAGTGGGTTTGGCCAAGTTATTTAACTACTTTGGGTCTCTGTTTTTCGTCTGACGAATCAGTACAGTCAGGTGGTTGTGAAAATTAAATGCCAAAATACCTGTAAAAGTATTTAAAATCATTCCTGGTAGATGGTAAGAGCTCAGGAGGTATGAGCTACCAGTATCACTGTTGTTGTTCTGTTCTTTCTTGGCTATTTTGCTCTTTTGTTAGCATTTTTGTCAGAATTTTTAAAATGAAAAGTAAAGGTGACAGATGCTTTATGAAAATAAAATTTCTGGGTTATTTATAGATTCAGTTGGCCACACTTAATATGTGACAATGGACTGTTGTTGCTTAATAGTATTGAACATCAGCGTTTCAGGAAATGCCTCTCTTGAGGGGCTAAATAAATACATATATTTTTAACCTTTCATTTAGTCACATTACTGAAACTAACAGTAAATTTTTGTAGTTTTCCAAAGCTGTAGTATTTTAAAGCTGAAACTTTATTTTCACATTCTTCACTCCCCTAATCTATAAGGAAGGTAACAGATCAGAGAGATTAATTTACGTATTCAAGATTACATAGTTAATGAGAGCACCAGGCAGACAGTCTGTGGTCTGTTTGCTTGAAGTTGTAGAAATGCATCATAAGTCTTAATATGTACACATTACCTGCTTAGCTAATATCTTATTCTAGTTCTCTTCAATAATGAGTACTTGTGATAATGAGAATCTCACCGAACAGTTTTCATGTAGATAAAAATAGTTAATTGGAGTTTTGAGACAGTTTCGAAAATACTTCAATGAAGTGTATTTCCTTAATGGAGGTTAAAATCTTCAGGCAGAATTGAGAAGAAGCTAAAAACAGAGTGACTATCACCATTTTCAGAGAGGCTGTGGCGACCCATACGCGTGTGCGTATGAATTTCTCTGTGGGATTACATGTCAGAAAATGAAATTTGAGTCCGTATCTTTAAAATCGTTTCTCTATGTTGTCATTCAGTAGAGTGGCTTTGGGAAAATATATCCACTTTTCTTTTCCATGTTTTGATGGTGTTCAAAATAGAGTATAAAATGACTATTCTTCAAAGGATAGAAACATCAGATTTTCGAAGGTGCTGGAGTACATTCCACACAGCGGTAATATGTACCTGGAGGCCTGAAATGGGTTGGCATTCTGGATTTTGACTGCTTTCTCCCTTTTAGACATCATTGGAAAGCGTTGATTGATGAAACATTAATGTAAGACAAATAGTAAAAATAAGTACGTGAAACGAATAGAAATAATCTTATCTGGTCATTCACGATATTTGGCACCTAACTAAATAGTTGAGAGCAAGGTGCTTAAAGAATGTGTGAATCATTACTTAACTAATTAATAATATTAAAGAATGCAAGACATAGTTTGGAAATTTAAGAAATGATTTCAGATTAAATACTATGTTTTCCTTTACCCCATCCTTCCTATATAGTCATAAAATAAAGCGGAAGAATACGCATAACATAAACCTGGTATGAAACCTGCTATAAAAAAAACCTAACTGCTATAAAATTTTTAAACCTTCACTTGTGACATTAATGTAACTACTCCATTTAGGTTTTTTTTTTTTTTTTTTTTTGGCATGAATATTTTGTCCTGGAAGCAAGCTGAAGACGGGTTTTGGACTTGAAAAAATCGAAATTAACAAGGGAAATAGGAACTGGATATTTGCATTCTGCAAATATATAGCAAATAAAAACATTTCCATTTTTAAGTAAATGACAGTATGAAGCATAGTAAAATTATCTTTGTAAAATTTATCCAAAAGACTGTTTTTAAAGAAAGAACATTAAATTTTTTTTTTCAAAGGTATGTAAATATAATCAAATTATCCACTGGTGTATTTGAAAGACATTGGGCAGGAAATGGAGGAACCTGAGCTGCAACTTGGTCTGCAAACAAGTAGTTGATTATGTGACCAGTGATGATTTCCTAGCCTCCCTGAGTCTCACTTGTCTTTATCTGTGAAATAAAATGATTTAACTAGATGATGTAAAGATTTCTTTCATTTCTGCAATTTAATGATTAATTTGAGAATTCAGAGGTCAGTGTTTGAGCCAAGGTTTAGAAAGCTTTATTGAGGATATTAACAGGAACCAGATCTTGCAGAAAAAATGTTGTTTGGTGCTGTTGAGTCAATTTTGACTCATAGTGATCACATGTGACAGAGTAAAACTGCCCCACAGGGTTTGAGTCAGAATCGACTTGACAGCAATGGGTGTATATATACGGTTTCCTAGGTTGTACTCTTTTCAGGAGGTGTGTTGGTGGCTCTGTGGTTAAGTGCTTGGCTGCTAACCAAAAGGTGGGCAGTTCGAACCCACCATGGAAGAAAGGTGACAGTCTGCTTCTGTAAAGATTACAGCCTTGGAAACCCTATAAGGTATTTCTGCTCTGTCCCATTGGGTTGTTACCAAGTCAGAATCAGCTCAACAGCAATGGGTACTCTTTCCAGGAGCAGATCACCAGGCCTTTTCTCCTGCAAAGTGGCCTGGGTGTGTTCTAGGTTCAAACCCCCAACCTTTTGATTAGCAGTCTAGCGCTTAACCATTGTGCAACCAGGGATCCTTCTGAAGAAAATAGAAATTGGTTTTTTAGAAAGAGGGCACTCGATACAAAGGCATGAACGAAGACATGACTGGAAGATGCATCCTGACTATTAAATGCCTGGCTATTAAAAAAGCAAAGTCATTTTAGGTGGATCAAATTTGGGGTTGGCTCAGCGAATTTCAGGCAGCCATTGAAAGAAGTTTTCAAGGAGCTGGAACTACACTGAATAGAATTTTATTGTTGCTGATGAATATGAAATATCACAGGTTGGCTTAGATATGGAATTTAACATATTTTATCCATGGGTGGTGCCAACAATTAACAAGCTTAGCTCCTAACTGAAAGGTTGGAAGTTCAAGTCTACTCAGGGGCACCTCAGAAGAAAGTCTTAATGTTCTACTTCCTAAAAATCAGCCATTGAAAACGCAATGGAGCACAGATCTCCTCTGATACACATGGGGTCTCCATGAGTTGGAGTTGACTCGATGGTGACTACACAGTGGAGCACAGATCTCCTCTGATACACATGGGGTCTCCATGAGTTGGAGTTGACTTGATGGTGACTACACAGTGGAGCACAGATCTACCCTGATACACATGGAGTCTCCATGAGTTGGAGTTGACTCGATGGTGACTACACAGTGGAGCACAGATCTACTCTGATACACATGGGGTCTCCATGAGTTGGAGTTGACTCGATGGTGACTACACAATGGAGCACAGATCTGCTCTGATACACATGGGGTCTCCATGAGTTGGAGTTGACTCGATGGTGACTACACAATGGAGCACAGATCTCCTCTGATACACATGGGGTCTCCATGAGTTGGAGTTAACTTGATGGTGACTACACAGTGGAGCACAGATCTACTCTGATACACGTGGAGTCTCCATGAGTTGGAGTTGACTCGATGGTGACTACACAGTGGAACACAGATCTACTCTGATACACATGGGGTCTCCATGAGTTGGAGTTGACTCGATGGTGACTTTTTTCTTTTTCTAGTTTCATGCAGTAAGGACTAAGGAAAAACCCACATTGGGGTGTGTAAATCAAGGCTCAGGATACAAATGAATGGCAGCATTGAGGGAGCAGGGTTGATTACTTCTCCGGTGTGCTGAGAGAGTCTGTTGTGGGGAGGAAGGAACTGACCTAATGGCCTGGTTGTGAACTGGAAGGTCTAGAAGACAAGAAGGACATTGACTGTGTTTCAGGAAGAGGAACAATGAATTGGAGATCTTTGTGATTTGAGATAATGAGGCTCAGGCTGTGACCATGTTAGTGAGACGTGATGTGCAGGGAATAGTCAAGTCAGCTACACAATTAGGAGAGAATGAATGAGGTGTGGGGTCTGAAGGACACACATGATTAAATTCTAAGGGTTATGACTACAGAGGGCAAGGGCGAAACATTTGAGGGAGTGGGGGAGAGAAGACAATAGACAGTGTGTACGTGTGTGTATGTGTGCACGTAGTGATTATGAGCTTGTTTCTGAAACCAGCCATGTCATTGTCAGCAACCTGCTGTGAGTATAATCACTGAACCTCTCAGGGTTTCTGTGTTCTCAAAGACAGCATGGGTGGATGAAGTCGAACTAGATCAGCAGTTCTCAGCGGGGGGTAGTATTGCCTACTAAAGGACATTTTGGAATTTTGTGGGGGTGTTTTATGTTGTGGCTTTGTTTGAGGGACAGGTTCTGGTTGTGTTGGAAGTCCTACAGTTTCAGGATGGTTTTTCTAAACAAAGAATTGTCTGGTGGCCTGTATGACTTTACAGTGATCCAGTTGGTGTTCCTGAAGGATGTCATATATAAATAAGTTCATCTTTGCGTGTCCTCAGTCACGTTTATTCTACGCACCATCTGCGTCTTTGTTCTTTTATTTTCTGCATTTCTTATGAGGAATATATTCTGATCTCATTTTTCACTGAATCTAAACTCATGCATTACAAATAGATACACGCAGGTGACCACTTCGTTATGTCATTAGTGCCCAAACATTAAGTTTTTGAAATACACAATATTTTCTTTTGAATTATTTTATTTCTCCCTAATATTATGATAAAGGACATTTGTGCATATGCACACATAGACACAAAGCTTATTAAAATTATATGTAGATAAATGATCTGACTTTCACTTCTAATAGTAAAGGTGGAGATTATAAAATTTGTGTTATATGAAGGGGAAGTAAGTCTGATAAGATTGAGAACCATTTAACCGGCAAGGTTTCTAACTCCAGACATCTCTAAAATACTGCGGTTCTGTGAACGTGGTGGAGCCCATCATGTTAGAACCCCATGGCTGCTAACCAAAAAGTCAGCAGTTCGAATCCACCGGCTGTTCCTTGGAAACTCTATGGGGTAGTTCCACTCTGTTCTATAGGGCTGCTGTGAGTTGAAATTGACTCCAGGGCAATGGGCTTGGTTTGGTATGAACATGATGGTTTAAAGAAGTAGCTTTGCTAATACTTGGAAGTATTTAACTGACTGTGTAGGCTTGGAAATTGGGAGGGGGGTAGATACCTCCTGTGAATCCAGGAAGCCTGAGAGAGATTGAGATCTGTCTGGAGGAGGAGGGACATGATTAGTGCTGGGGAGAGCCACAGTCCTGCTGATAAAGAGGCAATGGCTGTGCTTACAAGTGAGACGAGCAGCAAACTGAGGGCTCTTTAGGAGATGAACCAAAAGGAAAACAGAAAAAAAACAAAAAACAAACAAACAAAAAAAACATTGCTGTTGAGTCAATTCCTCAGTGGCCCTATAGGACAGAGCAGAACTGCCCCACAGGGTTTCCAAGACTGTAAATCTTTCTAGAAGCAGATTGCCTTATTTTTCTTCTGTGGAGCCTCTGGTGGGTTCAAATTGCCTACCTGTCAGTTAGCAGCTGAGTGCTTACCCACTGCACCACCAGAGCTCCTTTTTGGGGAAAAAGAATTAAAAAATATTGGATTCATGACTTCACAATCGTTTATTGAGAACTATATCTGGATGAATCTCCTTTTGATATGACGTGAGTGATGTAAGAGATTTCTCAGAGAATTTATTGACCTACCCAATGTATCTCTTTCCTCTGGCAGTAAATTTTCCTTTAAAATTATGAAATGGTACCATCATCATCATTAGCGTACATGCCTTCTACCAGAACGTGGGGAAGAAAGTTCTCCGCGATGTACAGTCTTCCTTTTTATTTTAACATGCACTCTGTGCTGCCACTTCAGGTTTGAATGAGAGCATTTCTCTTTCATTTGTAAGCCTGAATAATATATTAAAGAATATTTAAAATATTAAAACTGCAGGAGACTGTAGACATCTGCCACTTGAGAAAGTATGAATCTTGTCAAAATAATAAGACATACTTTAAAAAAATAAGATGGGATTTCTTAGGCTTAGTTTCTTTCTTTTTTAAAAGTTGATTTCAAACCAGAGAAAATTTGAACTTGAAATTTATATAGGAGGTTAACACTCGTTATGGTGGCAAATGAAATTCTGAGGGGATATTTTGGAATCAAATTAGGGAAATTTTAATAAAAACTCTTTTTACTTTAATTTAGAAAAGTTGCTTTATGTTGTATAAGTGGTTAAGGAGAAAAAGTAGACAAAGTATGAAAACATGTAAAGTCATGTGAAAAAGGAAAACAACTCTTCATGTAACTTTTATTTGCAACGTGTAATGGGGATTAGTACTTGACTGGGGTGTGATTTGAATACATTTACCATAACGTTTGTAATCATTGTTAATTCTCTTAGTTAATATGGAAAAGTGCAAATAAACAATAGATTGCCTACACCAGTGCTATAGTTGCATTAACATTTTCATATGTACTATTTTACTCATTTTCCCTGCTGCTTTTTAAATAAAATTAAATGTTAAATGCTAAGCACAAGGGTCAGAGCTCTAAGTACAGAGAGGAGAGTAAGGCATGGACCTGCTCTCAGGGAGCCCCGAGATTTTACTGCAGCCACTTGTACTTGCCTCATTTTTCCAGAATTGAGGCTACAGTGTTGCTTCATTTTCAACCGGGATTCTCATGTATTGAGTATCTATCACTGCCACTTGCTGTTGACTTGACTCTGACTCATGGCGACCCCATGTGTGTCAGAGTAGAACTGTGTTCCATAGAGTTTTCAATGGCAGATCTTTTGGATGCAGACAAACAGGCACCCCTGGGTGGACTCGAACCACCAGTCATTTGATTAGCAGCCAAGTGCGTTACCATTTGCACCACCCAGGGCTTCCATTGAATATCTACTGTGTAGTGTTTGGCGCTTTGCATAAATTAGCTCCAATCCTCATAATGGCTCTGAAGGGTAGGTATTTTTATTTCATTTTACAAATGAGGTTCAAAGAGGTTAGGTGATTTGGCCAAAGTTCTACATCCAGTAAAAGTAGGGTTGACTGACTCCAAAGGCTGCAATTCTTCTACAGTACTAGGCTCTCTTGCTACAGGGATGTCGTATAATTCTGGAGTCATTCAGTGAGTGAGCCATAAAAGTGGTACACAGAGCTCCAGAAGTTGAGAGATTGAGGGGATGACAACATTCCTTGTGATGGGAGTTAGGGAAAGTAGAAGAGGTATTACATGGGGCAGAAACTGTGCAGACAATGCTCTTGAGGTGAGAAATGTGCCTGGGTCCCTGTGGACCTGGCAAGCCAGGACTGTTGTGCCAGAGTGTGGGGTTCTTGAAGGGAGAAGAGATAGATGAGCCTCGTGCCAAGAAGGGTGAAAAGCTGGGGTGGAGCTTATAGGGTCGTGAACATCAGAGCGAAGCATCTAGGGACCCAGTGAACCAGGCTGCTCCTGTGCGCCTGCTTTTATGCTTTACAAAGAGATTTAGAAGTGAATTTATAGATGATGAGACATACTGAATCCATAGAATACGTTTACATGTATTTTGGTGAATATTTAGTTTTTCACCAGTTGTTTGGAAACAAATGGTAGAGGATGATGCTACATTTGTATTGCACATGCATTCCATCATGCAGTGATAACCTTCTTCAGTAAAAAAGGTCTTCTGAAATAAATTACAGCTGAAAACAGTGGATTTACATCATGCCCTGGCTTGGAAGCACAATTCCCTCTTTTTCTAAAAAAAAAAGACTGAGTGAGGAGACGTGAGCATAAACCAAGCCCAGATAAGCTGGTTGCGTGATAATTCTAGAAAGATGGAAGGTAATGACTGGGGAACTTTAAACATCTGTGGTATCTGGAAGTGATAGGCTTACTGGAATTGTTAAGGGGCTTTTGAAATACAGAGGGAG
Source organism: Elephas maximus indicus (assembly GCF_024166365.1). Taxonomy (NCBI): domain Eukaryota; kingdom Metazoa; phylum Chordata; class Mammalia; order Proboscidea; family Elephantidae; genus Elephas; species Elephas maximus. The sequence goes on along the minus strand of NC_064819.1, from coordinate 198,233,617 downwards.
GAGATGTTTGTGAGCTGTTGTCAGCTTTTTCCTTGCCTTCCATTTTTACTTCCTTTTGATAGATGTGCTTGTCTTTCCTTCTCCTTGATGAAAAGGACACCACTGATACTTCTTCCCTATGCTTTTCCATTGTTCCCTTCTTTTACCACCATCCCTTCCCTTCTTGTTTTTCTACCCTTTTGTACACACATATTCCTGAATGCCTCCTCTTGGCCAAGAGCCCAGGCAGACATTATCAGTCTCCCGCCCTTGGCCAAAATCCTGCTGGGAACAACTGAGGTCTTGTCGGTTCCTCTTTTCCCTCAATGTATATATTGCGGATACCCTGGTGGCATTGTGGTTAAGAGCTATGGCTGCTAACCAAAAGGTCAGCAGTTCGAATCCACCAGGTGCTCCTTGGAAACTCTATGGGACAGTTCTACTCTGTCCTATAGGGCTGCTATGAGTCGGAATCGACTTGACGGCAATGGTTGGCTTTATGGGTGTGTATTGCTTTCTGCTTGGCAGGTCCTGACCTGAGCATAATGCCCAGTACCTTGCTAGAAACTTTGGTTCTCAATAAATGTTTTTTTTCAATGAGTTCATTGCATATGGGGAGGAGAGAAATCTTTCATGAGAGGACTTCCTCTTTAGGTGGATCCAATTTTTTTTTTTTCCCTGAAGACATGTTTAATGCCTGATACAATTTTGCAGGTTTTAAAATTATTTTAAAATTTTAAGTGCTCTGTGGATATGCATTTAGTATAAACAAGGCAACTTCTAGCTTATAGGCCCCATATAGGTTGTAGTTCAATTCTATCTGTCCTCTAAAGGTAATAAGAGATTTTACAGTTCTGAAAAATGTCACCGTAATTTTTGAAAACATTGAGTAATAGTGCCCACAAGATGGGGATGTTATCCCATGAAAAAAGCCTCCTTTTTACTTTGTAAAATTGGGGCAGTGTGAGATTCCCCACTTTCCAGAGTGGGAAGTTAGTTTTTTTAAATCTGAAAGTAAGGATTAGAAAGGATTTTTTAAAAATGATAATTTTAAAATACTTCAACAATTTATGAAATATTTGTAGATACATTAGATATTTGATACTCAATATAAAAACTATACTTCATTGCAGATTTATAGGAGGTATTTAGCATTGGGAAAGACCAGGAAATAGGCCTCTAACAGGTATAAGAGGAGAAGATGGTGTTCTTTATCACCCTGAAGTTATAACCTCGTTTGTGAGATGAGAGATATACACTCACAGAATGATTAGTGAGCAGACATTGTTATTTATAACTGCATATGCATTTGTTTTAAATCTGTACCCTGTGTATTCCCAACCAGATTTATGTCTGTTTACCTGTGGATATGTATAGTTAGGGTGTAAATCAACTGGTGATAAGGTGCCTTGTAGGGAATTAGCTGGAGAAGGGAGGAATGGTCAGGCAGGTTGGAAGACAAGAGGGGACTGAACTGCATGGTGAGCCAAGGGGCATTCTTTTTTTTTTTTTTAAATAATTTTTATTGAGCTTTAAGTGAACGTTTACAAATCAAGTCTGTCACATATAAGCTTATATACACCTTACTCCATACTCCCACTTACTCTCCCCCTAATGAGTCAGCCCTTCTGGTCTCTCCTTTTGTAACAATTTTGCCAGTTTCTAACTCTCTCTACCCTCCCATCTCCCCTCCAGACAGGAGATGCCAACACAGTCTCAAGTGTCCACCTGATACAAGTAGCTCACTCTTCATCAACATCTCTCTCCAACCCATTGTCCAGTCCCTTCCATGTCTGATGAGTTGTCTTCGGGAATGGTTCCTGTCCTGGGCCAACAGAAGGTTTGGGGACCATGACCGCCGGGATTCCTCTAGTCTCAGTCAGACCATTAAGTCTGGTCTTTTTATGAGAATTTGGGGTCTGCATCCCACTGATCTCCTGCTCCCTCAGGGGTTCTCTGTTGCGCTCCCTGTCAGGGCAGTCATCAGTTGTGGCCGGACACCATGTAGTTCTTCTGGTCTCAGGATGATGTAAGTCTCTGGTTCCTGTGGCCCTTTCTGTCTCTTGGGCTCATAGTTGTCGTGTGACCTTGGTGTTCTTCATTCTCCTTTGCTCCAGGTGGGTTGAGAGCAATTGATGCATCTTAGATGGCCGCTTGTTAGCATTTAAGACCCTAGATGCCACATTTCAAAGTAGGATGCAGAATGTTTTCATGATAGAATTATTTTGCCAATTGATTTAGAAGTGCCAAGGGGCATTCTTGGTGAGGGAAGTTGCATGAGCAAACTAGGAGATGCTCCAAAGCAGGTTGGATGAGGAAGCTGTATGTTCTAATAATGGTGTTGTTGGACCCCTGTCATCCAAATAAATAAAAAAAAAACAAACACAAGTCCTGTTATTTGTTTATTTTTTGTCTTTTTATTGCTGGAAAGTAAGCTTCACGAGAGCAGGGGCTTTGTCTTTTGGCTGCCTGGCCTGAGTGCCCATTCTGGTTTGGAGAATTCTTCCTACAGGAAAAAATGAGAATCCCTAAAACCAAAAGGTTGGCAGTTCGAATCTAGGTGCTTTTTGGAAACCGTATGGGCCAGTTCTACTCTGTCCTATAGGGTCGCTATGAGTCAAATGGACTCCATGGCAACAGGTTTGGTTTTTTTTTTTGGGGTGGTGCGAACTGTTAACACGCTTGTCTGTTAACTGAAAGTTTAGAGGTTTGAGTCCACCTAGAGATGCCTAGGATGCCTGGGAGTTGACTCCATGGCAAATGGTTTTATTTTTATTTTTGGATCTGGTGCTAAAGGGATTGGTGGTTTGAGGTACATCATCTGTGGTTCCAGGGTGTTTGTGGATCACTCTCTGGCATGATGTGGAGCATTATCCCAGTTTATGGATATTCTAGGAGCCACTAGTGAGCTTTTAATAAATTTTTCTTGTTTAATCAGAGTTGATTTGTTACTTGCAATTAAGAGCCCTGATACAAATAGATACACATCATTGGAATTCTTCTTCCAGGAAGGTCCTATGTGTTTTATGTTCATTATCTCATTCAAGTGTCAATGTGACTCTGAAAGGAGGGAAAGTTGCTAGCCCTAATTGACTGATGAGAAAAACGGAGCCTCAGAAAAACTGAGTATGACCTTGTATGACTAAGATCATACAACCAGTAAGTAGAGAGCTGGGCTATGAACTCAGGCTTGTCGGACGCAGAAGCTTTGAACTTAGCCTCTATGCTCTGCCAATCACCATCCAAGGTGAGCTGGTCATAACTATTAAACAAATTACTCCAGGTTATTTTGGAGTACTTTATTATGAAATGAATTTACTCAAAACACAGTTGGTTATCAAAAACAGGATTTGACAAGTGTAGTTGTCATTGATTAGAATGTGGAATCAAAGGTGAGGTTTTCTGAACCTTGATCTACTTTGATATGTTTGGTGCTGACTTAAAGGCTGACTGTAGTCCTGAAGACTACACCTTCTAGAGGAGGGAAGGTAAGGAATGAAGAGGTAGGGAAAACAGGAACTTACCACACTCCTAAAAAGTGCCAAGACACTGTCAGGGGTTCTTTGTCATGTCTTTAAATTTGTACAATGACTGGGTGTTTTGCCTGAAAAACATGCATGGCTTACTCCTTCCTTCTTCCATAATTCAGGTCTCAAGTGTCTTCTTATCAGAGTCATCTTCTCCTTCATCTATACTAGTCTGTTTCTCCCCTAAAATGCCCTTAACTCACTTAATTCATTTTCACAGCACTTTCTACCACTTGACAGATTATAAATCCTTTTGTTTATTTTTTGTCTCCTTACTGCTAGAATGTGAGCTTCATGAGAATAAGGGCTTTGTTTTATTTTGTTTTAATACTGAGTCCCCAGCATTTTGGGCATACCTAGTATATATATATCATAGCGGCCCTATAGGACAGAGTAGAACTGCCCCGTAGAGTTTCCAAGGAGTGCCTGGCAGATTCGAACTGCTGACCCTTTGGTTAGGAGCTGTAGCACTTAACCACTACGCCACCAGGTCGCTATGAGTCAGAATTCACTCAATGGCACTGGGTTTGGTTTTTGGTTAATATATATATATATATATATACTTGCAAATGCTCGGTAAGTCGTTGTGAGTATGTGAATGGCTGAGGAGACTGAGTTTTAGATAACTTGCTTAAGATCTCATGGAGAGTAATGGAACCAGGTTTCAAATTCTAGCCTATCAGATTTCCAACGTCCCCATATCTGCCCTTGATTAATGTCTCTCTATCTGGGAAAATTCCTATATTTGTACATGATTTGAGTGACAGGCATTGTACAGAATTTTCAAATTGGTAAAAATAATCTTAAACAGCCAATCTAACCTTCCAATTTTGCAAATGAAGAAATAACCAGGGATGCACTGAGGTTGGATGACTTCATCAAAGTAATACTGCTCTTTACTGATAGAGGTAAGACCAGAAATCAACGTACTCCATCTTCCAGTTCAGTCCTGTTTCTCCTACCCACTTTCTTCTTGATAAAGTAGATTATTTTGAGGTGGGATGTAGATCTCATTTATTGGAGATGGGTTTGAAACAGTAGGTCATGTTATTGTAATTGCCATGATATCAGTGCAGTGAAGCAGAAGCTGCAAACTCAGATGCCCCCAGGGTCTAGCAGAGAGCATATCAGGTGGGACTGGTGGGGACTGTGGTTATCTGGAAGGTATACCACCTGTTCAAAGGGTCCAGCCCCATAGCACCTGCTGCCTGCTCAGAGAAACAAGTACAAGAGAAAAATGTGGTAAACCACTCAAAAAATGTTTAAAACAGCATGCTGGCCAAATAAAACACGTCTGCAGTCAGATATATCCCAGGTTGGCGCCTGGTTTATAACTGCTAAAGTCTTATTAGTAACTCTTTTTTTTCCAAAGGAGCAAGTTTCAGTAACTGGTATCGTTGTGGTTTGTTATTTAGGCTAGCTGAAGGATTAGTAGGTTGGGCTGTCAAAGTTCACAGAGTGAAAATAATTATCAATAAGGGAGTATTTATTACCCCCCCTTTTTTTTTTATTACCCTAGTGATAAAGTTGAAGAGTAATGTGTCTTCTCTGTCATAATAGCTTCTGCCCTAATGGAGTGTACTTGGTTATGCTATTTCGTGACTGGGAATCTGGAAACTGTTCTGTAGGACTGGCGCAGTGGATTAACTGCCTGTATGTTACTGGGCGGGAAACCCTGGTGGCGTAGTGGTTAAGTGCTATGGCTGCTAATCAAAGGGTCGGCAGTTTGAATACGCCAGGCACTCCTTAGAAACTCTATGGGGCACTTCTACTCCATCCTTTAGGGTCGCTATGAGTCGGAATTGACGGCATTGGATTATGTTACTGGGCAAATCATCCAGTTTTTCTCATTGGCAGTATTTACATTGGCATAATTAAGGGCTGAACTGTATCAGGCCTGGGAAACAAAGGATAAGATTTCATGTAGGACTTGAACCTGGTTCTTTATCTTTGTCTCTAGAAAAAAAGAAAGAAAAAAAAAAGTCACAGAAAAGCAGGAATTGGATTGGATTGTTTGTACTTATTACTTGTGGCTTTAAGCACATTGTTGTATGCTGGTAGAGTCAATAGTAATTAGTAATTTTAGAGTAAGGAACCCTGGTGGTGCAGTGGTTAAGTACCTGGCTGCTAACTGAAAGGTTGGTGGTTTGAAACCTTCAGACGCTGTGTGGGAGAAAGATGTGGCAGTTTGTTTCCATAAAGGTTAAAACAACCTTGGAAATCCTATGGGGCAGTTCTCCTCTTTCCTATAGGGTTGCTATGAGTAAAAATTCACTTGTTGGCAATGGGTAGAGTATTTGCTGGTGTTCCTCTTGTGAGCCACCAATGAAGCTCTGAACTCCATCACAACTAGAGTTACCCTTTCTGAGGACAGATTTCAAAGCCGTTTATAATGTAGAGGCTAAGAGCATGGGCTTTAGGACCACATGGCTTGGGTTGCATCCTGGTTACCCTGGGTATGCTGATGAATATCTCTGTGCATCAGTTCCCTGAGCCTTAAAATTGGGATAATAGTAGTGCTTGCGTCATAGTCTTGTTGCAGTAATTGTTCCTAGCAAGAACAAATATTCTTTTTGTTATTATAATGGAACAACTGGATGGCATAGATAATAAAAATTTAATTAACACTTAGACTGGAAATGCAGCGTGAGAATTTCCCTGCCTTTTCAGTACATTTGGAGTTTTTAATTTATTTATATATTTTTTAAGAAACTGAGATGTTGAGATTAAGAGCTGTCAGAGCTCATCAGTACTGTGCCTCATTCATACGTTCAGTGTAGCCTTGCGTGCTTCTCAGTATTTAAATGGTGCCAGCTGATTAAGGCACAGAGGCAAAGAGAAATGAATCTTGTGTAAGATGGTTGTGACCTGGTCATGATGTTAACTAAAGGGCTAACTTTAAATGGGACTTGGTAGATGTGCCCGTGAAGCTGAAAGAAGTCTTGCACATATGAATTTGGTGTCACTAGAAGGAAACAGCTGACTGCACCTTTGCTGTAGATGGAGGCGTTTTTTACATATGAAGATGCTCGAGCCCTTTGGTGACTCAATTATTTTTTCCTTTTAATTTTTTGTTGATACTATGTGTTTTCAGTAATGGAGGGCATGCTGAATCATTGAGTGTGTCTGAATTTTTGGTAGGTAATACGGTTTTTGTTTTATGCCTCATATCATAAATCATACATACCCGTGGAGTCCAGAGGTACATATGTGTACCTCCGGTGAACATAAGTTCTACCCCCAGAGTCCAGAGATACATATGTATACCAAATAAAAAAATCTCAAAATGCATGTTTTTGCTACCCAAAATTCAATGATTTGGTACCATCTCATGTAGTACTCTGTAAAAACAGTACTTTGCAGCACATACCCTTCCCCACCCCCGACTCCTACCAGTTTCAAACTGTTATATAGGGCCCTGCCTGTTTGGCAGTGTGTACTGTCAGTGGTAAAATAGCTTCTCAATGAACCCCAGAGGCAGAAAAAATTAGGTGGTAACTATATGTACGGTGGGTCACGAAACAGTTTCTGTGTGCTAATGTGAAGGACATCTGCACTAGAAAAACAAAACATCGCACCAGAGACATATTGGAGCAGAATTTAAGGCAAGAGGATGACAATAGACAAATTGCATCTACTTCAAAAGGAGAGCTCGAGTTTACACTGAGTGTTTGTTCTAAGGAGCCGAGAAGCAGGCATCTTGCCCTGATGGGCCCTTCAGACTGAGCTGCTGTCATTACCAGAAGAGCAGCCTGTCCTTGTCTGCTGCGCTTTCATCTTTTTGCCATATTTGTATTCATGTGCACTATCCCCCACAGAAGAAAGCACAGCTTGATATTCCTGGCTTTTGCTTCTGAGACCCGCGTTAAAAGTATTTTTTTTTTTTTTTTAAAGTGTTTTAAGGCTTTTACATGGGATGGTACTTACGCACAATGGTTTTTAATTATTTGCCATCTAATTTAGCAAAACACGTTCAGAGGGCCTTATGCCTTAGGGAGCAACAGCTTGCATAGGTCTTGGGAGGGGCTTTTGGTTGCAAGGCGTCTGCATTCTGGGTGTGTGCTTGGCAACGCTGGGCAGTGACGTCAGTGTCACCTGGGAGACAGAAGACACAGAAGACTGCTTGGTGGAAACAGCATATTTCATCAAGCTTGGTTGAAACCAATTCTAAACAGGCCCTGAATTCTGCACCAAACTTCAGGAAAGTTATTCACTGGGTGAGATGGGGGATGAGGAGGTTGGGATGGGCTGAGGGTGGAGAATGGAATGATGCCCTGCACCTTTTTTGCGCTATTGGCTGGGGAGTGTTTGGAGTCAACAGATGAATCTCATCTTGCTACCAATTCAAATCATAGACAGTCACAGCTGGAAATGCCCTTAAGGAGAGAAAACCTTGTTCTCAACCCCCTCATCATATAGCTGAAAAGACTGGCACACACAGAAAAGGTGGCCTTCCTAAAGTTCAGTAGCTGCTTGGTGGAAAAAAAAAAAAAAAAAAATTTTTTTTTTTTTTTTTTTTTTGAGGCCAGCCTAAAATTCAGGCCTCTGACCCCCTCGAGGCTCTGGTGACCTCTGCCCCTGCCAGCAGTAGCCTCTTTTGGGCTTTTATTTTATGCTACGTTTGTTCACAACAAATTTGTTTCTGTTGGTCAGCATCCTTGAGTTTTAAGGAAAATGTGAATTTCTCTTAATCATCAATGCAAGTTCTTTACATCTTTAATGGGATTCACTATAATCCAAAACAACCAAACCCAGTGCCATTGAGTCAATTCTGACTCATAGCGACCCTATAGTTATTTTTAAAAGATTTTGCTTCCTCTTTTTCTTCTTGGTTCAGTTTTTATTTAATGTACTTAAGAACCATTGTTTACCTTTATTATAGTTCTCTTTTTTTTTCCAAACATACAGCTTCCTCCTAGCTACACACAGATTCTTTTATTCTATTTAAATGTCGTTTTCTGTAAGACCTTTTCACTCCCATGGGTTTTTGTGTGTGTGTGCTTTAGGTGAAGGTTCACAGAGCAAATTAGTTTCTCATTGAACTATACACATATTGTTTTGTGACATTGGTTGCCAACCCCATGAAATGTTAACAGTCTCGCCTTCTCAACCTTGGGTTCCCCATTTCCATTCGTCCATCTTTCCAGTCTGCTCCTGCCTTCTCATCCTTGCACCTGGGGTGATGTACCCATTTAGTCTCATTTTGTTTTATAGGCGTGTCTGATCTTTTGTTGAAGGGTGAACCTCAAGAGTGACTTCATAACTGAGCTAAAAGTGTGCATGGGGGCCATACTCTTAGGGTTTTTTTCATCTCTTTCAGATCAGTAAGTCTAGTCTTCTTTGTGAGTTTGAATTTTGTTCTACTTTTTCTCCAGCTTTTTCTGGGACCTTCTATTGTGATCCCTGCCAGAGTAGTCAGTGGTGGTAGCTGGGCACCATCTAGTTGTACTGGACTCAGTCTGGAGAAGGCTGTGGTAGTTGTGGTCCATTAGTTCTTTGGACTAATCTTTCTTGTGTCTTTGGTTTTCTTCATTCTCCCTTGCTGCAGATGGGGTGAGACCAGTAGATGTATCTTAGATGGCTACTCAGAAGATTTTAAGACCCCAGATGCTACTCATCAAAGTAGGATGTATAACATTTTCTTTATAAACTGTGTTATGCCTATTGAGCTAGATGTTCCCCGAGACCATGGTCTCCACAGCCCTTAGCCCAGTAATTCAGTCTCTCAGGGAGTTTAGATGTATCTCTGAAGCATCTATGACTTTACCTTGGTCAAGTTGTGCTGACTTCCCCAGTATCGTGTACTGTCTTAACCTGCACTGAAGTTACCGCTTGTCTATTGTCTAGTTAGTGTTTTTTCCTTCTCACCTCTCCCCTCCATCATAACCACCAAGGATTGTTTCTTTCTGTGTATAAACTTGAAAAACTTGAGTTTTTATAATAGTGATCTCATATGTTATTTGTCCTTTTTGTGTTTGACTTATTTCACTTAGCATGATTCCTTCCAGATTCATCCATGTTGTGAGATGTTTCACAGATTTATAAACATTCTTTATCGTGGTATAGTATTCCATTGTATGGGTGGACCATGGTTTATTTATCCATTCATCTGTTGATGAGCACTTGGGTTGTTTTCATCTCTTTGCTATTGTGAATAATGGTGCAATGAATATGGGTATGCATATGTCTATTTGTGTGAAAACTCTTATTTCTCTAGGATATATTCCTAGGAGTGTGATTGCTGGATCATATGGTGTTTCTATTTCTAGCTTTTTAAGGAAGCACCATATCATTTTCCAAAATGGTTGTACCGTTTTGCATTCCCCCAGCAGTGCGTAAGAGTTTCAGTCTCCCTGCAGCCTCTCCAACATTTATTGTTTTCTGTTTTTTTGATTAGTGCCAGTATTGTTAAGGTGAGATGATATCTCATTGTAGTTTTGATTTGCATTTCTCTAATGGCTTGTGATCTTGAGCATTTCCTCATGTGTCTGTTAGCCATCTGAATGTCTTCTTTTGTGAAATGTCTGTTCCGATCCTTTGCCCATTATTTAATTGGATTATTTGTCTTTTTGTTGTAGAGATGTTAGATTACACTTCTTAAAGTTATCTTTCTAAAATACTCATTAGATTGCACATTTCCTTGTTTAAATGGCTTCACGTTTCACTGCTTTCATTCCAGATTGCTCACTCTGGCAAGCAAGGCTTGGCCCTGCACAATTTGGTTCCAGCCTTGCTTTCCAGATGCTAATCCAAATATCCCTCATGGGATTGAACCCCCTGAAAGTCAGTGCAGTCTCTGCATGTGTGTCCACTCACAGCTCCGCACACTCAAGTGCTTCTCTCTCTTTGTTCAGATGCTTCCGTCTCCTTGTCACTTTCTACCTAGCAAAATACTGCTTAGGCTTCAAGTTCCAGCTCATATCACTTTTACGTGAACCCTTTATTTAAGAAGTCTCTCCGTTGTAGCCTCTGATTTTCCTAATTTGTGCTCCTGGAGCAGTAAACACTTACAATGCTGTGTTGGAGTTTGTTGTATGTGTATTTTTATTGCTTTCTAAACCCCGTGCTTATCTAGACTAAATACATCTGGATTTGTAGTTTAGCATACTGTGGAGTAAAGTAGACTTTCTCTAAATATTTGTTGAATCAATGAGGACACAAATATTCTGTAGACAAACAGGCACTAAATTTGCATGTTAGAAGTGGGAGGGAATTGCATCATTTGTATATACTGGAGTATACAAGGAAAACATGCCTACCGCCTCATTCATTCTGGTGCTCTGTTGCCATGCTATGCCACCAGCCCCCTGTGGCAACTGAACATTTACAAAGTGACTGGTCCAAATTGAATTGCGATGTAAGCATGTGTAAATTACACACTGGATTTGGAACACTCGAAATGAAAAAAAAAAAAGCTCTTATAATTTTTATGTTGATTATGTGTCAAAATGATACTTTGGGTATACTGGATTAACTCAAGTATGTTATTAAAATTCATTTCACCTCTTTTTTTTTTTAATATGGCTACCGGAAAATCTAAAATTACTTTTGTGGCTCGCCTTTTATTTCCTTTGGACAGTACTGTTCTAAAATAACAATTTACCTATAAAATTTAAAACAGCTCAGGGACGTTTTCTTCTACTCCCCTCCCGCCCCATATTGTGCTTTTTAAGATTCTGTCGAGTATTTATTGTATAGAGTTAGGTTCTCCGTTATTTTAAGTTACTAATTTAGGAATAAATTAGTATGCTAATTTAGAATAAATTAGTAAGAATGAGTTCAAAAAATTAGAAATTAATTTATGTAAAGATCCAAAAATCTAAAATCTATTGCCATTGAGTCAATTCCGACTCATAGCGGCCCTAAAGGACAAAGCAGAACTGCGTCATAGGGCTTCCAAGGAACACCTAGTTGATTCAAACTGCCAACCTTTTGGTTAGCACCCATAGCTCTTAACCCCTACACCACCAGGGTTTCCCAATGTAAATATATTACTACTGAATTCAGTTCTTTAAGTTACTATCTCGTCTTTACTGAGTAACCAAAATAAATCTCAGGACCCTTGCCATATTTCAGATATTGTTGTTACCTGTAGATATAAAACTCAAAATGTTGTTTTATTACAATTTTTTTTCCTATGACCTAAGGAATAATAAGAAATGGAAAATGAAGTATTTTAGTAAAAAAAGTAGAACTCACATCCTCAAACCTGCTTCCCTCATAGTTTCTACTGCTGTTGTAGGTGCAAACTCATACACATTGCATGCCATCATTAAAACCTTCTGTTTCATCAAATTTTTAGTGTTCAAAGCATAAAAATTCTATAACTTAAAGTTAAAAAAAAAAAGTCAAGTGTCTAAGGTAGTTGTTTTTCTAAGTTTCTGTAGTCATTGAATCCTTTCCCGGTACATCCTTAAATGGATCTTCAAATATAAACAAATCAGAGCCAGGTTGCTATGGTTGAGGAGTAAGTGGGGGACTCAAAGAGGCCCCTCCCTGCCACCTTAGCTGCTGCTTCTTTCCCACCATAACCACTGAGGCACCTTGAGACATTATTTTAAAAATGCAGCACTAAAGCAAAGTGTAAGGCTCCCATAAAACCCATTGCTGTCAAAGGCTAAACAAGGCTATATAGGTGATAAATCAGTGTTAACAGATTGTTGTTGTTAGCTGCTGTCCAGCTGGTCCCCAACTCATGGCAACCCCACACACAATGGAACGAAAAAAATGCCCGGTCCTGTGCCATCCCCATTGCAGATTGTACCACCGTGATCCATAGGGTTTTCACTGGCTGATTGCCAGGCCTTTCTTCCTAGTTCGTATTTGTCTGGGAGCGCCACTGAAACCTGTTCAGCATCATAGCAAATGCTATGGTGGCTATGCGTGAGGTGCCTTGGCTGGGAATCAAAAACCAGAGTCTTCTGCATAGAAAATGAAAGTTCTACTGCTAAACCACCACTGTTTCATTAACACATTCGAGTTCTATAATTTTTAAAACTGGGAAAGACTTGAGGTGAATGTACAGCGCTCCCACAAGGATCATAGAACTGGAGACAGGCCAATACTTTTGTCTTCCAGTCAAATCTTCTTTCCTACACTATTCTGTGATAATAGCCTAAGAAATATTCTTTCTTGGGACACTAGTATGACTTAATGATGGCAAGGCTTCAGGTGTTGCCTGAACCTGTCAGAGATAAGTGAAGGTATGTCTTCTATGACTCATGGAGCAATAGCCCAATGTGGGAGAGTTAGGTGGATGCTCAGGAGATAACTTACAGTGTCAATCTCTCTTCCCTCCTCTGTCCTCATGTCATTGCTTATTGTTAGCTGCTGTCCAGTCGGCGGGGGGGGGGGGGGGGGTGGTGTCTTGCAGTCTAATACAGCGCAGATGGAAAGATCCTCTTTTAATCATTGTTCTCACAACACTTGGAAGCTTTTTGAGGAATAAGCACTCAGAAGTGGAAGTGAATGGCCTTCAACAGTAAATGAATTTCTTCTGGAGAGAGGAACTGAAATGTATTTATGATGCAGATGGTTTCCCTGTGTTTGAATGCTCATCCTTGTCATGAGATTCATGCTTAGAAGCAAATTATCTCTTGAAATACTTGAGTTTGAGATGGTTCCACTAGAGAAATTACTTCTGTTTGGTCTGACCCAACATGTGTTATTATTTTTTATTTCAAGAATAGTGACAATGAGTGTTTAAATGCCAGTTCACTCCAATCAAGCAAACATGCAAATTACTTCTCTCTCTGATCCTTAGTTACTACTGGAGAGACTGAATTAGTTAGCCTCTCCTTACCTTTATTAGCATAATATTAAAGCAAATGATCAGCAAAGGCTTTTTTCAAAAAGGTAGCAGAGCCATGGAAAGCAATTATTAACAGTGCTTATTTCCTTGATAAGGAAGAAAAAACGTTTATGATTAGGCTTTGAACATTGCTATCTGTCCCAAGGATTGCCCGCCTGGGTTTAAACGGGTACCTGTTTCTAAAACTGATGTCGGTTTGAGGGTTTCATTTGTAGAGCAAGAGCCAACCTGAAAAAGGCCCAAAGGAAGAAAATTCAAAACAAGGATGATACGCTGTCACCTGTTGGTAGTTCCTCATGACGTGGATGCTAAGGACATTAAGCATGTGTACCAAACATGTATTTCTTAAAAAAAAAAATGCTTTTTAAAATATAGGAGTAAAAATCAAGGAGCTGATATTCATTAACCAACTCAAGATATAATAAAGGACTGACTTAGAAGTATTCCCAGCAAAGGGGTTAATATAAAGAGGACACTATTAATTCTTTATTTACTCAGAGGAAATGGGCTTAAATTAGAGGAAAATAGAATTGAATCAACAGGAAGACATCATTGGCTCTGGGGAGAGTTTTATAAAATTAGAATGGAGTTTAGCAAGAGACTGGAATCTCCCTTCTTAACTCCTCTTACTTATACAGAATTTTTTTTTTTTTACACTGCCTTTGCCTATGTTTATTTAACTGGAAGTAAACATTATTGCATCCCCTGCTGTCTGTATTACTCGTATAAAACCGAGTTTTCATCAAGCCCATTTTGACTCATGGTCACCCCATATGTGTCAAGGTAGAACTTTGCTACTCAGGGTTTTCAATGGCTGAATTTTTGGGGAGTAAATCACCAGGCTTTTCTTCTGAGGTACCTTTGGGTGGACTTGAACCTCCAACCTTTCGGTTCACAGCTGGGCTCATTAACCATTTGTACCACCAGCATTCATGTAGCATGAAGCAAATGCTGGCCCGTATTGTTGTTTTTCTATATGATTTACCTCTTCCATTGGAATGTAGACTTTTGGAGGTCAGAGATGAAGCTCAGTGCTTCTTCGGACTATGGACATCAATATGTATAGTGCCTTGCAAATGAAGATTCAGTATTTGTTGGATGAATGTATGAATCACAACTCTGTGATCTGTTCCTTATTAACAAGCAAGAGCTCAAAGTTTCTCATCTCGCTCAAACAAAAGATTGAAGTACAGACTCCATTCCAGTTCCATTGTTCTTTTCAATGTCTACTTCATCACTTGACACTGAGAACCTACTTCATTATATAGATTGATTTTACTTCTAAAGAGTAACTGCAAATTATTTTTTAAAATTAAAATCTGTACATGAGTACAGAATTCCTACTGATATCCATGATGAAAGAAGGCCAATGAATAAACCTATACGTAGTTGTTCAGTGTAACATTCCAATCACAAAGCCATTGGATTAAGAAATTAATATTCCTGTATTAGATTGTCATCTGAAAGTAAGTTTAGAGGTCTCACAAATATTTAACTTATAAAAGCTGTGCATTTCACTCTATGGAACTGGGTTGAGCAAACAACTGAGATACTTTATTAAGCGGGAACCCTTAAGAGTTGGCACTTAAACGCCTGAGTTTAAAAAAAAAAAAGAAGAAGAATAGGAAAAAGTTGTAAGCCTTGAATTTTTACCTTGGATCATCTGACAACCTAGGTCCTTTTGAAGACTTGTCTTGGCAAGATAGTAAAGGAAGTTCATCTTTGATGCCATCCACATGCTTCCTGGGCCCCTGTGCATGTGGTGCGCACTGCACAAATAGTGCCTTCTGCCCTGGGGAGCATTACATGTTCTCAATTCTTTCAACTTCTCCTTTTAGAACTTATGCAGGCCCTGTTCTTGTCTCTAGAGGCTCTGCTCTCTATTCAGTAGTCTACCAGTGAATCTATTCTGAACTGTTAGCTGTCTGATGTGCCTCTCTGAGACAACATAGTTCTTTCTTTAATCTTTCTTTTCTGGCAGGTCGGGACACGGGCACCAGACCTGTCTGGGATGTGCAGTGCTGTGAGCCTTGGCCAGTGCAGAATGTGGGCTCAGGCAGATGACCCAGCAGGCAACTTCTGGGGGAGGAATAGAAATCAATCGGCCTGGGTTGTTTCATTGTAGGGACTGGGCACAAAGAATATGGCTATGTATGGAGCAATGAGGAAAGCAGAGAACACTAACAACAAAAACAAACCAAACCAGGGGAGTTGATTCCGACTTATGGCCATTCCATGTGTGGCAGAGTAGAAATGTGCTTCATAGGGTTTTGCAAGGCTATGATGTTTCGGAAGCAAATCGCTAGACCTTTCTTCCTAGGCAAATGCTGGTGGCGTAGTGGTTAAGAGCCAGAGCTGCCAACCAAAAGATCAGCAGTTCAAATTCACCAGGTGCTCCTTGGAAACCTTATGGGGCGATTCTGCTCTGTCCTGTAGGGTCATTATGAATTGGAATTGACTTGACGCCAGTGGATTTTGGTTTTGTTTCTTCCTAGGCAGCTCTGGGCGGGTTTAAATCACCAACCCCTCAGTTAATAGTTGAGTACTTAGTTGTGTCACTCAGGTACTCCTAGAGAAGAGATAAAAAACAACAGCAGAAAAAAAAAACAAACAACTGGCTGCCATAAAATCGATTCTGACTCATGGCAACCTCAGCTTATACATTACAGAGTAGAGCTGTTCCACAGGACTTTTCTTGGCTGTAATCGGAATCGACTCGATGTCATTGGGTTAATCGTTATGGAAATCGATTGCCAGGCCTTTCTTCCATGGCACCAGTGGCTACTGTCAAGTCGATTCCGACTCATAGTGACCCTATGTGAGAGAATTGTCGCATAGGGTGTTCTTGACTGTAATCCTTATGGGAGCAGGTCACCAAGTCTTTTTCCCTCAGAGCTGCTGGGTGGTTTTGAACCACAAACCTTTTGGTTAGCAGCTGAGAGCTTAACCGTTAAGCCAGCAGAGCAAAGTGTTTGCGCCACCCAGGGTCCTAGAGGAGAGTAAGAGGTAGAAATCCTTGAGCTGGATGTCAATTTAGCATCAGCTTTTTTTCTTTTTTTTTAAATAGTGCTAATAGCTTTGGCTGTGTCTAGGGAGGGAACTCTAAACATTAACTTCTTGTGAACTTGACCTGTTTACAATTCCCACATGTAATGGCATTTTAGAACCAGACTCCATATTGCTCTCGGTTAAGTGGGAATTTTGCTGTTCCATGTAAACAAGTAAGCAGTAGGGTAGCAGGAGCCTGGTGATGATCCAGAGACCCAGGGGGTTCCTAAAAGAACTGGGGCAAGGATTAAACTAGGACAGATTTAGAAACTTCCAGCTTGGGGGCTTTATTCCTCCCAGAATTTGATGTGTCTGTGAGCAGCATGAAGGAGCCCTGGTGGTACAGTGGTTAAAGCTCTTGGCTGCTAACCAAAAGGTCGGCAGTTCAAATCCTCCAGCCACCCTGTGGTAGAAAGATATGGCAGTCTGCTTCCATAGAGATTTACTACCTTGGAAACCCTATGGGGCGGTTCTACTCTGTCCTGTAGAGTTGCTATGAGTCAGAATCGACTCGATGGCAGTGGGTTTGGTTGGTAGGTAGCATTTTCCACAGCCCAGAGAAAAATATTTCTTCCAGTGGATGCATAACTGTTGGGTAATGTAATAATGCTAAGCAATAGGATTAGTTATGTTTCGTCCTTATTATTTTTTTCTTTACTTTCTACATTGCCTCCCCTCACCCCTCGGGGGTTCCCGCAATTCCTTTCCACAAAGCCCTTGTCTAATCCTCATGGCCTAAAAACTTGTGGGCCCTGATCCTGTCCTCTAAACAAAGCTCAGTGACTTTTACTGAAAACTTTTTTTTTCCCCTTCAGATGTTAAGATTAAAGTCCTGCACCCCAAGCAGCATTTAAAGATTGGAAGTAACCTTTCATTTTTCTGGGTCAAGTATACTGTTATAACTGTTAGCCCATGTTCTTCTCTTATATTTCATGTTTTTTTTAGGCTACTTGGACTCACATCTGTCTTGTGTTGCTTAGCTCAGATTCTAAAACATGCCAAGATAAAAGTAGCCTTAGATAATCTCATTTTAAAAGGAAACTTTGCCCTGTAATATTCAGATATTCTCCTTGTGAATGACTGCTAAAGACTTTTAGTGGAAAACATTATGGATGAATTGCTTCTAAGCTTGGCTAAATTATTTGATTAGGTGGAAATTATTTCTCTACCTCCTTTAACCCCTGGTACCGCTGACTTCGGATGGTGCAGAGGCAGGCAGTATTTCATTCTGTTGTTCATAGGGACACTATGAGTCAGAACCTACTTGATGGCAGCTAACAACAACAGAGCTGATATTGAGCACCTGGCTTATAAAAATACTTCTTGGCCTTCAGTACTTATCACTGGAACATTTATAGTACTTGAAGGTCATTTGTAGCTACCCATAAAATTGCACTTTGCAGCCTAAGGGAAGCAGTTTCCCCTCCCGCCATTCAGGTGTTTGCCATTCTGTTGCTGTTTTAATTGTTCTGTTACCATTATAAATATCCTTTTCTTTTTTATTGTCTAATGTGCACACAGACACGCTTTCATTTTTAACATTTTCTTCCCGTCTTTGCTTACTGCCTTCCTTTAGCCAGTGGGAGGTTGGTTTTATTCCTCTGCAGCCCCAATGAGATTTGAGATGATTTCTCTACTTTATTGCAATAATCACAAAGAAGAATTTAATAATAACGTCCATGTCTGTTCCACAGTTTGCTGTGTATTGAGCTTTAGTTATTATCCAAGAGCCTTTTTTTTTTTTAATCTTACTTTGCCTTGTGTCCATGTGGTTTTTTTTTAGCATCAGCAAGTTGATGTTAATTTGTATATAAAAATCTTGCTGAAGGGCAAGAGTTTTGTTCATAGGAAATAAATAACACCAATAGTATGTTCAGGACTTGGCTTAGGCTGGGTTCTCTAGAGAAATAAAACCAGTGAAGCAAATAGATAGCTATAGATACAGTTATAGATACAGATAGATAGAGAAAAAAAGAGAGAAAGAGATTCATCGCGAGGAAATGGCTCACGCTATTGTGGAGGCTGGTAAATCCCAAAATCTGTGGGTCAGGCGTCAGCTGGAAACTTCTGATTCACGTGGCTGCAGGGGCTGACAAACCCAGAATCGGCAGGTCAGATGGCAGGCTGCAGGCTGGCAGAGCTATGAAGCGGATAAACACTGAAGTTAGCAGGTCAGATGACAAGCTGTTGGCTCAGATCCCAAGAACCAGAGGTCAACTGTTGATGAGCTGGAAACAGGATCCAGAGCAAACAAGCAAGCTTTGCTAGAATATCCATATATGTATATATAAGTATAGGGTGCAGGCCATACCCTCGAGGAAACTCCCCTTACAACTGATTGGTTGATAACATCAGATCACATCTTAGAGGTGGTTCACATTCTATTACAAAATGGAAGATAATTACATCAATCACAAAATTGAGGATAACTACATAATACTGAGAATTATGAGACAGCCAAGTTGACACATAACATTAACTATCATAGTGTTTTATCACAGCACTATCACAACATTAAATTTTAAGAAATATTAATATTCATAATTTTGTGTTATATCAATAAGTATTTTGTTACTGCCTGTGTCATGGCAGGCATTATAAATCAATAGAAATCTTCTTTATGAGCAGAGGGATATTATAAAATTATGGTTTGTCATCAGTCAGTACTCTGAATGAAATTCCTGGCTGACGTTTAAATGCCATTCCTGAACCCAAGATTTTGAAGCATATTGTTTAATTTTGTATGCCAGGAATTTTGTACCTTGGTTTATCTGTTTACAGTAATATATGTTTAGGGAATGGATTACACCTGAACATAAAGAAAACAAAATCCTTAGAACTGGACCAGTAAATAACACCATGATAAATGGAGAAGAAATAAAAGTTGTCAAGGATTTTGTTTTAATTAGACCCACAAACAATGGCCATGGAAGCAGCAGTCAAGAAATCAAATGACGTATTGCCTTGGGCAAGTATGCTGCAAAAGACATCTCTAAAGCATCAAAAAGCAAAGTTGTCACTTTAAGGACTAAGGTACACCTGATCCAGGCCATGATATTTTCAATCACCTTATATGAATATGAAAGCTGGGCAATGAATAAGGAAGACCAAAGAAGAATTGATGCCATTGAATTACGGTGTCGGTGAAGAATATTGAATAGCTCATGGACAAATCTGTCTTGGAAGAAGTATAGCCAGAATGCTTCTTAGAAGGGTGGATGGCGAGACTTCATCTCATGTACTTTGGACATGTTATCAAGAAAGACCAGTCCCTGGAGAAGGACATCATGCTTGATAAAGTAGGTCAACGAAAAAGAGGACAATCCTCAATGAGGTGGATTGACACAGTGGCTGCAACAGTGGACCCAAACATAGCAACAATTTTGAGGATGGCACAGGACAGGCCAGTATTTCATTCTGTTGTGCATAGGGTTGCTATGAGTCAGAACCAACTTGACAGTACCGAACAACAACAACAGCATGTTTAGGGAATACTGGTAAACCATAGTGATGAGCTTCTGAAATAATAGGCATGAGAGTTGGCTTGTAAGTGATGAGTTCAAAAGAATCAGGGGAGATATGAAGACCTTTTGTCTTGATTAGGGAATGTAGTTCTTTATTATATCACAGAAGATGTGTTGAAAACTTGATAGATTCCTCAGAATGGAAACAGGATCACAGCTTTCAAATGAGAAGGCAAAAATTTGATTTTACAGGAGCAATAAAAATAAGTGAGTAGAAGACTGACAAAAATTTGGGTGACTGATACCTGCCTTTAAGCCACATGACTCTTGTGAAACAAGAACCAGGTACTAGACATATATGGTAAAGAAACTGGGCTCCGTCTCAGGGAAGAACACCCTGGGTATAATGGACCAGTGAGTAGACTTCAGGCAAATCCAGGAGGACTATCAGAAACAAGCCAGGGAAAGGGTGGTATTCTAGGAAGAGGTAGAGAAGCAACCTCATATTATTGGCCTGAATCTAGAGAAATTATTATTTGAAGTGGAGGAGGTATGGGGGCGAGTTGGTGGCAGATGCAATAGCAGTAAGAGAAGGAAGTGAAATTCTTACTGAGAAGGGATGGTGAACCACAGTAGGACCTTAAAAGTGTGGGGCAATGCTAAAGCAGGGTTTATGACCAGGAGACCCAATTTGGAAAGTTGTCTAGGCCACTGAGAGGAACTGGAAAATTCCACCCATACCTGGTAGTGTTATTTATGATCAACCTCACACAAATGTTTTGAAGAGCTTGGTCAAATAGACATCTCTAATAAGATGCCAAACACTGAATAAACATTTGATAAATATCTTTTAGTTGTTTCAGAGACTAAAGTAACAGGATGGAACCAGAGAATGTGTACTTGTTTGTGACTTAATATTAGTTATCATCTGATACAAAATCAGCCCTTCCTTTTGTTATCTATCATTCTGTTCCCTCATAAGGACTCCTACTTTCAGACTAAATAGCCAAGACTTGAGTCAGAGATACATAGAACAATTACCCTGTTAGCTTTAGGGTTTCCTGATGACTGATATTTCTTTACTGTCTACTTTTAATGCCCCTGTCTATTCCTTTGTGGTTATGTGCAATTAAAAAAAAACTTTGAAATGAAAATGAGGTTATTGTTTCAGAGAGAGCAATAATTCAGTAATTAATAATTCAACAGTTCGCAAGCATCTGCTATGGCAAGCAGTTTCTCAACCCAGGGACACCAAGATGAAAAAAAAACAAAAAACAAACAAAACGTGGATTCTTGCCCCCAGGAATGTACAGCTTATTGGTGGAGACACAAATGTGGGCAGGGCATCACCATGCAGGATGTGGTCAAGGTTGCGGGGAGACTGAAGAAGAGAGGAAATGTCTTTCTTTATTCCAACCCCCACGGGGAAAGGTACCTAGACATGAAATTTAGTAGTGACAGCTGGAAAATAGACCAAATTAGAGAGCTTGTGCTTAACACGCAAAGTAGCTGCTGGTGTTTCATCTACTGGTGGCTCTGCAGCTGAGCAGAAGAAGGAAAGGAAGGAGTCCTGGAGAAGAATTGGAGATACACGTGTCAGGTGGGTGCAAGTCATGGTGACAGCTAACTGAATGAAATAGGTATGAGAACTCCATTTGATATGCTTTGAGTCAGTGTTCTGAGATCCTTTGTCAAAGCTCTACTGAAGATACCCTCACCCTCATCGTAGATGATTTTGACATTAAGAACCTGCGGCTCCCATTTGGCCACTTTGAGTTGTCTCTCCAAATGAGGGGAAAAA
The DNA here is from genome assembly GCF_024166365.1 of Elephas maximus indicus. Classification (NCBI taxonomy): domain Eukaryota; kingdom Metazoa; phylum Chordata; class Mammalia; order Proboscidea; family Elephantidae; genus Elephas; species Elephas maximus. The sequence continues at coordinate 198,211,987 of NC_064819.1, read as the reverse complement.
AACAGCCTCCTGAGAGAGATTAGGTGAGCTCAGGACCAAAGAGGATTTTACTCTACCCAGGACCAGAGATCAAACAAGGAAAAGACCTGTGCCTCGTTGCCAGTGATAATACGGAACTTTGTGTGTGTGTGAACCCTGTGTCTGTGCTTATGTAAAAATCTATTATTCTGGGTTGATTCCAACTCACTGCAACCCTATAGGACAGAGTAGAACTGCCCCATATGCTTAAATGGGAGTGAGTTTATTTTTGATTTGCCTTGCCCGACTCTTGACTTCCTACTTCTTTCTGTTTTGAGCCCTCCCTCTCTTTTCTACCAGACATAATGGTGGTTGCTACCTTGTCTCTATTCAATTAGTGATGTTGAATAAGTGTGCTAAAACAGTAACTCTCTCTCTCTTTTATATATATATACATATACACACACACACACACATACATATATGCATATACATACACTCACACACACGCATACATATATATTTTGTTGTTAGGTGCCATCAAATTGGTTCCGACTCATGGTGACCCTGTGTACAACAGAATGAAATCCTGTGCCATCCTCGTGATCATTGTTATGCTTGAGCCCATTGTTGCAGCCACTATATCAGTTCATCTCGTTGAGGGCTTTCTTCTTTTTCGCTGTCCCTCCACTTTACCAAGCACGATGTCCTTCTCCAGTGACTTGTTCCTCCTGATAACGTGTTCAAAGTATGTGAGACAAAGTCTCACCATCCTTGCCTCTAAGGAGCATTCTGGTTGTACCTCTTCCAAGACAGATTTATTCGTCTTTTGGCAGTCCATGGTATAGTCAAATTCTTCACCAACACCATAACTCAAAGGCGTCAATTCTTCACCAACACCATAACTCAAAGGCGTCAATTCTTCTTTGGTCTTCCTTATTCATTGCCCAGCTTTCACATGCACATGAAGTGATTGAAAACACCATGGCTTGGGTCATGTGCACCTTAGTCCTTAAAGGGCTATTTTTGCTTTTTAACACTTGAAAGAGGTCTTTTTGCAGCAGATTTGCCCAGTGCAATATGTCATTTGATTTCTTGACTGCTGCTTCCATGGGTGTTGATTTTGCATCCGAGTAAAATGAAATCCTTGACAACTTCAAACTTTTCTCCATTTTTCATGATGTTGCTTATTGGTCCAGTTGATGTTGAGGTGTAACCCATACTGAAGGTTGTAGTCTTTGATCTTCATTGCTAAGTGCTTCAAGTCTTCTTTCTCAGCAAGCAAGTTTGTGTCATCTGCATATGCACATTGTTAGTAAGTCTTCCTCCAATCCTGACGCCCTGTTCTTCATCATATAGTTCAGCTTCTCCATATATATATATATATATGGAGCCCAGGTGGTGCTCTGGTTAAGAGCTTGGCTGATAACCAAAAGGTCACAGTTTGAATCCACCAGCAGCTCCTTGGGAACCCTTTGGGGCACTTCCACTCTGTCCTGTAGGATCACTATGAGTTGGAATCAACTCGATGGCAATGGATTTTTTTTTTTGTATGTGTATATATATATATGTATATATATATATATACACACACATAGTGTTTATATATATATAAACTGGTTTGCTATGTTTTCCTTTCTTTAAAAGTGATGAAGTTTTCAAACCTAGCTCTCAAGAGAATATCACTAATGGGCTTCTCCTTTCTCAGTTTGCTTAGGTAATGTTGCATAAATAGAGACTAGTCAGTTCATTTGCACATTGTTTTGCTGTGTATCAGTAATGAACTAAAACTTGTAATGTGGCTGCCAAATGTTAAAAAGAATGTCTATAGTTGTACAAAGGAGCCCTGGGGGTACAATGGTTAAGTGCTCCACCGATAAATGGAAAGTCAGTTGTTCAGAGCAAACCCACCAGTGGCTCCTAGGGAGAAAAGACTGGTGATCTGCCCACATGATGATTACAGCCTGGTAAACCCTATGGGGCAGTTAGGGTCACTATGCGTTGAAATCGACTTAATGGCACACAACAACAATAGCATAGTTGTGCAAGTGTCAAGTCTGATTTTTTTTTAAGAAAAATGTTAAAATACTACTTATTTTCATAATTCCTACCAACTTTCAGAGACTGATGGGGAAACAGCAAGGCTTGCCCTAGTGTCTTTTATTAATTTTCATTATTCATTTATTTATTTTTTACACGTAATTTTAATTATAGGAATTAGTGACAGAATTCAGAATACATTTTCCCATGTTTCCAATTTCTCTGTGTTTTAAAAAAGCAAGTTCAAAAAGACATTTTGGGAAGGAAAGATGGGACAGAGAGAGCACGTGCAAGTTATTGAAAGGTGTCGATTTGTGCTACCTAGGAAGTGTTCAATAAATGTTTGCTATTGCCTTCTTTAAGAGTCAGATTTGTCATTTGAGGAAATATGGCCTAGGGCAAGAAGAACTGAGAAACCCCAGCTCTCACTACTACCATTTGCTATCCTTGTGATGGGATTTGGATATATTGGAGGACACAACCAAAGCTCGCTGTGTAAATGGATAAAAGGGAGCCCCACATATGGAAATGGATGCAAAAGGCAACCTGGGTCTGCTCACCCATCTCTCCCTCCCCACCAGACCTAGACTTGCAGGGCAGAGCTAGCTGCTGCTTTTATGTACCCCTCTCTTCACTTTGACAGGCCTTGGTCCCTCTTGGCTTTGTGCTCTAGTGCTCCTTACATATAATATCCATCCCTCTGAACCAGCTACCTCATATGCAAAATAGCAGTATTACCACCTCTGGAACCATGGTGATACCGTAGTTAAGTGCTGGATGCTAACTGAAAGGTCTGCAGTTCAAACCGACCAGCTGCTAGGTGGGCGAAAGATGTGGCAGTCTGCTTCCTCAAATATTTACAGCCTTGGAGATCCTTGAAACTATTGCCCTTAGATAATCTTTAACCCTAAACCAAAAAAAAAAAAGAAAATCCCCTGAAGTCTTCTTAAAACCAAACAATAGTTTAGCTTAACTAATAAAGTATGTCTTTCTTGAGCATTATGTTCCCTAAGATCTATTTATATGGGATCAGAGTGACAACAGCAACTTAAAAGATTAAATGGGAAACTTAGTGTAACCAAGTGAGGGTTCTTGTCCTGTCCTATTAGCTGATTGAAATAAGACAGACACCACACCACCAGGTGCAAGGGAAACAGAAAGTGGAAATGTATAGTTTGTGCAAACAAGGAGCAACATGGGGCTTAGCAGCCAAAGACCACGTGCTAGCTGTCTGAGGGGGTTGGGGAGCTTTTTCATTTCCAGTGGCATCTGGGGGTTGGGTTTGGTGCCCAGAATTCTCCACGCTTAGCCCTCCCATGTCCACATTTGGAGGTCTGGATGTTAAATCATGTTGGTGATGTTCAGGTCCAAGGGCAGATTGAGGACACAGCTCTTCAGGTCCTGCATGCTCCAAAATCCTGGTTTGTGCATGCGCTGGTTCTGGCACCAAATTCAAACTGCAGTTAGGGCAGCAGCATGGATGGGTCAAACTGCAGTTAGAAGCCGTGGCTTGGCGGGCTTGGGGTGGACTGCAGTGGAGCAGGGGAAGTCTCTGTGGAGGCTTCATTAGGAGGCAGTGGGTTTACGTTAATGGGGGAAGATCAACTCAGAAAAGAATGGTTGCACAACTCAAAATATGTAATCAATATCATTGAATCGTACATGTAGAAACTGTTGAATTAGTGTATGGTTTGCCGTGTATATTCTCAACAACAAAATGAATAAAACTAAAAAAAAAAAAAAAATTATAGCCTTGGAAGCCCTGTGGGACAGCTCTACTCTGTACTATAGGGTAACTATGAGTTGGAATCAACTTGATTGCAGTGGGTTTGGTTTGGGTTTATTACTGCCGCTTCACCCCACTGGCTCCCTTACATTGTGATGATCAAAAGCAGATGGACACTCTTTGAAAGATTACAAAGCAGTATACAAGATGCTAAGTGACTTATTTTTAAGGAAAAGGAAAGCTGAAAGAATTAGTATATTTAATTTTATTTTTCCAAAAAAAAGAAACGGATAAAATAGGCAAGAAGTAAGCTTACATGAAATGTGACAATTAAAGCGATAGTCATTGTGTTGGGTGGAAGAGATTAGGACTCCTTTCTCTGGGCTTTGGTGGCTGCCTGGGTTTGGGGAGGGTGGTGTGGTATTGCTTTCTAATCAACTTCTTACTGCTTTCAGGCATTGTCCATGTTCTTTTTTCCTGGATGTCAGAGCTACTTCTAATAATTACTGCTTTCAGCTAAACAATAGTAGGCATTTACTTCCAAGGGGGAGGGGGATGACTTTGGTCATTCATAGGCTACAGCTTTTCATAATCATTCAAATTCAGCATATTCTGACTGACAGGCCATTACACAGTATTAATAGCTTCACCATCTCATGATGACAGTGATTGCTTCTTTAATAACACTGCAGAAATGAAAGAGAAAAATCTACACATCAGAAATGTGTTGTTTTTGTTTTGTTTTATTTTTGCAACGTAGAGATAATGTAAATGGCGAAGCCAAATGAGTTTTTTAAATGATTTTAAAAGTTTAATTTTTTTCAAAACAAAAAATTTTTGAGAAAAGGGTTATATTTGAAGTCATGCTGGGGCATGATATAAACTATTGTTTAAAAAGTGCATTGGAAAAGGTTTCTCCTGCATTTTAAAGAGGTATGGTTTGATTCCTAAATGTACTTTTTTTTTTTTTTTTTAGAGAAGTGTAGGGGCCATTTAAAAATGCTAATCATAGATTACATCAAGAAAATGTCTTTTGGTTTTGCTATGTACAGTACAGACTCAGAATGGTTGGAATATTTAGTGAGAGAAAAGTAAATTCTACCCTTTGTTGTCTATTTGGTATAATAAAAAGACCACTGAAGAAGAAATAAGGACACTGACCTTGGTTCTACCATGACTTTGCTCTGTGACTTTGGGGAAGAATTAATCCTGGGGCCTGGTTACCTCATCTAGAAAATGATGGGATAGGTTTGAATCTCTAAGGTCCAATCCCATTCTAAAGTTTATGCTTCAATAAATGTGGCTTTCTCTAAAATATACTTAGTCATTATGGTTGATGATAAGTCATGATCTGGGTAAGAACTTTTTTTTTTTTTTTTTGCAAGTTAAAAACAGAACAAAGACAAAACAAAAATAATCTTTATTCTGTCTTTACATCTCCCGACTCAGTCACTGTTTGTCATCCATTGGAGATAGATGTAGGATAGAAGTGTGAAAGAAAGCATAGCCTTTTTTGAAATAATCTTATAAGGAAAATAAAGCAAAACAAAACAAACAAAAATAAGTTCTTGCATAATAGGACTTTAAGGAAGCTGACTTTGGGACACACACAAAAAATGCCTATGAAAGGGACAGAATTAGGATATAAGCTGGATATGAAGTGTAGCAACTGAACTCTTAATAGGATTGCTGTTTTAGCTGCTGTGATTTGGCCCCTGACTGATGGCAACCCCACACACAACGGAAAGACAAACTGCCAGATCTTGTTGTGATCCCTAGGGTTTTTGGCTTATTTTTGGATGTAGATCACCAGTCCTTTCTTCCCATTTCCTCTCAGTCTGGAAGCTCTGCTGTTACCTATTCAGCATCATAGCAGTGCGCGCGCCTCCACTAACAGACAAGTAGTGGCTGAGCATGAGACGCATTGGCCAGGAATTGAACCCAGGTCTCCCACGTGGAAGGTGCAAGTACTACCACTGAACTGCCACTGTCCCCTTTTTTGTTAAGATAGGGTACAAAAATGTAGAAGTTAGGCCAGATACTTAAATATGAGTTCAAAGAAACATTCTAGTTGCAAAAAAATCTGCCTTGAGATGGTTGCAGACCGAGGGCACAGATAACAAAGGGACATTAAAGAAAATGCATGTCTTCAAATACATTGGCCAAAAAGAAACCTACAGAGAACTTCTGCCAACATTTGGCAAGGCAGGAGTTTTTCAATGATGATTTCCATTATTATAGTTTAAAGATGGATATGCCATTGAAATAAGTCCCAGTTTTGATGGAAGGCTGCAAAACTGAACTAAAATAAACAAAAAAGTAGGTCAAGAGTCAGTAGGAAAACATGTCTTTGTCTCTCAGTAGGGCTTGCTGGAGCATTGCCCACAGAAATGAAAAGTAGTTTTTCGGATTCATTAGGTAGTGTTTTTAAAAAATTCTAGAGCAATTCTTTTAAAAGTGTGGTCTATGAAAATCTGAGGGTCCCCAAGACCCTTTAAGGGGTCTAAGAGATACAAACTATTTTCATAACAACACTAAGAGGTTATTTGCCATTTTTACTCTTATTCTCTCATGAGAATACAGTGGACTTTCCCAGAGACTGCATGACATGTGATATTGCAAAAGATTCAATGAAGAAGCAGATTTAAAGAATCTAGCTGTCTTCTACAAAGCCAAACATTAAAGATATATTTTTTAAAAAGGTACAACAATGCCATTCACTGCAGTATTTTTATTGGAGGAGGGTGGGAAAGAGTTATTTTTTTCCAAAAATATGTTATTTATGTTAACATGTTTATCACTCTTTTTAAATAAATTGATATTTAATTTTTTTTCTGTTTTAATTGCTAATAACATAATATCAATAGATATAACCAACATAAGCATAAGCTGTTTCGGGTCCTTAGAAATTTTTAAGAGCGTAAAAGTGTTCAGTGACCAAAAAGTTCTAGAGGGTAAGTAATTCCTCTGAACCTTGGAAGGAGGCAAGGATGATCTTATTCAACTCTAGGAGAGACAGTTATATATAGTCAGCAGTATGAGTATTAGTAAAGATACTAGCTTGAGTACCCTCTTAATAGTTGGCATATAAGACAATTCAATAGAAATTTTAGGTTGGTAACTGTCATGGATTGAAATGGGTCCCCTCAAAATATGTGTCAACTTGGTTAGGCCATGATTTCCAGTATTGTGTGGTTGTCCTCCATTTTGTGATTGTAATTTTCCTTTGTGTTGTAAATCCTAGTCTCTGCCTGTGGTTACTGAGGTAAGATTACATTACGTTAAAGAGAATTAGGGTGGGATTATAACACCCTTACTAAGGTCACATCCCTGATCCAATGTAAAGGGAGTTTCCCTGGGGTGTGGCCTGCACCACCTTTTCTCTTACAAGAGATGAAAGGGAAGCAAGCAGAGAGCTGGGGACTTCATACCACCAAGAAAACAGCACCAGGAGCAGAGTGTGTCCTTTGGATCTGGGGTCCCTGAACCTTAGAAGCTCCTCGAACAGGGGAAGATTAATGACAAGGACCTTCCTCTAGATCCAACAGAGAGAGAAAGCCTTCCCCTGGAGTCGCCACCCTGAATTTGGACTTCTAGCCTACTAGACTGTGAGGAAGTAAATTTCTCTTTGTTAAAGTTATCCATTTCTGGTATTTCTGTTATAGCAGCACTAGATGACTAAGACAATAACTCACAACAAATCTGTGAGAGCAGTAGTCAAGGCTGTTGTTATTCTTTCCATTTTATAGATAGGAATAGTGAGAGTTAGAGAAGTTAAGTGATTTTCGAAAGATTATGGAGATAGGTGATAATTATGACTCCCAGTCTAATATGTTTCCATTTCATTTTGCTGACACCAAGAATGATTGCATTGATACTAGAAAGAATCATCAATCAGTTTGAATCCATCTAGTAGACCACAACATAGTGCATGGCAGTCACCATTTTTTTGTGAAGAATGAGCTGTTTGACCATTTTAATATCTTCTATGACAACAAAACAGGAGTTCCTGGGTGGTGCAAACTTTTAATATGCTTGGTTACTAATTAATTGAAAGGTTGGAGTGTCAAGTACCCAGAGGTGCCTTGGAAGAAAGGCCTGGCTATTGACTATATTTTTATGCAAATAATGAGCTCCTTCTACTTTTGTTTGCAAACCGTGCCCTCCCCTGACCAGGTATTTTTGTAAGCATGCTATGCTTTTTTTTTTTTTTATAGCAGTATGTAAATAAAATAATCAGCATATTACACTTACGAAAATACCTCAAGGAGAGGCGTGGGCATGGTTGGCAAACAAACATAGAAGGCATGAGTTATTTGCATAAAAATACTTCCAAAAATCAGCCATTGAAAACCCTATGGAGCACAGTTCTACTCTGACATACATGGGGTCACCATGAGTCAGGGCTGACTCAGAGGCAACTGGTAAAAAATGACAAAATAAATAACCTAATAGCCTGAACTCAAGAGGTAGCATATGATCAAGAACCAATGGTATGGAAGGAAAGAGTCCAAGCTGCAGTGAAGGCATTGGCAAAAAGCCAGGCTCCAGGAATTGATGGAAAACCAGTTGAGATGTCTCAACAAACAAATGCAGCAGTGGAGGTGCTTACTTGTCTATGCTGATAAATTTGGAAGACAGCTACTTAGCCAACCAAATGGAAGAGATCCATATTTATGCCTATCCCTAAGAAAGGTTACCCAACAGAATGGGGCAGTTATTAAACAATATCATTAATACCACACACAAGTAAAATTTTGCTGAAGATCATTCAAAAGTGGTTGCAGCAGTACATAGGGAATTGCCAGAAACTCAAGCTGGATTTAGAAGAGAATGTGGAACGAGGGATATCATTGCTGATGCCAGATGGATCTTGGCTGAAAGCAGAGAATACCAGAAAGAATTTTACTGACTATGCAAAGGCATTCTACTGTGTGGATCATAACAAATTATGGATGACATTGCGAAGAATGGGAATTCTAGAATGCTTAATTGTGCTCATGTGAAAGCTGAATATAGATCAAGAGGCAGCTGTTCAGACGGAATAAGAGGATACTGTATGGCTTAAAATCAAGAAAAGTGTGCATCAGGGTTGTATCCTTTCACCATACTTATTCAATCTGTATGCTGAGCAAATATTCAGACAAGCTGGACTACGAAGAACAGGGCATCAGGTTTGGAAGAAGACTCTAACAAACTGATATGCAGTTGACTCAACCTTGCTTGCTGAGAATGAAGAGGACTTGAAGCACTTATGAAGATCAAAGACTACAGCCTTCAGTATGGTTTACACCTCAAAGTAAAGAAAACAAAAATCCTCACAAGTGGATCAATAAGTGACATCACGATAAGCAGAGAAAAGATTGAAGTTGTCAAGGATTTCATTTTACTTGAATCCACAATCAATGCCCATTGAAGCAACAGTCAAGAAATCAAATAATGTATTGCACTGGGCAAATCTGCTGCAAAAGATCTCTTTAAAGTGTTAAAAAGCAAAGATGCGCCAGACCCAATTCATGGTATTCTCAATCACCTCATAAACATGGGAAAGCTGGACAGTGAATAAGGAAGACCAAAGAAGAATTGATGCCTTTGCATTATAGTCTTGGTGAAGAACATTGAACATACCATGGAGTGCCAAAAGAACAAACAAATCTGTCTTGGAAGAAGCACAACCAGAATGCTCCTTAGAATCAAGGATGGGGAGACTTTGTCTCACATACTTTGGACACGTTATCACGGGGGACCAGTACCTGGAGAAGGACATCATGCTTGGTAAAGTAGAGGGTCAGCATAAAAGAGGAAGACCCTCAATGAGATAGATTCACACAGTGGCTGCAACAATGGGCTCAAACACAGCAATGGTTGTAAGGGTGGTGCATGACCGGGCAGTGTTTCATTCTATGGTATATAGGGTCACTATGAGTCGGAAACAACTTGACGGCACCTAACAACAACAAGAACAATAACCTGAATGCTATTAACACTTTGGAAATTCACTGACCAGGTGGATAAATTATCACAGAAAGATGAGATAAAATATATCTAAGGAAACAAAGCTCTAATTTTTATAAACACAGCAAGGATGAAATGCTAGCAAGATGCAAAATAAAAGAGGCATTCCGTTAAAGGCCCATAAAGTCTGTAAAGTGAGTATTTTCTGGTGATGTTAGTGCGCTATGAAAAAAGTAAAGTGATAATACTGTAAGGTATTAGAAAGGGTGTAACATGTGCAATTAGCTAGGAAGTAGTTCTTTATAAAGCAACACCGGCAGCTTTTTTGAGAGGACTGTGTTTAGTTCTGTCATTAGGGTTGTAAAAGGTGAGAGATGTGGGAGTTTGTGAAGAGCACCCATGGGATGATTAGCACGTAGGATTCTGAAAGGGGGGTGAGGAGAAAAGAACATGGAGCATCACTTGCCAGTAAGTCAGGTGGGAGTAATTGGTAGTTGCCTGTGGTATAAACTGTGTTTCTTTGAATGATTTCAGTACCATGTGTCTGCTTGGATCTTTCTTTTGGAAATATCCAGTATTTCTGCTCAGTAGTTCTTTATGTCTAGCAGATGTTGCTTTATGTTTTTAAACCCAATTTGCCTAATGAAGATTTTATCATGTAACATACTCTTTAAAACAGAAGAGAGGAAACTAGTTAGCTGGCCTCTACCAGGACCGGTGACGTTAGGCAGCTTTAAGAAGGACCAGACTTTTAGTCATAGCCTGTCTGGAATACAAAAGGAGAGTATACGCTAAGAAGAAAAGACGGTGACGTGCATGTTTACTGATGTAAACTGTAATTAAAGAGTGTTCTGTTGCATTTTTGTAGGAAATATAGACTCCGTGGCAGGCTGGCTAATGAGGGTAGTTTATTACTAGATGGCTGCTTCCTCTCCACTCTACTCCCTAATATTTCAAAAAGAAAATGTTTTCTTGCAACAGTTGCCTGTGATCAAAAAAAAAAAAAAAAAAAAGAAGAAGAAGCAAAAAAACCCCCCCAAACCCCTGCTTTTCATGACTAAGTATCTTCAGGTTATCACAAGCCTATTCAGCTTCTGAATCTTATTAAAGTCAAAATATTGAGTCAATTCATCAGCACTAAGGTATTAGGTTTCTGTTTTGTGCAGGTTTTGAAAGCCAGGCTTGATATAGAAGGTATATTTACATAACTGTGCTCTTACGCCATGCCCTGGCATTTTTCGACACATGCTATCTTAATGGAAATTTACAGGAAAATTCTGGCCAGAATAAACACATTCCTTCAAGAGGGAAAGGTTGAATGTACTTTCTGGTTCAACTGAATCTCTTTCCTGTGAGCAGATAATTCAAATTAGTCATTAGTCATTATACTTCACTCAGTCCACAGTACTTATTGTAGTCTCCCGTGGGCTGAGATTTGTGGGAGACACAAATAAGGTAGATAGTCTTGAAGTATAGTGCAAGTTAAAAGAGAAACAAGAATTAGGCATCTACATATTTGACATGAAAAAACAAAATGCGTCTGGCAGACATTCTGTAAATTGGACTTAGCTATTCTATTGATCTGCTAATCACAGAAAAAATATGTATATATATATATATACATACATTCGCATGTATGTATAAAATTTGCTTTTTTTTTGAGAGTGAGAAATAATTTTCTCATTCGCATTGTAATTTAAAATTCTGGGGTGTAAACTTTCAAATCAAAACACTGGCTGTAATAATGACCATGGAAGGGAGAGAAGGGAAGGAGGGTGAGGTGCAGGCATATAAACAGGAGGACTAGGGCCAAGAAGAAGCCCTTGAATTGAGGGATGGAGGAGGCAAACAATGGACAATGGGGATTTGAGGAAAAGAGATTTTCCACAAACATGTCTAAACTTCCTCCTGTTGGCCCGAGTCCCAACACCCACCAGTCGTCATCCTAGGATTGCCATTGGGGAGAAATTTTAGCAATTGTTCATTCACTCATACAACCAGAATCGGTAAAGCGGGAAGTCAAGACAGAATCATTTTTAATGGGACAAAGCTGGTTTATTAGTAATTACAGCTACTCAGTTATGTTACATTTATTTTTTGCAAAAGCCAATTAAATTCTTGACTTTTTCTAACAAATCAATTGGAATTAAAAGTGATGGAGTAAAGTGATTATCTGCCTTATATAGTCTTAAAATTCTGTTTTCAATTAATTGTGGGAAAGACCAGTTTAAATGTGAAAATGTTCACTCACTATTAAAACTTTTTTTCTGTTTGTTGCATTTTGTTTTATTTTAAATATGTGCAATCAGTAAAACAAATATAGCAAAATATTACTTCCTAGAAGTTCTTCTTGGAAGATAAAAGACCAATTTGAAATCATAGTATCAAAATGCTAGATTACCAATTATTGGCCCTTTTAAATTGTATTTTTAAAAATTATTGAATATAGAAGAAAGGTACCATAGCTGAAAATTTTCCTCTTTAAGTAATTATCATTTTTCTATCTCAAAATAATAATAAACTTAATATTTCTGTTGTATATGGGTTTTTATTTTAAGCTCCTTTAATTCCGTTTTAGAAGTGGGTAGGTTGTGAATTACAAAGAAAATGTTTTACTTGAAATCTTGAAAATGTTTTCATTTATTCAAATTTTTCTTTCATTGATAATATTTAAAAGGTAAATGATTAAGAGGTAATTCCTAACTATTCAGAATTGCCAAATAAATGAGAGTTTATCATATTTAAAAATTGATACATTTAAATATTAGATACATTTATAAGTAAAGATTAAAAGTTTTTCTCTATAATAGTGTAACAACAAATTTAATAAATTGTCCTTCTCTTTATAATTCAGCTCCAAAAATAAAATGGAAGCTCAAATCATGCTTCTTTCATTACAGATGTTTGCTGTATAAGGGTTGACTGAGTTTGTTTTACAAATGTAATTGATAAATATTAAATGCTGTATGAAACGCAACCAAAATTTAATTACTAGTCTGTAATCAAGATCCATCCTGTTGCTTCCCAAGAACCAAGTTCAAATTTAAGTCTTAAAACAATTTTACTGAAATAGAAATTGAAAAGTAATTTACCATATTGCTAATTGTTCTTTACTATACTTCTCTACGGAGAATGAAACTCTTAGCTCTTTCTAGAGCATGTTATAATCAGCAGCACCTCAATTTAAAGTGTTTCAAAATACTTATTTCTTTGGTTTTAATAAGGAGAGCTTAAGGAGTTTCCAAATTCTTTAACTCCATGCTGTGATATTTTTGAGATTGTTCTAGGTCTTTATGTACTAAAATGAGCTATGTTATCTTTTGAATTTATAGTCGCAGATATGGCCAGTACACTATGAACCAGGAAGACACAACCAAAGTTACGGAGAAGCTACCATTTGATCGATCAAGCTCCCAGGATTCTTTGGATGAATTATCTATGGAAGACTATTGGACAGAACTAGAAAATATCAAGAAATCTAATGAGAATAGACAAGAAGATCAAGAGGTGGTTGTTGTCAAAGAGCCTGATGGTAATAACTAATTAAATAAAACTTTTTTTTTTTTTGGCATACGTACCTATGGCCAATGATGCATGGAAAGAAGAGGAGAAAGAAAAAAAAATGAAACTAGAGTAACATAAAAGGCAATGTTAGTTACCTTTCACCTTGAAAATTACTTGTTTATGGCAGATTTAAGAATACGGCTGCCAAATAAAGGTGACGTGAGTAAAATCACTTGGTCTTGCTGGTGAAACTTACTGAATCATAGACTCCTAGGGTTAGACTTGATGGTTGAGATTATTTAATTGCCCCTTAAATTCCTTCTGTGAGACCCTAGCCTGTGCTTCTTTGGGGTACAGATGGATATGAAAAGCTCAGTACTTTGCCATTTTTCCAGTGGTCAGTCAGCTTGAGTTGTTTTAATGTTCTTTATTTTATTGACTTGGCAATCTACTTTTCTCCAACTAGGACTTACGTGCCATAGCCTACCTTCTGAAAGAGCAGAACAAGCCTGTTCTACTTTAAATATTTGAGAAAAGTTATCTTGTTTCTAGCCAAGTCTTTTTTAGAAGGAAAATTCACATAAACCAATCTTTGTGGGTGGTTTTCAGAGATATCCCTGTCCTGGTCATCCTATCTTTCAAAGCCTCCTTATTCCAGACTGGGTGAAATGCCACAGGTTTGGCCAACTATTCAAGGCTATAGAATTGGATAGTGTAAGATGGTATTAATTTTTTTAACCTCTATGTTTGCTTCTTTCTTCTGTTTTGTCCATAATTTCTCCTAAGTCTCTCCTCAGCCATATTTCTTACAGTCTCCACTACTATACTTGACATTCTGGAAGAAAAATGCAAAGCTTTACATTTCTTTTCTGAAATTTCAAATTGTTTTTTCAACCACTTAAATTCAAGCAGTCACCAGGTTTTTTATACTCCATTCTATCATCTGTTCTATTAGGTCTCTTTCTATGTTTTGTCATCCATAAAATTTAAACTTTTTTTTATATAAATTTATACAAATTCCAAACAGAAAAGAGCTACTGTCAATGCCTCGTGACCCACTAATAGAGGCCTACTTCTCAAAAGAATGCCTACTTAACTAAATGGTTTAGAGCCTGTCATTTAAGGAGCTAAATCTGTGTAAACAGGTTTTTCTCCCTTGTTACAACAATGGTATAAAAATCTACCAATGATATTTTAAAAAGAAAAATTGGGAATTTTCCTTGATTTAAAATTTCTTTTTTAAAAAAAACACCTATATACGTGTGTGTGTGTGTATACCAAAAAAAAAAAAAAAAAAAAGTTGCCATTGAGTCAGTTTCAACTCATAGTGGCTGTATAGGACAGAGTAGAACTGCCCCATAGAGTTTCCAAGGAGCGCCTGGTGGCTTCAAACTGCCGACCTTTTTGGTTAGCAGCCATAGCACTCAACCACTATGCCACCAGGGTTTATATATATATATATATATATATATACCCAGTGCCCCCGAGTTGATTCCGACTCATAGCAACCCTATAGTTATATATATATATATATATATATAATCTCATTCTTTTGTTTAGATTCCCTTTCATTTTAATTCTTTCTCAAATACATTATCAGTAAAGTCGAGCTTATTTGTGATAATTAATTGCAAAAAAAAAAAAAAAAAACCCATTGTGGTCGAGTCAATTCTGACTCATAGCAACCCTATAGGACAGAGTAGAATTGCCCCATAGAGTTTCCAAGGAGTGCCTGGTGGATTTGAACTGCTGACCTTTTGGTTAGCAGTGGTACCAAATTTTCTGTCTCTGTTTCAAGAGAAACGCAGTATACAAGTGGTCTGCTGAATAAGCGGAGAACACATTAGAGAAAACGGTGTTCAAGTCTGACTTAGATTACATTACTGTTTGTCTTTAGCTGTTTCATAATTCTTTGAGTTTAAAATAAATGCACGTATTACTGTTCACAGTGTGGCCATCAGAAAGACTGGGAATGATCCTACCTGCCATGGCCTTTTCTTCAGCTTTAAGTTCATTGAGTTTTACCTCTATTTTTTAACAGAACAAGCCACTATCATAGTAATCTTTTTTGTTTCCGTTGTCCTGGCAATACCAGCTTTTTCTGGCAATTTGGTTTTATATGTGTGTACTGAATTCTACCTTAATAGCATTGATAACAATGACTTTCCATTTCAATAAACAGTTTTTGTTGCCTTACGCACAGAATACCTGGCCCCAGGTTATGGTTTTTGAAGCCAAGTTTATTAATAATTGATTTTTGCCCTCAAGAAGTTTATCGGTAGAAGGATAGACAGGCAAACCAATCAGTGTTATACCAAATGATATGGGCTATAATAGTGTTTTAGAAAGCTCTTCCACATAACATTCTCGCATTTGGTTATAAGGTAGCCAGAGCAGCTATGCTTGAGTTTACAGATGAGAAAATGGAGCCTGCTTGAGGCTAAGTGACTTTGTACAAAGCAACATGGCTATCAAGGTACAGAGGTGGGCCTTCTGTGTCCTAAGTCTTTGAGTTTTCTTCCCTTACTTATAAACGTGGTGCTTGCAGTGAATCACTTCTAGCTATCATTCTCTTTTGCCGTAATTAGACCCTACAGTATATTTGCTTTACTGTTTACTTCCTGCTTTCAGTATTTTGAATTGATTCAGTTATTTAATTAGTTTCCTATTATAAGCTCTTTGCAGAAAAATCATCTGCTGCTTTTTTCTTAACTCGTTAAAATAACATGAATCTGGTGTGCTGACTAGGAGGATTAAAAAATTAATTTGGAATTGATTAGTTCCTGATGTCCAGAAGCTCTTTCCTTCTTTCCATACGCCCTGTCAGCCACAGTGAACAGAACACAAGTATTCCCATAAATTAGTGTTGGACTCTGGGGTATTTAAGACTCTGGCTGAATTTAAGCCAAGAAACTGGGCTTAATGCATGTCCCTAGCATTAACTTCCTTCTGTAACTCAATGGAAGTAAGTTATCTTTTCATTGCTTGCTCATCTTTGGAAGGAAAACAGGATCATCTTCCCTAGTTAATCTGCAGAGAAGTTATAGAGGTTAATTACATGTGAAGTCATTTAATTTTTTTAATTGAGTATATATGAAATGGATCTAAAATTTGATATCTTTGTGGCTGGACTTTATGGCAGTTGTCCAAGCATCAGATAATGATTCTTAGCATTGCGGTTTGGTTGTAATAGAAGAGTTTAGGTAAGAATTTTTAACGGCTTGAAAAATGTAAAAGTGCTCACATTTTTAATAATTTGAATACCATTTTTCTCTACTGTCTTAGAGGGAGAATTGGAAGAAGAATGGCTGAAAGAGGCTGGCTTGTCCAACCTCTTTGGAGAGTCTGCTGGCGATTCCCAAGAAAGCATGGTGTTTTTATCAACACTGACTCGGACTCAGGCAGCAGCTGTTCAGAAACGGGTAGAAACAGTCTCCCAGACCTTGAGAAAGAAAAACAAACAGTACCAGATTCCTGACGTCAGAGACATATTTGCTCAACAGACAGAGTCAAAGGAAAAGGTAGGTTTTTTTGTTTTATTTTGATATTAAAGGCAAAGGAATTATTGCTTAGAATCAACAGGGCCAATCCAGTTTAATTCAAATCATTAAAAACTTAATGAACACCTATTATATTCCAGGCACTGAAGCTCCAAGCTAGCAGTGAACAAGTGGCTTAATCCCTGCCCTTTCTAGAAGCTATGCTGATGGGGCAGAAAATTACACAACTTAAAATTTGGTATGAGAACCATTCCCAAAGCCAACTCTTCAGACAGGGATTGGACTGAACAATGGGTTGGAGAGGGATGCTGATGAGGAGTGAGCTTCTTGGATCAGGTGGACACTTGAGACTATGTTGGCATCTCCTGCCTGGAGGGGAGATGAAAGGGTAGAGGGGGTTAGAAGCTGGCGAAATGGACATGAAAAGAGACAGTGGAGGGAGGGAATGAGCCATCTCATTAGGGGGAGAGCAGCTGGGCGTATGTAGAAAGGTGTATATAAGTTTTTGTGTGAGAGACTGACTTGATTTGTAAACTTTCACTTAAAGCACAATAAAAATTAAAAAAAAAAAAAATTCAGTGTGATATGTCTTGTGTTAGGGGAAGATGGTGCCCTTGGTGCATTAGAGGTGGGCCTAACCCCATCAGGGTGACAGGGAAGGCTTCTCAAACAATGTGAGTGCCAATTGGCTCTCATAGAAAAGTAGGATGTAGATGGTTGTTATCTATTAATTCTTGTAGGAATATTTAATTTTTCATAGACTTTTTTTTGGAATAAATGGAAGTACAGTGTGAAGGAACTAATTGCAGCTAAATTACAAAGTAGGAACCCTGAGACATGAAGAAACTTCCCTTTTATGCCTGGTACTAAGCACAGTGCATATCATATAGAAGATTTCTGCACATATTTGCTAAAATTATTAGTTTATTAATGGAAACCAATGAAATTTGGTAGAGATGGTGGTGAAGAGATACCAGGGAAGGTATGGTAGAAGTATAAGGCTTTCATGACCTAGAACAGTGCCACTGAAAACAGCCAGTTGGTGAACTATTTGTTACTTGTCTGGGAGGAGACAAGGAGCTTGCACTGGAATATAAATTAACCTTCTTTCCACATTGAGAAAATCTTGCTACCGACTCCCCTGCCCGCAAAGGAGAGTGGGAAGAAGAAGTCACTCGAACCTAAAGAATGCACTTAGGGTCAAAGTTGATTTATTTCATTGTCTATCCACAGGCCACACTTTCAGTAACTCTAGCTTTGGAGACTCAATGGAGTGGTTAGAATGAGACTAAAGGAAGGGAGCCTTGGTGACTATTGTTTTGACCATAATAACAGTTATAATTGCCACCACCATTACAGAACACTTACTGTGCTAACTACTTTACATGACTTATCTCTAATTGTCACAGCCATCCTGTGAATGAGGCATTATCATTTCCATTCTATAGCTGAGGCTCACAGACTTCAAGTTGTTCAGTGTTCCATAGATAGTAAACCCAAATCTGTCTGACTCTAAAGTATGTGCCTTTAACCACTCTCTGTCCTGCTATATTAGGATTTGGGTTTTCTATACATGATTCTGATATTAAGCAATCTGGACATGAGATTCTATTTATACTGTAGATACAGGACAACAAAAATTTTATGATTCTTTACAAAGAATGTGAGAACAAAAGGGCTTATATTTAAGGTATCTTTCTGTCAGAGTTTTTTCACTTTTTATTGATATTTCATTCTTCAGAATAATTCTTTATAGCTGCAGATTGTTACTCCATTTGCATGGTCAGTTGTGGATCAAGCCCCATCCATTTATGGGAGTTTTGGAATCACTAGATTTCTATAAGCAGATCTCTTGCTGCTGTGAGGCAGTTAAGCACTCGCTTACCACTTGGAGTCTCTTTGGGACATCCACTAGAGCTGAAGGACTGTACTAGCTTTCCAGCTATAGAAAAATGAGTGATAGGGAAATATAGTATTATGGCATTTCCTTCCCAATTAAAGAACCGTTCCTAAGTGTGTTAAAAGGAAGTGAAAATGGGGAAGGGGCAGAGAGCTGAGCCTAAGCAAAATATATATATATAGGCGCTGTCGAGTCAGTTCTGACTCATAGTAACCCCATGTGCAACAGAATGAAACACTGCCCCATCTTGCACCATCCTCACAACTGTTGCTATGTCGGTGCCCATTGTTGCAGCTACTGTGTCAGCCCATCTTGTTGAGGGTCTTCTTCTTTTTCACTGATGCTTTATTTTGCCAAGCATGGTGTCCTTCTCCAGGGACTGGTCCCTCCTGATAATATATCCAAAGTACATGAGATGAAATCTTGCCATCTTCCCTTCCAACGAGCACTCTGGCTGTACTGCTTCCAAGACAGATTTGTTTGTTCTTCAGGCAGCCCATGTATATTCGATATTCTTCACCAACATCTTAATTCAAAGGCATCAATTCTTCTTCGGTCTTCCTTATTCATTGTCTAGCTTTCTCATGCATATAAGGTGATTAAAAATACCGTCGCTTAGGTCAGACACACCTTTGTCCTCAAGGTGACAGTTTTGCTTTTTAACCACAAAATACATACTGTGGGCAAAATATATACTGTGGGATTCCTGCCAGTCTCCAAGAGAATGTTGTTATTCAGTGCTAGAAACAGCATTTTCCAGCAAATTCCTGGTAATGTCTAAACCACGTGAGTTGAGTCAAGGTAATTGGTGGATTGTATCATCTGGAGTCTTTGAGAGAAATAGCACAAGTAAATTAAAATAATGTTAACTTGCTTACACTGCATGCCTTTAACTGAAACACTGCCACCCATTAGAAATTTGCTTTACATCCCCAATCCCTCAAGCAAACATGGGCTAACCATCCTCATGTGCGGTTCTTCTGTTCTCAGAGTAAGAATATATTCAATTCTTCCATTTTAAATGCTTCTTCATGAATCCCTTGCTGACACTAGGAAATACAATACAGAAATGAATACCATCTGCACTGTCATCTTCAATTGCTGAGAAAAACAACTCTAACCACATGCTCCAAAATACGTGTTCATATGTAAGATTGGAATCACTCATTGTGCTCCTTGTGCCATGGAGGATGAGCCTTCTGCAGGCTTATGGGCAGAGGGCAGGAGAATGGTATTGCTCTGCCCTGAGGTGATTAAAGTGGTGCTGGGCATCCTCCTATCAGTTCTGTGATTTGGTAGCTGCTGTGCACTATCCCGTGTACTGCCAGTCTCTAAGTGGTACACTAATGGCCTATACACACCTGCCTCAGTGCTTTTCTAGATGCTTCTTAGACTTGAGTTGGAGAGGGGAGTTCTTCTTGGCTAACAGCTTGAGGCTAAAAATGTGGCGACAAAGGCTATTTTCTGTGTTTTGTGTAGAGATGAAAATCCAGTACAGTGATTATTTTTTAAAAAATCTTTCATTCAAATAGACCTCTTCAGATGATTCGCCCAGACTCCCCTTTCTCATCCTTGGATTCCTTTTGAAGCCATGCTTCGAAAGGAGGCCTCACTTACTAGGGAGAGAGTCCAGCCATGTTTTATCATATCCATAAATGCTTGGAGGGCTGCATTCTTGGGTGTTACTGCTGCAACCCTTGAAAAAGGAGTTTTTTTCAAATATCATAGCTCTTATTGCCTGTTTGATAATTTAGCTTTAATTATCTCACATTTATTACTGCTAGCTCTTTTTTATTTTAAAGAAATTCTATTTAGTTACCTTTATGTCAGCTTATTTTTTATAACAGCATTATTGAGATAGCTTTCTCATAACACAGTTTACCCACTTAAAGTGTACAATTCAGTGATTTTTTTGTATATTCACTATTGTGCAGTCATCGCCACAATTAATTTTAGCACATTTTTATTACCCCAAAAAGAAGCTCCATTAATGGTTAGTAGACACTCCTCATTTCCTTGCAGCCCTCTCCTTACCCCTAGCCTTAACCCAAAAAACCCCAAATCAAACCTGTTGCTGTTGAATCGATTCTGACTCATAGCGACCCTATAGGACAGAGTAGAATTCTGCCCCATTGGGATTCCAGGGCTGTAATCTTTACGGAAGCAGAGTACCGCATCTTTCTCCCATGGAATAGCTGGAGAGTTCAAACTGCTGACCCTTCAATCAGCAGCTGAGCACTTTAAACACTGCCCCACCAGGGCTCCTTTTGTTGTGATTAGGTGCAATCAAATCAGTTACAACTCATAGCAACCCCATGTACAACAGAATAAAATACTTCCCGATCCTCTGCCATCCACATAATTATTGCTATGTTTGAGCCCATTGTTGCTGACACTGTGTCAGTCCATCTCATTGGTGGCTTTCCTCTTTTTCACTGACCCTCTACTTTACCAAGCATGATGTCCATCTCTAGGGACTGGTCGCTCCTGATAACATGTCCAAAGTACACAAGACAAAGTCTTGCCATCTCCCTTCTAAGGAGCGTTCTGACTGTGCTTCTTCCAAGACAGACTTGTTCATTCTTCTGTCAGTCCATGGTATAATCAGTATTCTCCACCAACTCCATAACTCAGAGCCGTCAATTCTATGGTCTTCCTTATTCACTGTCCAGCTTTTGGATGCATATGAGGTGATTGAAAATACCATGGCTTGAGTCAGGCACACCTTAGACCTCAAAGTGATATCTTTGCTTTGTAACACTTTAAAGAGGTCTTTTGCAGCAGATTTGCTCAGTGCAACATGCCCTTTGATTTCTTGACTGCTGTTTCCATGGGCGTTGATCATGGATCCAAGTAAAATGAAATCCTTGACAACTTCAATCTTTTCTCCATTTATCGTCATATTGATTATTGGTCCAGTCGTGAGAATTTTTATTTCCTTTATGTTGAGGTGTAACATCCATAAGTGCTTCAAGTCCTCTTCGCTTTCAGCAGGCAAGATTGCGTCATCTGCATATCGCTGGTTGTTAATGAGTCTTCCTCTAATCCTGATGCCATATTCTTCTTCATATAGTCCAGCTTATCAAATTATTTGCTCAGCATACAGATTGAATAAGCATGGTGAAATAATACAACTCTGATGCACGTCTTTCCTGATTTTAAACCATGCAGTATCTGCTTGTTCCGTTCCAACAAATGTCTGTTAGTCTATCACAGCTTTCACATGAGCACAATTAAGTGTTCTGGAATTCCCATTGTTTGCAATGTTATCCATAGTTTGATATGATCCACACAGTAGAATGCCTTTGCATAGTCAATAAAACAGAGGTAAACATCTTTTTTGTAGTCTTTGCTTTCAGTGAAGATCCATTTAACATCGGCAATGATTTCCTTCATTCCATGTCCTTTTCTGAATCCAGCTTGAATTCTCAGCAGTTCCCTGTCAATGTACTGCTGCAACGGTTTTTGTTTTCTCTTCAGCAAAATTTTACTTGTATGTAATATTAATGATATCGTTTGACAATTTCTGCATTCTGTTGGATCACCTTTCTTTGGAGTGGGCACAGATATGAACCTCTTCCAGTTAGCTGTCTTCCAGATTTCTTGGGATAGATGAGTGAACACTTCCAGCATTGTCCTGGTTTGTTGAAACATCTCAATTGCTGTTCCATCAACTCCTGGAGCCTTGTTTTTCGCCAATGTCTTCAGTGCAGGTTGGACTTCTTCCTTCAGTACCATCGGTTCTTGATCATATTCTACCTCCTAAAATGATTGAACGTTGACTAATCCTTTTTGGTTCGGTGACTCTGTGTTTTCCTTCCATCATATTTTGATGCTTCCTGCATCATTCAATATTTTGATTACTGAATCCTTCAACTCAAGGCTTGAATTTTTTTTTGGTTCTTTCAGCTTGAGAAATGCCAAGCGTGTTCTTCCCTTTAGGCTTTCTAATTCCAGTTCTCTGCACATTTCATTATAATCTCAGCTGCCCTTTAAAATCCTCTGTTCAGCTCTTTTACTTCTTCATTTTTTTTCCGATTTGCTTTAGCTACCCTACATTCAAGAGCAAGTTTCAGAATCTCTTCTGACATCCATTTTGGTATTTTCTGTCTTCTTAATGACTTTTTGCTTTCTTCATGTGTGATATCCTTCATGTCACTCCACAGGTCATCTGGTCCTCAATCATTAGTGTTCAGTGTGCCACATCTGTTCTTGAGATTGTCCCTAAATTCAGATGGCATATACTCAAGGTCATTTTTTGGTTCTCATGGACTTGTTTTAATTTTCTTTAGCTTCAACTTGAACCTGCGTATGAGGAATGGATGGTCTGTTCTGTACCCGGCCTCTGGCCTTGTTCTGACTGATGACACTGAGCTTCTGCATCATCTCTTTCTACAGCTGTAGTCGATTTGATTCCTGTGTTATCTATCTGGTGAAGTCCACATGTATAGTCACAATTTATATTGTTTAAAAAAGATATTTGCAATGAATAAGTAGTTGGTCTTGCAAGATCCTGTCATGCAATCTCCAGCATCATTTGTGTCACCAAGGCTGTATTTTCTGTTGCTTTCCTTCTTTGTTTCCAACTTTTGCATCCCAATTTCAAGTAATTATCAATGTGTCTTTATTGCATGTTTGATCAGTTTCAGGCTGCAGAAGTTGGTAAAATCTTCATTTTTGCCATTAGTAGCTGGTACATAAATTAGTAGTTGAGCTCCTCCTAGGCAGCCTCCAATGTACTTGCTGTCTCTTTGGATTTGCCTGTATTGGACATTTCATGTAAATGCAGTCATGCAATATGTGGGCCATTGTGACTGGCTTCTTTCACTCAGCTTAATGTTTTCAATGTCCATCCATGTTGTGACGTGTATCAGAACTTCATTTCTTTTTGTTGCCAAATAAGTCAAACAGCATTCCATTATATGGATACATCACATTTTATTTACTCGTTCATCAGTTGATGGATGTTACTGACTTTTGAACATGTTTGCTTTTCCCCCTCCACTGGCAATGCCCTTGATGATGGGCATTCTTGATGTTTTTCATATTCTCCACAGGGTTTAGTAGGGCTGTGTCTTACCAGCCATAGCAAATCAAATATTTGTCAGATGATTGCTTGTTGATCATAGCCATATTTTCCCCCACTGTGATTCTTTTAATTCTTAGTATATATCTTAGTATATACTCTAAAGGTTGGTAAGAAACCCTGGTGGCATAGTGGTTAACTGCTACGGCTGTAACCAAGAGGTCGGCACCTCGAATCCACCAGGCACTCCTTGGAAACTCTATGGGGCAATTCTACTCTGTCCTGTAGGGTAGCTATGAGTCGGAATCGACTTGACGGCAGTGGGTTTGGTCTTTTTAAATGTTGGTAATAGAATTATTTACAATACCATTTTCTCTGGTTGTAAGTTGGAAATGACTAAATGGAACATTTTCTATCTTTAGGCTCCAGATGGCACTGAATCTCAGTCAGTCAGAACAAATGAAAACAAACACCAAGGAAAAGATGGTATGTTGGACCTGTTCTCTTATATTTTCCCATTTATTACTATAACAAACAGATACAACCTTTTAAAACATCCTCAATTCTAGTAAACAAATTATATTAAAGTACTATGGTAAAGTGCATTACATGGATAATTAAGTGAGGCTCAGCATATAGTGGGCCCTCACTTTTTTAATATTTTTGGATCTCTATTTGTTACAACATCCATATGCATATTCATATCCCTTCCATATGCTTACCATGTGCCAGATACTGTACAGAGAGGTTTACCTTATTGAATATACTCAAGTACCCAACCTAGTAGCTACTCGTCTTAGTTATCTAGTGCTAGTGTAACAGAAATATCACAAGTGGGTGGCTTTAACAAACAAATTTATTTTCGTTTAGGGGGCTAGAAGTCTGAATTTAGGGCACCAGCTCTAGGGGAAGGCTTTTTCTCTCTGTCGGCTCTAGAGGAAGGTCCTTGTTTCTTCTGAGCTTCTGCTCCTGGGCCATCTTCATGTGGTTTGGCACCTCTCTTCTATCTCTTCTCTGCTCACTTGTTTATACTCTTTAATTTCTCAAAAAAGATTGATTCAAG
The DNA here is from genome assembly GCF_024166365.1 of Elephas maximus indicus. Taxonomy (NCBI): domain Eukaryota; kingdom Metazoa; phylum Chordata; class Mammalia; order Proboscidea; family Elephantidae; genus Elephas; species Elephas maximus. The sequence goes on along the minus strand of NC_064819.1, from coordinate 198,187,315 downwards.
ATACACCCTACACTAATCCTGCCTCATTAACATAACAACGCATTGCCAAAGGGGGTTATAACTACCGGCATAGAGGTTAGGATTTACAACATATTTTGGGGGGACCCAATTCAATCTATAACAGTACTATTCTTAATCCATTTTATGAATGAGAGAACTGAGGTTTAGAGATATGAAGTCACTTTCCGTAGGTCACACATCTAGTGGTTGGAGCCAGAACTTCTATTCATATAGCCTGCATCATGATTTCTAGCAAGGGAGGAATTTAGCTTTAATTATCTCACATTTATTGCTAGCTTTTTGTTTATTTTAAAGAAATTGTTTTGTTACCTATATGGCAGCCTATAATTTTTATTTTAAATTTTGTTTTATAACCACTCATACCACATAAACCACCCATTGAAAGTGTGCAGTTCAATGGATTTTGGAACCTTGTTCTCAGATCACAAGCTCTTAATTCATAAATGGAATGCTTTTCAGAGGTTTCTTGCATAATTGATTACAATTCTTCTTTTTTTCCTTTTTCATAATTTGTATTTCAGAAATGATTTAGAAATTCAAAGCATGGATGAAAATAAATATGAAGACTTTATTAGTATTTTATCAAGAAAGAAATTATAGCTATTTTCATTTGTTTATGAAAAGGAAAAACGCTCTAAGTTAAGGTCATAGAGTTAAGCTTATAAATTTAGCCCTTTATATATTGTTATTTTAAAAATTATGACAAAGTTGGCCTGCGGCTACTGGATTCCAGTTCAGGAACTTGTCCTTTTCTCTTGTTTACATTTTTGAAACATGGTACCTGGACTGATCATGTCATCGGTAGGATTGTGTTTGGATTGAGATTAGTGGGAAAATGGCTATCAGTAAACTGTGAAGGACTGAGCGGTGTTCCCAACCTTCCTGTAAGAATCACATGTTAGTCCAAGATTGTATGGGATAGTTTGGAGTATCTCTATTTCTCCTTCTGTATTTTTCTCAGAACTTCTCTTTCGTACCCCTGGCTTTAAACAAAACAGAATATATCTACCTGTCTATACTTTGTTGTCGTTAGCTGCTGTTGAGTTTGTCCCCAACACATTAGGACCCCATGTACAACGGAATGAAATGCTGCCTGGTCCTGTGCCATCCCCATGACTGGTGACAGATCACACCATTGTGATCCATGGGGTTTTCATTGGCTGATTTTTGGGGAGTAGATTTCCAGGCCTTTTTTTCTAGTCTGTCAAGTATGGGAGCTCCCCTGAAATCTGATAGCAGCATAGCAACATGCAAGCCTCCACTGACAGATGGGTGGTGTCATTCATGGGGTGCATTACCCAGAAATTGAACCACTGTTCCTACATATGTATAGATAGTAAATAGATATGTAAATGCTTGTATGTTTGTATATTCAAGCGTTTGTTGTTGTATGCTGTCAAGTCAATTGCTACTCAGAGTGGCCCTGTAAGAAAGGGTAGAACTGCCCCATAGGGTTTCCAAGGCTGTAATCACAGGGAAGCAGACTGCCACATCTTTCTCCCATGGGGCGGCTGGTGGGTTCAAACCCCTGTTAGCTACTGAGCCACCAGGGCTTCTGCATATACCCAACCCTATACATACACATATATTTATGTATTTTTATCTGTATAAGCACTTGCCATTTGCTATTATTCTGTGGAGGTTTCTTTAGTTACATGTTTTATATCAGGCTGAAATTACTGGGTGTTTCCCAGATCTGTATACCAGCAAGCATTTAAGTGGCAATCAAGCAACGTTGACTAGCCAGCACTGGCCTGCTGGGTCATCAGGCGAGATGAGCCTTCTGTGCCAATGTCAATATGCTTTGGGCTTTGGGGAAGAGTGGCAATTGCTAAACAGATACTGAGGGAAACATTGTTTCTTTCTTGGTGTTTTCCTCCCTTGCCAGAGATCATGATGCAGGCTATATAAACAGAAGTTCTGGAAGACAAGCTCATTATATGAGTGCTTTTTTTCAGCCTAGCTTGCAGCAGGCAAGTGAAATGTGACAAGCTTGCTGCCTGGTTTACATCTGCTTTTGCTAGAATGTTATGAAGTGGGCATAGAGCCTCAAATCAGAATAACAAGAGAGTCTGTGTAAAGCCATCCAAATCACAGTATTTACTACTGCACCTGTTCTGGGCGATGCCATGCTCTTTCACTAGCCAGTGACTTAGCCAGTGTTATGCAAACATTGGAAAGTTCAGAATGAAATGCATGGAAAACAATTGTCTGAAGTTCAGAAGTGAGGCCGTTTCTGCTTGAAATCCAAAGGGGTGGGCAACATGGTCTGTTTTCAGTGTTTTTCCCACACTTGAGTTTTTATCCATATCTAATTAAATGTGCTTTTTTCTAAATGAAAAAAATTATAAAGTTTTTAATATTATTTGTGTTATTCTTCACATTTCCAAATAATTAATCCACTAGGTATTAATCTTAACTTTTCATCAAACTGTACAATTCTGCCCATATAAAATGTCCAGTGCTTACTACACTTAATAACACCCACATAGGCATTTTTAACCTTTCATATTGATGCACACATTTTATTATTTTCTTTTTGGATTTCCATGGAGGAAGGGAGATCTCTTGTAAGATACAAGCAATTCAGGATAGTCTGGACAAAGAACTTTAAGGACATCCATCAAATATTAGTAACCCAGTGCTACTGTTCACTTCAAAACCAAAGGAGAATAAATGAAATAAATTATATGGTTTACACGTTAGGACTTTAAGAGCCAAAGCTTTTATCTCAGCCTTCTCTGTTAACTATTCTCTTTGAGAGTATATAATTGATTTGTTAGATGTCTTTATTAGCTAGTTAACCATCCATTTCCCTTGTTTCTTGTAGCAGTAACTTCCCACACCCCAGATATATGAGTTTTCCTAGTATATGTCTTAACTCAATTTGCCAGTTGAACTTTTAGGCTTTTATCTACCATATTTTTATCTGCCATGTTTTTTTTTTTTTTTTCCCCCCTTTTTAATTGTGCTGAAAATATTTGCTGTTTTTGTTGGAAATTTTATGTATTAAATATGTTCTAACCTAATTATAATAAAACTCCTCTGCATAGTCCACTTGTTTGGAGGTAGTGGTGCTGTTTATTGGAATCCAAATGGGGGTTTTGAGCAGAAGAAGGAAGTGTTTTTAGAATTCTTATCCACAAACAGCTGCTGGAAAGGCAGCTTCTAATTTAAGAAAATGGCTAATCATTCCCCCCCTCCCTTAGCATGGTTTCCTAGGAAACCAACGTACATATTCACCTAAAACATAAAACAGTACAAATTAGTGGGAAAATAAAATTGTGCTTTGACATGTTAATAATTTAAGAACTAGTCATAAAGGACCTATAGGTATTCTAATTTTTTTAACAATTGTCACAGGCTGTTAACAAACGTAAATATGACATGGAAAGCAGAAGATAAATATTTATTAATAATGTTGTTTAGCTGCTGTTGAGTTGGCCCCAACTCTTGGTAACCGTGTGTACAATGGGATCTGACCATTGTGATCCATAGGATTTTCACTGGCTAATTTTTGGAAGTGGATTGCCAAGCCTTTCTTCATAGTCTGTCTTAGAAGCTCTGCTAAAATCTGTTCAGCATCATAGCAATGTAGCAAGCCTTCACTGACAGACAGGTGGTGGCTGTGTTTGAGGTGCGCTGGCCAGGAATCAAACCCGGGATATTAAGGAGCTTCAAATTTATCCCTATCTTTGGAATTGACATAAGTAACTGTTGCTTACTTTCTTAACTTTGAGATGCCACTGGGACCAGCTACGTAATTTGCAGGGTCCAGGGCAAACTGAAAATGCGGGGCTGCTTATTCAGATTTCAAGACAGTGACAACAGAGCATTAAACCAAGCCCTTGTGAACACAGGGGCCCTGTGTGACTACACAGGTGGCAGGTCCACGAAGCCACACCTCCTTATTGAATGGGAGTGAATAAGATTAGATTTATAATTACTTCTTAATTTTCTTTTGGTTAAAAGAAAGTTTTTTTTTTTTTTTTTAATTTAAATAACTCTAAGCATGATATTCTTCTGAAACCAGTACTGTTTGAAGTTCTGCCCCTAACAGTCCTAGGCCCTTTGCCTTCCACCATCTTGCTATGAGCAAATAAGTGCACCATGTAAGTTTATCTTGTCATTCAGAACTTCTCACTATGAATTAATGGTATGCAATAAAAAAAAAAATCAATGATCCCTATTATCGGTTCCAGAGTTTTTAAAAAAATCAGTTGCATTAAAAGCCAAATACTAAATAATTGAATCTAGAAGTATTTTCTTCAAATGGGTTTTGAATATCAATTCATTCCTGGACGATTAACAGTAAACCAACCAACCAAAAGAACCAAAATAACATTAAAATTATTTTATCCATGAAATGTTGATAAAAATATGTGAAGTTTATTTGATCAGTGTTTATAGTTATAAAGACTTTTTATACTTTTTGATATCAAATCAGGCATAAAACCTTTTGGTCCCTGTACCAGGTACGTCCAGACCTGACTCCCACAGTGATAAATTTTTGGCATTAAACTCTTGTTTTGGGATTTTCACTATGATAGGTAAGTAACATTCCATAAAGGAAATGCAGGGTGTAGAAAAGTTTTTTTTTCCAGGAATCTGTTCAACGGTGAGGAAATGAAATGATTTATCACCAGTTCTACGAGTGATTATAACCAATCCCCTACTTTTTTTTTTTTTTTTGCAATTCTCAGTGTAGAATATAATAACAAAATTAAGCTTACTTATTTGTGAGACTTTTTCATTAAGAATTTTATAGCCTCCAGCAACGTTTTGGAATTGGAGTTTAAGAATTGTGATCTCAAAGATTCTGCGATTGAACTATGGGTTCACCTTCTGCTCCACTGCCTTCCTCAGCTCCCACACCATTTTTAGGGTTCTATGAATATACTTTTTTTCTATTAAAATAACTAATTATTGCCCAAGGAGCCCTAGTTGTGTAGTGGTTAAGTGCTTGGCTGCTAATTAAAAGGTTGGTGATTCCTACCTACACAACAGCTCCATGAGAGAAAGATCTGGCAATCTGCCCCTAGAAAGATTTCAGCCAAGAAAACCCTATGGGGCTGTTCTACTCTGTCACATGGGGTTACTATGAGTCGGAATCTGCTTGGCGGCACCCAACAGCAACAATTATTGCCCAGAGAAAATAGTACTCTTCCCACAGGTTTTTACATTAAAAAAAAAAAAAAAAAATTAGTCCGGTCAAAATCAACTCGACGGCAGTGGGGGTAGGTATGAGTTAAAAGTAAAAAGAGAAAAAAAGAAATCATGTGAATTTGATCTCTCTGTTTTTTTTCCCCAGACCAAGCACCTAGGCTTCTTGTTGGTGAGAAGGAACTGAGCCCACTGGTGGCTGAGGAGTCGCCCGTCTCTGAAACAGACATCAACTTGGAAGTCTCATTTGCAGAGCAAGCCGTCAATCAGAAAGAGAGTTCAAAGGATAGGACACAGAAGGGCAAAGGGGACGATACCCAGTTACATGTACGTAACTTACTATTCAGATGTCACTAGACATAAGTAGATAGTATTTTTTATCAGCTTTTTATTTTGAAAATTTAATAACATTAAAGAGTTTGACAAGAGAGTAGTGTATCAAACACCTCTGCAACCCTCACACAGAGCAATTCACCTGTTATTTACATTTTACAACCTTTGTTTTCTGTCTGTATCTATCTACGTGTTATGCTCTCAAGTAGATATACACCCACCTTTTTTTTTTAATAGCTTGATCTATCTATCATCTCTCGCTCTCTCTCTATGTGTTGTGCTCTCAGGTAGATATACACCCACATTTTTTTTTAATAGCTTGATCTATCTATCATCTCTCTCTCTCTCTCTATGTGTTGTGCTCTCAGGTAGATATACACCCACCTTTTTTTTTTTTTTTCCAATAGCTTGAGAAGGACATATAAAGCACAACACAGTTATGATACTCAAGAAATTGAATACTAGTATAATTATATTTAATGTACAGACAAGTAAAATTTCCCCAGTTGTCACAATATTGTCTTTTATAGCTTCTCCTTTGCCTGTTCCTGATCTAGAATTCAATCAAGGGTCATAAGTTGTATGGAGTTGCATTGGTTTTCTTGAATCTCAGTTTACCCCCCTAACTTTTTCTTGTCTTTAATATTTTGAAGAGTCCAAGCCAATTTTCTGAATTTGTATGATTGTTTCCTCATGACTGGAGTCAGGTTAAACGTTTTTCGGTTGAACTACTGCATAGATGATGCTTACACCGCCTACCAAGAGGTGCATGGTGTCAGAAGATACCATAATTGGCAATGAAGTTTGATCACTTAGTTAAAATGTCCACCAGAGCTCTCCATTATAAAGATATCTTTTTCTATTTGCAAGTAATACTAATCTGTGGGGTGATTCTTGAGATTGTGTGAATATCCTATTTGCCAGTAGTAAGCTAGCACCTGATATTTTTAATATCCTGAAGTAACTTTAAAAAAATGGCAATCTTCCAATTCTATTTTTCCTTCTACATTTATTGGCAGGTATTCTTCTACAGTAATTGCTTTTCCTCCTGTCTTTTCATTTTTGAATATCATTGCAGATTGATGGATTCTTTTTTCATGCAGTGTTTTATAAATCATTATTATCTTTTTTTTTTAAATCAAATTTACCCAAATTTGACCAGTGGGGAGCCCCTTTAAGCTGATTTCTATGCCATTTTGGCGTGCCACATGTTAAAAGACCCTTTCTTTTACTTCTTTGCTTTCTAGCAAAAGATGTCCCTGGCCCACTTTATATTCTTTCCCCTCAGACCTGTAAGTGTCTTTCTGCTAGGAGCCCTTGTTCCTTTCAGTGGCAAATTGTATTTAGAAACCAAGCTCTGGGTATTGAGTGGTCTTATTGCTGCTGAATGTCATGCTCTTAAAACAAAGAACCCAAAATTCAGTTATTTGTAATGCCAAATTTCAAACATGCAAAAGTTAGATAATATCACGAACCCTCAAATACTCATCACCGAGCCCCAATATTCACTAACCTGTGGCCAAACCTGGCCTCTCAATCCCCCATCCACTTCCCCATCCTGTGTTGTTTTGAGGTACATCTCTGAATTATATTTCGTCAGCCATAAATATCTCAGTATGTATTTATAATAAAGGTTTTTTTTAAAAAAACATTTTTGCATACCTTAAAAATACTAATAATTCTTAATGTCAAATATTCATCAGTGTTTGCATTTCAAATTTATCACAAATTCTATGATTTTTTTTGGTTCAGTTTACTTAAATCAGGATTAAAATAAGGCCCATGCACTGTAATTAGTTCATATGTCTTTTAAGTCTCTTTTAATCTGTAATTTCCCTCCTCATTCCTCCTTTTTCTCCTTCTCTTCTTTCTTTCCTGCCCTGCCTTCTGCATCCATCCATCTCTTCTTCCTTCCCTTGCCATGTTGTTGAAGAAACCAGGTTGTTAAATTGCAGAGAATCTTCCTGCTCTGGATGATTCTATTCTTGTGGTGTAATTTAACATGCCTTTTCTGTTTCTAGGTTGACTCTATAGGTTATATCAGATTCAGGTTCAATTTTTTTTCTTTTTTTGTCAAGATTACTTCAAATGGGATAGTGTCATCTTCTATCAGGAGACATAATATCTGGTGGTCTTTCTCTTTTTGTAATATTAGCCACTATTGTTGATCAGTGCTCATCCATTAATTTATTAATTGTTGCAAAATGATGATATTCCATTTTTTCTCTTTTTCATTTATTATCTGGAATACTTCTTTTAAGAAAAACTTTCCTTCATTTATGTTGTAATGGCACAGTTCATGTAAGAAAAGAAAATATATATGTTTATTTCTTTCCTTTTATTTGCCAGTTTCCAGAATTTTTTTGGATCCTTAGCATCCTTCATCAATAACCAATTCATGTTTGTTTGTTTTTATAAAAACATTATATTAACTCATGAATTTAGACATATTTGACATGACCCTAGACAAAATTTCCCAGGATTATCTTGGCTATTTTCTGCTCCAGACCTAGACTTGCCCATTTTTGTAGGAAGTTCTAGTTCTTTTCATAAGAATACAATTTCGTGACTACAATCAGGACATTAGGACTACTCATTTCTTTGAGTTGGTCATTGCTTTCAAGCCTCTTCAGAGGGCAGAAGTACGTCTGTATCTCTTTCTTCTATGCTAAGACTCCTGGTTCTCAGGAAAGTGGATGATATGATTAGAATATCCCATAATAAGTTCTTTTCTTTATCCTTCACAATGCACAGCATTCCCAGAATAATTAATGAGTGTGTCCCAAAAGTAATGCACAGCAAAATTACTCTTTTTGGTTGCTGGAACCTATGGGGTTAAGCCACAAACTGACTGTCTGTGTGGTTAAACTACCAAGTACATACCTGGTTGGGTTAATTTTATTTTCAGTTTATAGGGATTGCTTTTTTGAAGTTTAATAAGCATGTATAATATTTACATGTCTGAAAAGCCAAATAAAAAAAAATACATTGTTTTAAAAGTCTAGTTGCTATCCTTGAGCTATGACCATATCCTTTCCTTCCCTTTACAGGTAAACTTTTTTTTTTTTTAAGTTACCCTTCTCTTCCTAGATAATAGCCCACTATATATACCTTTCTCTATCTTAATATTTTTGACTTAACACTCCATAAAAGTATATAGAAATATTTCTCACTTTTTAAAAATAGATACGTTGCATTTCATCGTGAAGGTGTGCATTCAACCTCTCCCCTAATGGTGGACACCTGGGTTGTTTCCAGGCTTTATTTTATATTTTTAACATAAACTTTAAAAAATATATTTTTATATAAATATACTTTGTGAGAAAAGAAAAGAAGCATGCATCATTTGGCCTAAAGAGATGATACCTGTACCCAGACAATCCTTAGCAAAAGAATTTTTAAAAGTGACACTAAGTCATCATCTCAACAGATGGAAAGCTTTTAAAGTATAGTCGTGTCTGATTAAACAAAATAAAGACATTATTGGCTTCTATGTTGTTGATTAAAACAATTGAATGAAATATAAATTAATCTCCACTTGGGAGGCTTGAAAAATACTTCCTCTCTGTGTAACAAATGAATTTGTGCTTGCCCACCTTCCTGGTTTTGTGCACGTTGCCCTCCAAGCCTAAAGTGAAACACCCCGCCCCCCCCATTTCCATGCCTCTGTTGTTCCATATTTGGCTTAATGTCTAACTTTCCTATTAAGTCTTTTGAGACTGTAAACTTACGTTAGGTAAAATACGTGAAATCACCTTTAAAACTATTGGACCCCGTGCTTTTGTTGATTACTATTAATCCATGTATTTATTTATGCACATCCGCATCTGTTCATCTATACAACCATTTATTCATCTATCTTTTCAAAGCCGGGGACATATTACAAGCTTTTTACCAAGCCCTTAGCCTAGTTGAAGACATGAAAATTTATACTCAGCACTCTGAGGCAGGTGTCTAAGCAAATAAGGCCTAAAGTTCCAGTTCTACTCCATGTTCCCCTACTTCTGTAAATAAGCAGGAGCCTTTATGGAATTCATTGTTCATTTCATATTCACTTCCTTTTTTTTTTTTTTTACAGCATTGGGAAGCCTTTTTAATTCTCGATAGTGTCTCACAGTGGATTCAAATTTCTCTTCTTAAACTTGGAGACTGGTTTTTATAATTTTTTATGTGCTTTAGTTTGAAAAATTAACTACTAGTTACTGTGTACTCACTATATCTCAGAAAATATACTTTGTGGATATGTCACTTATTTATTAAATAATCTCTGCTAGGTAGATATTTTTACCTTTACTATTCAGATAAGGAGACTACATGGCCTGCTGAGCCTGGCTTCAGTGGCAGCTGTCAAAGCCTGAGCTTTTTCCTGAAGTTCATGTTGACTCTACTTAATGTGCCCTAAAGGTATATGTGCACTTGATTTAGGTGTGAATATAAGTGTCTTTGTATTAGAGCTGAACTCTGGTGGCATAGCGGTTAAGTGCTACAGATGCTAACCAAAAGGTCAGCAGTTCGAATCCTCCAGGCGCTCCCTGGAATCTCTATGGGGCAATTCTACTCTGTCCTACAGGGTCACTAACCCACTGCCGTCGAGTTGATTCTGACTCATAGTGACCCTATAGAACAGACTAGAACTGCCCCATAGAGTTTCCAAGGAGTGCCTGAAAGATCTGAACTGCTGACCTCTTGATTAGCAGCCATAGCACTTAACCACTACGCCACCAGCATTTCCATAGGGTCACTACAAGTCGGAATTGTCTCAACGGCGAGTTTTGTTTTTGTATTAGAGCTACTGACAACTTGTTCAGGATAGCTTGAGATGTCATATAAATAAGATTCTAGTTTTCTGGGTCCATCATATGCAATAGAAACTTAATAATACTCCTTCATTAAAGCTTTATTCAGGAAGTTATAATAGCCTTGAAATGTAGCTGTGATAAAGTCCATATCCTAGATGCATGCCTATATTTTAATTCTTAGGTCTTTATTCAGAGTTTTTGGCCTCTTAAGTTATGTTTAATTCATTTAAATTTGTATTTTATAATAACCTTGGTTGCCTGGTAGCAGGGCCATTGCATACCAGAGGGCAAATAAGCAGAAGGACAGTTGAGGAAAGACTGGTTCAGGATTGAGTGAGGAGACAGAAAATCTAAGGAAGATGCAAACTTGTATTTTATATAGTGTAAAAATAGTTGTTTAGGATTATGATCCCGAATTGTTAAGAAAAGTTTAAATTATGGTTATTGCTTTCTTAAAAAAAACAGAAAATTTGGAAGGTTTCTAAAGCCTTGGTTGTCTGGAAAAGTATTCATCCTGTGGAAATGACAGTGAATGAGATAGTATAATGAAGTTATATATGGAAAATCTTAGGTAAGAAATGACTTTCCTAGTAGATGATATGAAGAAGTAACCTGTAGAAGTTGGCCAGTTATGAGTAGATTGTCTTGCTTTTCAGTTTAAAGCTAGAATGATTTGATCAGTAAACAAAAGTCCAGTTCATCATTACTGATCAAGTACCTAAGGGGCCCCTTTTACATTGCAGGGCTTAAAAAAGAGGGGTGCCATCAGAGAGAGCTACCTGAATGATTTATGGTAACACATAAGAACTAATGACCTTATTTATTTATTTTTTTAAATTTTCATTTCACTCTTTTTTTTTTTTTTAATCAATTTTTCAAAAGGTAAAGAGCTTTTTTGCTGGAATTGCACTGCCTTCTCTTAGCTAGCAAACTGAACTATCCAGTCTATTAACTAAATAAAAATGACAGGAAACCTCATAAATATTTAAACCTACTGCTATGAATTAAACATTGGGATAAAGAACAAACTCCTTTCATTAAGGACAATATTTAAATAAATAAGTAAAGCTCAGGAATGCAATGCTAGGTAAATCAGATGTTTGAACTAATATTTCAGGTTTCTCTAAACATTTCCCTTGAGTAACACTTAAAATAATTATGTTACATGTTTGCTTTATTAGACCAAAATAAACTTATTTTAATAAAACATTTAAAACTAATTTAAAAAAATGGTTGATAAATACTGTTCAACCATTCAGAAAACAAAGCCATTTTCAGACACGGCTTCAAACAAAGCCATGGGACCACGCATGAGAAAGATGAGACGAGTGTTGTATGATTTTAAACGTAAATCTCAATAGAAATCACAGGTAATGAGGGGAACATCAAGACAGTGTCCCCACCCCCCAACTGAGTTTGATTCTGTGGATACATTCCATGAAGTATGTGTCATCATTTGTTGACCAGACCATGACAGAGCAGCCGTAGTGTGCCAGGCCTGCAGTACAACAGGATTACAGAGGGACTAAGACATGGCTTCTTTCCTTGAGAGGCTCACAGTTCCAGACAGACTCCTGCCAACCCAGATTCTTCTCTGCCTGTTGTGATGCACTAGGAAAAAATGCATTAGAACAAAATGGTTACTGAATTTAGGATTTAGAGAACCTGAATTTGCACTCTTATTACATCACTGGTGACATGGCCGTGTTTAAGCCTCATAACTCTACTGAGCCTCAGTTTCCCTATCTGGAGTATGATTATTCTTACCCCTTTGGGACTTTTGGAGATTCTAATAAGACACTATTTATCAAAAATAAGTATGATCCTTACTGTTTTTTCTTACCTTCCCATAATATTTAGAAGAAAAGGAATACCATGAATAATGGCAGCGTGATTTTTCATCGTGCAGGAATCAGAGTGACTTGTCTCACTGAAATCTTGAAATTATTTAAAAAAAAAAAAGGTCTGTGAAAAAACTTAACAATAATACTTAAAATACTTTTTGCGTGCTTACTATGTGCCATTTGATCTTCACCATACCCTTAAAAGATAGCTATTGTTATTATTCCCATTTTAGAGATGAAAAGGCTGAGGCACAGAAGGTGATATAATTTGAAAACATTACAGAAGTAGTAAGTGACAGAGACAGGATTTGCTACCAGTAGCCTGACTGCACATTCTCAAACCCTCTGCACTGTGCCATAAAAATAATAGTAATAAATAAAAAGCCTGTTGCTGTGGAGTGGATTCTGACTCACAGTGATCCTATAAGACACAGTAGAACTGTCCCCATAGGGTTTCCAAGAAGCAGCTGGTGGATTTGAACTGCCAATCTTTTGTTTAGCAACCATAGCTTTTAACCATTGTGCCCCAGGGCTTCTCTGTACCACAGAGGCCATTAATGCCTATGCTGGAAATTTACTTAGGCTACATCATCAATTTTCTCTATTGCTGTTTTATTTAATGTTCTTATAGGGGGAAAAAAATGTATTACTAAGAATTAAGACAGATCCCTTTCTCCTGTAGTGAACTTGAAGCTTCTCTATTGAAACTGAGTTTGCTTAAAAGGAATTAGCAGTTCAGGTAACAAAAGTTGTAGGTTTTAGGGATTTCTCTACAGCGGGAACTCTCAAACATTTTGGTCTCAGAAATCCTTCACGCTCTTAAAAAATTATTGAGGACCTCAAAAATCTTTTATGTTGGTTATACCTATCAGTATTTACTATATTTAAAATTAAATTTGAGAAACAAAAGTATTTATTAATCCATGTAAAATAACAATACAGCTAACATAAATAAAGTTTTAATAGCAAATAACTATTTTCTAAAACAAAGAAATTATTGAGAAAGGAGCTATGGTTTTATGTTTTAGCAACTTCCTAATGTCTAGTTTTACTAGACAGTATACTCATAACTGCACCTGCATTCATGTACCTTTGGAAAACTCCACTGTACACTCATGAGAGAATGACCGTCAAAAGGACAAATAATGTCATACTATTAAATAGTTTAGACCTATGAGACTTGAGTACTCCTCCTCCTGGGTCCCTGGACCACAATTTGAGTTCTGCGGCTCTAGGACATGTCTCTTGCACTAATATTTAGTCCATGAAGTGTTTATGATTAGGTGCAAAATAGTTAAGCAAAGAGAAAAAAGGGATCATTTGAACATCTTTGGGCATTAAATGAAATGAGGAAACCACATTTTTATGCAGATAACGTGTGCCTTCTGCACTTGTTTGCTGACTGCATCCTCCCCTCAAAAAGGTGCCCTCCCAAGCTGCCATGCCAGTCCTGTTCACATGTTCCTATAAAAAAAATTAGCATGGCATGCTTATTAAAAGACCTCCCAGGGGAACAGGACAGGCAAACAAACACAGAAGGCGCGTTATTTCTGTAAAATACGGTATGTCATGATAGCTTGATTTTTATCAAGCTCTCAGAGAACGATCATAGTTTTAGTAGTCTAGAAATTCAGTAGGAGCCCTGGTGGTGCAGTAGTTAAAAGCTTGGCTGCTAACCAAAAGGCTGGCAGTTGGAACCCATCAGCTGCTCAGTGGGAGAAAACGTGGCAATCGGCTTCCGTAAAGATTATAGCCTTGGAAAGCTTATGGGCAGTTCTGTTCAGTCCGATAATGTCCCTATGAGTCATAATCGAATCAGTGGCAATGGGTTTGGCCTTGGGTAAACTCAATATGACTGTTATTTATATTAAATGTTAGGAAAATTCATGCTTTTAGCTTGTAGCCTCTTGTGGCTTATTATAGTTAATGTAAAAAGAGGATGATATTCGAGAAAGGTAAACAACAAAAACACCCGGCAACTTTTTTTTTTTTTAAAAAAAGGTATATTGCATTCTCTTTGTGCTAGGATACAAGACCAGTAACTAAGCCATAGTTCATGGGCAGAAAATAATGGTAACGTTGCTGTTGTTAGGTGCTGTCGAGTCGGTTGCAACTCATAGCGACCCCGTGCACAACAGAACAAAACACTGCCCAGTCCTGTGCCATCCTAATAATCATTATGCTTGAGCCCATTGTTACAGCTACTGTGTCAGTCTTGAGGGTCCTCCTCTTTTCTGCTGACCCTGTACTTTACCAAGCATGATGTCCTTCTCTAGGGACTGTTCCCTCCTGACAACATGTCCAAAGTATGTAAAACGCATTCTTGCTTCTAAGGAGCTTTCTGGTTGTACTTCTTCCAAGAGAGATTTGTTTGTTCTTTGGCAATCCATGGTATATTCAATATTCTTCACCAACACCATAATTCAAAGGCATCAATTCTTTTTCAGTCTTACTTATTCATTGTCTAGCATTCACATGCATACGATGCGATTGAAAATACCATGGCTTGGGTCAGGCACACCTTAGTCTTCAAGGTGACATCTTTGCTTTTCAACACTTCAAAGAGGTCCTTTGCAACAGATTTACCCAGTGTAATGTGTCTTTTGATTTCTTGACTGCTGCTTCCATGGCTGTTGATTGTGGATCCAAGTAAAATAAAATCCTTGACAACTTCAATCTTTTCTCCATTTATCGTGATGTTGCTCATTGGTCCAGTTGTGAGGATTTTTGTTTTCTTTATATTGAGGTGTAATACATACTGAAGGCTGTGGTCTTTGATCTTCATTAGTAAGTGCTTCAAGTCCTCTTCACTTTCAGCTAGCAAAGTTGTGTCATCTGTATAACGTAGGTTGTTAGTGAGTCTTCTTCCAATCCTTATGCCCCGTTTTTCTTCATGTAGTCCAGTGTCTCAGATTATTTGCTGAGCATACAGATTGAATAGGTGTGGTGAAAGGATACAACCCTGATGCATACCATTCCTGACTTTGAACCACTCAGTATCCCCTTGTTCTGTCCGAACAACTGCCTCTTGATCTGTGTACAGGTTTCTCATGAGCACAATTAAGTGCTCTGGAATTCCCATTCTTTGCAATATTGTCCATAATTTGCTATGATCCACACAGTCGAATGCATAGTCACAGGTAGACATCCTTCTGGTATTCTCTGCTTTCAGCCAGGATCCATCTGACATCAGCAGTGATGTCTCTGGTTCCACATCCTCTTCTGAATCCAGCCTGAATTTCTGGCAGTTCCCTGTGGATATACTGCTGCAGACACTTTTGAATGGTCTTCAGCAAAATTTTGCTTGTGTGTGATATTAATGGTATTGTTCTATAATTTCCACATTCGGTTGGATCACCTTTCTTGGGAATAGACATAAATATGGATCTCTTCCAGTCAGTTGGCCAGGAAGCTGTCTTCCATATTTCTTGGCATAGACAAGTGAGCGCTGCCAATGCTGCATCTGTTTGTTGAAACATCTCAATTGATGCTCTGTCAATTCCTGGAACGTTGTTTTTCACCAATACCCTCAGTGCAGCTTGGACTTTTTTCTTCAGTACCATCGATTCCTGAGCATATGCTACCTTTTGAAATGGTTGAATGTTGACTAATTCTTTTTGGTATAATGATTCTGTGTATTCCTTCCATCTTCTTTTGATGCTTCCTGTGTTGTTTCATATTTTCCACATAGAATCCTTCACTATTGCAACTTGAAGTAACACGGTAACATGGAAAGTTCAAAATAGACTATTTTGTTTGTGAACTATGTCACTGAAGCTTTTCAGTGGTACAGAGTTGGTATAGAAGGTATAGGTTTTTGTTTTGTTTTGTTTTTTACTATCTTCCCATCTCCATATTTGTGTGTGTTCATTTGGATGAGATGGGAGATGCAAGAACAGAGGAAGCAGAGAACTGAGTTCCTTACTAAGAAAAAAATAGTTCTTATGTTTTAATTATACCCCTTTCTGTCTTTTGCCCTGTCATTGACATAAGGGCCCATTGGTAAGTGGAGGTGAAGAGTGAGTTCATTAAATTTTATCTAGGCTGTAGATTAAAAGATTAGAATATGTCCAAAACTTGTCTTTTTGGCTCTCTTTCTGGAATCCTCTCTCACCCATAGAATTACAGACAAGTCTTGGAAGAGGAAAGGGTCTCTTTATACAGGTAACACAAAGGTATGAATTTGTGGTATAACAAGGGGAGATAATGACTGGATGGGAGGTGCTAAAAAAGTAAATTCTGGATTCTTCCCTGGTGCTGACACTTATTTGCCTGTGGTCCTGGTACCCTCTCCAAATCTCAGTTTATCTATTCAGTGGTAAAAGTAATAATAATTGCAGCCACATGAAAGTGCTTGGCAAGTGCTGGGCACTTAACTTCACAACAGCTTTCTGAATTATGTGATGTCATCGTTATCATCCCATTTTACAGAAGGAAAGGTTAAAAAATTGCATGAAGTCATACAACTAGCAAGCAGCTCAATGATTAGTAAGGGTTCCTTCTGGCTTGAAAGTCCATGCTGTTAGCCCCCTCCCCTTCCTAATCAGCCTTTCTGCACCTGTCTCATTTGGATTTCCAAAACATTTAAAAGGTACATAATGTATGTAGCCAGGAGCCCTGGTGGTGCTGTGGTTAAGTGCTCAGCTGCTAACTGAAAGGATGGAGGTTCAAATCCCCCTTCCGTAAAGATTACAGCCTTGAAAACCCTATGGGGCAGTTCTGTTCTGTCCTATAGGGTTTCTATGAGTCGGAAACAACTCAATGGCAATGAGTTTGGTTTTTTGTTTGTTTATGTGTGTAAAGTATACCTGGCCCCTTCTAAGTGCTCATTCATGGCTACTATTCTTTTTCTTCTTCCCTTTCTTCTACTTTATCTCTCTCTTTTTTGTCCTTCCCCTCTTCCTCATGGTTTGTACTTGATTACTAGTCTTTCTTGATTTTTGAAGGTCAGTTAACTAGGGTTCTTTTTCTCCTTTGAGCTTATTGTTTCTTTTGTCCTCTGAGCTACCAGTATTAGTACTCCTAGTACAAAGTCTGGTTCCATTCACTATTCAACTTTGGGTATCAACTCTTAAACTTCCCACAAGTTTGAGGCTCCTCAGTGTGACAGAATTGTTCTTAGTTCTGACTAGAGAAATTCTGCAGTGGCTTTCTTTGCCACTTGTTTTGAGTATAGCTTCTTTCTATAGTTACATTTTTTTCTTCTTTTATTACAAAAGGGAGGGTTAGATACTGTAAACCTTCACCGTATTAATGATGTTTATCTTAGAATTTCAGATTGCCAAAAGACAAAACGGGCACCACACGGATTGGTGATCTAGCACCCCAGGACATGAAGAAAGTTGGCTATTTAGCTCTAATTGAGCTGACTGCCCTCTATGATGTATTGGGTGTGGAATTGAAACAAGAAAAAGCTGTGAAAATCAAAACAAAAGGTAATCTTGAAATGAAAACCAGATTGACTTCTAAAGTAGAAAGGATAGACTCGGCTTATATCAGTATTTTTGGAAGATAAAAACACCTACAAAAAAAAAAAAAAACCCCAACCATTGAATACATCTAAATCTCAGATTCTAAAACATTACCTCCAAAAATTATATAACTGGATAAAAGTCACTGTCCCCTAGACTATAGGAAAGAAAAGGATAATCAAATAACTTAATTCCTCTGGAAGAAAATTCTGAGTCCAGGCGTCTTAGCTCTTGTGCTTTCTCCTTGAAAAAGCATATATTTAAAAAGATATATTTGGTGCATCTACTTATTTATTTACAATACTAGATCTTGAAAAATGACTTTCAGATGTTATCCTGAATAATTACTTTTTCTTATTCATCTGAAAGGAAATTCATCTAATGGGTAGTCAGTAGACTTTCCCTTTGTTCATTTATGTTCAGCTTTTAACTTTTTTGCAAAAACATTCTTCACCCTCTTAAGAATATGCCATTGTGGTGCACAATGCCACCAAGTTATACTTGTCATGCATTTGTATAGTTTTCCTTTTATAAGCAGCTTGCTTTACCCACTATATAAACAGAATTCATCTTTATTAATATGACAAAAGAACAAACACTACCTCAGTTTTTGTTTTTCCTAGACTTTATTGGCCTGAAATTCAGATATTCTCTGTTGACAAAGCTGTACTGTTTAGGAATCCCTGTCCTCTTGTTTAACCTTAAAGGTATCTCCTAAAGAGAAACCAAGAAAGAGGATTATTGAGTTGCTATGGTAACCTTAGCAAAGATAAGCATTCGCCCGATTTATGTTTTAGAGGTAATTTCTTTGTAGGGCTGAGGTATACCTTCCCTTCAGGTCTTCTGTTCCATGCTGAGCCCCAGAGGGTCTCTTTCTGTGCTCAGTTCCTTTGAGCATTTTACCCTGAGACTTGGGATGGTGAATTTATGAGTCAAACAGTGATTATGATTTTCCAAAAGTCCGTTATGGATAATGACGACTTCAGATGCCTTTTTATTTATTGTTTTTCAGATGCCTTTTTAGAAGCCTTTGACAAAGCCTTCTCCAAATGTAAAATAGAAAAATAATTTAAATAGCCATGAGTCATTGCTTGAATCTTTTAAAGTGGCTTAGAGAGGGTTTTTAATGTGATTTTTTAGTATTGCATCCTAGCAGAGAGAGAAATATTGTCATTCTTATTAAGCGTATCACTGTTAATAGATTTTTCCATCTTTATATATATATATATATATATCTGTGTGTCTTACCCAGTATATTTATCTTATAAACTAGACCCTTGACATTCTTGAGGATTATATCTTTTCTTATTTCCTGGGTTACTGACGTTATTTTGAATGACATCATGATTGTCATGATTTCTAATACCTGTCCTCATACCACAAGGTAATTTCCTTTTCCAGGATTGAAAGTGACTTATATCTACCCTGATGATGTTTGTCGTGAAGGAAACGATCATTATCACTTCTGTGTTAACTCTGTGCCCAGTAGTAGGGATGGGGTAGGGGTGCTGGGTAGAAACTATGCTTGCACGAGACTCAAGGATTATGATTTCAATTTAGAAAAATCATAAGTTATTACCTCTCATTGCTTCTGGAGTTAATCACAAATATATAACACTACAGATTCAAATTCAAGAATACCAATTGTCTTCTATACTTTGTAAAAAGAAACATTTGTAGAACAAGATCATAATATTGGCTGATTTTTCTAAAAGCAGATATTTTATTTATATATTTTGCTGTACTGTAGAATTTTAGATGTTAATTCAGTGTAGAAGAGATGAGAGATATTTGCTTTAAGCCAGAACTTTTAATCTGATTACATTTAGTAAATTATTTACATATTTTTCTTACTCCCACAGCCTTCCATTTCTCTGGTATAACAGTTTGCACTTTTCTAATTATTTCAGTGATTTTTTTACACTGGGTTGTACGGTTGTCTTTTATTGCTAGACTGCTCTGTAAGGTAGGGCCAGAGTCATCCTGTTGGGCTTTGTATGCCTAATGGCTAGGACAGTGTCATTCACTTAGTAGATGCTCAATAAAGAGTCTGATTAAATGACAATGTAAGAAATCTTATGCCTTAAAAATTCTTGTTTGTATTTTATAGATTGAGGGAAGTGAAGAAATTTTATTTTCTTCTTGCAGATTCTGGCCTGTTTGGTGTTCCATTGACAGTATTGCTAGAACAAGACCAGAAGAAAGTGCCGGGAACTCGAATACCCTTGATCTTTCAAAAAGTAAGTAGACCTGAGTGAGTGAACTTGGAAGAAACATGCTTTAGCTAATAGTTTGTTTTTTTGTCTTTTCTGGCATTCATATTATTATAATACAGTTTTCCAGTTGATATGCTCTTTTATTTTGTACTTTGATTTTCTATTCAGGAAACAAATTTGTTTCAAGGGCTCATAATTTTTATTTCATGGTGATGCTTTCAGTGTTATTACTGTAACTGTGATTACCTGGAATCATTTTCCTGTCTTATATTAGCTCGCTTTGTATAAATGAGATTTCGATTCTACAATACGTAGTAGAGGGAACTGCTTATAAATTTCTAGGAATTTGAATCCTCATGAATATTTTATGCCTGTATGTATTTCCCAAGCTTTCCTATTTACAGTGAGGATGTCCAATTTAATTTACCAGTGCCTAATTTTTTTTTTTTTACTTCCAAAGTAGGTAAAGAAACCATAAAAGTAGAATTAGAAAATGATTGCTAAACTATCGAGTCACTTGTGTAGTCAACACTCAATTATTCATAAGGGGATTATCCATGGCAATATAAACATTTCATTCCAACCTCTGAGCCATCATTATTTGAAACACAGATTGTATTTGTTAATAGCCAGTCAGTGCACTGTGAGGAAAACAAGTCAGCTTCCTTCTCCTCATGGCTTCTAGAATCAAATCAGTTGTAGACTACCCAAGCTAAAGATTCTTTTCAATAACTCAGACATATCACTCAGTAAACTCTGAACTCAGTGCTGTGGAGTCAATTCCGACTCATAGCGACCCTGTAGGACAGAGTAGAACTGCCCCATAGAGTTTCCAAGGAACACCTGGTGGATTCGAACTGCCGACCCTTTGGTTAGCGTATCACAGCTTCTGAAATTTCCAGGCACAGCAAGCATGAACATGGGAACCTTGGAGTTGATTGGCTTATTAGCAAACTCATCCAATACTAAAGCTCTTGGCAGATATTTATCCCCTTCCCAAACCAGTCACTTACTGTCTACTACTGACGTCTGGTTCTTTTATTCCTCATGCCCACCATTGTACACTCAATGCTGTATCTCATTATTTCTCCTAATGAGCTTTGTTCGGCACAACTTATCGTACTCATCTTCCTCTGCTAGCCACTGACATAGAACACTTCCCTGTGTGGATAATTATCAACAGTAGCTAGAACTAACAGAGATGCAACAAATATGTGCCATGTATTCAACTTCTTTTAATGTAGATAAAATTTGTGAGTTACTATACACAGCAGTGATCATCCCATAAAGGGCAAGCTTAGGTCCCCATGAGTCAGTGGTACCTCTTGACCAGGCTGAGGATTCCACCCAGGCCTAGAAAACCTCTCTTTGTTATTTTGTCTTGGAATTGTTTGCTTATTTGTTTATTTAGCTAGTTCCTTTAAATTGTTGAACTTTCCAGTATTCTGGAGACTCTGGTTACCCACTAGATTGAAGTAATGGATAACAACCTCAGTTGATTCCACTGCTTACTTCCAGGGCTAATTAAAAATCAATTCCTGGAATTAATTTTCCAAAAGAACTAATCCTCTCACCCTCAGTAGGCCCTGGCCTTGTTGTTGTTAGTTGCCATCAAGTTGGCTCTGATTCATGCGGACCTTAAGTATAACAGAAGAAAATGTTGCCTAGTCTTGTGCCATCTTCATGATCATTGGCTTTATGTCTGCCTAAAGTTTGTTTCATTGCTGTTGTAAACAAACTCATAGACACTGAACAAACAGTGCTAAGTGAATGAAAATAATCTTGTGTATCCTTGGTCTTTCCTCATAAAACTCAATTTTGTTTAATCAATGGCCTTGTGAAATCATCCCCATTGAAATTCCTGTATGTTTTTCTGTGAATGGAATTTGTATCATTGGAGTCGCTGAAGTTAGTCATCTTGAAGTTATTGTTGACTGACTTTGTGAACCGTATTTTGTAAACTCCTAAGTTTGTACCTTTGCAGTATCTTTAATTATCACCTTGATGCCTATGGCCCTATTGAGGAGCCCTGAATACCTCTTGTCAAGGGTTATTGGCTTTAAATATTGGGTAATTTCATAACATTTCTTAGTTGTAGCTTCTCTGTCTTTAAAATATAGAAATACACCCACTCCCCACTTATCGACATGGTTAGGTTCCAAAGAGCAAGTCGTTATATGAGAATTGGCATTATGTGAAAATAGAAGATGACCACATCAGATCACAAAGTGGAAGATGACTACATCATTACACAACTGCCAGATTACGTCATTATGTAACTGACAACTGAAAATTATGGCCCAGCCAAGTTGACACATAACCTTAACCATCACAGTGAGTAATACTCTCGCCTCCCACCTCAGCATTTGTTACTGCTAGATGTACATCATTAATGCATAAAATAGTAGGATAGTAGATTTTTTTTTACTATTGTCGTAGATGTGAAATGTCAGATAATGAGATAGTCGTTAAGTGAGGAATAAGTGTACTTACTTTTTGGCTACTCTCTGTTGTAAATCAGGCTGCTTCTGACTTCCTTACTGCTGGCTTTAGTTTTCGGCCTTCTTGCATCCACTGAGTCAGTGGTCTTCAAATTTTTGGGAGAAATGGATTTTTATAATATATATACCCAGTTATACATTTTTAATTTGACACTTGAAATTATAACAAGTTTAAATAGATGCAAAAGATATAATTTCTGGCATAATATAAATACTGACATTTTGGAATGAAACTCTTATATCGTTCTTTTAAATGTATCCAATAGAATATATATACCACAGCAATTTGATACTCAGCATCAGCCTTGTAAAGTACAAAGTAGCTCTTCTTTATCAGTGGGAAATTTTACATCATTTTTTTTTCTTTCCTTGAACTTATATTTCATTCCTTTTCCTGCATAGAATTTTGTACTAACATACTACATATTCAAGTTTTAGTTTTTCTAAGGATCATTTATCATGCTTTTATGTCACAAAATTTTTTAAACAAAACTTTAATTTCTAAAACATTTCTTACAAACATATTTTTAAGTGTGAATAATATTTCTTTTGGATTGAGTTATCTTTGTAACTTTGTAATTATACATGGGCCAATAGATGCAAACTTTGATGGTAATTAATAAAAGAAAAAAGAAAGGAAGAGGTAAAATTGTGTTGGAAATATGTGCATCTCATAACGAGATGATGTGGCTTTAAAAATATTAGTTACTGTACCTATGAATGAATGTCGTTATTCCTAGGTTGACACGTGTTTCAACAATGTCTCATTCTAATTTTTATTGGCGTAATCACCAAACAACTCTGTTTCCCTGAGAAATAAAGGGAAATAGAAATTTACTTTGAGATAACACTCGTATATATTCGCATCCTCTCTGAATTATAAGCCAACATTACAATGATCTAGCATGAAAAATATTTTTTTAACCTATCAGCTGACAGCTCAATTAAGTCCATCAGTTTTGTGCAATGAAAGAATTGGAAACCACTGAGTTACAAAAATATTCATTACCAATAAGATGATAGCACTTTCTCAACTTTTGAGAAATACACAAGCAAAGGGTATTAATAAAACTTATGCAGCATCTATTAATTGTATCTGTTATTTATTTATGCTCAGAAGCACATTGTTCAAACTATTACAAAGATCAGAAAGGTTTGGGAAAATAGAAATATTGTTAAATTTAAATCTATGGAAAGATTCTGCCTTTTAAGCTAATTAGTAAATCTTAATGTCAAATTAGTCAGCCAAATCAGACATACTTTACATCCAAACCGTCTGACTTAATTTTTCAGTTCATGTAAGTATATTTATTCTGAGAAATGGTGTGAATATTACAGACAGTCCTGGGTTAAGAACCAGATCTATTCCTCACTGTGTCTTCAAGTGGAAGTTGTGGGTAAGTCGGAACAGGTGTGTACAGTTCTTATTTAGCCTTACCTTAATGCAAGAAAAGTCTCGAAGCCTTTTCAGTGATTTAAAAGCTACACTACACATGTGGTAAGTGAACGTGATTGTGATGAAGATTTACGATTAGGGTTTGGTTCAATCAAAGTCAGGACAGATTTGCATAAGATTAAAGTGCAAGTACAAGTTGTCCGTAAGTCGGACATCCGTAGCCCGAGGATTGCATGTACCAATAAACTAAAGACTGCATCTTGTAAGATGAATTAACTGAAAGCAGCTCAGCTAAAACATATAGATCAATATAGTTATTTTCCATTTCTAAATCTTAACAATAAGAAAAACTATACAGTATTTAGTATTATATATTTCTTATTATATTGTATTATATTTTGATAATGAAATGTAATGTGGGTAGTTAAAAATGTTATTTTCTAAGTGAAAAATATGAGAAAACAAGTGGCATTCCTTCAGCCTCTATACATATCTCATTGACGACTACGATTCAGCTTTGGAGAATAATAATGGTAGAAAGGACTCAAATATAAACCTGGAAATTTCTCCCATTCAGTTATTTAGAAATCACATTCAATTTTTCCTGTGTATTTAATGAAAGTTAAAAGCACATACTGCTGAAAACTAATTTGTTCCAGCAGCTAGCATATAATTTTATTTTTTTAAGAAGAGAGAGAAACATTTTAAATATTTTATAAGATGAAATAGCATCTTATAAATTGTCTGCACATTGAATACATTTTGCAAGGTATAATTTGATAAATTTTAAATTCTTTATTGAGTAATGCCTATTTAATCTAAAATAACTCATGTAAAACTCTTTGCAAGGTGTTTTATCCAGTGTAACTTGAAAAATACGGTCCTGAAAAATATTCCAGTTGAATTTTAAAAAAGTCATGTACTGCTTTGACTGGTCAAAGATGTTTGCCTTTATTAGTAATAATAAATCCCTGGGGTAATTTTGAGAATACTCTTTATTTTAGTCTTACCAGAGTCCCTCCAGATCATTGCATTCTTTGGAAGTAATCCAAGGATAGAAATGAGATCATTTAAGAAAAATTATCATGCTTTTCAGTATCTACATGATACCATGTATTTGATGTCCATACATCTAGACGAAGGTCAAAAAGCCTCTTTTATAAGCTGTGCATTGCTCCTAACAGATAAGCAAGGGGAAAAGAATAAGCTTTATGTAGTTTATAAAGCCTTAGTTAATCATTAAAGGGAGCTTCCCTGAAAGAAAATAAAAATTTACATTCTGTTGGCGCTCTGGAAGATTTTATGCTCTAGGGCCTGCAGGGAGTATTATAGTAAGATTTGGACTGAGTGAAGGGTAGGTCTATCTTTTTAAAATTAGGAGAAGACTTGTGAAAGGAAGATGGGTGAAGAGGAAGGAAACCCTATATGATACTAATAAATGCTTCATATTTAAATTGAGAATATGGAAATGGCTTCCCTTAAAATAGCAGAGCACCCCTATAAAGTCCTTGTATACTACCAGGGGAACTTATATTCCCATTTCAAGACCATTCCGTCAAGAAAGTAACCACTATTTTATCTTCTTCCCTGCTTCCAACAATTTGTCATTAAATTGTCTCCATTGGCCTTTTCCTTGTGAGTTTCTGCCTTAAAAAAAAAAAAAAAAGAAAAGAAAAAAATCCTTAATTGTTAACTTAGTGGGCTTCTGGACATAGCAAGGCCTATATGTATTCGTCAGACATTGGACATGATTTAGAAGTCCTATACAAGAATTGCTTTTTCTTTACTACCCAAAGCTTAAGACTTACACATGAATATTTGCAAATAGTTCTTGACTTTATATCATAAATAATTCTTTTTTTTTTTTGAACAAACTAAAAATGAGATGTAGATGTGTAAATACTAGAATTTTGTAAGATTTATTTGATTGCAGAATGCATGTTTCTGGAAAAGCAGAAGAAATGGATGTTTTTAGTTGCTTTTAAAAAATGAACGTCTTCTTTCTCCCTTTGTTTGGAGTACCACAGCTGATGTGTGAAGATACACATTTCTGTTATAAAGGAGAATAAGACCTAACTTTTTTCTAAATTATAACTAAAGTTTTGGGACTTGTTGGTTTAAAGGATAGTGATATTGCAATAGCATTCAAAACCTCATAAAATCCAGTTTGCATGTCGTTGTAATCAGTTTTCCTTTATTTATATGTGAAACAGATGTTAAATTTGGAATTGTACCTGTTATGAATACCAAAATCAGAATGTTCCTCTGTTTATACACAGCTGATTTCTCGAATTGAAGAGGGAGGTTTGGAAACTGAAGGCCTCTTACGAATACCTGGAGCTGCTGTTAGAATCAAGGTAATCTCTTGGCCCTACTAATGTAACATTTTATTGTTTAATTATACTTTTCCATTTTAAAAGTTAACTTGTCCTCTACACTCTCTCTCCATTGCTAGTAAAGTGGATAAAATAAAAGCAATAAAACCTCTTACAATTCAGCTTGAATTCAGCTTTTCTAATGTCCCTTCTATTTTTGTTTTAGTGTTTTAAAAATCACCATGTTATCTATAATAATACTATAATAAATAAACATGCAAATGATTTCAATCTGTGTATGGTGCGGAATAAAATAGGAACAAAAGTGAACAAGTAAAAAACAAAAGTAGTTCCTTTCTTCTGATGAACGGAGAACAGGATGAGTCAAGATATTAATAGGGGGCTGGCAGTGGACTCCATGGGTGGCACAAAAGGTTACTCAGGGGAGGATGAAGAAAACCAAGGACACAAGGGAAAGATTAGTCCAAATGACTGATGGACCACAAGTATTACAACCTCCACCAGACGGAGTCCAGCACAACTAGATGGTGCCTGGCTACCACCACTGACTGCTCTGACAGGTGTCACAATAGGAGGTCCCAGTCAGAGCTGGAGAAAAATATAGAAGAAAATTCTAACTCAAAACAAACAAAAAATCAGACTTGCTGGTCTGATAGAGACTGGAGAAACCCTGAGAGTGTGGCCCCTGTACACCGTTTTAGCTCAGTAATGAAGTCACTCCTGAGGTTCCCCCTTCAGCCAAATATTAGACAAGCCCATTAAAAAAAATAAAAAGACTAAAGGGGCACACCGGCCCAGAGGCAAGCACCACAAGGCAGGAGGGAATAGGAAAGCTGGTAATAGGGAACCCAAGGTCACTGACATGTCATGGGGTTGGTAACCAGTGTCACAAAACAATATGTGTACTAATTGTTTAATGAGAAGCTAGTTTGTTCTGTAAACTTACATTTAAAGTACAATTAAAAAAAAAAAAAAAGCTACTATCCAAAATGTTGGTTGTTTGAATCCACCCAGAGGCGCCTCAGAAGATCACAGCCACTGGAAACCCTGTGAAGTGCAACGCAGGGGATTGCTACTGGATGACGGCTGGTTTTGGTTGGTGATGGATTTAGTCAGGATGAGCTATGTCAGTTGAGTTAAAAGAAAAGAAAGGCAGGGACAGACTTTCCTAGGTCAGACTAGGAGCCTTGACAGGAATCCACAAAAAAAAAACCTTTAAAAAACACTTTTTTGAGGTGACAAAATAAGATTGTTTCAACCACTTTCCTGAGTAGAGCTCCTTCCCCTGTCTTTTGTTCCCTGTCCCACTGTATCCAAGCAGCATGAGTCTGGTTTGTGAAAGAGGTATGATGACCCCCAGAATTCCCAATTTTACACCCTTTTCTCCCCAATTTTTTCCTCTCTGAATGACATTTTCTTCCTGTAGTGTGTACCCTCCTGGCTTCATCTCTTTTGCCTAACTCCTGCAAGTTTCCAGTAAATATAGGATAAAGTGAAGTTACCCTACAGGTTATACATAATACATAATGGTGTGCCTCTCAGGGGATTTGCAGTTTAAAGGAGCCTCAGACTTGGAATTACAGCTTAATCTGGAAAAAGTACCCAGAAAATGTTTTTGGTTAGTGGTCGTTAACTACCTCTGTTACCTTAGTTACCTTCCAAATTCAGCTTGATCTCTAAACTGAGATAACACTAGTAGCTGCCCACATTCAGTATATGTCTTCCTGAATTTTAATATCCAAAAGAAAATAGGATAGAAAGCGAAGATAATTCTGTTCATTTACTTCAGACCTATTTTATATGAAATATTTAGAGCTGGAGCAGGGGGGAAAGGCTCTTAGTGGGTTCATATTCTCCTCACCAGTGACTAATGTGCTCCGATGCTGCCAGGATTGGAATTGCTGTATACATTCAACAGTTTTGCATCACCTGCTTATTTTGATAAGTTTCTCCAGTGTATGACACAGGTTTTGGCCTACTTAGCTCTTACTTCATAGTAATCTCAGCTTAATAGTATTTGACTAACCTGATATACCCTGCTTACAGATTGCAGCTTGTGTCTCCTGGGTTTGGTATCTGATGCATAAAGCTCCCTGAAAGAGTTTTGGTGTGCCTGTAGGTACGATAACTTGGCATTGTCTCATTTCATTTACTAACACCTATAGCACTTTCAGGAGCCCTGGTGGTGCAGTGGGTTAGTGCTCAGGCTGCTAACGAAAAGGCCAGCAGTTTGAATCCACCAGCCTGCTCCTTGGAAACCCTGTGGTACAGTTCCCCTCTGTCCTACAGTGTCTCTATGAGTTGGAATCGACACGATGGCACTGGGTTTTTGGTAAGGCAGTTCCACCCCCAGTCAATAATGGACACTGGGCGTGATTCTGGGATGAGTTTTATTGAGAAGCACATTTTCTTAAAGGATTATGGTATTTTTATGCCAATAGTGCAAGTTCTACATTTGTTTTGCCAACTGTGCCCTCCCCTGTGAGGTATTTTCGTAAAGTTCACTATGCCCATTTTTTTAAAAGTGACATTTAAAAAAAAAAAAATTGACATAGCACACTTAAGAAAATACCTCGTGGGAGGGTGCAGTTGGCAAAAATAAAATAAAATAAAATGTAGAGTGTGCACCTTATTTGCGTAAAAAATATCATATTCCCTCAGAAAGAGGCAATGTGATTTCATATTACCTATATAAAAAAAAATTTTTTTTTTTTTTTTTATATATCAGAAAGAACACTGCTTCTCAGTTCACTGTTCAAAGCAGTCAGACTCTCAATAGCAGAGCATGGTGACCAACTCGCAGAAGTGATAAACACATGTTTACTTAAGTACCGAGTAGTGAGTGTAATGCACATTTTGTGTTGTCACAGGAAGGCTGTCAAAAGGGCAAGTTCAACTAAGTGTAATTGCCAAAAAGCCCAATTAAGTGAATTCAGCTGGCTCAACTCTTCAACCCAGCCTGTTGTCACACACCAAATTATGCACCAGCTGGTTCATTATAAATAATTTAAAGATAATACACACAATTTTTGGTTGTCTTCCCCTACCCCCACCACCAATTTTCTTTGTACTCTTCTGTCTCTGTCTTTCTGTCGCTGTATGTCTTTCTGTCTTTCTCCTATCTCTGGGGTTATGTTCATGTATTACAAAAATAATTGGGGTAGAGGTTTGTGGTTATGCTGGGGACAGAAAATGTAATAAATTTATGCTGGGGACAGAAAATGTAATAAATTTATTCTACAAAAAAAAAAAAAAAGAACATTCTTTGTGAGAACTGTTTCAAATAATAGAAGGAAGTGACAGAACCTTGGAAGGATTTCTAACATACTAGGATTTGTGCCATAGTGAAAACATACAGAAAATAATTTTGAAACTAAATTGATTTATTAGTAATAACTTGCCTGGCAAATTTTTGTAGAGTCCTTGAGGTAAATGAACTAGGTATTTCTAATCCTGCTTGGACTCAAACTACTTTCTGCAGGTGACGACAAAATTGCTATGTCACTTACAGCCTGTGCATTTAAGAGAAGTGTATGGATGTTTTTTAATGCCTCATTTGCTGTAGGATTTGGTTTTGCATTTCCCAGAGATGACTAATCAAAAGTAGCCTTCTGCTTTAGGCCCAGAGACTGATTATAATGTACTTCTGTATCATTTAAAACATAGATTTGTAATTTTTTTTTTTAATTTGAAAATTATAGTCTCTAGGTAAAGTCCCCACAAGGAAAGACTATCTTGTATTTTAATTAAGCCTTTACTAAGGCTTCTTGAATGTCCAAGAAAAATTTGAAAGTTTTTTAATTTTTTGGTCTTTGCTTCATTTTTTCATTGGTAAAGTACAATTAGGGTGGGTGAGGATAGGAATATTCCTTTTTTTTTTAAGTCTTTTTAAATTAATTTTTATTGTGCTTTAAGTGAAAGTTTACAAATCAGGTCAGTCTCTTATACAAAAATTTACATACACCTTGCCATACACTCCTAATTGCTCTCCCTCCAATGAGGCAGCACAGTTCTTCCCTCCATTCTTTCTCATGTCCATTCAGGTAGCTTCTGGCCCACTCTGCCCTCTCATCCCCCCTCTAGATAGGCGATGCCAACATAGTCTCATGTGTCCACTTGATCCAAGAAGCTTGTTCTTCACCAGTATCGTTTTCCATCCCCTATTCCAGTCCAATCCCTGACTGAAGAGTTGGCTTTGGGGATGGTTCCTGTCCTGGGCTAACAGAAGGTCTGGGGACCATGGTCTCTGGGGCCCCTTCAGTCCCAGTCTGACCATTAAGTCTGGTCTTTTTGTGAGAATTTGGGGTCTGCATCCCACTGCTCTCCTGCTCCCTCAGGGTTTCTCTGTTGAGTTCCCTGTCAGGGCAGTCATTGGTTGTGGCTGGACACCATCTAGTTCTTCTGGTCTCAGGCTGTTGTAGTCTCTGGTTTATGTGGTCCTTTCTGTCTCTTAGGCTCATAATTACCTTGTGTCTTTGGTGTTCTTCATTCTTCCTTGCTCCAGGTGGGTTGAGATCAATTGATGCATCTTAGATGGCTGCTTGCTAGCATTTAAGACCCCAGATGCCACTCTCCAAAGTGGGATGCAGAATGTTTTCTTAATAGATTTTATTATGCCAATTGACTTAGATGTCTCCTGAAGCCATGGTCCTCAAACCCCCGCCCCAGCTACGCTGGCCTTTGAAGCGTTCAGTTTATTCAGGAAACTTCTTTGCTTTTGGTTTAGTCCAGTTGTGCTGACCTCTCCTGTATTGTGTATTGTCTTTTCCTTCACCTAAAATGAAACTTACCTACTATCTAATTAGTGGATGCCCCCTCCTCCCTTCCCTCCCTCCCGCTCTCGTAACCATCAAAGAATATTTTCTTTATTTAAACTGTTTCTCCAGTTCTCATAATAGTGGTCTTATACAATATTTGACCTTTTGTAATTGACTGATTTCACTCAGCATAATGTCTTCCAGATTTCTCCATGTTATGAAATGTTTCATGGATTCATCATTGTTCTTTATTGATACGTAGTATGCCATTGTGTGAATATACCATAGTTTATCCATTCATCCGTTGATGGGCACCTTGGTTGCTTCCATCTTTTTGCTATTGTAAACAGTGCTGCAGTGAACATGGGTGTGCATATATCAGTTTGCGTAAAGGCTCTTATTTCCCTGGGATATATTCCAAGGAGTGGAATTGCTGGATCATATGGTAGTTCTAGTTTTTTAAGGAAGCGCCAAATCGATTTCCAAAGTGGTTGTACAATTTTACATTCCCACCAGCAGTGTGTAAGTACTGCAGTCTCTCCACAACTAAGAATATTCTTTTTTTTTTAATTAATTTTTATTAAGCTTCAAGTGAACATTTACAGTTCCAATCAGTCTGTCACATGTAGGTTTACATACATCTTACTCCCTTCTCCCACTTGCTCTCCCCCTATTGAGTCAGCCCTTTCAGTCTCTCGTTTCGTGCCAATTTTGCCATCTTCCCTCTCTCTCTATCTTCCCATCCCCCCTCCAGTCAAGAGTTGCCAACACACTCTCCCGTGTCCACCTGATTTAATTAGCTCACTCTTCATCAGCATCTCTCTCCCACCCACTGACCAGTCCTTTTCATGCCTGATGATTTGTCTTCGGGGATGGTTCCTGTCCTGTGCCATCAGAAGTTCTGGGGAGCATTGTCTCTGGGATTCCTCTAGTCGCAGTCATACCATTAGGTATGGTCTTTTTATGAGAATTTGGGGTCTGTATCCTATTGGTCTCCTGCTCCCTCAGGAGTTCTCTGTTGTGCTCCCTGACAGGGCAGACATCGATTGTGGCCGGACACCAACTAGTTCTTCTGGTCTCAGGATAATGTAGGTCTCTGGTTCATGTGGCCCTTTCTGTCTCTTGCGTTCTTAGTTGTCGTGTGACCTTGGTGTTCTTCCTTTGCCTTTGCTCCAGGTGGGTTGAGACCAATTGATGTATCTTAGATGGCCGCTTGTTGGCATTTAGGACCCCAGGCGCCGCAATTCAAAGTGTGATGCAGAATGTTTTCATAATAGAATTATTTTGCCCATTGACTTAGAAGTCCTCTCAAACCAAGTTCCCCAGACCCCAGCCCCTGCTCCGCTGACCTTTGAAGCTTTCATTTTATCCCGGAAACCTCTTTGCTTTTAGTCCAGTCCAATTAAGAATATTCTTTTGAGTCACAGTGAACTATTGGCTTTTGGTACTTTCAGGTGTGTTTTTGAAAAAACATCCCTTATAAAGTAAGAAATAATATCAAACCCTGAGCAGGAAAAAATGCATTTACTGGTAGTTTTTTTTTTTTTTCTTTCTTTCTTCTTCTGCCTTTCAGAATCTTTGCCAAGAACTTGAAGCAAAGTTTTATGAAGGGGTTTTTAATTGGGAAAGTGTCAAGCAGCACGATGCAGCCAGCCTTCTGAAGCTGTTCATTCGGGAGCTGCCCCAGCCGTTGCTCAGTACAGAATATCTCAAAGCCTTTCAGGCTGTCCAAAGTAAGTGACATCCCACTTTGGAGCAGTCCTGGTACCGTTGCCATCCATATTAATTGCTTTAATGACATTTTGTATGACAAGGAATATAACCAGATATATTGAAATAGACGTATTGACTCACTGACGTCAACAGGCGCTCAAATGCCACACGTTGTTTTCCTTTTACTTTATGAATATACATCTCTGACTAAGTAGATAATAGAATGTTCTCTTTGAATACAGATTAGTTGTATGGCATTTAAGCAATACAATATATTTTAGTGTCGAAGCCTGGAAACTTCACATTTCTTTTGTAGTAGAATGAGTCACGTAAGATCTCCGATACATTTTTTCTTGCCAAGTGTTAAAAGCAACACTTACTGGAGAAGCTGTGGATTAACAGTTATCATAGAAGCATACAGAGATGTGGCAGAGTCTGTCAGCATTTATTGAGAAATTAAATTCTGAAATTATCGTGGAGAAACATGGAACAAAGCATTTTGGTGGAAGGCAACAAACACCTTAGGTGTTGCCATTTTGTGGTCTTAGGCAAGCTCCAAATTAGTGTCTCTAATTGTCCTTGCTTTCTTTTCAGAGGAACAAAGAGATATTGTGAGGTTTGCATATTGGTATGAGTATCCCTTTTACCCTTAGAGGCCATCCAAAAAAATCGCCATAACCACACTCACTTGACTATACAATTAATCATCCAAACTAAGACACTAGTGAGAGTAAAAAAGGATCACTATTAATGATCACGGTGAGTTACTGTCAACCAGAACTCTTCCAGACCATTCATTCATAAACTATACAATGTTGAGATGGTTCTCATGAGCTACATGGTATCAGAACATTTCTTTAGAATTTCTAGGAGAGAAATGACTGAAATTATCTTCTACCTAAAACATTTTTTAGTGGTTCATTGTGTTATTTTGCCTATATGCATTGGATATGGATTAAAGTGCTAAATTCATCCCTGAAAAACTAATACAGGAATGATTTAAAATATCCATGCATGTCACATAAATGGAATAAAAGCTACTGAAAATGATGTGTACCAACCACAATAATACACCTTTTGTTGTTAGGTGCCGTGAAGTCGATCTTGACTTCCAGTTTATTCCGCAGACATTTATTGAGCACTTGTTGTGTTACAGGCCCTGTTTCACATATTCCTGTTGGAATTAACAGACTCTTACCATGTAGTTTGTTCATTAACCATTAAAAGAAGCAAGCTTCAGTGTTACGGATGCACCCTGACACCATATCATGGACGGTGCCATCTTCTGTGTCTTTTCATGGGGAAATAATTAACAAGCAGAAGTTAAAATTATTTCCAAAGCACTGTTGAGTGTCTGCAAACATAAGGCAGCTCGTCATATGATCGCAGTTGGAAGTGAGCATTCTGAGAGAGCAGCACTGTAACAGCAGCTGCTTTTACTGATCTCCCACAAACACGCTCAACAAGGCTTGCCGCTCAGTGGCTGTGTCTTACATTTCACAGTCATGTTTGCGCCAAATAACTTTTGTCTTAAAGAAATGAAAAAAAGAAAGTAAAGAAAAATGTTCAGTAAAGAAAAGAGTTCAGGTTTATTTAATCTATCTGCAGATCTTCCAACCAAGAAGCAGCAACTACAGGCTTTGAATCTCCTGGTCATCCTCCTACCTGACGCGAACAGGGACACACTGAAGGTCAGCTGGGTTGGTTTACGTTAACTATCCCTTAGAACGAAGCAGAGGAATTTTTCTTTCTTTGCGGCAGCCCAATATGATGTGTATCTGGGAAATGTTAACATAACAGGCTGCAGAGAAAAGGCCTATTTGTAAGGACAAATGGTGAAAGAAAGTCTTCAAAGTTTATTTATTTATTTATTAGGTAGGTTATGTTATTAGCGTTCTTAGGTTTTGGTTTTTTTTTTTTTAGGTTTTCACTAGAACATTTCTTATACTCTAACAGATGATTGAGGTTCATTTATAAATGGGACCATGGGTAATTTTTGTTTTTTCCTTCTTTCTGTTTTTCTGCCTTTTCCAAATTTTATTGAGCATATATTTCGAAGTTTAGCAAACATGTATTAATGAAGTTAAAAATAAATGTTTAAAAAAATCCTAAGACTCATCAGTTGTGACCCACTGTTGCCTTCAACTAAGAACTTACAGTTGTTTGGAGCTTCCAGGGATCAGAGTTTGAAATAAGCATAATGGTGATTTTGAAATGCTTGTTAGACCAACTTAAACAAATTCTAGTTGTTTCACTAAGTCACATTCTGAGTTTCTGGTATATATTATCATTTCAAAGTGATTTGCTCTAATATTAATATACTTTAATATCATTTACTCTAAGCATTGTCAGTGGTTCTCATAATATCCACTGGATTGCTCCACATTGATTTTATTTTCCTTAAGGGCAAAGTGTATAGAATACTTGTAAAAGTTTTAATCATAAAATTTTATAAAGGAAAAAGAAAAAAAACACTTTTTTAATCTAGAAAGAATATTTACATTTTGTTCTTTATTTTATTTTTATTATTTTTTTTAATATACGGGTGAGGGTGATACCCTTGCCTCCTTATCTTCTACATTTCTTGCTGTTTCAAATGAAATCTCACGTCAAGAAATGAAAGCAAAACCTTGTTATTTGTAAAAACTTTTCCTGTAGCTTATGAATACTCCTTGAACTGTATAATTACATGAGTAATAGTTCTTGAATGCCCACGGAATGAATGTTAATACTCAACTTTTCTGGGTGACGCAGTCTGTGAGGAAGGCTGGAATGAAAGCATTATCTCTGCTACGGGAGAACTTCCTGACTTTATTAAGTCAGAAAAAGTCTTTTGCTCCACTGATTGTCAAATGAATAACTAACCAGGTAACATTAGGTTTTATTTTTATCTATTTTTGATGCAGTGACCAGGTGTAGAAAGGGTTACATTCATACATCGTGTGACCAGAGCTGCTATGTATGGATGTATAGGTTGTGACCTAAACAGGGACATCCAGCCCAGAACAAAGTGGGGACTGATTTCCAGCTTGTTTGCCAGCTGTGCCTGTGGCCCAGGGCTACATCTACTTGGAAAGAAAAAAGAACATCTTTTTCTTACTCCCATAAAGATGCCTTTCTGGGTGATGGCCCTGTGAATGACCACTGCAGTAGTCCCCCTCATCCGCAGGGGATACATTCCAAGTCCCCCATGGATGCCAGAAACCACGGGTAGTACCCAAACCTGTATATATACATACCTATGATATGATAAAGTTTAATTTATAAATTAGGCACAGTGGATTAATAACAATAACTGATAATAAAATAGAACAATCATAACAATAAAAGTTATGTGAATGTGGTCACTGGGCAGGACAGAGTGAAATGGTGTGAGATTTCATCATGTTCCTCACTTAATATTTTTGGACCGTGATTGGCTGCAGGTAACTGAAACTGTGGAATGCAAAATCGTGGGTAAGGAGGTACTACCGTATCAGGTTAGAATTGAAAGTCACATGACTTATTTTAAAATTTACCAGTTGCCATCAAGTCTGTTCCAATTCATAGCAACCCCATGCGTCAGAGTAGGATGGTGCTCCATAGGGTTTTCAATGGCTGATTTTTGTGGAAGTAGATTGCCAGGCCTTTCTTCTAAAGCACCTCCGGGTAGATATAAACCTTCAGCTTTCAGGTAACAGCCTAGCATGTTACCTGTTTGTGTCCTAGGGACTGCTTTTAAAATTTACCTGTATTCAAGTGTTCAAATAGCTGTAGGAGGAAACACTAGTTCCAATATGGTTACCACTGGGCAGGGCTGGTATGGTGCTCTTATTTGGGCATGGCCTTCCAAGTCTCAGGTATGTTCTTTTAAGCATTCTCTGTTTAAAAACATATTTTGAAGTTTTGGGGGTAGTGTTGGTTTTTTGCAGATTAGGTTAATGGGAGCAAAATGTTATAACTAAGATGGAGGATGTTATTTATTTTTTGTCAAAAACTGGCAGATGCAAAAAAGTGTTTTTACTTAAGCTTTAGTGGGTTAATTAAGTAGTTCTGATGAAGGTTTTAAATGAGAATTTTAATAATAGAATCATTAAAATAAATATGCCCTATGTGCAAGAGAATAAACCATTTAAATTTAGTTCTGTGAAGAGAAGGGACACTCCATTGCAAAGTAATTTTGGGCAGCCTAACACAAAGTTCTGCAACTTATCAAGTGCTAGGACCACGCATTCGATTGTCGTTTGGAGGGCAAGGATCATGAGTTGTGTGGCCTACAGGTGATAAGGCACCATGTTAAACGCCTTGTCGTGGTATAAGTGCAAAGGTACAGGTGTCTTTGGCTAAACTGCTTAGCCAGAATTCTTTTACCTTTATTGCTGTGTATTTGGACCAATTATCATACTTACCTTTGACTTGGAGGATTTTAAGATGTCAGCAAAGCATCCACATTAATATAATTATTGGCATTTGTTTACCCTTTTTGTAGTTTTAGGAAGTTCTTTATGGGCGTCATCTCACTTCATCCTCATAGGCTATGAAATCAGAATTCCCATTTTACCAATGAGAAAAATTTCAAGATCAGATCACACATAGCTAGTAAGTAACCACGCTGGGACTCAAGATTTCAAAGAGCGCATCCAGTGATATTTTGACAACAGCAGACTGGTGATAAATACATTAAAAAAAAAAAAAAACAAGGGCTTCTTACAGTTCTCCAGCCAGGGCTAGGCTTGCATCTTATTATTTATTTCATATCTCTATACATGTACTCATGCATTCTAGGATTCTAATGGTAATGTTTTGAATAACCTTACTGCATATGCATGCCACAATTAAAATGGTTTATTATCTAATCTCTGTAATTTATGCCCATAAACAAGGAGATACACTGGTCCCCAGATAATTATTCTAGTCCCTGTGGAACAAAATTAAATATTTCTTCCAAACCTCACCAATTAATCTTTTGTCCTCATTTGATAATCTGTTGTTTCTATATAACTTTATGCTTGGATTACAATTTAACTTTCTAAGCACTGTACCAGAAATTAGATAGATAAATCTCATAAACGCTATGCCTTTAGTTTGTTTCAAAATTTGAGGTCTATATAGCAGCTAAATTTGTCCAAGATCAACCTGTTAGCACTTAGGAGGATTTTTTTTTTTTTTTCTTCTGATATCCAGTGAGTTATAGGCACCTTTTTTCCCTTTTGGTATGGTTCTTTCCCATTTTGTTATAATTTATTTGGCCTTTTTAAGGTAGGACTTTTGGGCAAAATATGAAAAATAATGACTCCTATTAGCTAAAAGTTCCAAACCAAAGGCTAGATAGACCTGCAATTAAATTCCTTTTCTACCATTTCCTAGCTGTGTGACCTCTGGTAAGCTACTTAATTTCTCTAAGGCATTGTGTTCTCATCTGCAAAATGGGGATAATTATGGCATCTAATAGATCTCCTCGAGATAGAGTAAGGATTAAGTGAGATGTTCTCTTCATGCAGCGCCTCACCCATAAAAATAGAGGACATAAAACAAAAGATGAACTTGAAGCCTGTAACTGTCAGGAGTAGGGTGGTCTCAGCAGCCTATGGCATTTGTGGAGGGTAGGCTCAGTCAATACATGGGTGGGTGCTCACAGTGGAGGTGGGGACTGGGTAGCATCAAGCTCAGCATAACCTGACCTCTTCTGATGAGCAGTTCCTTTTCATTCATTCATTCATTTTTAAAAATGCTCCTCTCCTGGGTCACTCCTTATCCCACTTCTTTTCCATTCTTTTTAAGTTTTATGTCACCCGGCTGGAAACCTTGGTGGTGTAGTGGTTAAGTGCTACAGCTGCTAACCAAAAGGTCAGGAGTTCAAATCTACCAGGCGCTCCTTGGAAACTCTATGGGGTAGTTCTACTCTGTCCTATAGGGTTGCTATGAGTTGGCATGGACTTGATGACAATGGGTTTGGTTTTGGGTCACCCAGCTATTTATTACCTTGAAGCAAATGAAATTGAAGTTGAATGAGCCTTTTTAAGAGAACTTCTCTCTCTCTTTTGTGCTTTCTCTCTCTTTTTTTAATCCCTAGGGATAAAAATAAGTCTTCCTGAAACAAGTAAACATTTGTATGATATTTTAAAATGCTTTTCAGTGCTCCATGGCTCCTGTAGGCTAGAGGGGATATTTTTCCATTCCTCTCCTTGCCAGCTGGTTTAGATTTGCACCCTTTCTACCTCATCCCTCAGTGCCACGGTCCTTCACAAAAACAAAATGCCATCTCAGAGTGTGTTGCCCTAATGGAAAAGCTTTGATGGCAAGGCCTGTTGGATGCAGCTAGCTGCGCGACTGATTTTTTAAATTAAATAAATATCCTGTGTGCTATAATGTTTAAATCTCTTTTCTTCACATACAGCACAAATCTCAAAGAGTCATTTCTGTTTCAGGCTCTGCTTGAATTTCTCCAAAGAGTAATAGACAATAAAGAGAAAAATAAAATGACGGTCATGAATGTAGCAATGGTCATGGCCCCCAATCTCTTTATGTGTCATGCATTGGGTTTGAAGTCCAGCGAACAGCGAGAATTTGTAATGGCAGCTGGGACAGCTAATATCATGCATTTATTGATTAAGTATCAGAAACTTCTGTGGACAGTAAGTATCTATTTTTAAGTTCTGTTAATGACGATATAATTTCCTAGCATAATTGTCTATAGCAATTTTAAACTTAATTTTATAAAACTGGTATAAAAATTC
The DNA here is from genome assembly GCF_024166365.1 of Elephas maximus indicus. NCBI lineage: Eukaryota > Metazoa > Chordata > Mammalia > Proboscidea > Elephantidae > Elephas > Elephas maximus. The sequence continues at coordinate 198,148,049 of NC_064819.1, read as the reverse complement.
TATGTGGTTTTTTTCCTGAATGGTTTAAAAAAGCACATCACATTTTTGTTATTGGCTTTATACAATTATGCTTAAAACTTGTGAGTGAAGAAAATAGTAAAGGCATTTTATTCACGTACATAAGGAGGCTTTGAATTGTTATTTTAAAATCATGAAATTATATTAAACAAGCAAGCTTTGCAAAAATTAGTACTTGTTTGCTTCTGTACATTTTCCTTTCTCCTGATATTTAGACCTGTAGTCTTTTTAAAAGCTCATACTATCTTGGGATCAGATCATTCAGAGTTATTTTTCCTAGAGCCTTTATTTAAAGGGATATGTACATTTTGCATCCTACTTGCTGGGAACGTCTTGAAAATGATTTCCCCGTTTTAGCCTTATTTTGAGCTCGAGTTTTGACACATAATCAGTGGCCTGCTTCTTGGCACGATAACAAGATGGTGGATGAGAGCTCAGTTGATGAAAGTCTCATTATCCAGTGAAATTTATAATTTTTGAAAGAAGCATTTTATAGGCATTTAGAAAAATGAACTAAAGACATTCCAAGTAGAATATACTAGTGAATATCACAGTCTTTTATTTGAGGAAGCCCCGATATAATTCGTTGAAAAGACAGAATGATGATAATCTGATTTTAAAGTCTTTTATTTTTCTATGCTCTATGAAAAGCAAGTGACACAAGTGATTTCTAATGTGTGTGTGTGTATGTGTGTGTTTTAAATTAATCTGAGTTTATTAAATCTCAATTTTTAAAATGCCAGTATTATTTTATGGTTTCATTATAGGAGCTTTAAAATATTTTATTTTTGCTCATGTAATTTCTGAGATTTTTTTTTTCCTGGTTCATTGCTCAATACTTGTCAACGTTTGTTTATTGGTGAATTTTTCTTTCTCTTTTTGACAGTAGAGGATAGCTAGTTATTGGAAAGAGAACTCTAGGCTAGTCAGAGGGACTGTGGATAGGTGGCTGCTAAAGGGAAGAACCATTTACTGCCACTCAGGCAGTCTCTGCTTCTTGGCTTACATGGCATGGAAGAATGGCCACTCTGTCCCTGAACTTCGAAAAGTCTCTTTTGGAACCCTACACAATGGGTAGTAAATTGCATCACCTGGATGCCCTGTACACATAGTCAGTGAATAATATGATACATTCTCTCTTCACAGTTTTAATGAATAGTGGATGTAAAACAACACGGTCTTATCAAATAGACAAAACTTTTACTCCTCCCGAAATTTAAGAAACCAAGATAATTATTTCTGTAGTTTAAAATGGTGCCTTTTCATTTTCTTCCCCAAACTTAATTTCATTTCTTCTTAGATTCCCAAGTTTATTGTAAACCAAGTGAGGAAACAAAACACCGAAAATCATAAAAAGGATAAAAAAGCCATGAAGAAATTGCTGAAGAAAATGGCTTATGACCGAGAAAAATATGAAAAGCAAGAGAAGAACCCAAATGATGTAAGAAAAACTTAATGATGTGTATTTATATAGATTTCAGTATTGTTTATAATACCCTCTTTTCCCCCCAAAAAGAATTTTATGTGTTCTGAGTATGGCTTGGCTTTCTACGCACTTACTAGGCCCTGGTACTGTTCATAGGTAAAGGCGTCAGCAGTAATAATTACACTCCTGCCCTAGTAATGATCAGGATTGCCAGTTGGTCAGGTATTGGTGACTCAGGGTGTCAGCTGATAATGGGAAACAATGGAAGATAATGAGACAGGCATGTCTGAAAACACACACACACAAAGGACTCCCATGGAGACTCCAGTTGCCCACCAAATGTGTAGTGTGGAAAGAACGCCCTGGGTGAACCACTGTGAACCATTGATCTTTTTTTATTTTTTCCAATTTTCTCTTTTGTAAAACGGGGGGAGGGGACAGAGTGGGACAAAAACTAAATAACTCAGATAAACAAATAGGCAAGTGTTTTTGTTGCTTCTAGGATAATTCCTGGACTTCCATGCGTACTTAAAAATTCTTAATTTGATCAGAGGAAGAATTTGGAAAGAGTTCTCTTGGAAAGAAGACAAATGTTTCAATAAAGAAATACCTCTAAATATCAGTATTTACAAACTGCTCTAAAAGTATGCTAAGAAAAACAGTGGAATATGCATGAAACACATTTATGAAGTGAGCTGTTACCAAAGCCGTCACTTCAGATCCTGAAATGAAAGCCTTTCTATTGTTCTGTTTACGGAGAATATACCCTACCACCGCCACCGGTAACACCACTTTGAGGTTGTTCAGTTACATGCTGACATCTTGTGGAATATTGTGGAGATGCAGTTATCAGCCTTTGAATTTTCGCTCTGGCCAGCCTACCCCCGCCCCCCGCCCCCCAAAAACCAAACCCACTGCCATCCAGTGGATTCCGATTCACAGCGGCCCTGTAGGACAGAATAGAACTGCCCCTTGGAATTTCCAAAGATCGCCTGGCGGATTTGAAATGCTGACATTTTGGTTAGCGGCCGTAGCACTTAACCACTACACCACCAGGGGTTTCCAGGGTCGGCTTAAGGACCTAGTAATTATAAAAAATTATTTTTCCTGAATTAAGGTGGAAATAGCTCTCACTTTTACAAAATAACACTTTCGTGGGTTTGTAAATTTTTTTAAATCAATTTTTAAGTATCTTTAAAAATGTGTAGTATATTAAATGGAAATGATAAATATTTATTTTTTTGAAAAAATGATTATAATCATACATTTAGAAAGGATTTTTGAGATATAATAATTTGCTTAAGTTTAGAATGCTCCATTGTCCCGTAAACATTGTAGATATGTAGATATCTTCTTGCTTTATAGCCCTGCTTATTCATATTAACTTAGGTGACTTTATAGCCTTGTCTTTTCATATAAGGCAGTTATAATGTGATGCTCTTAGGCATAGTGTCTACTTAAGGAAACAAAATTGTGGCATACATTTTATATATCCTTAGACTAAAAAATTTAAAGGTTATCTTTTTGGAGATAGAATATTAAATAATTTTGTCATTATAGAAAAATAGCATTAACTTGGATCTCTTTACACTTTGGGTTACTTAGACATAAGTTGGTCTAAGGATCGTCTCTGTACTGCTTAAAAGCTATAGTGTCATTTTAGGAGTTTGGAATTTAAATCTGGATAGCAATCTTGGTTTTATTATTTATTAGCCCTTGTTTAGTCTCTCTGAGTTTTAGTTTTCTCTAGTGAAATTCAGTTATTCATTTAACAAAATGCTACTAAGTGCTGCCTTGGTGCTTAGCACACATTCTATGTTGGTATTCAAAGGGAGATGAAGCAGGGAACTCATCCCCAGGGAGAAAGGAGGGCAAGGAAAGAAGTTGAACTCAGAGACGCTGAAAATGTCCCGATGGAAGCGTGACCCAGGGTACCCTGGGGGCACAAAAGAGGGAGTAAATGTTGACTTATGGACACTAGAGAGGCTTCACTGGGACACTCTTGAGCTGAGCTGTGAAAAACAAGTCAGTGCTATTCAGGCAGTGAGGAAGAGAAGGCCTAGCCAGCAGAGGAAGCTATGTGACTGAATGGTCCCCTGCAGGTAGCCATGGCCCACGGTGGAGGTTTGTCTGACCTATAATTTTGGTTTAAAATATTTGATCAATGGACAGAATTAAAAAAATAATAATAATGTAAAAGTCTAGATTTCCATCTTAACTTGGCAAATTTGATAATGGGGTTGGGGGTGATAGAGGTATTGTTAGTTTCCTGCAGGGTCATAATTGACTGGACCTGAGTAGCAGCTGTTACCTTTGGATGGCTATGGACAACCTATTTTGCTGTATGCCCTCCCCTGCTTCATCCTACTTCTTTGGTTTATGTTTCCTGACTCTCCCCCTGAATAATTTCAATATGCAACCCACTAAGGCATGCATGCAACTTCCTGCGATATTTTATTCATTTGTTCAACAACTATTTGATGTGTGTCTACTATGTCTCAGGCATTGTTCTAGGCACTTGAGATCCATTATTGGAAAAAACAGACAAAGATCACTGCCCTTGTAGAGCTTAAATTCTATAAACGAAAATAAATACAATAAATAAATTATATAGTATGTTAGAATGTGATAATTGCTGTAGAAACTATAAAAATAGTACAGCAGGAAAAGGGAAATTGGGTGGAGGAGTCTATTAAATATTAAATTGGGTGGTTTGGTTAAGGAGGTCAGGGAGTTGAGCTGTGTGGATATCTGAGGAAGCACATTCCAGGTTGAGGGAATAGTCTCTGTAGAAGCCTTAAGGCAGGAACTTGCTTGGGGTATTTGAGGACTAGCAAGGAGTGAATGTGGCTGGAGTTGAGGGATCAAGGGGGGTGGTAGTATGAAGTAAGGTCATTAGGTCCATAAGACTAGATTACATAGGATCTTGTAGACCATCATTAGGAATTTGGTGATAAGGGGTCATTGCAAGGTTTTCAGAAAAGATATGACAATCTATGCTATGTTTTGAAGTGATCCTGCAGGCTGTAGTGTTGCAAACAGAGTGTAGGGGAGTAAAGATAGAAATGAGGACATTAGGGTCGCTGTGAATTGGAATCGACTCTATGGCATCCAGTTTGTCATAACCTAGGCAAGGGATGATGGTGACTCAGACCGGAGTGTTAGCTTTGCAGGTGAAATGGTTGAATTCTGGACATTTTTTGAAGTTAGAACCATCAAAATTTCTTGAAGAAAATGATGTGAGTTTCAAGAGAAAGAGAGAAGTCAAGGATGACTCAAAGGTTTTTGGCTTCAGAAACTGGAAGTATGAAATTGAGACTAAGATAGAAAAGAGTGCCATTTCCATTTGGGGCTTGCTGAATGTGAGATGTCTACTAGACATCTTGGTGACAATGTTTGAAGGTGTTTGGATGGCAAATCAGTTCATCCTGACTGGCCCACGGTATGGAGGTACAGGGGAGGAGGGAAGGCAGGAACAGGAAATCAAGGAAAAGTGAGGTTTCCATCCTGTAGATGACAGGGAGCTACTGAAAGATTGTGACCTCAGGAGTTACACAATCAAATTTGCATTTCACAACAGTCCTTGTGATGGCAGGCCGAAGGAAAGATTGGAAGAGTGTAGAATAGAAGGTAATATATGAGACTTTGGCTAATTTCATATATTGCTATACTGCCCTCCTGGAGAGCAGTTGGCATGTGGCAGAGCCCTTTAAGTCTTGCTACTCATTGGACTCAGAAATTCCTTCAAAGGGGGCATGTAAATATTTACACTTAAATTCATTGTCATTTTGTTTATACTGGCCCAAATTAGAAATAATCAAAAAGAATAAAAAAAAAAATAGTGGCAGTTAATTAAATATGTCATGGCATATCCGTATAATGAAATACCATGAAAATGTAGAAGTTTATAAATTGACACCAAAAGATATTGATATGTTACTATATGAAAAAAAGAAAAAAAAGGTAGAAATCAGTGAATAGTATATTCCTGTATTTTTTAAGGGGTAATAATAACTTTTATTTTTTGAACACTTACCAGAGGTCAGGCATGATACTTAACGTGTTGCAAACACTATCTCATTTAACAGTCATAGTTGTTCTAGTTGGAGTGTATTATTGTCTCAGTTTTTTACAGGTGAGGAAAGTGAGGTTCAGCAATCTGAAATGACTTAAGGTTATTTAGGTGGGAAATGGTGGAGGTGGAATTTGAATCCAAATCTAAAAATAAAATGAAACAGTTGCCTTTTAGTTGATTCCAGCTCATGGCAAACCCATGTGTGTCAGAGTAGAACAGTGCTCCGAAGAGTTTTCAATGGCTGATTTTTTGGAAGTAGATCACCAGGCCTTTCTTCCAAGGTGCCTGTGGTAGGACACAAACCTCCAGTCTTTCAGTTATCAGCCAAGTGAGTTAACCATTTGTGCCTCCACCATTATCCTCTATTTCTCCATAGAACATGGAAAAACTCTTAAGATGTATATATATGAAAATACCAGGCTTACGGATGGTAATACGATGAACATGTATTCCTGCCATTATAAAATTCATTTAATATAAACCTGTTGCCATCAAGTGTATTCCAACTCATAGCAACTCTATAGGCGAGAGTAGAACTGCCCCATAGAGTTTTACAGACTGTAAATCTTATGGAAGCAGACTGCCACATCTTCTCTCATGGATCGGATTGTGGGTTCCAACCAATGACCTTTTGGTTAGCCCCCAGAGGGTTTAACCACTGTGCTGCCAGGGTTCCATTTGTTTCATATATAGCTAGACCCAGCAGTGGGGATGGAAAAGGAGTTTTGAATATGAGATAGGAGAACCCATAAAATGTGGAACTGACTGAATGTGGGGAGCAAGGGAAAAGAAGGACTCTGGAATAATGGGCAGAATTCTGCCTTGGTTGCTTCATCATCAAGATAATAAAGCATGAAAAAAATGAAACAGACTTGAAAGAAAAGATGAGAGAGTTAGCTTTTGACATTTTGGGTTGACATGCCTGTGTGAATGTTGGGTATGTGGGCCTGAAACTCAGGGTGTGGCCAGGGCTGGGGGTATGCATTTGGGATCAGCACAGAGATCGTAGCTGAAGCCACAGAATGTTTCAGATTACACATGATGGCTGTGTGGGTAACAAAATGAAAAGGTAAAAGACAAATCTCGGAGGGCACTAATATTTAAATAATGGGCAATGGAAGAGGACCTGGTAAAAACCACGAAATAATAATAGCTAGTAAGAATGTAGTATGTTGAAAACCCAGGAAGAAATAACTTTCCAAAAAAAACTTCTTCAGTAATATCAAATGCTAAAGAGAGGTTGAGTAAGACTACTATTAGATAAAGGTTCACTGAATTTTACACTTAGAAGGATACGTGTAATGTTCTCCAAAACACTTTCAGTGAGGCTTGATAAAAGAAATCAGATTTTGGGGGACTGAATAGTGAAAGCAGAGATTGTAGTCATGAAAATTTATTAAGGTAATATTTCCCAAAGTATTTTGTATGCTATTAATGTTAACTATATAATTGGGCAGGAGCTCTTGTGGTCCAGTGGTTAAAGTACTTGGCTGCTAACCTAAAGTTCTATGGTCCAGATCCACTAGCCACTCTGGGAGAGAAAGATGTGGCTGTCTGCTTCTGTGAAGCATTTATTTACAGCCTTGGAAACCCTATGGGTCAGTTCTACTCTGTCCTATAGGGTCGCTATGAGTCAGAATCGACTTGATAGTAGTGGGTTTGGTTTTGGTTTGTGTAATCGGGCATGCAGATTATTAAGACATGCTTGACTAGCTAAATTAATAGTTTAGGTTGTAAGGGACATATTCAATCTTCCTAATAAGACAAATGTTTTTAATGACCACAGCCTGTTGTTTGGTCCAAATGTGGAGGTACTTAAATACTAATGAGGCTTACCTGTTAATTACAGCAGGAAGAGACACTTGGTGAAAAATAACAAAATTGTAGATCATTAAAAATAGCTATTTTATGATAGCCTTTAACTTGTAATCTATCTCTCCCTCTTTCACACACACACACATACACACACACACATACACACCAGAACTCAGGTGGCTTGAAAGCAGATCTGCCATTAATGAATGTGACAAGTTGTTGCGTCTTTCTGGACCTCAGTTTCCTCGTAAAATGAGTAGGTAAGGCTAGATTAATACTACTTAATCATGAGTATGCAGTAGAGGATCTGTAGTATTATTCAAAAAAGAAAAAAAATACATGACTGGGCCACTCCCTGGATTCACTGAAGCAGAATCTCCCAGGATAGGTCTGGACCTATGCCTTTTATAAAAACTGTAAGAGTGATTTTTTTTTTTTTTTTTCCTGTGTGGTAGGTCTGTATAATGTGTGTATACATACACACACACATTTAATTTTATTATAGAATTTTTCTAACATGCACAAAAATAAAATAGTATATGAACCCCCATATTCCTATCGCCACTAAAACATTCTTTTTGGATCTTGTTTCTTCTTCTACTCACCCCCATGTTTTTTTCTTTTCATATTTTTGAGCAACCACAGATATCCTATCATTTTACCCATTAAAGTACACAGGCACAGTTGCCATCAAGTCGATTCCGACTCACAATGACCTTATGCTATGTGTTTTAGAGTAAAACTGCACATGGGGTTTTCAGTGGCTATGACCTTTTGGAAGTAGATTGCCAAGGCTTTCTTTTAAGGTGGCTCTAGGTTAATTTGAATTGTTAATCTTTTGGTTGGTAGCGGAGCACACAACTGTTTGTGCCACTCAGGGCACTAAATACCTCAGATTACATCTCTTATTATTTAAGGTCTAGAGATGGCTTTGAAGAGCATCTGGTTATGAATTGCTGAATCATTCCAGCCTTCAGGATCCATTGTAGACGTAGATTTATATGATTTTTCTCCTTGTGTCATCCAGACTCACCTCTCAGTGAAAGAAAGCTTGTGCATTTCTGAGAGACTGTGTGCACAGGGTGTGGGCTCTGTGAGATTCTGTGAAATATGCCAAGCTGATAGCCCATCTCATCTCATGAGTAGAGGGAACAGAAGCTCTCTCTCATATGGTTGACTTCATGGTTAACTCAAGAGGATCTAGTGTCACACCCTTAATGTACAGATGAGAAACTCAAGTTTTAGAGCACTTACACGACTTGGCAAAAGTTCCAAAATGATCTTGTAACATTTTAAGATACCTCTTGGTGCCATAGGAGTCCTGGTGGCGCAGTGGATAAGCGTTCAGCTGCTGAGAGGGCAGAGGTTTGAACCCACCAGGCGCCCTATGGGAGAAAGACGTGACAGTCTGCTTCTGTAAAGATTACAGCCTTGGAAACCCTATGATACCGTTCTACTCTGTCCTGTATAGTCACTATGAGACGGAATTGACTTGATGGCAATGGGTTTGGTTGTTTGGGGGTTGGTGCTACTGTAAGAACCCTGGAGTTGTCAGCAGTGCGTGTAGGCTCTGGTGGTTTGTAGCTGGGATTGTCTTTAGTCACAGCTCTATTTAGAATTATATTGCTGGTTTCATTTAACAGCTCTGACCCTGGAGCATCATTGCAGGTATTGTTTCAACCATCTGCTCCAGGACAAGGAGCAGTGTCTGGATTTAATTGGGAGCCCCATGTGGAAAATCAAATTACAATATCAAGCATAAAACCCTGTTTCTTTTAAAGACATTCTCTGATTTTTTTTATGGTGCATAAAATGATGCAATATTAAAGAAAAAAATCAGAACTTCACTGTAAATTAAATGTCTATTAACTATGGAAATAATTTAAGGTGCTTCTTTCAAATTCTCTGAATCTGTGAACTGGGTAATAGTTTAAGGCATTTGGATAACAAAGGCCCAGTTATAGTCAGAACATAGACAGTTCCAGATATTGGAGAATTCCTTCTATATGTCCACCTTCCAGGATTTTTGGCTCAGACTAGGGTGATGAATATGCCATTTTAGTTTAAGATACCTTGCTAAAATGTCCTTGTTTAATTGCAAAATATATCTTATATCTGGGCTTCTTTTTTGAAAGCTGTATTTCCAATTTGCCCTTTTGGCCATAAAAAAGTTTTTCTGTAGTATTAAAGACCCCAGTTTTACATTTAAATTAGCTTTTAATGAAAAACTAGAATAAAGTAGTCTGTATCTTCTAAAGGTCTAATGAGGATTTAAATTTCTCATCTCCAGAGTGTAAAAATATGAGCAATGCGGTGTTTTATCTGCACCTTATAAAGAAGACTAAAATCCTTGTTTATTTAACTGAAAAATGAGAAATAAAATCAGATTTAAAAAAATATTACTTTAATTCAATATATAAAGCATGGGAAGACCATATGAGATAGTTTTCTGTTATAGTAGTCTTTGCATGGATAAGAAATTGTAACATTTTTTAAGTTGTAAACCCCTTTGTGACTAAAGATTAATGGTGTGTTAGTTAACTACTGCTCTTCTCTAACCCTGCTGCACATTGTATGGCTTCATTTCACAAGCACAGCAAAAAAAAAAAAAAAGAATATAGGGAACAAAGTCACAGCTGTTAGATAACAAAATGAGAAATAAGAAAGTTTATAAAGATTATACTTTGTATTATTCACTTATTATTATGGCTTAAGTTGAGAACAGACTGGCTTAATGATCAGACATGTTGTATCTTTTGAAAGCTTAGCAGATCAGTGCAGTTAGTATCCTAATAGCTTTAGTATTTGATACAGCATGATTTTGAAGCTTAGTGGTGGTTGTCATACACCATTTAAACAAGAACTTTGGAATCGCTTATTGTTTACTATTTTTATGGAAGTATCATTTGGCCACCTTGTCAAGATACCCAGCAGAAACTTTCCATAAACAACTTCTGAACTCTTGGTCTTTAACAATTACATCTACTGGTTAAGCTAATTTTTTTCTACAAAGGAAAAGAGTGTGGTAGATTCATGTGGAGTTAGACTGTCAATCTGTATGTTGTTGTGAGAATTCAGACGTGTTGATTAACCCAGAAATAAATAGGCTAGGAATTGTTCCTATCCTGTGAACACACATCCAGGCATACACATCCACTAGAATACAAGTTCCCAAGTTGTCAGGGGATGTGGTGAGTCAGCCTGGTGTTCATCTAGGAAGATGCCATGTGGAAGCTGTTGACCTAATTAAAGGCTTTTCAAGGACATTAATATTCCATTTCTATGTGAAATGAGTCAAGGCTTTCACACTTTGTAGCTTGGGTAGGGTTAAAGCTGAGTCAGAGCTGGCCCAGCCTCGTCCCCTGCTCTTTGAGGGAAAGGGATGAGGGTACTGTTTAACCTCACAGCCATAAAGAAGCTGTGGGAAAATACTCATGTTACTCCTCTTATGTTGGCAAAAGCCAGCCCCTGGGCCCCACAATATGGCAGTTATCTGACCTTTCACACATACATGCATAAGAACTCTAAATGCTCTAAGAAGCTTATATTTAGAACTCTTTTCTTTCAAGCTCTGTCAGAAAGACCCTGAATAGTGCTGTCCCCACTGAACTCAACGCCGTGTGTTATGAGGAACATGGCTGTACTTTCTGTATTTACGATCCTGAGCTGATCTACAAAGCGGAGGCCTGTGGCCATATTATTTGAGGCCTTCAGCTGTTCATGAGATGTTGGGGGGTGGGGAGTGGGATGGTGGAAATGGCTGTATCTTTAAGCAGGTGCACGCTCATGTTGGTAAACCTGACTTTTCTCCTTGGCTCACTGCAGTAGTAAATGACTGCACTATCTCTTCTAGCATCTTTTGTTCCTTTCCTCCACTCTCTTTCCCTTCCTGTTTTTTGTCATTAATAGAGGGAATACCATGTGATAGAAGCAACTTAACTTTTTTTTCTTTTAATCAGTGTTCTTAGATGATACTTTTTTGCCTTTAAGCAAATAAACATTGGTATATTATATATACTTTTAGTCTAGAAAAAATTTATTAGCCTTAGCATACAATTTTTAGTGAGAAATATTTTTGAGTGGTTCATTTAATCAATAAACATCAGTGGGTGGCTACAGATAATAATTGACGGATGTAACTAGCATACAAGTATGGTTATCATATGTTAGGATACTTCTCATAAAGAGGCTCAGAAGTTTATGAAAGTCAGTAGAAGGAGGAAATTCCGTTTAACACTGGGGATCATGGAAGGTTTCGTGGAGTTTGAGGTATTTGACATGGACCTTAGAGAATGGGCAGCAGGAGGATATTTCAGATGGGGAGAAGAACGTATACAAATATAGGAAAGCATGGAGTGGTTTTAGGAAATTATGACTCCTTTTTTTTTTTTTTTTTTTGCCCAAACAGTAGAATGTGTCACAAGGAACAGTGGGATAAAAAGGCAGAAAACAGACTATAGCTGGCATATCCCTGAACTCTTCATGATAACATATTATTTTTCTGCATCATTTTGGTTTTATAACTCAAATTTATTGTGTACCTTCTATATAAAACTTAACCATAGCATCCTACCTCATTTTTAAATGTCAGCGTAGATTTGCCTGTCTTTTTTGATATTCTGGGACTAGTTAAAACATAATTATGGGAACAATTTCTGTCACTATTACTTTCATCAGAAAATACCTATGTGTAAGTGTGTTTGGCACTCTGACTTGATCAGGTTTTTCTAACTTTAACACCAGCATAAAGTATATGGTTCTCTGAAAACCCCAGCCTGCCATTCAGGGCCCTCCACAATATAATAATAATAACAACTAAAAGAATACAAAACACCAGTATCCATTGTCTTTCCTGAGTGGATAAGATGGGTTGGTGGGCATTATGCATACAAACTCAATTCTTTGAGCATTGCTGTCGTGGACTGAATTGTGTCCCCCAAAAAAGTATCAACTTGGTTAGGCCATGATTCCCAGTATTGTGTGGTTGTCCTTCATTCTGTGATTGTAATTTTATGTTAAAGAGGAATAGGGTGGGATTGTAACACCCTTACTAGGTCACATCCCTGATGCAATGTAAAGGGAGTTTCCCTGGAGTGTGGCCTGCACCACCTTTTATCTTACAAGAGATAAAAGGAAAGGGAAGCAAACAGAGAGTGGGGACCTCATACCACCAAGAAAGCAGCACCAGGAGCAGAGCACATCCTTTGGACCTGGGGTTCCTGCATGGAGAAGCTCCTAGTCCAGGGGAAGATTGATGATAAGGACCTTTCTCCACAGTGGACAGAGAGAGAAAGCCTTCCCTTGGAGCTAACACCCTGAATTTGGACTTTTAGCCTACTAGACTGTGAGAAAATAAATTTCTCTCTGTTAAAGCCATCCACTTGTGGTATTCCTGTTATAGCAGCACTAGGTGACTAAGACAATTTCTATTACAGTTTTTACTCTGACATTTGTCTGTGCTGCTTTATTGTTTTCCACTTCCTGTGAGGAAACAGGTGAGGCCAGGTCAGCAGGTAGAATAACCACAGCAAGATATAAGCTAGAGATTAAATCCAAGGGTTAAGTTCCTGTAGCATAGTCCCTCAGTTACAAGATATGCCATTGATTTAATAATTGCTTTGAAAGGAAAAAGGTAACAGTACTACCACATGAAATGCACATCTTTTGTAAGAAGCAACAGTGTTGCAAATGAAATTAAAGTCTGTTACAGAATCAAGACCCTAGAGGCAAGGTCAAGTTCAGAGACTAGACTAAGGTATTAGGCCAAATCACGTGGCCCAGAAAGTAGAAGTCACAAAGCCAAGCCAAGGGCCCAGACTGGACAGTAGAGATGAGGCAGGACTTGAAGAGGCTGGGCACAAATTGGAATCAGGATTAAGTTTAACCTAATGCACCCAGAAAGAGAGGTTAGAACACTAAAAAGGCAGTCCTTCATCCAGCAGAATCAGGAGTGTTAAGGGCTGGAGATCCTTTTATCTGTCTGTGGGTAAGTACGCAGCGTGGCTCTTCACTGAATGGGCAGGTGAGGACTAGCAGGTGAGGGCCACGCCTGGTCCATGGCTGAATTTCTGATTGGTGGCGGGCCTTCTGGGGTCTCCTGGCAGGTGTGACAGGCATTTGTAGTTCATCGAGGAGAAAGCCATGGTCTCACATAACCTCTTGCTCCCTGTACAGCCTTACACAGTGTAGCTTCTTTTCTTTCCCCTTCCACACTTAATCTCAGATATTACTGAAAAGGAATTTTAAACCTTTTGAGAGCACATATGTTTCTTTGCAGCCTGATTCTAAAGTCGTGTTATTTTTGTTGAACTTTGAAAGAAACCAGATTAGCTTTCCAAGGTGGTCACTTAGTGAGTGTGAGCTTCAGTGGAGGCTGGGAGGGGGCGCTGAGCAGGCAGACCATCTTTTTCTTGGTAGGGATGGAGGGAGGTGGGCATTGAGTGTGCTGTCCGGGTCCCCTTTATATACAGAAGCAGATGATAAGGGCTCCGGTCACCTCGGTGTCGTGTGGTCAGAAGCTTCCCAGTCCAGTGGTTGTATCTTCAAGTGCAGGGACAAGGGACCAAAACAACAAAAAAAGAAGATATTAAATTAATGATATCCACCAGCCGCTCCTTGGAAACCCTGTGTGGCAGTTCTACTCCGTCCTATAGGGTCGCTATGAGTCAGCATCGATTCCACCTTGACAGGTGTGGGTGATGTATCTGTGCTTTATGTAAAACCAAAAAACTCATTGCCATCAAGTCGATTCACACTCAGAAAAAAAAATAATAATAATAATAATTCAAGACCACCGTGTACATTAAAAAAAAAAATCCAAACTCAGTACTCTTGAGTCCATTTCAACTCATAGTGACCCCATAGGTTTTCCAGGGCTGTAACCTCTAGGTAAGCAGGCTGCCACATTTTCCTCCTGCAGAGCTGCTGGTGGTTTTGAAACCCTGACCTTTTGGTTAGCGATCAAGAGCCGTAACCACTGCACCACCAGGTACACATAAGATCTGATATTGTGGGCACAAAAATAATACTGTGAGGTAAAAAACTTGTGTTGTATTTATCTACTAGTTAAGTAGGCCTAGCACAGTGCCTGGTCTGCAGTAATTGCTTTAGACCATTTTGGTTGAATTAAGCAAGGGATTGTCTTTGTAGTGTTTAGAGCATCATCCCTAAACTTCATTTGTGCATGCTGTTTGTTCTAGGGTCTGTTTAAGACATACGCTTATAGATAATAAACTAGCATTTATTTTCACAGAACTAATATTTCAAATGCTGTAGCTGACATTTTGATATTACTAACCTCAAGATCTTTCATGATATCCCCAAAGCACAGATAAAATGTACTTATCATCCATGGGCAAAGGGCTTAAAATTGGTCAAAAGTGTAAGATCATTAACCAAATGGACAGCAGACATAAAACACATATATTAGAAAAGTGTATTTCATTTTTTAGACTTGCAAGGAATAAAAAATAATTTTTGTGAAATTTTGTGAATATGTGGGAAGATTTTTTAAATGCATACGTTGTGATAGCCCATGAAGCCCCTTCTTTCTGATTCAGTTTCATAAATTGCTGCATGAAGAAGCACCCTCTAGTAGATAATACTCAGAAATCAGCACTTAATACGGCAGTAATGGTTATGGCTGTCATTCTTTACATCTTTAAAAATAATTAAGCATTACTGCATGGGCATTATAAAGTTCCCCTATCACCATTAAGAGGATATTTGAGGTTTGATGTAATTTAGCAAATTACATTATACAGTAGTTAAGGTTTTTATGTAGTGAAGTAAAAGGCGGAGTAGTTAAGCATACTTACCATATAATGCATTGCACAGAGTTACATGTTCCAGCTGCCGCCAGCTTTGTTCCAGTGTCATTATTGCTTTGCAGGCTGACGTTCCTCAGGGAGTGATTCGAGTGCAAGCTCCCCATCTTTCGAAAGTTTCCATGGCAATACAGCTAACTGAAGAACTAAAAGCCAGTGATGTTCTTGCCAGGTTTCTCAGCCAAGAAAGGTAGAGGCCTGTTTCTGTTTTAATTATTTCATGGTGTAAACTCACTTTCTGCCTCCCCCGTGACCCTCCCCCCCACCTTTTTTTAAAGTACGGAATGGTGTGAAGTACTTAAAAAATGTGTCTTCCCAGCAGAAAAAGAAGAACAGACTTAATGAAACCCTTGGAATGAGTTGAGCTTCTTTGATGTAGTTTGTTTTTACGTTGAACCTGTTTCAAGCAGGATGTCTAAGGATTCCTTCACTGGGCCTGCAATGCACTTGGCACATGAGACCACTCAGTATTCTTTCCAGAATATGTTGATTGGAGGTTAATTACTGTTTGTAAGCTGTTAACAAATTACTGATGATGGTACAGTAGGATTCAAACAAACTGATACAAAAACACAACTTTTTCTGTTAAGGATAATGAATAAAAAGTAATGCACACATACACAAAGTAAGAGCAAAATCTAGTAGAAGGTGTAAAGGACTGAGAGAGGACACCAGTCTCTGGGGCACTGAGGTACAAGAGCAGGGCTCACCACCCTCTGTAGAGACAACCAAGACTTTCATCTCTATTCTGGGGCTCATGGAGCCGTGGAGTCCTTTGAAAGCCAGGGGCTTCCTTCTCATGATACTAGAGTGTGTGCTTTCTAGGACATTTTTCAATATCTATTTATGAATTTTAGAGGGTCAAACAAATGTGTTGGGTTTTCAGTTTTTACCCTTTGAATTCTTACTATCAACTAAGGTCATATTTCTTAGTGCTTTCCTCCCCTACCAGCCTCCCCTCACCCCCTGAAATAAACTAGTCTAATTTTTTAAAAAGTCAGTGAAATCAGGGGTATCTTGGTTTATGAATACTCTGTTTTGGCCTTCCGTTGAGTTTAGGCCTTCAATAAAGTTTTCTGCTGAAACCTGTCTAATTTTAAAACAGTACCACAAGTATTGAATCTGTGCCTGTTTAAAGTCCTCTGCTAGGTGTTGGAATGGATATAAAAATTAATTTTAAAGTATCTTCCCTCAGGGTTTATAAATTCAGAGATGAGATGAATCTGTGCTGTTAACAGATGGTGGTGAAATGAAAGAGAAGCTGATTGGTAATATCGGGGCTTCTAGTGAGCCGTGATAAGTGCCCCTCTCCATAACCTCTGAAGTCAGCACCGTTAAAATGTCTGCTTTGCCGATAAGAAAACTGAGACTTCACAAGGTCACACATTTCAGAGATGGTGGGGCGGGATTCTAAATCTTTGGTTTCTGTTTCCAAAAGCAGCCCCTCCACACTGGCTACAGGGTATAGAGATCATCACAAATCTGGGAGCCATTGCTATAGCCTAAGAGTAGATGGATGGAATTTCTCAGGATTAAGTCCTGGGAGCAGTTGGAATTTCTCAGGATTAAGCTCTGGGAGTAGTTGGAATTTCTCGGATGTCTTTGCACTTGAAATGTCTCTCTGGTTAAACAAAGTCAGTCCATTTCCTCTCTATTCTTTGCCTTGACTTAGTAGATACCAACTCTATGCCATTCTTCCCTCCAGGGATGAGCGTGTACCTAAGGTCTGGCCCGTTTCAGTTCTAAGCAGGCTTTTCATGATAGACCCAGATATGTACACAGCATTTACTTTTGTGATCCAGGTGCTCAGGTGAACTCTGTACTTTGGTTTCTCTATGCTGATACTATAAGATGTAACTATGAGGTTGTACAATATATTCATGTAACTTTAATACTTAGGGTATAGCATGATACAATAGGAGAGATATTGTTATAGACAGCACCAGTACTTTCCATGTATTTGGATTTCCATTTACAATGGTGCTTTTATTAAAGCATTTGCTACCCCCTGGAGCTATATCTTCTCCTCTACTTCCTCCCTTTCCCTCATCCTACTCAACCCTAAGCTACCTGCTCTGGTAAATTTCCCCCTCCATTTGCATCTTTTCTTCCCAATCCTCGGCCTTTTTCTTTATGCTTGGGGAGGCTGGAGATACATCATCTGTATTCAAATCCCAGTGCTGCCTTAGTCTAATTTTTATAATCTCTTTAATTCTCAAGTTTTTAATCTGTAAAAGGGAACCATAATAGAACCTACCTTATAGTTTTGTGATAATTAACTAGAAAACAGACTGTGAAGCACTTAGCATCATCTGTCTGGGCCACATAGTAAGTGAAGTCCTCAATAAATGCAAATATATTTTTTTCATCCACCACCTTCTCAAGCTTTTCCCACTTAGATTACACCAGTGGGGAGGCAGTGGGAAACCCTATTTCCCTCCATTCTTTTCCTCCCCAACTTTCTCCAATGAAGCCAATGAATGCATGCATGACGTAAAAAGTAAGTGTACAATAAATTCTACATTCATTCCCCAGTCTCTGGTAAAGTCTTTGATTATGGATTTGTTGATTACTACCATGCAAAGGCTTGTATCTACCAGAAAATTCAGTTTAGCTTTCTTTAAAGTGGAGTAATAACATAGACACTTGAGAAGTAATCTGAGGACAATTCCTGGCTTGATTTTTTTTTTTTTAATCAAGTCTCCCAAAACATCCAAATTTGTTTTCATAGAGACAATGACTTTTTTTATGCTTATGGTTTATTGCGTTATTTCCTCTTTTACAAGTAAAAATAATAATTTTTTTTTAATTTGAAAAATAAATATAAACTGGTTTGGAATCAAACCGAGTTGACTCTTGGTTAGAATACGACTCAGTAGGTGAGAGCTTACGTGTGAGGTTATGGGTATATATACATATACACAGTCCTAAGTGTCTACTGGGTCAAGGACATCAGAGTGGATAAAGCTGTAGAACCAGATGATCATAAAATTGGATGGATATCGATCAGGAGAGCTTCTACTGTACTGTATTTTTCTTAGCCACTTGAATAAGAGTTGGACCTTGTTTTCTCTTAATTCCAGAGAGCATATGGTCAGGACCTTGTATGAGTGGTTTATGAAACTTTCCATGCATCACAATCTACTACAGAGCGTTTTTAAAGCAAATTCTCATGCTTTATCCTAGACAGATTAAATCAGAATCCCTAAAGCTCTAGATTTGAATTTTTAGCAGGCTTGCCAGGAAATCTTTATACAGAAAGTTTTGAAAGCCACTGAACTCTACTAATTTTTACTGTTTTAACCTAGTTTCTGGAAGAGTTTTTTTTCTGAAGACAGTAAATTTGTAAATACATTTCACTTGTTGCAATCTTCATAATAAGTGTTTACTTCTCTGAGTGTATGCACCTCCCACATTTCAACATCCAACACAAAGAGGGTTATGAACCATGTCTTCCTATTTACATCCATCTGGTACACCATATACACCATTAGAGTTGTCAGCACTGCAAACACATTATAAATACTGACTGAATAAATGCAAGGTGAAAACTAAGGTGGAAACATTTCTTTTTATAGTTTTATGAGGACCCTCTTGGCCTTTATGCAAAGTAGATGATCATATTAATAATTTTAATGGAAAGAAAAATGTTACTTTTCCTTTTAACTTTATAAATTTAGATACTTACTTTTTGCCTTCAGCTCTATGATTCAATTTGCCTTAATTTACAGGTGTGACGTTTTTATTAGTTATTAGGCACATTTAACAGATGGGAAAATACAAATGTGCTGATAATTACAGTGTGTCTAAGTTGTGCATTTTCTATGCAAGTTGGAATTCCCCAAGCACATTAAAGTGATTTACTCAAAAGCTCTGTGATGGTAGAACTAATCTATTTATTTTTGTCCCTAATAGTGGGGTTGCCCAGACTCTCAAGAAAGGGGAAGTTTTTTTGTATGAAATTGGAGGAAATATTGGTAAGCGCAAATTTTTCTATTACATTTTGTATGCTGATTTGACATTACCAATGGTTATTATTTATGTCTTTGGAGGAAAAAAGGAAATTAGAAGTAAAACATATAAAAATGTAACAATCTATAGATAGGTGATGAAACTGTAGATTTAATGGTCTGGCCTTTTTCCTCAGGCTCTATTTGAGCTCCCTCTGCACAAATGACTATGTTCAACTTTTGCAAAGGCAAGTTCCCTCTAAAAGGAATTACTTCTCGAATGGTTAATGATGCAAGTTTTTCAAAACTACTTTCTTATACGCTTAAGTCACATCATAATTAAGGAAGTGCTAGAGCTTATTTAAGGCCAAGATAACACTTTTACCGTGATGCAATACTAGATATTTTGTAAAAGCAGAAATTACTTTTGCCTTAAGTTGATTTCCTACTAAATAATGTATATACGTTGGTAACTTAGGAAATACAAATAGAATAAATGAATAAATTTTGACCAGGATTTAACTTTTTTTTTGCCCATTTGAAATTATCATCATAGTGGATCTTAATATCTCTTTTTTAAATTTAAAGTAAACTGGCTTCTCACTCTTTTTTTTTTTTTTTGGACTCTTGAACATGGTAATGGTGATATTGTCATGAAACAATGTTAAAGTCAAAATAGCGTTGAAAATATTTTAAGATAAGTTTTGTAGAATCCCCCCCCCCCCGACCCCAGGACTTAAAAATGTTAGTAAATATTGAAAGCTGAATACAGGATTGTGAAGGCTCCTTCTTAAAATTCAAATAAACTGTAATGACATGAGTAACCTGAAATTGTTAACTCTATTAGTAAAGATTGTTTAAATATTTATGTATTTTATTTTTCATTTTGCTATTAGATTTTGAGAACTTAGTGTGATTTCTTATTTAGATGGATTCAAAACTGTTGCCATTCTTAATAAAGGTGAATAAACTTTTAAGAAATTGTTGAAAAGCCCATTACCCAAAGTATTTTCTAATTCACTGCCATTGAGTCAATTCTGACTCATCGTGACCCTATAGAACAGAGTAGAACTGTCCCATAGGGTTTCCAAGGCTGCAGTCTTTACAGAAGCAGACTGCCGCATCTTTTTCCCAGGGAGCAGCTAGTGGGTTTGAAACAGTGATCTTTCAGTTAGCAGCTGAGCGCTTTAACCACTGCACCATACACTGCCAGGAGTCCTTAAAGTATTTTCTACTTTATGAATTAATTTTAAACCTGTTCATTTAGAGAAAGACTTCTAAATTGACTTTTCTAATGTTTTGACCAAGTTCTACAGTATTATTACAGGAAATGAGAAAGGATGAGAAGTATTTTGAAGTCTAGGACAGCAGGGATAAACCATTAGGCTTAAGTTTCAAAACCACATTCCAATTTACCCACAATTAAGCTGATAAAATGTCTCTCTAATAGGGGAACGCTGCCTTGATGATGACACTTACATGAAGGACTTATATCAGCTCAACCCAAATGCTGAGTGGGTTATAAAGTCAAAGTCATCATAGAAGACTTAACAAGCTGCCGATAACCACGAGGACTTACTTAATAATACTTGCTGGCTCAAGATTGTAAATAAAAGAAATGGCAGGACTCTTTTATTGTTCAAATGTACCCCACTATTAAAATGTGACACCCAAACCTTAAAAAATGATAGCTTTGTGCTGCTGCCAGAATTGCTGATTTTATTATTATTATTATTAGAACACCAGTATCTCTGGAGTGAGAAGAGAGGGACTCACTTGGCTTTTGGACTATTTACTTGTACTCTGTGAAATGTGCCCAGATGTGACATCGTTTTTTCCTCATTTGAAAATAAACTCTCTTCCCTCTCACTTTTTTTTCAAAATAGCATATTCTGTAATATATGCTGTCTCACTGTCCCTCTTCCTCATCTCTCCATTCCACCAGTGAGGTTTGCTTTGACCAAAAAGTCTTCCTCCTAATAACAAATATCAGGTGTGGCAGGCTGTTAAGCCAGCACACCTTAAAGTACACCGAATTCAATAGTATTCCTGTCACTGTAGAATGTTAATGTTCATCTCTTTGAAGTGTTTCTTCAGACAGGAACACCCTCCTCCTTCCCGCTGTCTCAGATGAGATGATTGGGATCTTTTTCAGCTCATCTGACATAGGTTCACAGAACTGTATCTGCTGTCAAGAAAATAGAACTGTCAGAAACTGCCAATTATTACTGAACCCTAAAATACTTCTATATGAAGCATAAATAAACGGTATCTATGTGGAATAACTGGATTACGGATATTAAGAGAGTGAAAGCCAAATCACTTAGTGTATGCTCTTCTCTTCTAAATGGAGTTTAAAAAGTCGTAGCTGGCTTTACTGATTGTCATAGTAGCTCTATAAATATGCATCATAGTATAATTCAGTAGTGGTTAGAGAAAGTGTTCTACTTAAAGAGGGATTTTTTTTTTTTAACTCATACATAAGTCTACCAGAAGGGTTATTCTTCTGAGTCAGACACAGTCTCATATGAATAAGCTTTTGTTGGTGTACTTATTTAAATAATCAGAACAGATTTATTAAAATGCCATGAAAAGTACTCTTCCCAGGGATTTTAATGCACAAACCATATTGTGACAGGAGATGAGCCTCTGTTCTGTAAATAAGAGGAATGAAATGAGATAGAAATGTTAAATATTTTATGAGTTTCGAGTGTAGTAAATAAAAAAAAAAATTAGTAAATAAAAGGTGATGTAAATTCATGCTATACAAGCTGTGTTTATGATACTTTTAGTAGTACTTTAGGAAAAATTATACATTCTCAGATGCTCCTGATGTCACTCTCATTAGGGGGAAAAATGCTGTTAATGAGAACAATCGTAAATTTTTAGCGTATAATTACAAGAGCAGCCTGTGGATATGACCACTTAAGTAACTTGGTCGTGGTTAGTGCCATTGCTTTTTTTTTTATTTAAAGAGAAATTTTGTAATTAAAAGCATTTTTCTAAATTATCTTCTCTTGGAATTATTACTTTTAATCCTATGTGTTCATGAGTTTACTAATGGACTTTTTTGGGGGGGGGTGGGAGGGTGAAAGTCATTTCTAGTACTTTTTGCTGCTGGGTAATTTTTAAAGTAAGAGGGCACGTGGGAGATAATCAACTTGTTTCCCTCCTTAGTTTTGTCCTTATGCTCATTGCTAGTCTTTAGGGCTTTTCAAAACACACTGTTTACGGTTCCTGATTTTGAAAATAGGTATTAATTTCCCAAATAGCAAAATTATGTTTTATTAAAGGTTGAATTTAATGAAAGCAAGTAGCAATATAAAAGAGTATAAAAAAACAAAAAAAACACTACCATCGAGTCCATTTCAACTCATAGAGACCCTGTCTAGTGCTTCAAACACTTAGGCAAGCACAACTTCAAAAACAAAGCAGGAATGAATACGCTGTTTTAAATAAATGGTTTTCTAGAATGTATGCCAGCTAGTTTTCACCATGTTTACTACTTAGCTGGTGTGAACAAACAAACACACGAGATTTTCAGTAACAAAAAAGTAGCAGCTTTTGGTAAGTAAAATTCCAGATGCAACTTTGAGTCCCTCTTGAAACTCAGGACCCAAATTCATTGTCATTGAACAACATTGCATTTAAATAACCAAGAAAGGTGTCTGTCTACAGGTCTGTAGAAGAGAAAATTGACAGTATAGTCTCAGGACAAATTTGTTTTTATTAGTGTATGAGGGAAAATAAAAACAACAAATATATTGCTTTGAGACTCAAACAGTTTAACTCTTAAGGGAGTTTCCGTGAAAAGTAGAAGACCTGGCTATATGGTATTTACCAGAGAAGACTTATTATTTTGCAGTTACTTCCTCTTTTCTGAAGAAGGTCATTATAATTCTTTACAGTTACACAATCTTTGCTGACTGCTGCTGTGGAATTCAATGTAAATTCCTTGCTAACACTATTTAGGAAAAGCAGTTCGTTTTACTGACTTCAAGGGATTTTTAAACTTGATTGCATTCTCCTGCATTTTCACCGATTTGTCAGTAGGTGGCAGTATTGGTAAGGGATTTGTTTGCATCTAAAACCTGGGAGGTTTTGACCGTGAACTTGAGTTCATAGATAAGTTCATAGGTAATTGCAAGGCAATTAGGTAAGAACACCGCAGATCTCTCATCTGGATCACCGATTCTGAAATAATAAATCATATTTAATTGCAGTGTTTTTACATTTAGTCTTTTATCCTTAACCCATTGGAGGGGGAGGGAGAGAAGATTTTTCTGACTCAAAATTAGACATTCTGGCCATGTCTATTTTAAGAAGAAGGATTATGACAAGAAGCAAGGTAGTGAACCAGAAAAATTGAAAGGATGACTAAGGTAAGAGTGTATAACATACCTCTGTCTTTATTTTAATGTATACATGTTCACTTATTCATTCAGCAAATATTTATTGGGTGTCTATATATGTGGAGTGGGTAGTGGGATATATGTGGAAGGCACGCTCTGCCCTTGGAATACATTCAGTGAACAAAATAACAAAAGAACCCTGTTCTCATGGAGCTCCTAAATGCCTCCCTCAAAGAAGGAATTCAGGGGTTCAGTCTTGGTCATATTGGGTTTTAAGTACCTATTAGGTATCCAGGAAACCCTTGTGGCATAGTGGTTAAGTGCTATAGCTGTTAACCAAAAGGTCAGCAGTTCAAATCCACCAGGTGCTCCTTGGAAACTCTACGGGGCAGTTCTACTCTGTCCTATACGGTTGCTATGAGTCGGAATCGACTTGACGGCAGTGGGTTTGGTTTTGGGTTGATTAGGTATCCAAGTGGCAAAGTCAAGTAGCATTTGTACGAGCAGGAATTCAGGAGAGAGGTCAGGGCTGGTGTCATTCATAGCTATATAGACTTTACACTTCTAGGGGAGGGACACAGAATGAATTATATAAAATGAATTCATAAGTAAATAACATTTTATAGTATTAAAAGGTGATAAGTGCAATAGAGATGCACACACACAGAAAGATGACCAGGATAAATGGGACCAGGACTTGTAGGATGAAGGGGTAAGTGTTTTGCAGTTTTAAACAAGGGATCTCATTGAACAGGTAACATTTGAACAAAACTTGAAGGAAATGAGGAAATTACCATGCAGACATCTGGGAGAAGAGCATTCCAAATGGAAACAACTAGAACAGAAGTCCAAATGCGGGCGCATGCCTGGATACCAGTGTGGCTGGAGTGGAATGAGTGCCAGCTGATATAGCAAAGGAGGTCCGAGAGGTAACGTGAATGTAGGGGGTGAGAGCATGGGAGAGGGCCTCGTACTAGGGTATCTAGAATTGATGGTTCAGTTCAGGATGTCTCTTCCAGTGAAACGGGCACTGTTGGCGAAGGTGGTAGTGGTGGAATACTAAGAAGTGATCAGATTCTGGGCGTATTTTTGAAGGTATAACCTACAGGGTTTCTGGTATGAGAGGAAGAGAATAATCAAGGATAACAAGACTTTTTACTTGAGCAGTTAGAAGGATGGAGTTTCCAACAACAAATAGTGAAGGTGAAGGTGAAGCGGGTATTCTGGGGGAGGAGTGATTCAGGAGTTCAATCTTGAACATGCTGACTGTAAGGTGCCTGTTAGACATCCAAGTGGCAATGTCTAGGAGTTCAGCAGAGAGACCTGGGCTGGAGTCATTGGGAAGTATATGGACTTTAAACTTAAACCATGAGCCTGAGATCATCAAGGCATTGAGTGTAGATATAGAAGATCAAAGACCGAGGACTGAGTCCTGGAGCTACCCAACATTGTTGTTAGTTGCATGGAGTCAATTCTGACTCACGGTGACCCTGTTTGTACCACCCAGGAACTCCTTACCCATCATTAGGGGTTAGGAAGACGAGAAGAAACAACAAAGGGATTGAAAAGAAGTGACTTTTGAGATAATTAGGAAAGCGTGGTATGCAAGCAACCAACTGAAGGAAAGGTGTCAAAAAAGAAGGGAATGATTATAATATCAGGTGTTACCTATATCTCAAACAAGCTGAAGACTAGGAATTGACCATTGAACTTATCTATATGGAGGTCATTATTGAACTTGCTGAGCAGTTTAGGTAAAGTGATAGGATTGAAAACCAGATTGCAGTGGGGTTAAGAGAGAATGGGGAGAAGAAGAATTGAAGACAGTGAGTACGGACATCTCTTACAAGGGGTTCTGTTATAAAAGGGAGCAAATAAATGAGACTATCTAGCAGCAGAAGTAGGTAGTGAGGCTTGTATAGAGGAGCTTGAATGCTGGGCTTGGAATTTTTGAAGTTAAGCAGTATTTTGAGAAGAGGTGACAAGGGTTCTGGAGCCCAACTACTTGGGTTAACTGATGTGACCTTGGGCAAGTTACTTAACCCGTGATTCATTTTCTACTTTGTATAATGAGAATAGTAAGACTGTTTACCTCTTAGAGATTTACTAACACTATAGAGTTGCTATGAGTCAGAATCCGCTTGACAGCAGTGGTTTATTTTATTTAGAGATTTTCTATAAGTAAGTCAATCCACGTAAAGGGCTCAGCAGAGAACTTGCCTCATAGTAAGTATTGAATAAACATGAGTATTTAAATTAGGGTATTATGATCAATAGTATCAGAGCTATACCTTATGAATTATCTGAAAATATTATTCTACTGTCATAGCCTCATCCATTTACTCATTTGTCTTGGTTTTTCTGGGCCCTTGGCCTCTTTCATCCCATACTAAGTACCAGTAATTTTCCTCCATCTCTATTGGCTTCACATCTTGGAATCTGGACCTGACATCCAGCCTCTCTCTCTTACTTTCTGGTCTCACATATTGTATGGCGTGACTTGGCTCTGATAGAAAGGGATTCATCTGAAACGTTAGAACCCTTTTCCTTCCATACGACCATTTCTTAAACTCAAAATTTCTTTGAAGGGCTTTATGTATTATTTGCACATGTTACTGCATTCTGTAGAAGAGACACAGATTGGTTGCCTGAAAAGTCGCTCTTATGGTATTTTCACCTAAGACCAAGCCACGCTAGCTTTGTCACAGGCAAGCTTTTTATCTTAAGATTTCAAGTCTTGATTTCTCAGCCTAAGGAGCTCAGATAAGCTTCAGAGAAAGCAGCCACACTCTCTGCTGCCTTTACTCCTCTTTTGAGGTTCACCTCATTGTACCTTGGCAACTCACCTCTGTCTCTTATTGCATCTACTTTAACCTTTACAAAATAACAGCTTTCATGTAACTTCTGCCTTAAGTCACGTTCTGCTACAGCCAGGGACAAAGCAAAGAAATTGCTCCTAGATGGAAGTTCATAGGAGTGTCACCAAGAGTGGCCTCATTCTGAACAATTAAGATTTTCATTCTCTCACCTGACAGTAATCTTGTTACACATATAAAAAAGCATTGATTTAAAATCATTACCTGTGGCTTTAAAAATGCTTTTTTCAATTGGGGGCTCTTGGGGCATCTTTGGTCTGGTTGTGGTTATCACCGAGGTTGTATTTGGCAAGGGAGAGTTCTACTAAGAACATAAAGAATTAATTGTTAAGTGTACATCACCTTTTGTCCAAGAATCTTGAATGCATTCTAGGACATGCCTCATTCACTCACCCTCATGCCTTGTCTTCCTGTTAAGGAGGT
This sequence comes from Elephas maximus indicus, assembly GCF_024166365.1. Taxonomy (NCBI): domain Eukaryota; kingdom Metazoa; phylum Chordata; class Mammalia; order Proboscidea; family Elephantidae; genus Elephas; species Elephas maximus. Next base: position 198,121,288 of record NC_064819.1, on the reverse strand, counting down.
AGAGGTGGATAACTGCTGACTCATGGCAACCTTATATGCAACAGAATGAAACATTGCCCAATCCTGAGTCATCCTCACTGTTGCTGGCATGTCCATTGTTGAGGCTATTGTGCTAATCCATCTCACTGAACATCTCCCTTACCCTTGCTGGCCCTCTACTTCACCAAATATGATGTCCTCCTCCATGATTGATCCCTCCTGATGACATGTACAAAGCAAGTGAGTCAGACAATGTTCTGTTGTGATCCATAAGATTTTAATTGGTTAAGTTTTGGAAGGAGATCACCAGGCATTTATTCCTAGTCTGTCTTAGTCTGGTAGCCCTACTGAAATCTGTCCACCGTGGGTGACCCTGCTAGTATTTGAAATACCAGTGGCATAGCTTCCAGCCTCATGGCAACAACCAAGCCCCTGCAGTATGACAAACTGACAGGCAAGTGGTAGAGGGAGGAGAAATTAACATTCCTTATTCTTATTCCAACATCAACAACAACAACATTGATATAAACAGGTGACAGGAAATGTATTCTTAGCAAGTGAACTCTGATTTGAGGGAGGCAGATGTGGGTACAGCTAACCAAAGGGATAAAATATAGTGGGAGTATAGAGGAAGGACACCATTAATTGGGTAACTATTAATGGAGGCAGTGAAATTTAAGTTGGAAGAGCAGGTAGGATACCAAACACAAGGGCCAGTCAAAAATCATGTGGCTCAGAATTAGGCCTGTGGCAATGAAAATGAGTAAGAGTGGGTTAGAATGAGGTTTGGAGTTGGAGGTCAAGAGGATTTGGTGATTCCATTGAACATAGGAGTGAGAGAGGGAGGAGAAGATGATGGTGACTTTCACAGACTTATGGAATAAGGGGAAGTACTGGTTTGGAATAAAGGAATTGAAGGAAGAGAGAGGGAAGTATTATGGGTGTAGAAGGGAGAGAAAGTTAAAATATGTAGAGCTTAAGATGTGTGAAGAGGCTGAACAGTAGAAATGAGACCTCTTTTAGATAACACTTGTTTGAAAGATACATAATTGGAAAATATCTGAGTGAAGGTGATGGTTAAATCCATAGGAGCAAAAGGGATAGTCTACTGAGAGTAGGGCCAAGAGAGGGCTACGGTTGCCTTGGAGATGTGCCTCCCTCCATTTAAGGTATGTATAACGGAAGATATGCCTTAGAAGTAGCAGTTCAAACCATAGGGGTACTGTCAGGAGAGTAAAAATCACAGATATCAAGGGAGACAACAGTTTTAACAAGGAGGAAGTGGTCAACAATGTCAAATAATTCAGAGGAGTGAGCCAGATGAGGGTTGAGTAGAGACCGTTGGACCTGAGGTTTATAAATTCAGGGCTAACCTTATAAAGAGCAAGGTTTTTAGAGCGGTGGGTACAGGACCTTATTGCAGTAGTCCAAGATGTAAACCAGAACTGGAAACTTTGAAAGCAGTTGTGATTGTTGGGGGGAAGGGAGGATAGGAACAGAAGGAGTGAGGTTTTCTTTGATATTTTGCAGAGGGGAAACTCGATCATAATTACAAACATAGTTTCTGATATCTGAAATTATCTGTATTTTAATTTTGTTAATTCAAGAGCTTCTTGGTCCTTGTGATGAAATATTGCTCAAGAAAATAAAGTGAGAAGTTTTTGATTAAAATTGTGCTAAAGGTGAAAAATTCCCCAAGAATTTTGCTAGATCTTATGCAAGATCATTTTCACCTTTCCAACTAGGAACGTCACAGTCCTTTTGACACCCGTGCATAGAAAATAATGAGTCAATATGGCATCCACCCATGCTGCCATGTCTCATATTAAAGCCAACCCTTTTAATATTAATTTAAATTTTATTTTTCTGATTTTTTCATTGAGAATCTTCCCCAATTTTAAATCAAATGACCTTAAAATAAGTTTGATTGGAAGCTGATGTTAAAGAAGGGCCTGACAACTCTGATATAATAAAGTTTGTTCCATGTTAGCAGGTTTTTTGATGATAGTTGTTATAGATTGAATTGTGTTCCCAAAATACATGTTGGAAATCCTAACCCCTATTTCTGTGGATATGACCTTATTTGGAAATAGAGTTTTCTTTGTTATGTTAGTGAGGCCATTCCAATGTAGGGTATGTTCTCAGCCTAATCACTTCTGAGTTATAAAAAAAAAGTGGGTTAGACACAGAAATGGGCACACACTGGGTGAGACAGATGCCACATGAGAATTGCCAATAATGAAGGAATGCCCAGGACTACCAACAAGATAGGAATCGACAAGGCCACGACCCTGATTTGGACTTTTAGGCTCCAGAACTGTGAGAAAATTAATTTCTGTTCTTTAAAGCCACCATTTGTGGTATTTCTGTTATAGTAGCACTAGCTAAGACAATACTCTTGGTAGGGAGATGCTACTCTCTTTCACTGGTTTTCTGCCTTGCCACGTACAGGAAGAGTATATTTTACTCTGCCAGCTGTAATATGTATAGCAAAACCTGAGGAATATAATATAGCAAAACCTGAGAAATATAAAAAATAAATTGGAAAACAGGATGGTATGTAAAAACAAAACTTAGGACAAGAGTTAAGGAAAGCTTTGCTTCCAAACTGTAATTATTGAACGGTAAACAATACATTGAAGTATTCTATAAATAACTCTGTTCTTCAAAATTTTTGTTCATGTTCTTCCTAAAATAACTTTTAAAATCTTTGCATAATTTCAAAATGAAATCTAAAAATTTTTTATTGTAAGTTTAAATAATTGCAGAGGACATTTTAATACTTTAAAATATTTCAAGTGGAATTTTAATACCATAGTGATTTGACACCCTCTTCCATCTGCTTCAAAACCCTGGTGACATAGTGGTTAAGAGCTACTGCTGCTAACCAAAAGGTTGGCAGTTCAAATCCACCAGGCGTTCCTTGGAAACTACGGGCAGTTCTACTCATTCACTATGAGTCGGAACTGACTAGACACCAATGGGTTTGGTTTTTGTTTTTTTTTTCATCTGCTTGGGAATATATATATATATATATATATATATATATATATATATATATATATATAAAATTTCTTTATTAATAGCAAGAAATTTCACATTTGTTCCTTATTTTCCCTTGGAACTCCTATTTTTTTATTGTACTTCCCCCTTATAAATTTATCGTAAAGTAGTATATTCCATGCTACAAATTGGTTATTCTATTACATTTCTTTGCAACAAAAATACGTATATAAATTAAAGTTATTTTCATAATATTACTAGTATGAAATTGACCAAAATGACAAAAATATATCACAAATTTTGGTAGCTACTAAACACAAAAATTTAAATTTTATTGAAAATGAACTTCTTAATGAGAAAAACAGGGTTTTTAGCTTTTTTCTCAATTTAAGTATCAGTGGATGGATATTACTTATTCCTAAAATTATATAAGTTCCTAAAATTACGTAAGTTCAGTTTCAATCTTATTTTTTTATTTTACACACAGGGCAACCTCCTCACATACAAAAGTAAATGGGAATGACAATCTAGTTATAGCAGCCATATTTAGTTTATTAAACCTCCCTTAAAGCTCTTTGTATGTTCCAAGCAAAGAGATCTATCATTAAAATTATTTGTGGTGATGTATCGGCTAAAAGACCCTTCTTCATATTTGCTGAAAACAAATAATTTGAAACAATCAGACTTGAGTAAAGATCTGTTACCCAGCTACTATGATTACTTATTTTGTCAATTTCTGAGAAGTATGCTATGAAGTGATTACCAAAAGAACACTCCTTTTATCTGTTCTGCTTTGAGGTACTTTGTTTAACCTGATATACTCAGAATGGCTAGAGAACATTAAAATAGTATATATTCCAGTATATTTTGGCCATTAAAATATTTTTTAGGTATTGATAAGATCTTTGACCATTTGATAATCTATTTTATGTGATATATGACTCGACGGCAATGGTTTATATATATGTATATCTATACATGTATAGATATATATATATATATATCAAACCTTGATGCTTTAGATTTAGAACATTCAATTTACAGACATTGTCTACCATGTAACTTAATTTGGCAAAGCAGTTCTCATTGCCAAACTAATCAGCCAAATCATAATTGCTTTCTGTCAGAAAAAGTCCAGCTTCATGTTTCCATGCAATTAGCATGTTACTAAGTGACCTCATGACAACCATCTCACTACTGATCTAATTGTGAAAGAGAAGGGGAGAGAGAGAAAGAGGAGGCAGGAAGCCATACCATGAGTTTCTCCTCAGTATGAAGTTAGGCACCAACTGCAGTGTTACTTACTGATGGTTATTTGCTTTCCTTTTATGAGACTCTCCTTTAGGGGTGATGTGTTCTTTGACAACAGTAGGTGGAAAAGGTGAGGTCTCTCAGTGAAAACTGTGTCACTTCTGCCACACTATACTACAAAATATGTGAATTCAGAATTCGGCCCCAGTAGAGACCACATACTCTGTTTTAAACTTTAAACTTCATCTATGGCTTATCATCACAGAGATGACATTTTAGGAAAGCATATAAGTCTGTTGAAGTTGAGGACCTGGATAGTGACTCTAATAAAGTGATCTCTCCACTTCTGATCCTTAAAAAGTCTTCATGTATCTCAGCAGCATGCTTACCACAGTTTGAAAAGCATTGCCACAGGCACATAGGAAAATGATAGGAAGAGCTTTTTGTTGTTGTTAGGTTCTGTCAAGTTGCTTCTGACCCATAGCGACCCTATGTACAACAGAACGAAACACTGCCTGGTCCTGTGCCATCCTCACAATCGTTGTTCTGCTTGAGTCCCTTGTTGCAGCCACTGTGTCAATCCATCTTGTTGAGGGTTTTCGTCTTTTTCACTGACCCTCTACTAAGTACAATGGACTTCTCCAGGGACTGATCCCTCCTGATAACATGCCCAAAGTATGTGAGATGTAGTGTCACCACCCTTGCTTCTAAGGAGCATTCTGGTTATACTTCTTCCAAGACAGATTTTTTCATTCTTCTGGCAATCCATGGTATATTCAGAATTCTTCGCCAACACCACAATTCTAAGGTGTCAGTTCTTCTTTGGTCTTCCTTATTAATTGTCTAGCTTTCTCATGCATGTGAGATGATTGAAAATGCCATGGCTTAGATCAGACAGGCCTTAGTCTTTAAGGTGACATCTTTGCTTTTTAAAGTTTTGCAGCAGATTTGCCCAATGCAATGCGCCATTTGATTTTTTGACTGCTGCTTCCATGAGTGTTCATTGTGGGTCCAAGTAAAATGAAATCCTTGGTAACTTCATTCTTTTCTTTGTTTATTATGATATTGCTTATTGGTCCAGTTGTGAGGATTTTTGTTTTCTTTATGTTGAGGTGTAATCTATACTGAAGGCTGTGATCTTTGATCTTCATCAGTACATGCTTCAAGTCCTCTTGTGTCATCTGCATATCACAGGTTGTTAATGAGTCTTCCTCTAATCCTAATGCTGTATTTTTCTTCATATAGCCCAGCTTCTCAGATTATTTGCTGAGCATACAGATTAAGTATGGTGAAAGGATATAACACTGACATAGACTTTTTCTGAATTTAAACCTTGCAGTATCCCCTTGTTCTGTTTGAACGACTGCCTCTTGGCCTATGTACAAGTTCCTCATGAGCACAATTAAAGTGTTCTGGTATTCCCATTCTTTAAATGTTTTCCATAATTTGTTATGATCCACACAGTGGAGCTCCTTTGCATAATCAAAAAAGCACAGATAACCATCTTTCAGGTATTCTCTGCTTTCAACCAAGATCCATCTGACATAGCAATGATATCCCTAGTTGTACATTGTCTTCTGAGTCCAGCTTGAATACCCAGTGGTTCCCTGTCGATGTACTGCTGCAGCTGCTTTTGAATGATCTTCAGCAAAATTTTACTTGCATGTGATATTAATGATATTGTTTGATAATTTCTGCATTCGGTTGGTTCATTTTTCTTGGAAATAGGCATAAGTACCATTGGTTCTTGATCATATGCTACCTTCTGAAATGATTGAACATTGACCAGTTCTTTCTGGTACAGCAACTTTGTGTATTCCTGTGTCGTTCAATATTTTCCTCATAGAATCCTTCAGTATTACAACTCGAGGCTTGAATTTTTTCTTCAGTTCTTTCAGCTTGAGAAATGGTGAGCATGTTCTTCCCTTTTGGTTTTCTAACTCCAAGTTTTTGCATGTTTCATTATAATACTTGGTCTTCTTGAGCCACCCTTTGCAATCTTCCATTCAGCTCTTCTACTTCATTTCTTTCATTTGCTTTAGCTATTCTATATTCAACAGCAAGTTTCAGAGTCTCTTCTGACATCCTTTTTTTTTTTTTCCTTTTCTCCCTTTTTAATAACCTTTTACTTTCTTCATGTACAATGTCCTTGATGTCATCCCACAACTTGTCTGGTCTTTATTCGGTAGTGGTCAATGCATTAAATCTATCCTTGAGATGGTCTCTAAACTCAGGTGGGATATACTCATGGTCATACTTTGGCTCTTGTGGACTTGTTTTAATTTTCTTCAGGTTCAACTTGAACACTGCCTTTGAGTGATAGTCTGTTCTGAAGGCAGTTCCTGGCCTTGTTTTGACAGATATTGAGGTTCTCCATTATCTCTTTCCACAGATGTAGTCAATTTGATTCCTGTGTATTTCATACTGTGAGGTCCACGTGTATAGTCCTGTATGTTGTTGAAAAAAGGTATTTGCAATGACTAAGTCATTTATCTTGCAGAATTCTACCATGGGATCTCCAGTGTCATTTCTATCACCAAGGCCATATTTTTCAACTAATCTTTCTTTTTTGTTTCCAACTTTTTCATTCCATTCACCAGTTATTATCAAGGCATCTTGATTGCATGTTTGATCAATTTCAGACTATAGAAGTTGGTAAAAATTTTCAATTTCCTCATCTTTGCCTTTAGTGTTTGGTGCATAAATTTGAGTAATAGTTGTTTTAACTGGTCTTCCTTGTAGGCTTATGCATATTATCCTATCATTAACAGCATTGTATTTCAGTATAGATCTTGAAATTTTTTTTTGACTATGAATGTGACACTGTTCCTCTTCAATTTTTCATTCCTGGCCTTGTAGACCATGTGATTGTCCAATTCAAAATGACTAATACCAGTCCATTTCAGCTCATTAATGCCTCAAATATCCATCTTTAAGCATTCTGTTTCATTTTTAACAACTTCTGATTTTCTTTGATTCATACTTCATACATTCCATGATCTGATTTTTAATGGATGATTGCAACTCTTTCTTCTCATTTTGAGTCATGCCACATCAGTAAATGAAGATCCAGAAAGATTTACTCTATCTACATCAATAAGGTCTACTCTATTTTGAGGAGTAAAAAAAAAAAAAAAAAATTGAGAAGTAGCAGCCAAGAAATCAAACAATGTATTTTCTTGCGCAAAATGCTTCAAAACAACTATTTAAAGTATTAAAAAGCAAAGGTGTCACATTGAGGACTAAGGTGCACCTGACCCAAGCCATGGTATTTTCAGTCACCTCATATGCATGTGAAAACTGGACAATGAATAAGGAAGACTGAAGAATTGATGCTTTTGAATTATGATGTTGGCAAAGACTATTGAATATACCATGGACAGCCAGAAGAACAAACAAACCTGTCTTGGAAGAAGTACAGCCAGGATACTCCTTAGAAGCGAAGATGGCGAGACTTCATCTTATGTAATTTGGACATGTTATCAGGAGAGGTCAGTGTTTGGAGAAGAACATCATGTTTGGTAGAGTAGAGGGTTGGTGAGGAAGAGGAAGACCCTCAATGAAATGGATTGACACAGTGGCTGCAACAATGGATTCAAACATAGCAACAGTTGTGAGGATGGTGCAGGAGCAGTGTTTTATTCTGTTGCACATAGGGTCACTATGAGTTAGAAAGGACTGGATGTCACCTAACAACAGCAATTGTGCCATAAACTTAGCATGTGTGTGTATGTTTTAATTACCATGATGCCAGGAGATAATATTAATACTAGCGACATTCTGGATGAGAAAGCAATCTTTGCGCATTCAAAGGCTTTGATGAGGCCAGTAATAGAGGGACCATAACTAATATTGGTTTTCACATGATGAGAAATAGGAAACAACAAAATTGATGAAAGAAAATTTAAAAAATGGGGCCAATTGAAGTTGAAGTTGGGATTATTTAATGTAAACCAGAATGTGGATGTACCAATTATGAACTGCCTTCAAATACATAAAAATTCATTGAATTTTCTACAGTTCTTAAAATGACAGTTTAAGGAGGAAGTATTCACGTCTAATGATTTTGTTTATTTTTAAATATTTTTTTCTGGTTATAAATATGTACTCATTATAGAAAATTTAAAAAGTCAAAAGCAAGAAAAATGTCACACCTAGAAAGAACCACAGTTAATATTTTATTTCCTTTTGTTTTCTGTACAAATATATATATCAGGCCCCTGAGATCACACTTTTGTATCATGTTTTTCCCCCATTGAATATACTGTGTTTCTAATATTATTACAAACTATTTTGAGTGATACCAAGTTTTTCATTGAATGGATGTCAAAAAAAAAAAGAGTTTATATAATTACTCCCCTCATGTTGGATATTCAGTTTGTTTCTAATTTTTTACTCATAAATATTGCTGTGAATGAGGGATTTGAATGTATAATAATAACTTACATTTATTGAGCACTTGTTATGGTGCAGGTACTGAGCTCCTTGCTTTACAAGGATTTTTTTCTTTTTTTTTCAGAACCTGACACTAACCCAGTTAAGAGGAGAAAATGTGGCATAGAGAGATAATGTCACTTGCCCGAGGTCACACAGCTAGTAAATTCAGAGCAGCAACTAAATGCTGGCGGTCAGCCAGAGTCCCCATCTCTACGGCTTGTCCATAGCATTAAGTCCTCTTCCCTTAGGATAGATGTGAAATTATTGCCTCAAGGAGTATAAAAATATTTAAAGCTCTTGTTGCATCCATTGCCAAATTGCTTTTTCAAAAAGTTGTACTAATTTATTCTTCCACCAATGGCAGGTGAGTGTAATCTCAATGCATCCTTACCATTGTTTTCTTTAATGTTTCATTGATTTCATGGGTAAAAAAATGATATTTTGCTGTTTTAATTTGCTTTTCATGGATAGTTAATGAGGCTAATCATGTTTCTTATTGAATTAATAAACCTATAAAAGTTATCTCTTTACCTTCTTTGTCCCTCATTTCTCTATTGCAGTATTAGTTTATGTATATAAATGTAATACTTAGATTTATTATATTCACTTATTAAAGGAGTGTGTGTGTGTAGAATACTGACTGACCCCTAGAAAGCAATATCTGTCAATCATCATCAGTATCATCATTATTACCAGTGCGAAACCTTTCCTCTAGTTTGCTTTTAAATATTTAAAATATTTTTGCCTTTAAATATTAAATTTCATCTTTTTTATCTTGGTGTTCCAGAGTTCTTGTGAATGGAGAAGTCGTTATTCAGTAAAGAAAGTTTCCTTAGGAATTATGAACTATCCATCCCTGGAAAAATAGTGTTAAGAATAATTCATCCTCACCCATTCCTATAACTTGTTGATTTAAGTATAGGAATTGCTAGACAAAAGGAATTTCATCCATTTCCTTTCAACTTGAGACTTCCTAACTATCTGTCTTTTTTCTAGGACGTTAGACAATATTTAGAAATTGTCTATGCTATATCAAAATACCTACAAATAATTCTGTGGAGGAAGGAGTGCAATTAAATTTTAATAACTGGTGTTCCATGGCACCAACCAAACCAAATGGGCATGATATTTCACTGTAGGCCTGGTAGTGTACTGGACCAGTGTATACTAACTGAAAATCATCCAGAGTGGTGTTGAAGAGGCATTAGGATAGATGGAAACAGGTATATGTATTTGAGATCTAAAATGTTTTTCAAACTTATATGCTGAAATATATTTATGTACAAATGTAATTTCTATAGAATTATGAGAGTCAGTTAGGTAATTTTTATTGAGACAATAATAAAAAATAAGGATAATGAACTTCGCAGATGGATCAATGTAATGATTAAGGTTCCAGAGATACAAATTTATTGGTAAAAATTAGTAAAACAATAAATTTAAAAACTTTCTATCCTGGGGCAACATAAAATCATCCTGGAATGACAATCATTTGAGATCTGAGCTCAGACTATAAAAACTTGTAAATCTTTGAATGGGTAGGAAGATAGTGAATGACCTTCAAGGATGTTAAGTACAGTCATATATTTGGGAGTGACACTTATTCAAATTTAAAACATAAAATGTATGACCCTGAGTCTAAACTTATGATAGAAACTTAGTAAACACTATATAGGTCATACCAAGAAGACAAGGGCCAACAACCAGCCATGGGGAAAAAGCATGCTAACCATCTAGTCTTACCAAAAGAGATACTAAAAACCAACAGATTATATACAGATTATACTCTATAGAGTTATTGTAAACCAATCCATATGTTGTGTAAATTGTGGCTAGGTGAACATGAAGGCAACATTAAACTAAGTCTTAAAGTAGATAATGCATCCAGGAGTGAGATTGCCAACACTTTGAGGACAGAATCTATCTTCTCTTATCTTGGTGTCTTTAGTGTTTAATACAGTAATTGGCATGTAGTAGGTACTCAGTGAACGTTTGCACCTAATAAATACCTCGAGCTTATCCACAGGACCCTGGATCAGGTGGCTGGAGGATTTGTCCCAGAGTGACCATTTTTCTGTTCATTTATTATTCTTCTACCTAGGTACAAGAAATGTACTCAAATATCTACTCTATGTTCAAATAGCTACCCTATGTTCAAGAACAAGTTTCAGAATCTCTTTTAAACTTACTGCAGGGAAATATAATTGGTTTGAGATCTGTGGGTCTGAATGTGTATTCTGACCAATTTCCAAACCCAGTCCTTAAAGGCTGTGTCTGATTTTTTTCCCAACAGGCAAACTTATAGAAAGGGGCATTTCACCCCAGGAAAAATCATAAGTAACTCCAGAGGAAGGGAGTGGAAGGAAATGACCAACTGTCTAACGTGGCCAAGGGTAAGGAATAGGAAGTAAAGAGAGGAGACAGGTAGGCAGGACACACTATAGAATCTCTACCAAAGCTTCAATTCACCTTTCCTGATGCACATGTGTGGTACTCGGGCAGCCATATTGTGTGAGTGGACTCACCATGTCTAATTGGACCACAGTGCATACTTGAGATGGACAGTTTTTTTTCCCCCCCATGGAATTTAGAAATTAGACTTTGCTTCATTTTGTTAGTCTCCACACATGGTTGGGATTGCACTTGGGAGACTCAGGGTGTTCTTATTTCACCATGGGGACTGAAGGAGAGAAAGTGAAGGTTTTTCAAAACCAGGGTAAAGAATTTGTAATTGGTAGGAAATGGGGAGGCACTGAAATCTTTTAGTATTGGAGTGACATGTAATCAATCATATCTAGTTTGCCGAAGACATCTCATGCTTCTTAGTTCTGAAAATTGCTAAATTCATCTTATGCCAGCCATTCCAAGTGTCTGCTCTAATGTGCTTTGCTGAGATGAAATCAAAGTACTCCCTTTCAATAGCATTAGATACACTTTTCTCAGCCTAAGTTTGTGGAGCATCAAAAGGGAAGAATATCGGCCTGGTGACTCTCCCATTCTCCTCCCTTCCTCAGGAGGCTCAGTCAGAGAGACTTTCCTTTCATTTCTTGACCTTGACTTCCACTTACTTCATCGGCTTTTTGCAAATTAGTTTATCTATTTTTTTTTTTTTCCTAACTACATTCAACTTACAAATGTTGGCAACCAAACCCATTGGGAAGCTCGGAAACACTGGACTCTTAGTCTTGATAATATGTGAGGAGGTTGTGTCTTCAGGATTTTATTTACTGACAACAGCTGTCTTGTTACTTTTAAGTGGTTCTTTTTCTCACTCCAATAGTAGACACTTACTGCCCTCTGGAGTAGTTTGTAACCAAACAGTTTCTTCCACCCCTTTCATTTAAGGAGGGTTAATGTGCCTGTGTTTTTCACAGAGAGGGTAGCTGCAGCCTGAGAGCATGGCCAGTATTCTTATTTATCCTCCTCCCTGCGGGATGAAAGTGAGCCAGGACTCCAGCAGATGAGTGCCTCTTGGTGCACTGTGGTTCTCTCTCCCATTAGTGCCTGCCTACATCTTCCCTTGATTGCTCCTCAGTCTGCTCCTTGCTCACACACTTCAACTGGAACACAATTCCCCTTCCTTGCCTGAGTCGTAGGCAAGTAAGTATGTTCTTTGTTTGGTATGACATGGTATTGGCCCTGATATTCCCCTTGCTGTCTCTCTGCTGGCCTCTCTCCTGTCTCCCTTAACTTGCAGGATGCTATTCACAATTCCTTGAAAGCCATTGAAATGATAAATACATAAGAAGAATAAAAAGACTGTAGCAATTAATAACATTAATAATAACAACAGCAAACATTTGGGTACTTACCCTGTGCCATACACTGACTGTACAGTCAATTTCTTATTGAATTCTGGTGAAGACCCATGTGTGCCATATTTTCTATCAATATCTCAGTTTTCAGCAGTGGTAACTGAGGGTCATAGACTTTAAGTAATTCTCCCAGTAATAAAGCTAGTTAGTGAAACAGTCAGGAATTGAACCCATTTGTCATGCCTAAATCTATGCTTCTGTACAAAATGCTATTCTACCTCATTGCTTGGTGACACTAAGAAAAGCAATTCTGAGAATCCTCAACCTTACTCATTTTCATCGCATTCAATCTTTGGGAACCAAACATCCCAGTGGTGGTTTTGTTTCTCATTGTTTTATTGTTATTAAAATCTGGAATCCAAAGTTCTCACTGAAAGTCTTAGTCATCTAGCGCTACTATAACAGAAATACTACAAGTGGATAGCTTCAACAAACAGGTTTATTCTCTCTCAGTCTAGGAGGCTAGAAGTATGAATTCAGGGTGCCAGCTCCAGGGCAAGGCTTTCTCTCTCCGTCAGCTCTGGGGGAAGGTCCTTGTCATCAATCTTCCCCTGATCTGGAAGATTCTCTGTGCAGGAAGCCTGGGTCTAACAGACAAGCTCTGCTCCAGGTACTGCTTTCGTGGTGGTATGAGCTCCCCCATCTCTTCTCATTTTTCTCTTTTGTGTTTCAAAAAAGATTGGCTTAACATGCAACTGAATCTTGTAGATTGAGTCCTGTCTCATTAACATAACTGCCTCTAATTCTGCCTAATTAACATCACAGAGATAAGATTTACAACACAGGAAAATCACATCAGATGACAAAATGGTGGACAATCACACAATACTGGGAATCATAACCTAGCCAAGTTGACATATATTTTTGGGGGGCACAATTCAATCCGTGACACTGAGCTCTAAGCTATCTCCTCCCTTCTCTAGGGGGAGCAGTTCACAACCTAATCAGACTGTGCAGAGACCAGTTCCTTATCCCACTGTGCTCATTTATGACAATGCTTTATTGGTTTTAAATACTTTGTTTTAGATGTAATCAATGCCTTCTTTCCTTTTAAAGACTACCTCCATAATTTTGTTTCAGGAATGGATATTTCAAGTCTAATTCAGAGTTACAACAGTCAGCAGCACTGTCTATGTGCCCAGCACAGCACTTATGTGTACTCTCATTGAGCCATTGCAATTGATGGGCAAGATGGATGACAATATGATCTTCATTTTACAGAGAGGAAACCAAGACTCAGAGAAGAATAACCAACTTGGCTAAAACGGAATTAGCATACAGTTCATGTGACTTCAAATCCTGTTTTTAACCATTCTAAAATAACAAGGCACTATCACCTGCATCATTCGCCTACCTCTTCTTTTCACATATGCTTCTGCTCTCTCATCCTGTCTCCATATTACTCCCAGAATGATATGCTTTAAGAAGTAAATCAGGTCACTTCCCTATTTAAATCTCCTCAGCAGTTTTCTATTTCCATTAGAACCAAATCCAAAATCCTTAGAATGGCTTAAAATTGCAATATTTTACCTGACCATGTTCCCGGCTTCTCATCGTCCCACTTCTCTCTAAACTTCTTTAACCTGACATTACTGGTTTTCTTTCCGTCTCCATTATTGCCTGTCTTAGTTATCTAGTGCTGCTATAACGGAAATACCACCAGTGGATGGCTTTGACAAACAGAGCTTTATTCTCTCACAATCTAGGAGGCTAGAAGTCTGAATTCAGGATGACAGCTCCAGAAGAAGGCTTTCTCTCTCTGTCAGCTCTATAGGAAGGTCCTTGTCATCAATCTTCCCCTGGCCTAGGAGCTACTCAGTGGAGGAACCCGCAGTCCAAATATGGCATGAGGTTGCTCTGTCTCTCTGCTTACTTCTCTCTTTTATATCTCAAACAAGATTGACTCAAGATACAACATAATCTTGCAGATTGAGTCCTGCCACATTAACATAACTGCCTCTAGTCCTGCCTCACTAACATCATAGAGATAGGATTTACAGCACATAGGAAAATCACATCAGATGTCAAAATGGTGGACAATCACACAATACTGGGAATCATGGCCTAGCCAAGTTGACACACGTTTTTGGGGGACACAATTTAATCCATAACAGTTCCTAAGTAGAAACTGCATTTTCTGCTTCATTAAGATACACAAGAGTATTTAAATTTATTAGTTGTTTTTGTTGATGGTGGTGAGTTTTTTTGTTTTTTTTTTAATGTCAGCTCAGGTTAAGTGTCGGTAGACATTTTCTAGGCTAGTTAGAAATGGATTCTACTAGTCAGTAAAGCTGTGAAAGATTGTGTACAATGTAATGTATATAAAAATTAACCTATTGTAAATGGTACACTTCTACACTTCTAGGACATTACTTTTTCTTAGTCTGTGTGTGCTGTTTCACAGATTAGTTTGCATATAGGGTATAACAGCTTCTTGATTGTTCCAAAGCTGTCTTGTGATTGATTATAATTGGAATGCATCATGTAATGGCTTCTAGAAAATACTGGTGTGGTCTGGCTCACTGCAATGGGCTGTGTTAAAAGCCCCAATTACCCCCTACGTTTCTTTCTTAAATCCTGTCACTTTTCTCTCTTATATTTTCTAAAATCTGTACCTTGTGAATTATCTTAAGAAATCTTGGATACATTTTCCAAGTATTGCCGAGAAGGCAAGAGAGTATTTGGGGATGGGGCTTACTGTTATTATTATAAACATGTTGGCATTGAGGTATGCTGCCATGGATGAGAAGTTTGGCTTTATGAGAATGAAGTATGACAAAATGGTCTATTGCAGGTGCTACCTTAGAATACTGAAAAAAAGGGAGAGGCTTTGAAGAGCCAAAAGGAAGAACAGATAAAGCTAGTACTGATTGTTGAGACCCCAATATGTGGTAGTCTGCAAAGGACGAATCTGGAAGGTGGCTGGAAAATGGAAACAATATTTATTAATAAGGTACACATACATATAAGTGGAGATGAAACAATAAACCCCAAATAGCAGTATAGCGGTGGTTTTAACTATATACTTCTATATGGAAGAAAGATTCTAGAGTTCAGTGACTCAGGAATAATGATTAGAGAGAATAGTTGGGAGAAATGTGCTAGTGGAGAGAAGAGACCTGGTGGCACAGTGGATAAGAGCTTGGATGCTAACCAAAAGTTGGCAGTTTGAATTTACCAGCTATTCCTTGGAAACCCTGTAGGAGCAATTCTACTCTGTTCTGTAGGATCACTATGGATCAGAATCAACTTGACAGCAATGAGCTTGTTTTTGTTTGTTTCTGGTTTCAGATAGACTTAATGTTGAGTGTTACTGTTTATCTGCTTCTTATCCCACCTTCCATCCCCAAGTGTAAACAGCATATATGTTTTGGGAGAATACTATTGATTTGGTATAATCAATATGACCAATCTAACTAAAGTAGGATATTGGAGCCCTGGTGGCAGAGTGGTTAAGAGCTCAGGCTGCTAATCAAAAAAAGGTCAGAAGTTCAAATCCGCCAGCAAGTCCTTGGAAACCCTATGGGGCAGTTCTACTCTGTCCTATTGGGTTGCTATGAGTCAGAATGAACCCGATGGCACACAACAACAACAACATTCCTGAAAGCATTAATATTGGCACTCTGTGGCATTTACAGTCACCAGTGAGCTTATACCAATTTTACTGTTTTTCTTAGGTTTATTTATGGCTGGAAAAAATGGAAAACTGATATCTAATTAGATTAAATTGGAAGATAGTGAAAGAAGATAGTGGCAGACAATCAAGATGTTCTATAAAAAGTCTGTTCTACCATAAGGAACAGGAAACCAAATCTTAAGGAGGAAAATGAACAAGAAGCTTTAGATCAATATATGAGAGAAGAGGGTAAAGAGAAAAGGATCTTACTTTTATTACATGCTTAAGTCCTACTTGCTTTACATTTTGGTTTAATCCTCATGACCAAATTATAAGGTATTTTGCTTCAGTTTGCTTAAGTTATATGCCACCATTTGACTAATCCAAGGCTGTTCCCATCTATTTGTAGTTGTAAAAAGTGTAAATCTTTAAGTACGATTATGAGGAACTACTAGAAAATCACATGTCAAAAGAATCTCATTTTCTTTTTCTATCTCTTTAAAAGTAGGTTTGGTGGATTAGGAGACTGTCAAAGACATAGCATTCAGTTAGGCATATATTTTACCACATGTCTCTCATTTTTTAAGAAAAATTGCAGGATGTGAGTTTAATTATATCATGCTTAAGCAGTGAATACTCTAACAGTGTTAACTGGTAGATCATTTTTAAAACCAGAGAGGGGTCTCAAGCTAGTTGACACAGTTCAATTCAAGATTTGTTGTTTTTGTTCACAACTTGAATGAAGAAGAAGACATGCTTATCAAATAAGCAGTGAGAGAACTAGGTCTGAATGACACAGTCAAATTAAAAATGCTTCAGGAGTTTGAACAAGCTTGGCTTTAGAGTGAGGTGTGCTGGTGTACCTTAGGCAGAGACAGGCAGATTAAGACAGATGGAAAACTGGAAGTAGGGGTGAAGCCAGAACATGGGGAATGACCCAGATGTAAAACTAGTTTAAGAAAAGAGAGAACTGCAGTCCAGATGCCTGTGCAAAAGGACCCTGTCATCCTGGCCTTGATTGAGCTGCTATCAGTGTTGATGGCATTCCAATCTGGTGTGTGAAATGTGACTAGTAAAATTTTCATGCAGAGGTGATACTCAGAAGGAAGTTGATGACATGTTAAGTATTGTACCAGTTTAAACATGATCCCAACCAACAGTTAAGGGTAATGGAAGTAGAACCTATCTCCTGCAGTGGCTAGCAACTGGAAAAACAAGACAGAAGTTAGGTTATACAAATGATTAATTTCAGGAAGGCTTAGGGGTCATTATGAGTTGGATTGGACTGGATGGTACACAACAACAACACAACACAAGGAGAATTTAATGAAGTATCAAATTTTCAATGGGTCCTGCTGCGACAAACCCAGTGAGATATGAGGTCCCAAGGCTGAGCTGAATAATGCAGAGAGCTTACCGAGAGCTGCTTGGGTAGAGTAGCCCAAGACTCTACTTACAGTTGAGGAGGATGGCAAAAATATAAGATGAAGAGAAGATATGATGTATCAGATACAAGGTATGAAGTGACAACATTGAAGGTCAGATGGATTATGAGATTAGAAGTTAAAAGATCAAGAAGTATTTTGCAAGATGGGTGAGAAATATAATTCAGGATCAAAGCCCTGAACCGTGTGAGGGTGTTAAGATCCACAGGCAAATAAATAAATAAACAAGTTCCATTTCATCCTATGGAATGGAAGATGACTCGCATTACTGTCCAGCCTGGTCAAATTGGCCTATGAACTGAGTATTTAGCCTTCAAACTGAAGCCTTCAGTGTCTAAATCAAATGAAAAATGAGCTGCACTAAAACAAGGAAGATGAACTAAAACAGCAAAATTATGAAGTTCTTTATTAGAATTAAGAAAAGTTACAAGTGTACAAGCTTGGTATAGCTTTCTGGGCAAAAGTTCCAGTAAATTAAAAAAAAAAAACAAAAAACCCTTAGTTAGCCACATTTTAATATACTCTACATTATGCAGTACATTTAGGGTAAAAACAAACAAACAAACAAACAAAAAATGAACCCGTTGCCATTGAGTTGATTCTGACTCTTAGCAACCCTATAGGACAGAGTAGAACTGTCCCGTAGGGTTTCCAAGGAGTGCTTGGTGGATTCAAACTGCTGACCTTTTTGTTAGCAGCCATAGCTCTTAATTACTACACCACCAGGGTTTCCCATTTGGGGTAAAAAGGGCAATAATCTTAAACTCTGTCAACTCAAGTAGAGAGATCAACATCCTTTGAAACCTCAATTTTCAGACCATTCCTAAGGAATTATATTAAATTCTGATAAATATATTTTAAGAGAACTTTTGATAATGTAAAGTAGGATTCAGAGGATGAGGACCAATGTGGACATGATATCACAAGATGCAGGTTGAAAATAACCCAGGGGAATGGGGCCACTTAGGGAAGGCACGAGAGCAGTCTTCAGATATTTAAAGAGATTTAGGTGTATGTGAGCAAAGATGAGATGTAGTCTGTGCTTGACCAAAGAATGGAATACAGACCACTGAGTAGAAATTTCTGGCAGAGTGTAGGGACTCAGTAGACACTTTTTATATTAAATAATCAATACCTTTATAAAAAAAGAAAAATCCCAACCCTGAGCGGACTGTCCTAGGGAAGTATTCAAATAGCGATGAGATGATCATCTGTCAGGAGGCCCTATAAGATTCTCACATTCTGTAGAAATTTGTTGTAAAAGTAAGTAATTAAGGTTTCATTCAAAATACAGTCTCAATGTTTAGCTCTGTTTTGGTAGTATAGACCTATACCAAAACCACCGAACTATGCTAATCATAATGTGTTAGATTGTTGCTCTAATATGTTAAATTCTACTTTATCAAGATTTCATAACTCACTTTGAAGTAAAAGTATGTTGTGATTAATGCAGAGTCCTGAGTTAGGAATTAGAAGACAGGCTTACTCCATATTATTAGTTGGGTGAAATTGAGGAAGTTACTCCATCTCTTTGAGTTTTTGTTTTTATTTTTTTTTATTTTTATTCATAAAGTGAGGATAATAAACCTATGCCAGTGGGTTCACCCATTCATCAAACATTTCCTGGGTAACCACCATGTGTCAGGCCTTGTGCTAATCTTTAAATGCAAAGCAATCTCTGGCCACAAGGACTGCAGAGTCTGGTAGGATATTGGTAAATAGTAAATGGGTTTAATGAGATGCATATAGCAACACAGTGGACATTGTAAGCCATTATATAAATGTAAGGTGGTATTATTTGTGTCAGGGAACATTCATTAAGCACTGAAAATGTCATAGACCCTGTGGAGAATATAAAATTACTCTGCTTCTTACTCTGCTTCTAATTTTTCCTCCTGTTAATTGTTTGTGTTTCTAAACATAACTTCCTTGAAAACAAAGAAACTCTAAGAAGCAATTAGAGTATCACACCCACACCATACCCTTTTATTCATTAGCTTTCTCTCTTTTTCTATTATTTTGAAAATACCCAAGCTGAAGGAGGGAAACTGCCAGGAGGTAGTGCCGGGGAAGTGTCATATCTGCCATTTACTCAATGGCAGAGATTCACAACCAAAACACCGAATGCAACAGGGAGTATATTGGAAGGCAGAACAAATAGGATTTTCTAGTGGTTTAGATATAATAGAAAAATGTAAAATTCAAAGATGGTTCCAAAGATTTTAGCTTGAGAAACTGAAAGTATAAGTTTGCCAACATTTAAGATGGGAAAAGTCTCAGGGAGAGAAGATTGGGAATGGGGTGGGAGAGAGCATACATACATACATCAATGTTAGGTATGCTGTATTTGAAATGTCCATTTGACTTCCAAATGGAGATGTTAATTTTCAGTTAAGAGATGTAAATCAGAAGTTCAGGAGAGAGGTTTAGGGTGAAGATAGGAATTTGGGAATCATTAACATCTTTAAAGCTGTGAAATTGGTGTTGTCACCCAAAGGATGAATATGGATTGAAAAGAGTTGAGGGCCTAAAACAGACCCAGAGCACGCCAACTTTTAAGAAAAAAAAAAAAAAGAAGTCAAGAAAAATAAGAAAATGCAACTGACAGGAGGAAAACCTACAGAGTTTGGGGTCTGGAAGCCAAGTGAAAAAAGTGTACCAGGTAGGAGGGAACGACCAACTGTGTCAACCTATAGCTGTAAGTTATCAAATATCATGAGCAAGTAAACGCAGGACTGACAATTGATCATTGAATTTAGCAACATGGAGATCATTGGTTCTCTTGACAAGAGCAGATTGACAGAAAGGAAGAGGGAAAAAGCTAGGCTGGACAGGATTTCAGAGAGATTAGGGAGAAAAGAATTGGGAGAAAGTATGTGAAAACACTTTGATAAAGTTTTGTTTATAAAGATCAGAAAAATACGGTAATAGCTGGCAGGAGAAGCATCGTCATCAAGGGAAGATTGTTTTTCTTTTGTTTCTTAAGCATAGGAGAAATAACAATATTTTACTGTTTTGGGAAATTATCCAGAAAAGGGAATTCTGTTGTAGGTAAGGAGAGAATTGCTGCAGAGATACTCTTTAGCAGATGGGAAAGGATAGGATGTTCCCAGAATGAGGGATTGGCCTTACATGTTGTTGTTAAAAACCAAAAGAACCCAGTGCTGTCAAATTGATTCTGACTCAACTCTGTCCTAGAGGGTCGCTATGAGTTGTTTGTTGTTAGGTGCCGCCAAATTTGTTCCCACTCATAGCGACCCTATGTACAACAGAACAAAACATTGCCTGGTCCTGCACCATCCTCACAATCATACCTGTTTTTTAAGCCCATTGTAGCAGCCACCCTGTCAGCCCATCTTATCAAGGGTCTTCCTCTTTGTCTCTGACCCTTTACTTTACCAAGTATGATGTCCTTCTTCAGGGACTGGTCCCTCCTGATAACATGTGCAAAGCATACAAGACTAAGTCTTGCCATCCTCACTTCCAAGGAGCATTCTGGCTGTATTTCTTCCAAGACAGACTTGTTCATTCTTCTGGCAGCTCGTGATATATTTAATATTCTTCTCCAACACCATAATTAAAAGGCTGGCTTTACATAGGTACATGAATAGTTCTTCTCTAACACTAGAAGGGAATCAAAGGATGTGAGTACAGATGCTGGGTAGGTGGTGTGATGATAGGACTCTAAGAAGTCCTCTTCTGAAGGCTTCCATTTTCTCTGTGAAGTAGGTATCAAGATCATTAACTGAGCAGGGGAAGGTGTTGGAGGAAGGAGCACAAGGTGTGAAATAGTCATTCAGAGGAGTAGGAGAGAATGAACTAAGGAAATACATGTCATTGCAAGGTACTAACGAGGACCTGTTTCAGGTTTCTGTGTGTCTCCTCCCTGTTTCTTATTGTCATCTCAGAGATCTTGGCTGTGTCTTCAATTGCTCCATAGTTACGGTTATGGGGTCGGTGAATTTAAACCATTTTAGAACCTATTTCTGTTATTCATCTTGTTCAATCTTGTAGTGTGCTGGGGAGTAATGAGTAATGTTTGATACATATATTGTGAAACAGGACTCCTTTTTCATTATCAAAACCAAACCCATTGGTGTCAAGTCAATTTGGACTCATGGCGACCTCAAGTATTGCAGAGTAGAACTGTGCTCCGTGGGGTTTTCTTGGCTGTAACCTTTACAGAAGCAGATCACCAGGCCTTTCTTCAGTGGTACTGCTGAGTGGGTTTGAAATGCCAGCCTTTAGGCTAGTAGTCGAGGACTAGTCTGTCATTTCAACAAGACTCTTTTAAGAGGTTACCCAAACCCACTGCTGTCAGTCAAGTCCTAGACTCCACTATTAATGAAAATTATTAAAAGACAAGAGTTCATTGTTTATTACAGATTTTGTGCTCAGATTTTAATTTTTCAGATGAATCACTCTTTTTCAGCTGAGAGTAGAATTGTCTACACCTTAAGGAATAATTGGAGTGTATTTCTATTTGGGACAAGAGGATAAAGGCCAGTGGAGGAATAAGATCAAAGAAATAACTGTGGCATACATTTTAGAATCTACTATGCTAGAACATAGACAGGCATGCCTTACAGTGCATTTCTTTAATTTATAGTCATCAGGGGAAGTCAATTTGTCACTAGTCTGGTCATGAACTGGAAAATTGTATAATGATCACTGATTTTCTGTGTGCTATGGTTGAGATGGATTAGAGTGTCAAAACCAGACCATTGTGGCTGTGATACTGTCCAATGCAATTCAGGCATTCCTGACAACCCTTCACATTATGAAGAACTTTCTGCTGTTTCTCAGCATGATTCTCAGGGACTTTCACAAACTGTCAATTTGTAATATTGATCGAATCAGAGTCCTTATTCAAGTATTGTTCCAAAGTATCAAGTTGTGAATTTTTTTAAAGGCCAAGGAACAGGTTTTACCTGAGTACATTTCATGCAGAAATTAAAGTGATTCTTCTTATTCGCCCCCCAAGAAAGGTGTATCTACAGATGTATCTACTATGGGATTTGGGAGAAACCCTGGGGTGGGGAAGGTAGGAGCCTTTACATGTCAGTGTTCAACGGGTTTAAGGCAGTGCTTATTATCTGTAGAGAACAGCCAGTGGAGGGAAGAGTGTTCTTAGGAAGAAGGACAAATGGAGCAGAAATGCTCAGGGACAAAGCATCACTTCTTTCTGTGAGGTATTGAGGTGCCCTCTCTCACCATCTCCACTGAGAGATTATATCAGGCAGGATCCAATCAGAAGATAGAAGCCACAATTGTTGTTAGTTGTTGTCAAGTTGGCCCCCTATTCATGGTGGCCCCATGCACAATGAAACAAAATGCTGCCAAGTCCTGTACCATCCCCATGATGGGTTGTAGATGCGGCCATTGTGACCCATAGGGTTTTCACTGGCAGATTTTCAGAAGTAGATTGGCAGGCTTTGCTTCTGCTTCCTAGTCTTTCTTTATTCTGGAAGCTCCCCTGAAACCTGTTCAGTATCACAGCAACATGCAAGCTTCCACTGACAAATTGGCAGTGGCTGCATGTGAGATGCATTGGTTAGATTTGAAACCAGAATAGAACTCAGGTCTCCTACACGGAAGGCGAGAATTCTACCAGTGAACCACTACTGCACCATTAGGGTAAAGAATTAACAGGAGATTATAGTAGTGGGGGATTGCTTAATAAGAGCAAAAAGAATGCTAACAAATATAGGAATAGCAGATATAGGGAGCACCCACCACCCTGGGGCTGAGATAGAACATCCAAGAAAAAGGTCACCCCCTCCCAGAGCTGAGATCCAGAGATCCAGACCTTCTTGGAGAGGGCACAGTCTTGGCTTCATGGTTGGAAGTTCTCTGTGGTGCTGCCCTGGCTGGACTAGTTGGAAATCTTCCCTCTGGGCTGCTGAGAGGGAAGCCATTCAGGCAGAGGTGCTGTCCGGAACCCTACAGGCTGCAGGGGGGTGCAGGTGAAGCTAAGAGGAGCAGCCCCACCCACTGGCGCTGGGGTAAAGTCTCCAAGGGGGGTGTAGGAAAGGCATTCATGGGGAGGTGCCTAACACAAGTCACTCCCCTAGGAAACTGCCCAAGGGCGGAGCATGCTGGGCAGACTGTCAGAGTTAGGCACACCATCAAGGACACCCCACTGTGACATCTCCAAGGGGGTGTGCTGGGGAAGCTGCCCACGGGAAGGTGTTACTTGCTGTGGCCCCTAGGCACTGCTGAAAAGAACTGGACACTCTGGGGAGCCCACAAGTTGAGCATACTGGAACGAAACTGGAAAGAGAAACCTCTTTCTCCTCCTCCTGTGTCACTCTGCTGGCAATACCTAACATTGAGTCGGCTGTCAACAGACAGATATTTATAGAATTCAGCTCCATTACTGCAGAGCTTGGAAGGAAGTGTGGATTTGAGGTTGGGAGGCAACAAATTGGTAACTGACACAGTGCTCTAGAAGTCTCCCCACCACTTCTCATTCCTTGAATGAGGTGACCCTGTGTCCTTGCTTTCTGGAGAAATTCTATTTAAACTAAAGCATTTGCTGCAAGGTGCCCTCTTTTGTGCTTAAAGCCTGCTATGAGATTCAAAGTCTCTTAATGAAGAAAAAGACTTAGTGCCCAGCATAACATGCCCTGCACATAAAACAATTACAACTCCGTGCCAGGTGTCATTACTTTGGACAAGTCCTCACAGCAATACCTAGAGATTGATCTGAGACTCTGGTAGAGAGCAGCAAGAAAGCAATTTAGAAAAGCAATAATAAAATGGATGGTGGTGGCCAAAGTCTATTCACAGGGAATTACCTTAAATATATTTGCCATTTTAGTTTTCTGGAGTGTTTCCTTTGTAATTACACAGAGGCCTCTGAGGAACCTTAGTTTCTTTATCAACTCCTTCAAATTACATCTGCTGAAGACAAGGCAAATTGTTATTCAGGTCAGCAAAGCTTTTGTATTTGTTTACTTTGTGGTTATATTTCTTAAGAAGCAATGTAAAAGAAAAGGCACTTAGTTTTAACACAGAAAAAAATGATTATCTTTTTTAATGGGATTCCAGTGAATTGAAATCAGACCAGAGCTTACAATTCTTCACTAGCTTCGGGAAAACAGACAACTTTTTTTTTGCGGGGGTGGGGGGGTAGGGGGGGGTGGGGGGGGTGGGGGAGTGGGTGGAGATTTGCTGATTTACCATTTTCTGAGCTAAAAATTTCCCTCGACCCCAGACTCAAACATAATCACCAGCACACAAAACGGTACACTAGTAATCACTTCTCTGACCAGAGATGCGCATACGCAGATGTTTGCTATTGAGGGAGGCTCCACAGCCCAGGCATCGATTAGCTGCCTACCAGTTGCCCTGGAGTTGATTCCGGCTCATAGCGACTCCATGTGTGTCAGAGTAGAACCGTGCCTGTTAAGGTTTTCAATGGCTGATTTTTCTTAAGTAGTTCGCTAGGCCTTTCTTCCGAGGACGCCCTGGATGGACGCAAACCTTCAACCTTTTGTTTCCCAGCTGAGCACGTTAGCCATTTGAACCTCCCAAGGACTCCACTTTGCAGTTTAGTTAAGCCCCCAAGAAAGGGTTATAAGGATAACATGTCAGAGCTAAAGCTGACAGTTACATATGAATTGGAATTCTCTGGCCTGAGCACAAAGATTGACTTGTCAGGCTCCTTGCTTTCACTACTTCTGAAGAGGATGAAGAAGATAATCAAAAATCAAGGCCTAAAGGTAATTTCCTCTTTCCTTAGAAGGACATTTGGCTAGTACCTTTCAAACAGGAAACAGGATCCATGAGGAGGCTGTTCGAAATATCCACACATAACAAAGGACAAACAATTTGTTTTTAGAACCTAAAAGGGTGGATGAAGCACCATCGGGATCCTAAAAAGCCAATTTCCCTTATATGAATAAGTGAAGATAAAATGAAAGGACAGTTTGGCATGGAGAATGAGGTTTTTGAGTTGAGGAGGGGACATCAAGAGCAAAGACGCCAAAACAGAGAACTCCTGTTGGTTTTATAGGCATTTTTTTTCTTATGGGCAGCTATATGAAGGGATTCTTACAGGGCTTAAATATACACAAAGGGGTCCTTAAAATTTCAGAAAAAGTCAGTGAATAAAAGAGTCAAATCTTTCGCACCTGTTAAACTCATCTCTAGGGAGGTAATTCATTTAATAGAAATTGTAGGTTCAGATATCCAATTGGATAACACTGTATTCCTCAAGAGCTTTTGAGAGACGAGTAATCTGATACTATATCCCTTAACACATTTTATTTTGTTATGAATTAGAGTGTGCTTATTTTTAAAAACCTTATTGTATGCAATACTTTCGAAATGATAATAATAAATATTATTACTATTTAGCATAAAATGACAGGATGGCTGCAGGGACTAATAATTGACCAAATTACTTTTATGATTGCCTGGTATAAACATTCCCAAGCTGGTAGTGACCAAAGTCCATTACTATTGGACTGTTGTACAATAGGCCATTGTATTTATGTTTCCCTAGGCTCGAGCCTGAAACAGGAAGAATTTTCTGCCTTAAGATCCTCCTCTCCTGAATCCTTAACTTTTCTCTTCCATAATTGTTTGCTTTCCCTTGTTACCTCTAATTTTTGTTGTTTACTAAAGTCTCCCTGTGCTATTACATGTGCCATGAAACTTGATCACTTAGCAGAGTTGGTTATAACATACCCAGCACCGGGGGAGGACACGAAATCAGAAATGTGTCGAATCAGCTTCTTTTACTGCATAAGTTGCTCCCCAGAAGGGAGTCAGGCTCACTGGGAGCCTGTAATAATCTAGGCCACTGGGGTGCCACTTCATAAATTGCTATTTCTTCATGACAAGCTTTTCTCTTCAGTTGCAGTTTCCTTGGCTGCTAGTAGTGAGTGTTTGCAATATCCAAAAAAGTGAGAAAGTGAAGCAAGGGTAGGGAAATAATAGAAGCAAGATCCAGAGCTTGAAATAGGTTTAGGACAGCACTGCTGACTGGAAAACATAGTCTACTGAGTGGAGTAATGTTAGATGTTTTATCCATCCATCCATCCATCTGTTCATCCAGATGGCAGAATAACTATTTAAAAAAAAAAACAACAACTTGGACATTATATAGGGAAAGTTGTAAGATTAAGTGTGAAAGGAATGCATATAAACCCTAAAATTTGGTCTACAAATTAATTACACAATTACAGAATGGAAGATCCCTACCTTGAGTGCATCTGTGTGAATAAAATAAACAGGTGATTAAAAGCCCAATATCAACCAATAGCTGCTAAAACACCTACAATTACGTTAACAGAATAAGAGGAGTCTATAAAAAAAAAAAAATTTATCTCAATGGTATAAGAGCCATGTTTTCCTTGATGATGTTTGACCCATATCAGGTAATCTGGTTCTGAACACTACATTTAAGAAGAATGTTTTACACTGGAATTTTCAAGCTGAGTCTGGAAGGCTAAAGTCCTTTTCCCACTCCTGTCGTGCAGCTTTTGGAATGAAATACTGGGAGTTGCTGGTGGCCATCTTTCCTGCTAGATGGAGAGAATTTTCTGCAACATGAAAGAATAAAGGTGACAAATATGGAGACAAATATGGTTAGTTAGTATTTAAAGTATCCTCATCAGAGATCTATACCATTAGAGGTGATGTTTAGCACTTCAAATATCATTATCAAAATCTTCACCAGAGGCTTTGTTAATTAGAATGAGGGATTAGAAACAATTTCTTCATCGATAAATGAGTCAGTCATGCTCAAAAGAGATGTTGGATTAGGAACATTGTACAAGTACAATGTATAAAAATCCAAGTAGCCCAGTAGACTTCTACCATTGCTATAGTGCTTAAGGTCGACAGCACCACTGTTCCTATGTTCCTCTAGTTCAAGAATGATCCAGTCGCCTGGCCTGACTATAAGGATGGCTTGTTCTGTTATCAGAGTATTACTTCCATATTGGAGCAAGCTTTTCATGCAAGATACTAGAAGGCAAAGACTACAAGCATGTAACTAGTTTTGTACTCAATGTTTCCTTCTTTTGGTGGGGGTATTGAGGATCATGACTTGCTTTCATGTGATACAGCACTTGGCATTGGAGTTATACAGGTTGGGTGTGTGTGTGTATGTGTGTGTGTAGTATCAGCTGATACCTAACCTCGATCCACAGGAAGATCACAACATTTACACATATATATATATTTGATGAATGACCGAATTGTCTTCTATCCATTTGCAACAAGGGATGGAGTTTTAATATCAGTGCAGAGATGGTGTTGATGCAGCCCTCAAATGTGGTAGAGCACTACACCTGGACTCTACTCATAAAACAGGAAACTGCCCCATGGGGTGCTTCCACAACCCAGGGCACATGTGAGACTCCTATCACGATAAGCATACAATCAAAGATTAAAAAACACACAAGGCATTCTACCACCCTGAGATTGTTAGCAGGCACAATAATTGGGAACATTCCCACTAAAGGAATTAATGTAATAGAGCAACCTAGACTGAATTAAAATATATGCAGAATGTTTAGAGATAAAAAGTAAATTGAATTGAAAAAAAAACAAGAAGAAGATTATTATTTTTAATTACAGAAAGGTATAAAAAAGAAAAAGCAAAACCTAGAAATTCTAGAAATAAAAAAAACCCATCAAAATGAAGGTCAAAAGATGTATTAAATGGTAGTCAGATCGATTCACAACTCCATTCAAAAGAAAATTGTATACCTGTTTCTGCTGAGTCAATTCCAACTCATAGTGACCCTATAGGACAGAGTAGAACTGCATCATAGGATTTCCAAGGAGTGGCTGGTAGACTCGAACTGCTGACCTTTTGGTTAGCAGATGAGCTCTTAAGCCAACAGGGCTCCAAATGAAAATTAGTGAAACGTAAAGTAGAAGTGAAAAAATCACTGTATAACAGAAAGAGATAAAAGAATGGAAAACGTATAGAGACATATTTCCATAATGACCATGAAGTAATGACAGTTAAGCTCCCGGTTCCTCATTTGTGCAAGCCCCTTCCAAGTGAAGGACCAAAAGGATGAAAATAAAGCATTCTAAGTTCTCTTAGACTTTGTTTTATCAAATGAAATTTAGACTTTAGTTTTATGTATTTAAGAGTAACAAGTAAAAGAATAAAAATAGAACATAGAACTGCCAAACCAATAAAAAAAAAAAAAACAATAGAGATTAAAAAAGGCGGAGAATTACTTATTCAACATAATTTAGGAATATAAGGAGAAGAGATGTCAAATTGAAGCCTCCGGGATGGGCTGGGCAGAAGGTATTAGTTTTATTTACACATGAGGTGGATGAGTCTCAAAAAGTTTAAATGATTCACCTAAAATCAGAGGGTCGCTATGAGTCGGAATCGACTCGACCGCCGTAGGTTTTTTTGGGTTTAAGTGTTAGAAACCAAACTCTGGCCTGTCTTCTACATAAATTATTTTTCTATCTCACTAGGCTATAATATCCCCTCCAATTCTAAGACAACCTTCTCTATAATATATCGGACAGATAGTTACCTTTGAATGCTTTCAAAATGGATCTCATAGCAAAAAACTCCATCCAAATATATATTTTTTTCCACCTGATATCTAATCTCAGATTCATTATGGTTGACATAATTATCTGAATGCTGCACATAAGGCAGAAATCTATTGTCCCTGTATTCTATACCTGCCCCAAACAGATACAGTTATTCTCATACCTCTCATTCAAGTAAAACAAGAAGGAATATAAACGATGTAAATTAAGGCCCATGCTTATAAACTCAATTATATTCACTGCTTTTTTAGGTTTCCCAAGGAGATTTTCGTTGGATTTTGTAGCCATATTGGAGTTTACTAAGAATGGAGTCCTCTCCTAAAACCCCAATTATCAGATGTCGTTTCCAGTAAGCACTTGAGCTGGGGAACCTTCTCAGTAGTCTGGCTCACTCTCCACAACTACCTCATCTTAACCCTTTCATGGGTAAATAATTTTGTTTTTTGGAATTTCTGGTGATGCCATGTTTTTTCACCAATGTAATGGATGCCAAATCGTTGTTTGTCGGTAGATTTTTATTATTTGAAAAACAGCATGCCAATTGCAAGAAGGCCATATCGGTACCGTGTTCCATGAAGTACATTGCAAATGTGATATGTATCAGTACCATGGCTCAGGAAGTGCATCACACTTCCTGGTTACATTTGAGCGATATACTATCTCACTCAGCTTTCCAAAAATACACACAAAATATGAAATAAACATTGCACTTGCTGCACATTACTGTTATCAGTTTGATTTAGAGTGGACTATTTTGGTACCATGTTCCATAAAGCACATCACACATGTTGCACATATCAGTACTATGGCCCAGGAAGTCCATCACAAACTATTTTCACCCCAAAGATAACTCATTTACTTGAATTCTTCCAGATGCTAATAACTGTGCCTTCCCAATAACACAAGGAAAATAGTAAACGTACTTGCAAGCCTTATCTCACTGTTGTTGTTAGGTGTCGTTGAGTTGGTTCTGACTCATAGTGACCCTACGTACAACAGAATGAAACACTGCCTGGCCCTGCACCATCCTCACCATCATCGCTGTGTTTGAGCCCATTGTTGCAGAAGCCAAAAGACACAAAACTTTCACAGAATCACTCCTCCGGAAAGCATTCCATCATACAGATGTCTCTCAACACTTAAAAGTGGTACAGACCAACTGCCTAAAAACTCCTTGTTTCCTAGACAGTTGCACCAGTGTCTGCCACGGAACCAGAACATACTAAGGTGGCTCAAGTGCCCGCCAAGCCAATTCACCTCCAGGCAAGGAAAATGTGAGTGGTAGGCTCATCTACCAGTAACCTTTAAAGGGTCCTAACAACCTTTGTGCATGTGTTGGGGGAGTGGGGACTGTGATTAGCAGCGATTTGCATTTTACTTAATTTTATATTTTTTCTACTATATTCTATTAGGTTTTCTATGTTTTGTCTTTCATTTTGATTTTTTGTTTTGTTTTTATTCTACTCTATAATAAATTTTATTAAGTGTGTAAGGTCTTATTACATATTGATAGATGGAGAGTAATTTCTTTTAATTGAATTATTTAAGCTCTAGAAATCCGGAAACATTCCGCCTTGCTTCAGTTTCCAAGTCAGAATCTAGGCATACCTGGGTAAGATGGCATATGTGACCCCACTAGTTATAATTTCTTGACCTCCAGGTTGTTTACTAAAGGACACTCTTCTGCCTTTACCTTTCAAAAACACACATTCGACCATCTCCTCTATCTTGAAACACTCTCCTCTTGTCTTTCCTAACATCATATTTTCCTAAAATCTCACTGTTTTCTCCTTCTAATTCTCCTTTGTTGACATTACCTCCTCTATGTCCAACTTGTAAATGTGGTGGTTCTTCAAACCTCATCCTGGGACCTTCTCTCTTTCTCTGTTTACACTCTCTCCCTAGGAGATCTTTTTGATTTCCATGGATTTCTTGTATCCTTTCCTCCCAAATCATATCTCTAGCCCAGATTTTGCCTTTGATTGTTAGGTCCACATATCTAACTGCCTACTTGGTACAACCACATGATGCTATACAAACCAAAAAACCAAACCCAGTGCCATTGAGCCGATTCTGACTCATAGCGACCCTATAGGACAGAGTAGAGCTTCCCAATAGAGTTTCGAAGGAGCGCCTGGCGGATTTGAACTGCCGACCCTTTGGTTAGCAGCTGTAGCACTTAACCACTATGCCACCAGGGTTTCCATGATGCTATACATCTTAAGTTAAATATGTTCGAAAAGAAACACTAGTTCTTTCCCTCACCCATAGCAGATACTATTAGCAACCTATGCAAATCTGTCTATCATATACTCCTCGTAGGCAGAACCTTGACTTTATTATTTACAACTTTCTCACATAATTCAAGGAAAGAGGGCTCTATCTTCAGTCTCAGTCTCAGTAATATATCCTGATTGATACAAGATGGTATGGGGATCTTTTTCCGTTGCACACTGTTTAGGGTGGTCAGATTCTGGCCAATTGGACCTGAGTAGAGCCTGCTGGGAGATTCTAGGAAAATTTTCTTCAGATCTAAGAAGGCGATAACCCAACCCAGTGCGTCGAGTGGCCGCTGTCATCTCTGGATGTGATATGATGCCTGAAAGTGGCTGCAGCTAATGTGCCAGAGGACAGACCCTCTACATGAACAGGGCAGAGTTAAGAGGACTACACAGAAGTACGGCATCTTGATCCTGCCCTTCTGTGTACTTCTTGTCATGTTATAGAACACATTCCCGTATGATTTAAGGCAAATTAAGTCTGTGCTGTTAGCCAAAAGCATCCTCATTATTACCCTCCACTTCCCTTCCCTTCCCAATCTTCCTTAGTCCACCAAATGCCATCATTATCATCAACCTGCCCACTCAAGCTAGAAATCTAAGAGTTATCCTCGATTACTCTCTCCGTGCCTGCTCCCTCAGGAATCTCCTCTACCCTTCCAAGTCCATCTGTAAGTCCAGATGCTTCATCAAAATGTTCTTTAATTTACTCTCTTCTCTCCATTTCTACAAACACGCCCTTGTCCAGGCCTTCATTACCTTTTTGCTAGGATTACTGTGGGAATCTTGCTGCTACATTTATGCCCCTCCAGTCCTGGGTTCAGAGGGCAGCAAGAGAAAATAATCAAAATTAAATTAATTAAAACCCTTCAGTGGCTTCTAACTTCTCTTAAGCTAACACCTAAACTTATCTCCATGGCCTGTAGTAGCCCACATGATGTGACCCCTGTCACTCTTGTCTAAC
Organism: Elephas maximus indicus; assembly: GCF_024166365.1. Taxonomy (NCBI): domain Eukaryota; kingdom Metazoa; phylum Chordata; class Mammalia; order Proboscidea; family Elephantidae; genus Elephas; species Elephas maximus. Next base: position 198,088,949 of record NC_064819.1, on the reverse strand, counting down.
CTCAGTTCATGCCATCCTTCTCTGGCCACACTGATTCTTTTCCGGTCCCTTGAAAACATCCTATTCCAATGCCTCCCTCAGAGTCTTTGCACATTCTGTTCCTCCTGCTTGGATTGCTTTCTGACAGTTGACACTCACCTTTTCCACACATAGGCACATACTTTTCATGTAATTAACTTCTTCTCGTCTTTTAGGTATCAGGATAAAGGTCATCTGCTCAGAAAAGCCTTCCCTGAGCTCCCATTCTAAAGTTGGGTCCCAATACTTCTGTTTTTGTTCCTTGTTTATTTCCTTTATAACATAGTGCAAGATTTTAATTTATTTAGTACTCTATTTAGCTACCTCTCCCAGAAGAATAGAAGAGATAAGGGCTTCTGTTTGTATTATTCAACATTGTGTCTCCAGCACCTAGCCATTGCCTTGCTTGTTATTTTTGTGTGCCATACCCCTCAATATTAGGTGCTGGATGAGTGAGGAATGATTAAGTTTTTTTTTTTCTTATTTTTAATAGCCATGTCCATTGGCCTCAATCTGGCTTTCATCAAGTTCTGACTTTTTTTTTTTTAAATGAGAATGTTATAGTTAAAAGGCAGAGAAAAATGGAGAAGACAGAGTAAGAGAAGAGGGCTACAAGAGGCATTTTAGAATTTATCAAGCTATGAATTATGTTACCTCGAATTAAAATTAATTGAAAAATCACTCCTGAGAATCATAATGTTTGACCTAGAAAGCATTTATTTACTTGCTTATGTGAATTTTGCAATTTTTATTCCATTTAAATGGGGAAAAAACATCTAGTTTACTTCCCTCATGGTAACTGTGTATCCAGTGACCACGTTCCACTTGTACATGTTTATAAAGTATTTCCAGATAATGAGAAAGAGGTCACTGGGATTACTATTGAAATTACACTTGAGAGATATTTTTATTTAATGTCTGGCTTATTGCAATGAAGAAAAGTAGCTTTATTAATCTTTCAGAAATATATTAGATGGAATCAATTATAGCCCTTCCATTAAGAAAACTAGATTTTTTTTTTTCATATTTGCACTATGTGGACTGCAATAAACACACAAACCAAACATTTTTGAGTAGACACTAGACCTCTAAATTATGGTGCAATTTAAATTGATTTATCAGGCAGATTGAGGTTGTTTAGAAGCGAGTGTGGGAGGGTGGAGAAAAAAGGATTTTAAAAACTCATTATCATTTAATCGATGGCTATTTTTTAGTTGTGGTGATAAAGCTTTCATTTAAAACCAGCACTTAGTTTAAAAATTTATTTATCATGTCTTTTTGGAAGAATTCTAAGAGACGCCATGTACTTCTTTCAGCCTCTTCAGGAATACGAAAAAAGCTCTAGTTTCAACGGATTCATTCTTTTTTTTTTCTCCAGTGTCCATTTCTGTTGTTACAGATTTAATAACAAATGATACTCTCATTCATCATATCATTTTCTGTAGAAGTCCATGTTTCAGGCTTCCCAATTTGTATTACCTTTCCATTTCTCCCAAATCCCTTACGACCCAATTCAAGTTCTACCCAGATTCAAAGCCTCTCCTGCTCGTCCCACAAAAGCCTTTCTCCCCTGAACTTCTCTGCACCCTGAATTTAGCCCTGGTTTTGTTTTGATGCTATGCTATAGGCAACAGCTTTTTGGATCTCACCAATCTCCTCTCTCCCTAGGAATATCCCTGCCTCTCACCCACTGGGCAGTACTACCTACATGCAGGCCAGTCCTTTCCATGGCCATACTGTTTGGATCACAAGGGATCAACACTTGATTCATGCCCAGCCAATCATGCTTTCTTTTTAGGGAGATTAGGATTTGGATTGAGAGCAGTTTGTCTGTGTGCCACTTGAAGATAAACTTTTATCAACAAAGCTTGTCTATTTACACACATCCAAAGCAGGAATAAGGTCTGGAGAGAGAGAAGACTGAAGCAGTAACACAGTGGAAATCAGAGATGGAGACAGAATAGATACCGGGGAACCTGATAACATTCAGTCCTTGCTTGCACGCCCTCATGAGCTTCTGTTCTTTCCTTGGGTTCTATGAAAAACCCTGATATTCTAATAATAAACTCCCTTGGGTTGCTTTGGCTGGTTTGAAGGTTATTAGTTACAAAGTAAAAATAAGTAAATAAATAAATAAATAAAACCGTGGATAAGATATGTGTTTCTTATCTCAACAGGACTTGTGTATTTTAGGACTTAAAGAAATATTTGTGGGAAGAAAGATGGATTGTGGTTGATGATCTTTACCTCTCTTAGTGTGAACAGCCCTGAGCTCACAATAACTACTTTTTAATTTGACCATAATTCTTCCAGTTTTGTTTTTTTAACAATGTTTAAGTGTAAGGAAATAATAATCTAGTACTTTTGCTTTCAGAGAGTGTTGAACCTAATGTGAATGTTTTAAATTTAAATCTCATGATTCCAGGATTTCCTGGCTGGATGATTCTAGGTAAGTTTTCGGCTTTTTTTTTTTTTTATATAATGGGGATAACAACAGGGCTACCTTGAAATATGTTGTGAGAATGAACTAGGATATTGTGCTCTTAGTGCCTAACACAGAGCCTGTGTATCAGTTAGAATCCAATGTATATATAAGAATCATCTGGGGATCTTGTTAAAATGTAGATTCTGATTCAGTATATCTTGGATGAGAACGCAAATTCTCAGCAGAAGTCCAAACCTGAAGAGCCAGTTGAAAGTCCTGGTTTCATCCCATGATCCCTTGGCATATCTAGGCTTTTCCTGTTGTCGTTACTTGCCTTTGTGTTGATTCCTACTCCTAGTGACCCCAAGCGTTACAGACTAAAACTGCTCAGTAGGGCTTTCTTGGCTTTAATCTTAATGCAAGCAGATCACCAAGACTTTTCTTCTGTGGTACCACTTGGTGGGTTCAAACCACCAGTCTGTAGGTTAGCAGTTGAGCACAAGCTGTTTGAGCCACCTAGGGACCTTGGGCTCTCCCTACACAGTAACAAATTGGATTCAAGGGTTCCAGTCCTTGTATCCTTAGGCACAGTATGCATTAGCTGGAAGAGGAGTGTATCTTTCAAATATGCCTCACAGAAAGCTAATTGGCTCTGATTGGACTCCTTATCCCAGGCATTTTGGCCAGGGGGAATGGGGATGGAATTCACTGACTGAATTATCAGGACCTATCTTTGGAGTTGGAGAAGTGGGAGGACCTATCCCAAAGGAAATGCAGAGAATTCTTCCCAGATATAAGAGGAAGAGTTTTTGGGTAGATGTCCTCTGCATCTCAATAAACTCAGTAAGTGTACCTTCCTTTCACCTTGGAGAGGGCCTAAAAAAAAAAACACAAATTATAATTATTTTTCTTAGTATTTCATTATGTATAAGCTATTACAACTGCTGCATAATCTTTCGTTAGCTTATCTCTCAATGTAGTTTTAAAAACTGGAATCTAATAAATATTTTATCTTAACTGAAAGGTTGATTTGAACAAATTGTTCTTTCTTCTTTTATTATTTGTCCTTTTTTTTTCCTTTTTATGGGGACCTACTCTTCCAAATCTGATAAAGTAGTGGGATTTTGGTGATGTTTTTATTTAGAAAAAGAACATTTTTTAGTTTAATGTCCTGCTTCAGTTTCTGTTATGTTTCTGTTTAATCATTCCTTCTAGAACTTTCTTCTCCTGTGACACTTCTCCAGTGTCACCGCATCTTTTCAGAGATAAGTTAGAAACTAGATAATTTAAAGCCCTTGGTATCTGGTAGAGTGGGAGCAATCACAACTGGGGATCTATTTATTAAGCTACACTTTTTGATACATTTTAATGTAGTTTTGCAAAACTACTTGACATAAAGTGAAAGCAGTTCAGTCAGAGAGGAATTCAGCTTAACAGTACCCATTTACACTGGTTTAAACTAATCTGATTTAGGTTTGCACATAACTTACAAATTTATTCTTCTAATTTCCCTGTAGAAAAAAAAAATAGTTTCCTTAATGATTCCTTTTCATTTTTTCCCCATTAACGTCAATTATTATTTCTATTTCAGATTTTTAAAATTTTAAGCTGTAGAAATAAATACATTTTACATTATGACTTAGCATATACACAGACTCATAAGAACACATATATACATTAAAAAAGTTTCAAAAACAATACTTATTCTGTATAATGGACTTTCATGTCTATCATTTCTAGAAACATCTGTCCTAATCTTTGTTTTCAAATGTAATCTATTGCTTTTATCCCAGTCTATTAAATAAATAAATTGCTTTTTTACAATCCTATAATTTGATTTCATGATCCACTGATGTGTCTTCACAATGCAATTTGAAAATTAATGCCCAAAGCAGTACTTTCTCACTAGTAATTTTGTACTCCCAGGGTTTTATGACTGTGTTCAAGAGAGCCCCTGTTTTCAAAAGGCAATGATAGAAAATATTTCTATCTCCATTTAAAAGGGTCTTATACAAAAATGAAATAATTACTAAAATGTTACCCCTAATAACTGCATAGCTGAGAGCCCACTAGTGCATATCAAGTGAGCATGCACACGTACCAATTAGTGACAATCATATAAACATTATTATGATTGGTTAACAACCCCACGACATGTCAACACTCTCCCTTCTCGACCTTGGTTTCCCTGTTACCAGCTTTCCTGTCCTCTCCTGCCTTCCAGTCCATGCCCCTGGTCTGGTGTGCCCCTTTAGTCTCATTTTGTTTTATGGGCCTGTCTAATCTTTGGCTGAAGGGCAAACCTCAGGAGTAAGTTCATTACTGAGCAAAAAGGGTATCTGGGAGCCATACTCTAAGGGTTTCTCCAGTCTTTGTCAGGCCAGTAAATCTGGTCTTTTTTTATGAGTTAGAATTCTGTTCTACATTTTTCTCCAGCTCCGTCTGGTACCCTCTATTGTGATCCCTGCCAGAGCATCAGTGGTGGTAGCCGGGCACCACCACCATGTAGTTTACTGGACTCAGTTTGGTGAAGGCCATACCAGTTGTGGTCCATTAGTCCTTTGACTAATCTTTCCTTGTATCTTAAGTTTTCTTCATTCTCCCTTGCTGTCAAAAGGGTGAGACCAGTGGAATATCTTAGATGGCCACTCACAGGCTTTTAAGACCCCAGATACTACTCACCAAAGTAGAGACATTGCTAAATTTTTTTTTTAATTAATTTTTATTAAGCTTCAAGTGAACATTTACCATTCCAATCAGTCTGTCACATGTAGGTTTACATTGCTAAATTTTTAATTAGAGTATTACTATACAAAAAAAATCTGTTGCCGCTGAGTCGATTCTGACTTAAAGTGACTCTATAGGACAGAGTATAACTGTTCCATAGGGTTTCCAAGTAGCAGCTGGTAGATTCGAACTGCTGACCTTTTGATTAGCAGCTGAGCTCTTAACTGCTGCACCACCAGTGTGCCCAAGTATTATTATACATTCAGTTTATTAAGTCTTAAGAAAAAGAATTTATAAATAAATTTTCTTTTACTTAAGTATTTAAAGCAGGTATATTTTTTATCACCATTAGAATGAGAAAAGTCTTAATCTTTCTTTTTCTCTCATTCTTTCTGCTTCTTTATCCCTCTCTCCTTCTGCCCTCTCTATCTGCTTATGTAGAAAGAAGTTACCTGGCCTATGCTACATCTGTTGGAAGAATCATGAACCATCATTTATATATACATGTATGCATGTAGGAAACCCTAGTGGTGTAGTGGTTAAAGCGCTACAGCTGCTAACCGAAGGGTCGGCAGTTTGAATCCGCCAGGTGCTCCTTGGAAACTCCATGGGGAAATTCTACTCTGTCCTATAGGGTTGCTATGAATTGTAATCGACTCGGCACTGTTTTTTTTTTTTTGGTATGCTGGTACACATTTAACTAAATCCTTGATGGTTCTTATCCTGGAACATACTCTACAGAGTTGCCCATGAAAATACAGCTCAGTAACACATCAGCATCTCCAATTTGTTACATCATCTTGGTGAGTTTTGATTTAGAGTTCATCCTTAATACTGTTCTTTTGTCTATAAATGGCTTAGCGTGTATGGCCTGTCTTTTTCCATCAGCACTCAACAGTCCCTAATGTTGATACTTCAATTTCAGAGTAGTTGCCTATCTCCCCGGATTGCCTGCCTATCAGGCAACCCCTGGTGAATTCTTTGTATGTTGCATAGCTTGCATTTTAAGTCAGCCAAACCAAATTTGATGAAAGTCTATTTAGAGGTTTTTTTTTATATAATTTTTATTGTGCTTTAAGTGAAAGTTTACAAATCAAGTCAGTCTCACACAAAAACCTATGTACACCTTGCTACACACTCCCAATTACTCTCCCCCTAAAAAAATAAAAAAAAAAAAATTTTTTTTTTTTTTTAATGAGACAGCCCACTCTCTCTCTCCACTCTCTCTTTTCGTGTCCATTTCACCAGCTTCTAACCCCCTCCACCCTCTCATCTCCCCTCCAGGCAGGAGATGCCAACATAGCCTCAAGTGTCCATCTGATCCAAGAAGCTCACTCTTCACCAGCATCCCTCTCTAACACATTGTCTCGTCCAATCCATGTCTGAACACTTGGCTTCGGGAATGGTTCCTGTTCTGGGCCAACAGAAGGTCTGGGGGCCATGACCACCAGGGTCCTTCCAGTCTCAGTCAGACCATTAAGTCTGGTCTTATGAGAATTTGGGGTCTGCATCTCACTGCCCTCCTGCTCCCTCAGGGGTTCTGTGTTGTGTTCCCTGTCAGGGCAGTCATCGGTTGTAGCCAGGCACCATCTAGTTCTTCTGGTCTCAGGATGATGTAGTCCCTGGTTCATGTGGCTCTTTCTGTCTCTTGGGCTCGTAATTACCTTGTGTCCTTCATGTTCTTCATTCTCCTTTGATCCAGACGGGTTGAGACCCATTGATGCATCTTAGATGGCTGCTTGCTAGCGTTTAAGACCCCAGATGCCACTCTTCAAAGTGGGATGCAGAATGTTTTCTTAATAGATTTTATTATGCCAATTGACTTAGATGTCCCCTGAAACCATGGTTCCCAGACCTCTCCCCCTGCTACGCTGGCCCTCGAAGTATTCAGTTTATTCAGGAAACTTCTTTGCTTTTGCTTTAGTCTAATTGTGCTGACCTCCTCTGTATTGTGTGCTGTCTTTCCCTTCATCTAAAGTAGTTCTTATCTACTATCTAATTAGTGAATGCCCCTCTCCCTCCTGCCTCGCGTAACCACAAAAGAATGTGTTTTTTTCTCAGTTTAAGCTGTTTCTCAAGTTCTTATAATAGTGGTCTTATACAATATTTGTCATTTTGCAACTGACTAATTTCACTCAGCATAATGCCTTCCAGGTTCCTCCATGTTATGAAATGTTTCACAGATTGATGTGTAGTATTCCATTGTGTGAATATAACATAATTTATTTATCCATTCATCCACTGATGGGCACCTTGGTTGCTTCCATCTTTTTGCTATTGTAAACAGTGCTGCGATAAACATGGGTGTGCATCTATCTGTTTATGTAAAGGCTCTTATTTCTCTAGGATATATTCCAAGGAGTGGGATTGCTGGATCATATGGTAGTTCTATTTCTAGCTTTTTAAGGAAGCGCCAAATCCATTTCCAAAGTGGTTATACCGTTCTACATTCCCACCAGCAGAGTATCAGTGTTCTAGTCTCTCCACAGCCTCTCCAACATTTATTATTTTGTGTTTTTTGGATTAATGCCAGCCTTGTTGGAGTGAGATGAAATCTCATTGTAGTTTTTAATTTTTTTTTATTAACTTTTATTAAGCTTCAAGTGAACGTTTACAAATCCAATCAGTCTGTCACATATAAGTTTACATACATCTCACTCCCTAATCCCACTTGCTCTCCCCTTCTTGAGTCAGCCCTTTCAGTCTCTCCTTTCGTGACAATTTTGCCGGCTTCTCTCTCTCTCTATCCTCCCATCCCCCCTCCAGACAAGAGTTGCCAACACAATCTCAAGTGTCCACCTGATATAATTAGCTCACTCTTCATCAGCATCTCTCTCCCACCCGCTGACCAGTCCCTTTCATGTCTGATGAGTTGTCTTCGGGGATGGTTCCTGTCCTGTGCCAACAGAAGGTCTGGGGAGCATGGCCGCCGGGATTCCTCTAGTCTCAGTCAGACCATTAAGTTTGGTCTTTTTATGAGAATTTGGGGTCTGTATCCCACTGATCTCCTGCTCCCTCAGGGGTCCTCTGCTGTGCTCCCTGTCAGGGCAGTCATCGATTATGGCCGGGCACCAACTAGTTCTTCTGGTCTCAGGATGATGTAGGTCTCCGGTTCATGTGGCCCTTTCTGTCTCTTGGGCTCTTAGTTGTTGTGTGGCCTTGGTGTTCTTCATTTTCCTTTGCTCCAGGTGGGTTGAGACCAATTGATGCATCTTAGATGGCCGCTTGTTAGCATTTAAGACCCCAGACGCCACATTTCAAAGTGGGATGCAGAATAATTTCATAATAGAATTATTTTGCCAATTGACTTAGAAGTCCCCGCAAACCATGTTCCCCAGACCCCCGCCCTTGCTCCGCTGACCTTTGAAGCATTCATTTTATCCCGGAAACTTCTTTGCTTTTGGTCCAGTCCAATTGAGCTGACCTTCCATGTATTGAGTGTTGTCTTTCCCTTCACCTAAAGCAGTTCTTATCTACTGATTAATCAATAAAAAACCCTCTCCCACCCTCCCTCCCTCCCCCCCTCGTAACCACAAAAGTATGTGTTCTTCTCAGGTTTACTATTACTCAAGATCTTATAATAGTGGTCTTATACAATATTTGTCCTTTTGCCTCTGACTAATTTCGCTCAGCATAATGCCTTCCAGGTTCCTCCATGTTATGAAATGTTTCACAGATTCGTCATTGTTCTTTATCGATGCGTAGTATTCCATTGTGTGAATATACCACAATTTATTTACCCATTCATCCGTTGATGGACACCTTGGTTGCTTCCAACTTTTTGCTGTTGTAAACAGACCTGCAATAAACATGGGTGTGCATATATCTGTTTGTATGAAGGCTCTTGTATCTCTAGGGTATATTCCCAGGAGTGGGATTTCAGGGTTGTATGGTAGTTCTATTTCTAACTGTTTAAGATAACGCCAGATAGATTTCCAAAGTGGTTGTACCATTTTACATTCCCACCAGCAGTGTATGAGAGTTCCAATCTCTCCGCAGCCTCTCCAACATTTATTAGTTTGTGGTTTTTGGATTAATGCCAGCCTTCTTGGAGTGAGATGGAATCTCATCGTAGTTTTAATTTGCCTTTCTCTAATGGCTAATGATCGTGAGCGTTTTCTCATGTATCTGTTGGCTGCCTGAATATCTTCTTTAGTGAAATGTGTGTTCCTATCCTTTGCCCACTTTTTGATTGGGTTGTTTGTCTTTTTGTGGTTGAGTTTTGACAGAATCATGTAGATTTTAGAGATCAGGCGCTGGTCGGAGATGTCATAGCTGAAAATTCTTTCCCAGTCTGTAGGTGGTCTTTTTACTTTTTTGGTGAAGTCTTTAGATGAGCATAGGTGTTTGATTTTTAGGAGCTCCCAGTTATCGGGTTTCTCTTCATCATTTTTGGTAATGTTTTGTATTCTGTTTATGCCTTGTATTAGGGCGCCTAGGGTTGTCCCAATTTTTTCTTCCATGATCTTTATCGTTTTAGTCTTTATGTTTAGGTCTTTGATCCACTTGGAGTTAGTTTTTGTGCATGGTGTAAGGTATGGGTCCTGTTTCATTTTTTTGCAAATGAATATCCAGTTATGCCAACACCATTTGTTAAAAAGGCTTTCTTTTCCCCAATTAATTGACACTGGTCCTTTGTCAAATATCAGCTGCTCATATGTGGATGGATCTATGTCTGGGTTCTCAATTCTGTTCCATTGTTCTATGTGCCTGTTGTTGTACCAGTACCAGGCTGTTTTGACTACTGTGGCTGTATAATAGGTTCTGAAATCAGGTAAAGTGAGGCCTCCCACTTTCTTCTTCTTTTTCAGTAGTGCTTTGCTTATCCGGGGCTTCTTTCCCTTCCATATGAAATTGGTGATTTGTTTCTCTATCCCCTTAAAATATGACATTGGAATTTGGATCGGAAGTGCGTTAAATGTATAGATGGCTTTTGGTAGTATAGACATTTTTACTATGTTAAGTCTTCCTATCCATGAGCAAGGTATGTTTTTCCACTTAAGTATGTCCTTTTGAATTTCTTGTAGTAGAGCTTTGTAGTTTTCTTTGTATAGGTCTTTTACATCCTTGGTAAGATTTATTCCTAAGTATCTTATCTTCTTGGGGGCTACTGTGAATGGTATTGATTTGGTTATTTCCTCTTCGGTGTTCTTTTTGTTGATGTAGAGGAATCCAAGTGATTTTTGTATGTTTATTTTATAACCTGAGACTCTGCCAAACTCTTCTATTAGTTTCAGTAGTTTTCTGGAGGATTCCTTAGGGTTTTCTGTGTATATAATCATGTCATCTGCAAATAGTGATAACTTTACTTCTTCCTTGCCAATCGGATACCTTTTATTTCTTTGTCAAGCCTAATTGCCCTGGCTAGGACTTCCAGCATGATGTTGAATAAGAGCGGTGATAAAGGGCATCCTTGTCTGGTTCCCGTTCTCAAGGGAAATGCTTTCAGGTTCTCTCCATTTAGAGTGATATTGGCTGTTGGCTTTGCATAGATGCCCTTTATTATGTTGAGGAATTTTCCTTTAATTCCTATTTTGGTAAGAGTTTTTATCATGAATGGGTGTTGGACTTTGTCAAATGCCTTTTCTGCATCAATTGATAAGATCATGTGGTTTTTGTCTTTTGTTTTATTTATGTGATGGATTACATTAATGGTTTTTCTTATATTAAACCAGCCTTGCATACCTGGTGTAAATCCCACTTGATCATGGTGAATTATTTTTTTGATGTGTTGTTGGATTCTATTGGCTAGAATTTTGTTGAGGATTTTTGCATCTATGTTCATGAGGGATATAGGTCTATAATTTTCTTTTTTTGTAATGTCTTTACCTGGTTTTGGTATCAGGGAGATGGTGGCTTCATAGAATGAGTTGGGTAGTATTCCGTCATTTTCTATGCTTTGGAATACCTTCAGAAGTAGTGGTGTTAACTCTTCTCTGAAAGTTTGGTAGAACTCTGCAGTGAAGCCGTCCGGGCCAGGGCTTTTTTTTTGTTGGGAGTTTTTTGATTACCGTTTCAATCTCTTTTTTTGTTATGGGTCTATTTAGTTGTTCTACTTCTGAATGTGTTAGTTTAGGTAGGTAGTGTTTTTCCAGGAATTCATCCATTTCTTCTAGGTTTTCAAATTTGTTAGAGTACAATTTTTCATAATAATCTGAAATGATTCTTTTAATTTCATTTGGTTCTGTTGTGATGTGGTCCTTCTCGTTTCTTATTCGGGTTATTTGTTTCCTTTCCTGTATTTCTTTAGTCAGTCTAGCCAATGGTTTATCAATTTTGTTAATTTTTTCAAAGAACCAGCTTATGGCTTTGTTAATTCTTTCAATTGTTTTTCTGTTCTCTAATTCATTTAGTTCAGCTCTAATTTTTATTATTTGTTTTCTTCTGGTGCCTGATGGATTCTTTTGTTGCTCACTTTCTATTTGTTCAAGTTGTAGGGACAGTTCTCTGATTTTGGCTCTTTCTTCTTTTTGTATGTGTGCATTTATCGATATAAATTGGACACTGCTTTTGCTGTGTCCCAGAGGTTTTGATAGGAAGTATTTTCATTCTCGTTGCATTCTATGAATTTCCTTATTCCCTCCTTGATGTCTTCTATAACCCAGTCTTTTTTCAGGAGGGTATTGTTCATTTTCCAAGTATTTGATTTCTTTTCCCTAGTTTTTCTGTTATTGATCTCTAGTTTTATTGCCTTGTGGTCTGAGAAGATGCTTTGTAATATTTCAATGTTTTGGACTCTGCCAAGGTTTGTTTTATGACCTAATATGTGGTCTATTCTAGAGAATGTTCCATGTGCGCTAGAAAAAAAAGTATATTTTGCAGCAGTTGGGTGGAGAGTTCTGTATAAGTCAATGAGGTCAAGTTGGTTGATTGTTGTAATTAGATCTTCCGTGTCTCTGTTGAGCTTCTTACTGGATGTCCTGTCCTTCTCCGAAAGTGGTGTGTTGAAGTCTCCTACTATAATTGTGGAGGTATCTATCTCACTTTTCAATTCTGTTAAAATTTGATTTATGTATCTTGCAGCCCTGTCATTGGGTGCATAAATATTTAATATGGTTATGTCTTCCTGATCAATTGTCCCTTTTATCATTATATAGTGTCCTTCTTTATCCTTTGTGGTGGATTTAAGTCTAAAGTCTATTTTGTCAGAAATTAATATTGCTACTCCTCTTCTTTTTTGCTTATTGTTTGCTTGATATATTTTTTTCCATCCTTTGAGTTTTAGTTAGTTTGTGTCTCTAAGTCTACGGTGTGTCTCTTGTAGGCAGCATATAGATGGATCGTGTTTCTTTATCCAGTCTGTGACTCTCTGTCTCTTTATTGGTGCATTTAGTCCATTTACATTCAGCGTAATTATAGATAAATAAGTTTTTAGTGCTGTCATTTTGATGCCTTTTTATGTGTGTTGTTGACAATTTCATTTTTCCACATACTTTTTTTGCTGAGGCATTTATCTTAGTAAATTGTGAGATCCTCATTTTAATAGTGTTTGACTTTATGTTAGTTGAGTCGTTACGTTTTTCTTGGCTTTTATCTTGAGTTATAGAGTTGTTATACCTTTTTGTGGTTACCTTATTATTTACCCCTATTTTTCTAAGTAAAAACCTAACTTGCATTGTTCTATATCACCTTGTATCACTCTCCATGTGGCAGTTCAATGCCTCCTGTATTTAGTCCCTCTTTTTGATTATTTTGATCTTTTACCTATTGACTTCCATGATTCCCTGTTATGTGTATTTTTTTTTAATTAATCTTAATTTGTTTGTTTTTGTGATTTCCCTATTTGAGTTGATATCAGGACGTTCTGTTTTGTGACCTTGTGTTGTGCTGATATCTGATATTATTGGTTCTCTGACCAAACAATATCCTTTAGTATTTCTTATAGCTTTGGTTTGGTTTTTGCAAATTCTCTAAACTTGTGTTTATCTGTAAATATCTTAATTTCGCCTTCATATTTCAGAGAGAGTTTTGCTGGATATATGATCCTTGGCTGGCAGTTTTTCTCCTTCAGTGTTCTGTATATGTCGTCCCATTCCCTTCTTGCCTGCATGGTTTCTGCTGAGTAGTCTGAACTTATTCTTATTGATTCTCCCTTGAAGGGACCCTTTCTTTTCTCCCTGGCTGCTTTTAAAATTTTCTGTTTATCTTTGGTTTTGGTGAGTTTGATGATAATATGTCTTGGTGTTTTTCTTTTTGGATCAATCTTAAATGGGGTTCGATGAGCATCTTGGATAGATATCCTTTCGTCTTTCATGATGTCAGGGAAGTTTTGTGTCAGGAGTTCTTCAACTATTTTCTCTGTGTTTTCTGTCCCCCCTCCCTGTTCTGGGACTCCAATCACCTGCAGGTTATCCTTCTTGATAGAGTCCCACATGATTCTTAGGGTTTCTTCATTCTTTTTTAATTCTTTTATCTGATTTTTTTTCAGCTATGTTGGTGTTGATTCCCTGGTCCTCCAGATGTCCCAGTCTGCATTCTAATTGCTCGAGTCTGCTCCTCTGACTTCCTATTGCGTTGTCTAATTCTGTAATTTTATTGTTAATCTTTTGGATTTCTGAATGCTGTCTCTCTATGGATTCTTGCAACTTATTAATTTTTCCACTATGTTCTTAAATAATCTTTTTGAGTTCTTCAACAGTTTTATCAGTGTGTTCCTTGGCTTTTTCTGCAGTTTGCCTTATTTCATTTGTGATGTCTTGAAGCATTCTGTAAATTAGTTTTTTATATTCTGTATCTGATAATTCCAGGCTTGTATCTTCATTTGGGAAAGATTTTGATTCTTTTGTTTGGGGGGTTGGAGAAGCTGTCATGGTCTGCTTCTTTAAGTGGTTTGATATGGATTGTTGTCTCCGAGCCATCACTGGGAAACTAGTTTTTCCAGAAAATCCGCTAAAAAAAAATGCAGTCAGATCCCTATCAGAGTTCTCCCTCTGGCTCAGGCTATTCGGATGTTAATGAAGCCGCCTGCGTCCAGTCCAAATCCCGGCAGGATGGTTCCCTGGCTGGGACACTGCTCTCCCAGTTCCAAGACCAGTCATTGCCTCCCGGGGACTTCTTCTACCGGTTGCGTCCCACGCCGCCCACGGAAATGGCTGGTCCCCCTCCCGGGGTTAGTGCAGGGGGGTGGAGCAGCTCTCTGTGCTTGTGCCGTACCTGACTGGTACGCTGGCTCCAGGCTCTGAAAACAGTCGCTACTTCCCCGTATTAGTTCGTTCTCTGTCTCTAAATCTGTGTTTGTTGTTCAGGGTTCGTAGATTGTTATGTATGTGATCGATTCACTTGTTTTTCCGTGTCTTTGTTGTAAGAGGGATCCGAGGTAGCATCTGCCTAGTCCGCCATCTTGGCTCCGCCCGTCTCATTGTAGTTTTGATCTGCATTTCTCTAATGGCTAATGATCGTGAACATTTCCTCATATATGTTAGCTACCCGAATGTCTTCTTCAGTGAAGTGTTGATTCATGTCCTTTGCCCATTTTTTAATTGGGTTATTTGTCTTTTTGCAGTTCAGTTTTTGTAGTATCATGTAAATTTTAGAGATCAGGAGCCGATCAGAAATGTCATAGCTAGGAACTTTTTCCCAGTCTGTAGGTAGTCTTTTTACTCTTTTGGTGAAGTCTTTGGGTGAGCATAAGTGTTTGATTTTTAGGAGCTCCCGGTTATCTAGTTTTTCTTCTACATTCTTTACAATGTTTTGTATACTGTTTATGCCATGTATTAGGGCTCCTAACGTTGTCCCTATTTTTTCTTCCATGATCTTTATCATTTTAGATTTTATATTTAGGTCGTTGATCCATTTTGAGTTAGTTTTTGTGCATGGAGTGAAGTATGGGTCTTGTTTCATTTTTTTGCATATGGATACCCAGTTATGCCAGCACCATTTGTTAAAAAGACTGTTTTTCCCCCATTTAACTGTTTTGGGGCCTTTGTCAAATATCAACTGCTCATATGTGGATGGATTTATGTCTGGATTCTCAATTCTGTTCCATTGGTCCATGTATCTGTCGTTGTACCAGTACCAGCCTGTTTTGACTACTGTGGCAGTATAATAGGTTCTAAAATCAGGTAAAGTAAGGCCTCCCACTTTGTTTTTCTTTTTCAGTAATGCCTTATTTACCCGGGGTCTCTTTCCCTTCCATGTGAAATTGGTGATTTGTTTCTCCATCTCATTAACGAATGTCGTTGGGATTTGGATCGGAATTGCATTAAATGTATAGATCGCATTTGGTAGAATAGACGTTTTTATAATGTTAAGTCTTCCTATCCACGAGCAAGGTATGTTCTTACACTTATGTAAGTCTCTTTTGATTTCTTGCAGAAGTGTACTGTAGTTTTCTTTGTATAAGTCTTTTACATCTCTGGTAAGATTTATTCCTAAGTATTTTATCTTCTTGGGGGCTACTGTAAATGGAATTGATTTGGTGATTTCCTCTTCGATGTTCTTTTTGTTGGTATAGAAGAATCCAACTGATTTTTGTATGTTTATCTTGTATCCTGACACTCTGTTGAATTCTTCTATTAGTTTCAGTAGTTTTCGGGAGGATTCCTTAGGGTTTTCTGCGTATATATATATATATATATATATGTATATATATATATATATATGATCATGTCATCTGCAAGTAGAGATACTTTGACTTCTTCCTTGCCAATCTGGATGCCCTTATTTCTTTATCTAGCCTAATTGCTCTGGCTAGGACTTCCAGCACAATGGTGAATAAGATTGGTGATAAAGGGCATCCTTGTCTTTTTCCCGATCTCAGTGGGAATGTTTTCAGGCTCTCTCCATTTAGGGTGATGTTGGCTGTTGGCTTTGTATAAATGCCCTTTATTCTGTTGAGGAATTTTCCTTCTATCCCTATTCGGCTGAGAGTTTTTATCATGACTTAGTGTTGAAATTTGTCAAATGCCTTTTCTGCATCAATTGATAAAATCATGTGATTCTTGTTTTATTTATGTGGTGGATTACATTAATTGTTTTTCTAATGTTGAACCATCCCTGCATACCTGGTATGAATCCCACTTGGTCATGGTCAATTATTTTTTTGATATGTTGTTGAATTCTATTGGCTAGAATTTTGTTGAGGATTTTTGCATCTACACTTATGAGTGATATAGGTCTATCATTTTCTTTTCTTGTGGTGTCTTTACCTGGTTTTGGTATCAGGGATATGGTGGCTTCCTAGAATGAGTTTGATAGTATTCCATCCTTTTCTATGCTCTGAAATACCTTTAGTAGTAGTGGTGTTAACTCTTCTCTGAAAGTTTGGTAGAACTCTGCAGTGAAGCCGTCCGGACCAGGGGTTTTTTTTGTTGGGAATTTGTTGATTACCTTTTCAATCTTTTCTTTTGTTATGTGTCTATTTAGTTGTTCTACCTCTGTTTGTGTTAGTTTAGGTAGGTAGTGTGTTTCTAGGAATTCATCCATTTCTTCTCAGTTTTCAAATTTGTTCGAGTATAGTTTTTCATAGTAATCTGATATGATTCTTTTAATTTCAGTTGGGTCTGTTGTAATATCACCCATCTCATTTCTTATTCGGGTTATTTGCTTCCTCTCCTGTTTTTCTTTTGTCAGTTTGGCCAGTGGTTTATCAATTTTGTTGAGTTTTTCAAAACACCAGCTTTTGGTCTTGTTAATTCTTTCAATTGTTTTTCTGTTTTCTTTTTTATTTCATTTAGTTCCGTTCTAATTTTTATTATTATTTTTTTTCTGGTTCCTGTGGGTTTCTTTTGTTGCTCTCTTTCTATTTGTTCAAGTTGTAGGGATAATTCTTTGATTTTGGACCTTTCTTCTTTTGGATGTGTGCATTTATTGATATAAATTGGCCTCTGAGCACTGCTTTTCTGGGTCCCAAAGGTTCTGATAGGAAGTGTTTTCATTCTCATTGGACTCTCTGAATTTCTTTATTCCATCCTTAATGTCTTTTATAATCCAGTCTTTTTTGAGCAGGGTATTGTTCAGTTTCCAAGTGTTTGATTTCTTTTCTCTGCTTTTCCTGTTATTGATTTCCACTTTTATGGCCTTGTGGTCGGAGCAGATGCTTTGTGATATTTCAATGTTTTGGATTCTGCTAAAGCTTGCTTTATGACCTAATATGTGGTCTATTCTAGAGAATGTTCCATGTGCACTAGAAAAGAAAGTATACTTGGTTGCTGTTGGGTGGAGTGTTCTGTATATATCTACAAGGTCAAGTTGGTTGACTGGGGCATTTAGATCTTCCGTGTCTTTATTGAGCTTCTTTCTGGATGTCCTGTCCTTTACCGAAAGTGGTGTGTTGAAGTCTCCTACTATTATTGTGGAGCTCTCTATCTCACTTTTCAATGCTGATAGTTTGTTTTATGTATCTTGCAGCCCTGTCATTGGATACATAAAAATTTAATATGGTTATATCTTCTTGGTGTATTGTCCCTTTAATCATTATATAGTGTCCTTCCTTATCCTTTCTGATGGATTTAACTTTAAAGTCTATTTTGTCAGAAATTAATATTGCCACTCCTCCTCTTTTTTGATTGTTGTTTGCTTGATATACTTTTTTCCATCCTTTGAGTTTTAGTTTGGGTCTCTAAGTCTAAGGTGTGTCTCTTGTAGGCAGCATACAGACCGATCTTGTTTTTTAATCCGTTCTGCCACTCTCTGTCTCTTTATTGGTGCATTTAGTCCATTTACATTCAGGGTATTTATGGCTAGGTATGAATTTAGTGCTATCATTTTGATGTCTTTTTTTGTGTGTTGACAGTTTCTTTTTCCCACTTGATTTTATGTGCTGAGTAGACTTTCTTTATATATTGTCCTTTCCTCATATTTGTTGTTGTTGACGCTGAGTCTGTATTTTTCCCTTGTATTTTATTTTGGTGAGTAGGATAGTTTGTCTCCTTTGTGGTTACCTTATTATTTACCCCTATTTTTCTAAATTCAAACCTAACTTTTATTTCTTTGTATTGCTGTGTCTTCCTCTCCACATGGAAGGAGTATGATTACATTTCTTAGTCTCTCTTTATTATTTTAATGGTGTCTTCTTTTATATAATAACATTGCTGTTACCCTGTTTTGGGATTTTTTTTTTTTTTTAATCTTGCTTTGTTTTTTTGGATTTCCCTGTCTGAGTTGACTTTTGGTTGCTCTGCCCAGTGTTCTAGTCTTGGGTTGATACCTGATATTATTGATTTTCTAACCAAAGAACTCCCTTTAGTATTTCTTGTAGTTTTGGTTTGGTTTTTACGGATTTCCTAAACTTGTGTTTATCTGGAAATGTCTTAATTTCATCTTCATATTTAAGAGACAGTTTTGATGGATATATGATTCTTGGCAGGCAATTCTTTTCCTTCAATTTTTAAAATATGTCATCCCATTGCCTTCTTGCCTACTTGGTTTCTGCCGAGTAGTCCGAGCTTATTCTTATTGGCTCTCCTTTGTAGGTGACTTTTCGTTTATCCCTAGCTGCTCTTATAATGCTCTTTTTATCTTTGGTTTTGGCAAGCTTGATTATAATATGTCTTGGTGACTTTCTTTTAAGATCTACCTTATGTGGAGTTCAATGAGCATCTTGGATAGATATCTTCTCATCTTTCACAATATCAGGAAAGTTTTCTGCCAACAAATCTTCAACAATTTTCTCTGTATTTTCTGTTATCCCTCCCTGTTCTGGTACTCCAATCACTCGTATGTTATTTCTCTTGATAGAGTCCCACATGATTCTTAAGTTTTCTTCATTTTTTTAAATTCTTTTATCTGATTTTTCTTCAAATATATTAGTGCCAAGTGATTTATCTTCAAGTTCAGAAATTCTAGCTTCTACTTGCTCAATTCTGCTTCTCTGACTTTCTATTGAGTTATTCAATTCTGTAATTGTATTGTTAATCTTCTGAATTTCTGATTGTTGTCTGTCTATGCATTTTTCCAGCTTATTAAAACTTTTCATTATGTTCCTGAATAATCTTTCTAATTTCTTCAGTTGCTTTATCTGTGTGTTCCTTGGCTTGTTCTGTGTATTGCCTCATATCCTTCCTGATATCTTGAAGGGTTTTGTATATTAAACTTTTGTATTCTACATCTGGTAATTCCAGGAATGCACTTTCATCTAGAAGATCCCTGGATTCTTTGTTTTGAGAGCCTGTTGAGGTAATCGTGGTCTGTTTCTTTATGTGACTTGATATTGACTGTTGTCTCTGAGCCATCTATAAGTTATTGTATTAGTTTATGCTTGCTTACTGTGTCATAGCTTCTTGCTTTGTTTTGTTTTGGTATACCCCTATGGGTTGCTTGAGTGAGCTAGCTTGATTATTTTCACCTTTGGAGCTCTGGTGTCCTGTCCCCAGCTGGCTAGAGCTGTTATCAGGTATATTGGTCTAGGAGTGCATTCAGTTTTTTTGTATGAATTCAGCTCAGGTTTTCAGGTAGCTGATCATCAAGTGTGTAGTACAGTCTCTGTCCCACAGTCTTAGAGGGGCAGGGGTGATTAGTATATATACTGGTATCTGATTGCAGCAGGGGGTCACGCTCTGAACAAGGCAGGGGGCTGAGAACCAACCCCCAGGTGTCTCTGAGGAAAATGTACCTCTTTTCCCTAGAGTGTGCTGGTGGGTGGGTTCTGCAGAGGGACCATGGGTACCCAAAGTTTTTGGTTGTAAAGCCTGGGAGGTCCCAGTTATCTTTGGACCCCTGTCGCAGGTGACTGGGTGACCTGAGTAGAACTACCAGTCCTTAGGTCCCTGATGTGGGTAGATGAGGACCTTGTTTAATAGGCAAAGCAATGTCAAATGTCAAACACCCACCTCTCCACCGCACAGCTGAAATGGTTGGAATATGCTAACAAGGGCCTATTCTCCCAAAATAGGCCCACATAGGTCCATGCAGAAGGGAAAGGTGCTCAGGGTCCACGGACGGTTTATGCCTGGACTGGAGCCACTTCTGTCCTGAGCTTCCCTGGTTAATGGAGCTAGCAAATTATCTTTTCCTCCCAGTTGCAAATTTTTTCCTTCCCCAAGGCCAGCAGGATGGCTCCAGGTGCTCACCAGGGTCTATCTCAGGCCCAGGGATTCAGCCTCTGAAGCTGGCTTGGGGGAGTGGGGGGCTCGGTAAAATATACTCAGTGAAATATACCAGTACTTAGCTTTTGCTGGGAGCGCCGTTCTCCTCAGGTTCTGGAGGTGTGAGTAGGCTGTGTGGCTGGCTGCTTCTCCCTGAGGAAATTGCGGCCAAACGCTAGTACCAGCCCACCTCCGCTGCTGCCGCATCCCCGCTGCTCTGCGAATGGTGGCTGAGGGCACCCCATGATTCAGGTCCATTAACTCCTCTCCCCTTATGAACGGTCTCTTCCTCCCCCTGCCCCTCAGTTCATTGCCTAAGCTTGTCTTTGATGCTCAGGGACTCCAAGCTTGTCACAAACACACTCCTTTCACTTGTTTTTTCCAGTCTTTGTTGTAAAGAGGGCTCGCCAGAAGCGCCTGTCTATTCCGCCATCTTGGCTCCACCTCCTCTTTTATTATTTTTAACTTTCAATAATTTCATTTCAGTTACATGTAAGGCAATGGACTTCATTAGAAAATAAAATATAAATTTTATAAAATAATATACTGTCTAATTTTTTTTTAATTAAAATAATTGTCTTGTTGTTTGTTAAGTGCTGTTGAGTCAGTTCCAATTCATAGCGACCCTATATACAACAGAACTCCCCAATCTTGCACCATCCACATGATTGTTGTTATGCTGGAGCCCATTGTTGCAGCCACTGTGTCAATCCATCTCTTTGAGGGTCTTCCTCCTTCTCAAAGACCCTCTACCAAGCCTGAATGTCCTTCTTCAGGGACTGGTCCCTCCTGTTAAGATGTCCAAAGTATGTGAGATGAAGTCTCACCATCCCAGCTTCTAAGGAGCATTCTGGGTGTGCTACTTCCAAGACAGATTTGTTCATTCTTTTGGCAGTCCATGGTATATTCAACATTTTTTGCCATCACCTTTACTCAAAGACTTCAATTATGGTCTTCCATATTCCTTGTCCAGCTTTTCCATGCACATGAGGCTATTGAAAACACCATGGCTTGGATCAGGTGCACCTTAGTCCTTAAAGTGACACCTTTGCTTTTTAACACTTTAAAGAGGTATTTTGCAGCAAATTTGCCCGATGCAATGTGTCATTTGATTTCTCGACTGCTATTTCCATGGGTAATTGTGGATCCAAGTTAAATGAAATCTTTGACAGCTTCAATCTTTTCTCCTTTTATTAGGTTATTGTTTATTGGTTCAGTTGTGAGGATTTTTGTTTTCTTTATGTTGAGGTATAATCCATACTGAGGCTGTAGTCTTTGATCTTCATTGGTAAGTACTTCAAGTCCTCTTCACTTTCAGCAAGCAAGGTTGTGATCTGCATATTCTCAGGTTGTTAATGAGTCTTCCTCCAATCCTGGTGCCCCATTCTTCTGCATATAATCCAGCTTCACAGATTATTTGTTTAGCATACAGATTGAATAATCATGGTGAAAGGATACAACCCTGACTCACACCATTCCTGACTTCAAACCACACAGTATCCCCTTATTCTGTTTGAATGATTGCCTCTTGATCTATGTACAAGTTCCTCATGAGCCCAATTAAATGCTCTGGAATTCTCATTCTTCTCATTGTTTCCATAATTTGTTATGATCCACACAGTCGAATGCTGTTGGTAAACATCTTTCTGGCATTCTCTGCCTTTAGCCAGGATCCATTTGACATCAGCAATGATATCTCTGGTTCCACATTCTCTTTGGAATCCAGCTTGAATTTCTGGCAGTTCCCTGTTAATGTACTGCTACAAATGTTTTTGAATTATCTTCAGTGTAATTTTACTTAGTATGATATTAATGACATTGTTTGATAATTTCCACATTTGGCTGGATTACCTTTCTTTGGAACAGGCATAAATATGGATCTGTTCAGTCAGTTGGCCAGGTAACTGTCTTCCAATTTTTTTTGATGAGTCAGCACTTCCAGCACTACATCCATTTGTTGAAACATCTCGATTTGTATTCTATCAATTCCTGGAGCCTTGTTTTTTGCCAATGTCTTCAGTGAAGCTTGGACTTTTCAATACCATCGGTTCTTGATCATATGATACCTCCTGAAGTGATTGAACATTGACCAATTCTTTTTGGTACAGTGACTCTGTATATTCATTTGATGCTTCTTGTGGAGTTCAGTATTTTCTTCATAGAATCCTTCACTATTGTAACTCTAGGCTTGAATTTTTTATTCAGTTCTTTCAGCTTGAGAAGTTCCGAGTGTGTTCTTTCCTTTTGGTTTTCTAACTCCAGGCCTTTGCACATGTCATTATAATACTTTATTTTGTCTTCTAGAGCCGCCCTTTGAAATTTTCTTTTCAGCTCTTTTACTTCATCATTTCTTCCATTTGCTTTAGCTATTCAGTGTCTAAGAGCAAGTTTCGGAGTCTCTTCTGACACTCATTTTGGTCTTTTCTTTCTTGTCTTTTTAATGACCTCTTGCTTTCATCATGTATGATATCCTTGATGTCATTCCACAACTCATCTGGTCTTTGGTCATTAGTGTTCAGTGCATCAAATCTATTCTTGAGATGGTCTCTAAATTCAGATGTGATATACTCAAGGTCTCGCTAAGGCTCTCGTGGACTTGTTTTAATTTTTTTTTCAGCTTCAAATTGAACTTGCATAGGAGCAATTGATGGTCTGTTCTGCAGTCAGCCCCTGGCCTTATTCTGACTGATGATATCAAGCTTTTCCATCGTCTCTTTCCACAGACATAGTTGATTTGATTCCTGTGTATTCCATCTAACAAGGTCCATGTATATAGTTGCTGTTTATGTTGGTGAAAAAGGTATTTGCAATGAAGAAGTTGTTGGTCTTGCAAAATTCTGTCACGTGATCTCCGGCATCATTTCTATCACCAAGGCCATATTTTCCAACTACTGATAGTTCTTTGTTTCCAACTTTTGCATTCCAATCTCCAGTAATTATCAATGCATACTGATTGCATCTTCCATCAATTTCAAGGTGCAGAAGTTGGTAAAAATCTTTAATTCCTTCATCTCAGGCCTTAGTAATTGGTGTGTAAATTTGAATAATAGTCATATTAACTGGTTTTCCTTGTAGGCAAATGGATATTATCCTATCACTGACAGCACTGTACTTCAGGCTAGATCTTGAAATGTTCTTTTTGATGATGAATGCAACACCATCCCTCTTCAAGCTGTGATTCCCAGCATAGTAGACCATATGATAGTTCAATTCAAAATGGCCACTACCAGTCCATTTCAGCTCATTAATGCCTAGGATATCAATGTTTATGTGTTCCATTTCATCTTCGACAATTTCTAATTTTCTTAGATTCATACTTGTATGTTCCACGTTCAGATTATTCATGTTTGTTTGCAGCTATTTCTCCTCGTTTTGAGTTGTGCCACATCAGCAAACTAAGGTCCGGAAAGCTTGACTCCATTCATGTCACTAAAGACTACTTTGAGGAGGCAGCTCATCTCCAGTTGTGTTTTGAGTGACTTCCAACCTGAGGGGCTCCTCTTCTGGCACTATATCAGACAATGTTCTGCTGCCAGGTTTTCACTGGCTAGCTTTTTTCAGAAGTAAAGTGCCCAGTCCTTCTTTCTTGTCTGTGTTAGCCTGGAAGCTCAGCTGAAACCTGTCTGCCATAGGTGACCCTGTTGATATTTGAATGCCAGTAGCATAAGTTCTAGCATCACAACAACATGCAAGCCCCCACCGTATGACAAACTGACAGATGCATTTGTCTTAGGTAATGCAGAAGTGACAAAATGATTAAAAATTCTATCATGTTTTTGAGATTATTTGTTTGTATCCAAGAGTATGACTGTCAAATGTTGGGCCAAACTTCTCTAAAGCGATATAAAAAGTCAATAGTGTGGCCACAAACAATCTGTTTTTGGCTCTAATATTACTGAACAGGTAAGACTAGATGTGTGTGTGTGTGTGTGTGTGTGTGTTGTGCGCGTGTGTGTGTGTGTTAAAAGCAGAGGCTGAACTAGCAGGAAAGGGCAGTTTCAATAAAAAGAGAAATAAAAAGCTATAGTTCTTTTCTTAACCTTTTTTTCCCCTCAACAATTACTTTTGAAGTAAGTTTCTAAAGTAACATTTACTTCATATGAAGTGCAGAAATGGAAACAGGGTTAAGGAGTTGAGAGAATTCAATTTTAAATAAGCAAATTGTGTGACCTGATATTTAGTTTTGAATTAAGCTGGACAAACTCACCTAGTTCCTCACTCTCCCTATTAAAGTATAATTTTCAAAATGTTAAAAATTTATTACTGTCATGAAACTATAACATGAACACATGTCAAAGATTTAATTTTATTCATTTTTAATGAGGGAATCAATAAAATGTTAAAACTAGTTCAAAGAGCATTTGAGAATATTTTCTTTCATAAAAGGACATTAGGATAAGATATAAAACTGTTACTATTAGGATTATCTCTTCCACCAGACAAAAATTATTTGCACTAGACAGAAGTCTACAAGTTAAACTTTGCCCTTATAGAGTTGCTAACTAGCTCAGCCAATAGAAAGTCAAGTGTAATATTGCACTAAAAAAATACTCAGTAATTGCTTTTGCCTATTTCCAAGTTTTAAATAATGTTTCTGACACCTGTACTCTTAATTTTGTAGTGTGTCCATAGTTCTATGTAGTCTCTATTTACACTCACTTCTTGGTGATCTCATTCGTGATATGTCTATAAATAACATCAGTATTCTTATGATTCCCATATTTATATCAATAGTTCAAATCTCATTCCTGAGTTCTAGATTCATATATCCAACTGCCTATGGTTATAATGGAAACCCTGGTAGCTTAGTGGTTAAGTGCTACTGCTGCTAGCCAAAGAGTCAGAAGTTTGAATCCTCCAGGTGCTCCTTGGAAACCCTATGGGGCAGTTCTACTCTGTCCTATAGGGTCACTATGAGTTGGAATTGACTCGATGGCACTAGGTTTGGTTTGGTATGGTTATAATGGAAACCCTGGTAGTGTAGTGGTTAAGTGCTACAGTTGCTAACCAAAAGGTTGGCAGTTCAAATCCACCAGACACTCCTTGGGAACTCTATGGAGTAGCTCTGCTCTGTCCTGTAGGGTTGCTATGAGTCGAAATTGATTTGATGGCAATGGGTTTGGTTTGGTATGGTTATAATACACTTAGATTTCTAATGAGAATTTTAATTTCAACAGGTCCAAAACTAAACTCTGGGTTTTTCTTTCCATAAAAACCTATTCTACCAACCCCACCTCCAGCCCAGTAATGGCTACTTCATCCTTTCAGATGATTAGAAGTTATCTGTATGTTATTTTCTCATATTCCACATGAAATCCTTCAGGAAATACTTATCTACCTTCAAAATTATATCCAGAATCTGATTACTTCTACTACCTCCACTGCTTTGCTGTTATTAGCGGCTGTCAAGCTGGCCCCAAACAACAGAACAATGCATTGGCTGAGAATTGAACCCAGGTTTTCAGCATGGAAGGCGAGGTTTCTACCACTGAACCCCCAATGCCCTCACTAGGCATGTCCCTGCAGATGTGCTGAGTTCCAGAGAGCCAACCTTCATAGATAAAGCAGAGACTTAATTTGTCCAAGATGAATAAGTAGTTCTCCAAACCTTAATCTCCAAATCAGCTTTTAAGAGTATCCATTCTACTGAAAAGTTCAAGAAATGGTGTTGTTGAGTAGAACATTATTTTTCAATTTATAGTTACTTTGTACCTATTTCTAATATCCCCAAAGAAAAACATGTACTCAAGTAAAACATGTTATAAATATTCTTGTATTTTTTCAGTCTTAAACATTTTCTAGTCATTACGTAAGTGATAATAGTCACTGTTCAAAAGAATTAATTTTGCCAATGTACATGTCATCCTTCCTGAAATGTGCTGGTGCTTTGGCTATTTTATTTTTTAAGTATTTTAGGGCAGACTCACTTAAGCAATGGGCACAAATGTCATGCTGACACTGGTAACTGGCACAAATGCCAGACTGTACATTGGAGCCACCACTCTGCATGTCATGATTTTAAAATAACTTTGGCATTCAGGGCCCAGCCTGGGACATCTCTCCATTTTAGATACCCCTTGGGTTTTGGAGGTATGTACTAATCTCAGTCAAGCAAGTTAGTAAAATACATAAATTTGTATGTCTATCTTGATTAAAGAGAGATTAAAATAGACTGAAAAACAAAGATAAAAAAAAAGTTGCATCAATTTCATAACATGGAGGAACCTGGAAGGCATTAAGCTGAGTGATATTAGTCAATTTCAAAAGGACAAATATTGTATGAGACCACTATTATTAGAACTCCAGATAAAGTTTAAACACAGAAGAGAATATCCTTTGATGATTATGAGGGTGGGGAGGGAGGGAGAGGGATATGCACTAACTAGATATCAGACAAAAAATTTTTTAGGTGAAGGGAAGGGCAACACATACCACAAGGATAGTCAGTACAACTGGACTAAATAAAAATCAAATAAAATTCTTCAATACAACCAAAATCTTCAAAGGCCAGAGTAGCAGGGATGGGGGTCTGGGGACCATGGTTTCTGGGAACATCTAGGTCAACTGGCATAAGAAAATGTATCAAGAATACAGTCTGCACTCCACTTTGGTGAGAGGAGTCTGGGGTCTTAAAATGCTAGCAAGAGGCCACCTAAGATGCATAAATTGGTCGCAACCGACTTGGAGCAAAAGAGAATGAAAAACACCAAAGAACCAAGGTAAATATGAGCCCAAGAGACAGAAAAGGCCACATAAACCAGAGACTCCCTCAGCCTGAGACCCGAAGAACTAGATGGTGCCTGGCTACCACCAATCACTGCCCTGACAGGGAACACTACAGAGAGTCCCTGATGGAGCAGGAGAATAATAGGACACAGATCTTAAAATCTTGTAAAAAGACCAGGCTTAATGGTCTGACTGAGATCAGAGGGACCCTAATGGTCATGGTCCCCCAACCCTTTGATAGCCCAAGATTGGAACCATTCCTGAAACCAAATTTACAGACAGGGTTTGGCCTGGGACTATAAGATAGGCAATGATGCTGGTCAGGAGTGAACTTCGTGGCTCAAGTAGACGCATGAGACTATGCGGGCAACTCCTGTCTGGCGGCAAGATGAGAAGGAAGGGGGGACAGGAGCTGGTTGAATGGGTGCAGGGAATATAGGGTGGAGAGGAGGAATGTGCTGTCTCATTAGGGGGAGAGCAGCTGGGAGTGCACTGCAGGGTGTGTATGACTTTTTGTATTAGAGACTGACTTGATTTTCAAACTTTCACCTAAAGAACAATAAATAAGTAAAAAAAAAAAAAAAAGTTGCATCAGCAATAAGTCATTGTATCCTTTGCAAGTGGTACTGGAAATGAAGACTATGTTCTATACTTGCGAAACTTGACTAATGTGTTTTGGTTTCATGTTAATCCTAGCTTTCAATTTTACACACAAGATAATTTGATAGCCCACATAAAATCAAGACTTTTTCAATTTGTCAAAGTAGTCTTTTCCTCTGTTATATAGAGAATCCAGAAGAGTTCTGTACCTGGAGAAAATAGGTTAAATCAGTGTAGGAGAAAATAATTATGATTTTTAAAACACTGAGTGAAGCTTTAAGTGTCTGGCAGTGTTCTGGAGATTTGGGGCTGAAATCTGCTCTGTTCTTTATTTTTCTTTGTCAGCAGTGTTCACCATGGTAACGTCAATAAAAGCCCCCTTGCAATGTTTTTTTCTCTAAAGTGTAAAACACCTTCTTAAAGAAGAAGGCTGACAACTTAAGTAGGAGTGGGTGTTTGAAAAATAAATGAAAAGTATTCTACTTTCTTCACGAATTGTATGTGGCAGGTTGTGAAGTGATTATTGAAGGGATAAGGCTGGCTGGAAGGAAGCATTTTACCTTGTTTTGGGGTAAAAATTAATTTGATTTTTGAGGTAGAAAATGAGTTTAAATACAGAGACTTGATACCTTTGAATTATGGTGTTGGTGAAGAGGTATTGAATACACCACGGACTGCCAGAAGAATGAACAAGTCTCATTTTGGAAGAATTAAAGCTAGAGTGCTCTGTGGAAGTGAGGATGGTGAGACTTTGTCTCATGTACTTAGGACATGTTATCAGGAGGGACCACTCCCTGGAGAAGAACATCATGCTTGGTAAGGTAGAGAGTCAGCAAAAAAGAGGAAGATCCTCGAGGGGAGGGATTGATATAGTGGCTGCAACAATGGGCTCAAACATAGCAATGATTGTGAGGATGGCGCAGCACTAGGCAGTGTTTCATTTTGTTGTACATAGGGTCACTGTGAGTTGGAACCAACTTGATGGCACCTAAAAACAACAACAAGAGAGACTTTCTCCTTTCATAACATTTCGTTATTTATGATCCTGAAATTTGGACAATGTCTGTACAAATTCACTGGCCACTATGGAATTTGGATGTTGTATGAGACTAATTTAGCCAAAACTGGAATTCAGTAAATTCTGCTTGGGTCTAAGAGACAACTTTTCTTGGGACTACATTGGAAAACTTGGACAATATGGGACTTTGAGCAAGCCATCATGTCTCTCTGGGTTCCCATCCAGTTCCTTTACATAAAATGTGGAAAATGTAGAAACCCAGGGCTTCTTCGCCCTAATTGCACTTTAGAATCAACTAGGAATCTTTTGGAAAATACCAGTGCCAGGGCAGCACCTGGAGATTGTAATTTAATTAGTCTGGGGATACACCCAGACATAAGTATTTTCTAAAGCACCCAAGGTAATTCTAATGTTTTCAGCTACAGTTGACAATCACTGTATTGAATAATTTCAAAGGCCCCTTCCAACTCTACCATTCAAGGCTCTTACCTACAAATTGACTTCAGCTGGACTTGACTCTGATTAAAAACAACAACAAACCTGTTGCCTTCATAGTGACACTATAAGACAGAATAGAACTGTCCTACAGGGTTTCCAAGGCTGTACTCCTTACAGAAGATGTTTATCACATCTTTCTTTCCTGAAGCTGCTGGTGGTTTGAGCCATCCCATTCGACCATTCAACAATTTGGTTAGAAACAAAGGTGCTTAACAGCTGTGCTACCAGATCTCCTTTGATTCTATTAGAGATGCTAATTAAGTACTTTTGATTTCAAATTTGTTATGTATCTTTTGTGGGGACTAGGAAGGGAAGTTTTTGATTTAAGGACTCTAGCATCTTTATTCCTGTTTATTCCGCTCAGTATCCAGGATAAGCCCAAAAAGCCATGAGAGTTTTCAGTGAAGAAGTAATGTCTTCATTTTCAGAGCATATTAGCTTTCAAATCGTTTTATTACTTAAAAGTTGCTCAAAAGGCATTAACTAGATTCAATATTATATTTATGTGTGTCGACATGGCTAAGTCAAAGATAACAGTAGGGTTCTCAAATGACTATACAACTCTTTTCTGGCACAGTAGACAATTTTTGCCTTTAGAACAATGCTTCTTATCTCTGGATGACCATTAGAATGATCTGAAAAACTTTAAAAACCTCAGTGGCCAGGCTATAAGCCTAGACCCAATCAGAATCACTGGGCCAGGCACCAGTTTTTTTTTTTTTTTTTTTTTTAATGCTTTCCAAGTAATTCCAAAATGGAGCTAAGATTGCGAATTGCTATTTGTGATGGTTAAGGTTGTGTGTCAACTTGGCTGGGCCATGATTCTCAGTGGTTTGGCAGTTATATAACGATCTGGTTTGGCAAATGTGTAATAATCTAGTTTGGCGGTTATGTAATAACGTAGTCTGGCAGTTATGTAATGAGGTAGTCTAAAGTAAAGGTGGTTACATCTGGCCCGTCCTACAACTAACAAGGAGGCACAGTGCCTGTTGGGCCTCTTCGGATTTTGGAGGCAACATATCCTTCATTTGGGTGTGCTACTCCATCCTATTTATCAAGCGACTCAAAAAGCTGCTAGTTTTGAGTGGGGCCCAGAGTAAGAGAAGGCTCTTCAACAGGTTCAGGCTGCTGTGCAAGCCACTCTATCACTTGGGCCATATAATTTGGCTGATCCAGTGGTACTTGAAGTGTCAGCGGTAGATAGAGATACTACTTGGAGTCTTTGGCAGGCCCCTATTGGTGAATCACAGCACAGACCAGAAGGATTTTGGAGTAAAGCCCTGGCATCCTCTGCAGATAATTACTCTTCTTTTGAGAAACAGCTTTTGTCTCGTTACTGGGCCTTAGTAGAGACTGACTTCTTAACTATGGGCCACCAAGTCTCCATGTGACCTGAGCTGCCCATCATGAACTAGGTGTTTTCTGACCCACGGAGTCATAAAGTTGGACATGCACAGCAGCATTCTTTCATTAAATGGAAGTGGTATATATGAGATAGGGCTTGAGCAGGACCTGAAGGCACAGATGAATTATATGAGAAAGTGGCCCAAATGCCCATGGTTTCCATGCCTGTCAC
The DNA here is from genome assembly GCF_024166365.1 of Elephas maximus indicus. Classification (NCBI taxonomy): domain Eukaryota; kingdom Metazoa; phylum Chordata; class Mammalia; order Proboscidea; family Elephantidae; genus Elephas; species Elephas maximus. The sequence continues at coordinate 198,058,338 of NC_064819.1, read as the reverse complement.
ATTACCTGCCTTCTCCCAGTCTGCACCTATGGCATCCTGGGGAGTTCGTTATCATCAGCCGACTGAGAAAGAGAAAATTCATGCCTGTTTACAGATGGTTCTGTACGATATACAGGCACCACTTGAAAGTGGACAGTGGCAGAACTGCAGCACATTTTTGGAACCTCCCTAAAGCACAGTGCCGAAGGAAAAATCCTCCCAGTGGGCCGAGTTTTGAGCAGTGCACCTTGTTGTTCACTTTTCTTGGAAGGAGAAATGGCCAGATGTGTGATTGTGTACTGATTCACGGTTTGTGGCCAATGGTTTGGCTGCAAAGACTTGGAAGCAATATGATTGGAAAATTAGTGAAAAGGAGATTTGGGGAAGAGGTATGTGGACAGACCTCTCTGAATGGGCCGAAGACGTGAAGATATTTGTGTCTCACGTGAATGCTCACTGAAAGGTGACCTCAGCTGAGAATTGTTAACAGTCAATTGGATAGGATGACACATTTTGTGAAAACCAGTCATTCTCTTTCCCCAGCCACTCTAGTCATTGCCCAATGTGCTCATAAAAAGCAGCTGTCATGGTGGCAGGGATGCATGGACTCAGTAACATGGACTTTTACTCACCCAGGCCGAGTTGGCTACAGCCGTTGCTGAATTCCTAATCTGCCAACAGCAGAGACCAACACTGAGTCCCTGATATGGCACCATTCCTCAAGGTCATTAGCCAGCAAACTGGTGGCAGATTTATTACACTGTACTGCTTTCATCATGGAAAGGGTAGGGTAGCATTTCGTTCTTCCTGGGAGAGACACTTATTCTGGATATGGATTTGCCTTCCTTGCACGCAGTGCCCCTGCCAAAATTACTGTCTGTGGACTCACAGAATGCCTTATCCACTATCATGGTATCCCAAACAGCATCTGCCTCGGATCAAGGGACTCACTTTATAGCAAATGAAGTGCAGCAATGGGCCCATGCTTGTGGAATTCACAGGTCTTACCATATTCCCTAACATCCTGAAGCAGCTGGATTGATATAACAATGGAATGGCCTTCTAAAGACAGAATTATGGTATCAGCTAGGTGGCAACTCTTTGCAAGGATGGGGTAATGTTCTCCAGGGGGCTGTATGTGCTCTAAACCAGCGTCCAACATATGGTGCTGTTTCTCGTATAGCCAGGATTCATGATTTCATGAATCAAGGCGTAGAGATGGGACTGGAACCACTACTACCCCTAGTGGGTCATTAGCAAAAAAAAAAAAGTTTTTAAATCATACTTTAGATGAAGGTTTGGAAACTCTTGTGGTATAGTGGTTAAGTGCTGCAGCTGCTAACCGAAAGGTCAGCAGTTCAAATCCACCAGGCGCTCCTTGGAAACTCTGTGGGGCAGTTCTGCTCTGTCCTGTAGGGTCATTATGAGTCAGAATCGACTCGACGGCAATGGGTTTTTTTTGGATGAAGGTTTACAGAACTAGCGTCTCATTAAACAGTTAGTGCACATATTGTTTTACATCATTGGTTAACAACCCCATGACATGTCAACACTCTCCCTTCTCAACCTTGGGTTCCTTATTACCAGCTTTCCTGTCCCCTCCTGCTTTCCGGTCCTTGCCCCTGGGCTGCTGTGCCTTTAGTCTCATTTTGTTTTATGGGCTTATCTAATCTTTGGCTGAAGGGTGAACCTTGGGAGTGACTTCACTACTGAATCATTAGCAAAATTTTTGCCCTACCTGTCCCCACGACCCTATGCTCTTCATGTTTAGAGGTCTTATTTTTAATAGGATGAATGCTCCCAATTAGAGATACAATATTGATTCTATTGAACTGGAAGTTAAGAACACCACCTGGCCACTTTGGGCTCCTTATGCCTCTGGATCAACAGGCAAAGAAGGGAGTTATATTGGCTGGTATGATTGACCCTGACTACCAAGGGGAAACCAGTTTGATGTTGCATAATAGAGGTAAAAAAGATATTTCTGAAATATAGGAGATCCCTTAGGTGTCTCAGTACTACATGTCCTGTATGGTAGTACAGTCAATGGAAAACTACAGCAACCCATTTTCAAAATGAATAGTGATGGCCCAGATCCTTCAGGGATGAAGGTTACTCCACCAGGCAAAGAACAATCACCAGATAAGGGGCTTGCTGAGAGTGGAGGGAATATGGAACGAGTAGTGGATGAAGGTGGTTCTAAATATCAATTATGACCATGTGACCTGTTGCAGAAATAAGGACAGTAATTGTTATGAGTATTTCTTCCTTGTATGTGTGGATCAAATATTTTTGTTTTCTTTACTATATTATAAAATATAGGATGTAAACAGGGCTAGTGTGTTTTTGGTTGTACACATGTTAGTTGTATCATGTTAGGTGCAAGTATGAGTTTGTAATGCCTTTAGAGACTGTATGATTTAAAGAGATGAGTACAAGTGTCAAGGTGACAAGGGGTAGACAGTGATGATTAAGGTTATGTGTCAACTTGACTGGGCCATGATTCTCAGTGGCTTGGCAGTTATGTAATGATCTAGTTTGGCAGTTATGCAATGATGTAGTTTGGTGGTTATGTAATGATGTAATTTGGCAGTTATGTAATGATGTAGTCATCCTCCATGATGTGATCTGATGTGATCAGCCAATCCGTTGTAACGGGAGCTTCCTCAGGGTTGTGGCCTATATCCAATATATATATAGATGTTCTGGCAAAGCTTGCTTGCTTGCTCTAGATTCTGCATTTGGCTTGCCATCATCTGACCTCTGGTTCTTGGGACTTGAGTCACTGGCCTGCTGTCTTACCTGCCTATCTTGGATTCATCAGCTTCCACAGTCTGTGAACCAGCAGCCTGCCATCTTACCTGCTGATCTTGGAATTTGTTGGCCTCTGCAGCCTGTGAGCTAGTGATCTGCAGTCTTACCTGCAGCCTGTGAGAGCCCTGGTGATGCAGTGGTTAAATGATATGGCAGTTCGAATCAACAAGCTGCTCTTTGGAAACCCTATGAGGCAGTTCTACTCTGTCCTATAGGGTTACTTGTCAGCCTCTGCAACCTGTGAGCTAGTAGCCTGCCATCTGACTTGCTGATCTTGGATTTGTCATCCCCTACAGCTACATGAGTCAGGAGAAACCTCCAGCCTAATGCCTGACCCATGGACTTGGGACTTGCCAGCCTCTACAATCACATGAGCCATTCCCTTGAGATAAATCTCCCTTTCTGTATATATGCATCACTGCCTTTGTTTCTCTAGGGAACCCAGCCTAAGACACTGTTCTAGAATGAAGTACAGCCAAGTTCTATTGAGCAACTGGCCAAAGATGAGATGCTAAGAGTGTGTTAGCCATCACCCTGATTAGAAACAGCACCTTTCTTTTCCCAGTGGATAACATTGTCAGGGAGGATTATTCTTTTTTTTTTTTGCTATAAATTCCATTGTGAGGGCAGTCTCCTGCTTTTTAAAAATGTCTTACAATAATAGACTACAACTACTTATACTGAAAATGCCAAATGATTCCTTTTTTGCTTGAGTTGATGAATAAAATCTAGGCCAGTTTTCTCAGAGGTCCTTTTGCAGGTGATTGAAATACAGAGGAAAAAGAGCACAAAACATTTTTTAAGGAAATTAATTTGTTAGGTCAAATTACAACTCAAAAAGATACAAGGCAATGATGTTTAAGTTTCTGGCTTTTTGTTTCCTGCTAGGTCAAAACACATTTCAGCATTATTTCTTTCTACTTAAGTGTAGATTGTGATATTCACTGTAAACTTAAAAGAGCCCAAAGTCTCAGTACTGTAGGATCAAATGTGTGCTTAATTGTTATTCTGGAGCTTGGGACTGCTATGTTCCCAAAGCCTATAAATCATTATCAAACAAGAAAATCAAGTAATTAAGCTCTCCGCCCTGAATCTGATCTATACTCACTAACTTCAGCATAAAAGGGTATTCATTCAAATGGCTAGTTAAACTCTGTAATAATGAACTTGGATCAGGGAAATGATTTGCTAATGCTTTCACAAACATTGGGAGTATGGGAGCTGATTTTCTCCCTACCCTACACACCAAATCCACAGTTGTTCTTAGTGGCCTGCACGGGAAGCCGAAGCCAGAGCCAAAGCCAATGTGCACAGAAAAGGATGAGAAAAAGTATTAACAGGAGTAAAAAAAAAAATGTTGCCATCGATCCAACTCACAGCAACCCCATAGGACAGAGTAGAACCGCCCCATAGAACTTCCAAGGAGCAGCTGGTGGATTCAAACTGCTGACCTTCTGATTAGTAGCCAAGCTCTTAACCATTGTGCCACCAGTTGCCTTCGCGAATTCCATCAGAGCAGAGCTCTTCTTGTAATGACTGCAGGGCGTGTTGCAAACTCAGCAATTTATGGTCAGTTGCCTTTTGTACTTAGACATAGTCAAACAAAACAAGCTGTTATTTAGAATGAAATAACTGGTTTATTATTTATGGACTTGAGAAAGAAACGGAATTAAATTCAGTCTCAGATCTGAATTAGCACCAACTGAATACAGAAAGGATTTAATATATGTGTACCAATTAGTTTTATTAACATACGTAGGTAAAATATACTTGTTTTACTTGATTATACTTGTTTTGAGGACACTTCTTGGGGTTAAACTTATTTTTATCAGTTGGCTGGGCACGATACAGGTTGAACACCTCTCAGCTCCAAGGCTTTGGCAAAATTAACCTCCAGTGGCTTGCCAGTTCCTTTGGTGAGCCTCAGGGATCGGATGCAACCTCGGAACCGAATGTTGGTTGTCAGGCCAAACTGATTGAGGCCATCTAAAGAAGAAAAAAAAAAAAAAGGGTGAGAGGGCTTAATTTAGAAAAGGTGCTGTTATGTTAAGACTATGTCGGTTCTTAGCTTGAGATTAAATTGGAAGGCTGTCTTATGTAAAGTTGTCAGTTTGTCCTATTGTGGTGACCTGCATGCTACTATGATGCTGAAAACTATGGCACGGTTATTTCAAATACCAGCAAATACCTGCTGTGGACAGGTTTCAGTGGAGCCTCCAGACTAAGACTAGGAAGAAAGGCTTGGTGATCTACTTCCAAAAATTAACCAACGAAAGCCCCATGAATTATAATAGAATACTGTTCGACGCAGTGCAGGAAGATGAGTCCTCTAGGTTGGAAGGCACTCATAAAACACAGTGGCCGAAACAATGGACTCAAGGATCTCAAAGATCATGAAGATGGTGCAAGACTGGGCAACATTTCATTCTGTTTTACATGGGGGTCATCACGAGGCACAGGTGACTCAATGGCAATTAAGAGCACGTCTCAAAGCCAGCTGTTAGCTTGAGATTAAATTAGAAGGCTGTCTTTATTAAAAGTTAAGCCTATAAAGAAATATCAACTTTTTATAGTTATATATTATGAAATATGAAAACATCTAGAAGTATACATTTTAAGGCAGCAAACAAAGAATTGGTTTGGAATGAACTAATTTAGAGTTGTGATATAAAACCATTAAATTTTATTTAATAAAACACAGCAATTAAGCAAATACTCTAAATACTCAGTTAGGACATGAGTTTTTAAAGGCGGATTTATTACCTTCTTAAAAGGTTAAATGGGTTGAAAACTCATACAAAACCTTCTTCCTTCTATTCTTTCAGCAGGCCTGCTAGGTACTAACTAGGCTGCTGTTTCTTAAGTGAGGTAGACTGGCAATGGAGGAGTACATTATACCCTTCCTAATCTTGGTGTTATTCCTGATTGAAGCAGAAGAGGGTCTTTTTAAAACTCAGAAGCAACTTTGGAAAGAGGAGCTCTAAATCGGTCCCCATTTTGCCTGTATCTTTTTCTCTGTCAACACTGCCGAGTAAGTGTTTTGTTAAGCAAAGGAGCTTTGGGGACAAAAGTTTCTCTTGCCTAAATGATGAAAGAGCATTTCAAGTCCGTATTCTTACAAAAAAAAAGAAAAAAATTTATTAAATGGCGCTTAGCTTATTTCTCATCAAGTTGGTCACTCGTATTTATGGGTATTTTAGGTAACCCTCTATGGCTCGAATGCTATACTTAATATGCTGGAGAAGGATTTTTGAATGCAGATTTATTGCTCGGGTTTCTTTGTAATATAAATATAAACTCTATAATAACTGAAGGGAGAAATTAGTTAGGTTTAACCCAATGATTTCCAGAACTTGAGGAAATACATTCCATAACATTTTATGATTCCTCTGGTATATTAATTTAAAATAATCACAAAGAACACTACCTCTGGCGCCAATTTCTGTTAAATGTCTCATATCTTTTATAAGCAAAATTCATTTCCTCTAGCCTCAATCACCCTACAAATTAAATTTGGGGGGCTATCATGAAAAGGTTAGTCCCATGTGGTTTATATAAATAATATGCTCATTTTACACATTGGAAATTTTAGCTAAGGCGTTATTTATGGAAGTAGATTCTAAAGCTAGGGCCCAAGTACACTTAAATTCACATTCTTGGACATATTTATATGAATATAAATATTTTCAAAACCACTAACACAACAGAGCAAAGGCATTCTTGCTGGGGTAGCCAGCACTCACCTGGGAAACCTCCAACAAACACAGGGTCATTTGTGTCAGCTGATGTAGAAGCTGGGTTTGGGCTTTGGGCTTCCACCTGGTTCCCATCAACCGTCAGCTCAATGCGGTGTTTGATCTTGTTGGCAGTGACCTTATGCCACTGTCCATCACACAAACGCCCTGGGATCCCAGCATCATAGACAGCAGTGAATCGGCCAGCTCCATTGTCCACATGAAACATGAGCTAGAAAGTAGGGAATTGAACGGTCACAGACGGTTTCATTAGAGGGATATCATAATGGTTCACATAGTACAATTATTAGGTCTCTAGGAAAGATGTTGGCTGAAGAGTTTGATGTGAATATAACTGGGTCACATTAAAAAAATTAAAATGTGACAGAAATTAAAATACAAATGTAATCACCAGTAGTTATAAATTATGTTTTTTGTATTTAAGCATTACCGGGGGAAATAGACAAGAGGTATGAAGTAGATAATAGTTCTGCTTTCAGAAAATGTGAAGTACAATTTGAGGCCAAATAACAACAAAAAGACCTAGTATACACGGGGAAAAATTCTGCCACAGTTCTTTTTAGAGTGTTAGAGCTCTTGGTGGACCTTATAACCTTACATTAAAAGATGTTGTTTAAATTGACTCACTAATGCCATTTACAAATACATGGTAAAGGATTATTGTCATTGTTTTTAAATTTAAACTTTTGATGTTGTAATTGTAGTTTTCTTTCCTACATGGGTTCCATCTGCACACAGGATGGAAAGTTACATAAATGACTTTTGGGGGGCAAACTTCATTTCACAGGTGCCAAAGTCTTTGAGCCAGAAGGCTAGTTAACGTCCTAAAAATGAATAAATTAGATTGGAAGTTCTTGTCTAAAAAAAAAAAAACAATCTGCTTTGAGTAATGTGGAAAGGTCCCTGAAATTTGAGATGACAGAATTCTTTTGAAGCTGATGAAGACAAGAAACATACTGAAACAATAAAAACATTTAATACAATTGCCAACACATTTGACGAAGTAAAAGAAAAGAAATAGCATTAAAAAAAAAAAAAAGATTTAAAGTGCAATAGGTGAAAAGTTCATAAACTATATAGTGTTGTAAATATTAATTAATAGCTTTACTATGCAGAGTGTGGTTTGTAATAAACAGAAATCCACATGCCCTGTAAAGGAACTTATACATTGGCATGTTGATAGTAACAGCAGTTATCAGCAGGTGATAAAATGAGGCTCGCTCTGAAAAAGATGCAGCCACAGTGTGTTTCAAAAATTTGGCAAAACTATTAAGTGTAGCTTATTTGTTCACCCTTTTGTCTCTGAGATCCTGGATCTTTTTTGTTATATTGCCTTTGAGGATGACTTGGGACCTGAGGAGGGGCTGGTAGAAGGCAAGGAAAAGAGTATTTTAAGTCACTGCTGGGCTTGGGAAGGCAGTAATAACACCCTAACAGTGAAATACAGAGTTGAAGTATGATTCCTATTTAATAGCCAAATAGGAAACTTAAGGAACTTCTTGCTTTGCCTCCTCTACTTATTTGTTCCCTATAGTACAAAGTATATACAAACAGATCCTATCACTGCAGGTCGCTGGTGACAGGCAGGCAGGGACTAAAGACATGTGTTGAATTAGATTATCAATTTTTTTTTTTTTTGGTAAGCAAATTGATAAAATACTTTTGCTACTAATTTGCTGTTTTTATAATGGTATCTCAATGCTTTTAAAATATCATGTCAGCTGGATACCCTGGATTCTGAGAGGTGTCTACCCTATTATCAGAGGCAAAGACTGATTTTCAATGATGCAAGTCTCTTCCTCCATTGGAATCCATAGTTTTATAAACTGTTTTTATAAAGAGGAAAATAACAGTGTTCTTTTAGCAGCATGATTAGAGCTTGAGATCTAAACCATTTGGTGTCATATTAGTCAATACAACTGGCTTGCTTTGGAATGAGCACTTTTAAAGTTTACACGGGTCCACAAAATAATTGTGCAAAAACACATACGAATTGAAATAATCTAGAAGGATCAAAAAGATACAAACTAGCTTTCTCCAAACAAAGAATATAGTGGGGCTTCAATTTGAAGACTTCATAAGATTTCTCTAAGTATGAATGATATTACGATGAGGAGATCCAGAAATGTTCGCACTGCTGACATTCACCTTTTCATCAATCATTTCGATACCCATTCCATCCATTTTTTGGCTGCTAATTCCCAGAAGAACTCCAGTGGTCCTAGTTGTGCGGAATTCAAATTCTACAAGAAGGTCCAAGCCCACCTTGAATCCACCAACTGTAAAATGAAGATTTTTTGTTTTTTAAATTGCAGTTTAGAGTTTAGGGAATGTTACTTCAAATTTGTACAATGCAATGGTTTTACTAGATTTCAGTTCATATGTTAACCAATTAGAATGAGGAATGTCAGTTATGGATTCCCATATGGGCTTCACGTCCACCATCATATCACTTGACACTTTATTGGTTATTGCTTATTTTCGTGGCTACCTTCCCTGCTAGAATGTAGGTTCTCTGAGGGCAGGGACTGGGTCTTTATTGCTCACAAACTGATTCTTGGTGTATAGCAAACTATGTGGCACATAAAAAAACAAAACAAAATCCGGTGCTGTCAAGTTGACTCTGACTCATGGAGACCCCATGTTTTACGGAGTAGAACTGCTCTGTAGGGTTTTCTTGCTTTAATCTTTACTAAAGCACTTTACCAGGCCTTTCTTCTGTGGCGTCACTGGCTAGGTTTGAACTGCCAACCTGTAGGATAGTAGTTGAGCACAAACCATTTGAACAACCCAGGGATCTCTATTTGGCATTAAAAAACAAAAACAAAAAGACCAAAAAAACCGTTGGTGTTGGTTGACTCTTATTCATAGCAACACTATAGGACAGAGATCTGCCCCACAGGGTTTCCAAGGCTTTAATCTTTACAGAAGCAGACCATCACATTTTTCTCCCATGGGCTGGCTGTTGGGTTTGAACTGCCGACCTTTTGGTTAGCAACTGATCACCTTAACCATTGTGCCATACATAATGGAGGTTTACTATATGTTTGTTGAATAAATAAATAAATAAACATACACAGAGACTGACTCAAAGAATCTCACAGCCAGGTATGATTATGTTAGAAATCTTTCTGTTGGATTAAGTGATTCTTTCGTAAAATGTCACTAGAACATTCTAAAAGGTACAATGATTTGAAAGAGTTAAAAAATTCCCATTTTATTTATAAAGAAAGAAAATACAAGTACTATCTGAATGGGAAGATTCTGGGTTTTAATAAACTTCTCTAGCTCATCCAGTTCAGTCTTTTCCCTAGAGCTTTTCGCATTTGATTCATTCATTTATTTAGTTTTTGGCAAATATTTAAGACACGCTTCTTAGAAACAAAGTGATACTGAACTGTTCCAAGAAGCCATCGTTTAACTAAAGGACACTTTAGCCTAATTAATAACGAATGTTTGCCTCGAGCGTAGCACTTTTATAAAGAATTCCCTATGTGAGTGTAAGCTGACAACAGTCAAAGCACAGAGGAGCACTTGAAGAGTTTAATGGTGATGAAACAATACGGGTAGAGATAGAACGGCAATACAACGTGAAGTGTCTAACGTTGTCGAACTGTTCATGTAGAAATTGTGAATGGATACATGTTTGGTTGTATATTTTGGCACCAAAAATAAAATATTATTAAAAAGAAAACAAAATGATCTATTAAATTCCATGTTATACTACATCGACTGCATAGAGTGTTAGGGAAGAACCTCAAGAAAATTTTCTTCCTGTCTTTTATTTATTACACAACAAGAAAAACATGGTATGGGTAACCACAACTGTCTCCAAAGAAGGGGGAAACCTGTTATGTGGAAGGCTTTTTGGGGCAAAAATGGGCCTAGAAAAGATTTTAAAAGAAAAGGGTAGAAGAAGCTAACTTGTTCTGAAAATAAAACAGAAAGACTTGGTTTCTGTTCCGAAAAGGAGTTGTGGGAAAAGAGAACAGAGGAATGACAGACGTGAAGTAGTTCAGCTGAGGACAGGGTGAGGAGCAAAGAGGTCAGTTAAAAAAGAAAAAAAAAAAAAAAAAGAACAGTGTTGGGATGACTGGAAAGCTTTTAAAAACAAAGATGTCTAAGGTTTAAATTGAAGCTGTGCATTTTCCAGTGAAGTAACCTCCTCTGACCACCCAAGTCTTATATAGATTGTATTACACTCCATGTCGAGGGGTGGCAGGGGATGTTAGAAACTGGGAAAGTGGCTAATTTCCTGGTCTAGAGTGATGTAGAACCTGAAGAGCCCAGGCGGGATCGCAAATCAATCCATTGACTCCAGAAGCTGAAGTTTGCCATCAAATTTACCCAAGAGAACAATAGCCATTTTTGAATTTGCAGAAATCTTGGAAAAGGCTTGAAACTTCCACAGCACAGAGAATTTGAGGGTCAATATGGTTATTAAAAAAAAAAAAAATTTTTTTTATAACCATCCTATTTTTTTCTGCTTATGCATCGGTGAGGTTTTCTACTTGTACTCTTTGTTGGAGGACCTTGCCCTTCCACTTCCCACACCGTTTGCATGTGAGTGTTAAACTTATCTTCTAAATCCTAGCTGAATGCTACTTCCTCTGGGAAACTTTTCTTGATTTTCCTAACCAAATTTAATCTTTCTTCTAAAATAGTCACAGAATTTTGCTGTATGTCTTTTATAGTTCATAATCATTCCTATTTGTTTTCTTGTGATTTCGCAGCATACAGAATCTTATTTCTTGATAATATAGTCTTGTGGGAGAGAAATATGCCTTATTTACTTGTTTCCCATAATAGTTTGTAGATACTATATGTTCACTATTTTTTAATGAACAGATGAATGTGCCTATTAGTTATATGGTTAAATATCCTACCTTAAATTAGGTTAATGCCAGATTTATTTTAGTATTATATAGAGGTTATTTCATATTTTTCTTTCCACATTGTACACTCACTATCAGTGATCCAGATTTGCCCTAGAAATGTTCATTGGAAAGGCAGGAATACTTAAAGAAAGCCTGGGAAAGGTACATTCATCACCATCAACAGGAAATGGGTATAAGTATGTGTGCATTGTGGGGGAGAGGCATGAAATTGAGTTCTGCAAAACACTGGAGCAGAAGAAAGAAAAACGGCATTTCATCTTCAGAAGAGTAGAAATGGAAAAATGGGAAAGTAGATAAAACTGCATGGAATAAACTGATGAACGATTTGGCAGAATTACACTTGTTTTACTGTTGATTTCCAGGGAAGGAAATGGATAGAACAAGCTCTCCAAGTAGACTTTTACTTTATTCTATTAGTTCTTATCAGAATTAGATACATTAACTTTCAAGAGGTATTTTTATTACTTTTGTAAGTTTCATTCTTGGTTTAAATAAAAGATACTAGTTAAGATCCCAGGGACTTTTATTTTTTGGTAAAAGCGAGAAATTCATGTTTGTAACTGGTTAATATTTAAAGGGAAGGGAATAGAAGAACCTTACCTGCTGTGGCAAAACCTGTTCCATCGAAGTATGTTCCCTTCTGAGCATCTGCAAAACATGTCCCGACATGGAAGCTGGAGGTTGGCTTTTCAAGGTCAGCAGGGGCCTCTGCCATCTGAAGATTCCTGATGCAGCCCTCAATGCTGTAGGTGACCTAAATATTCAAGTTAGAAGACATAAACGTCAGGTTTCTGCAGACCTTTGCCTTTATGTGGAATGCAATCATTTGTAAGGAGCTGTACGGATGTAATTCTTAGCCAGTTGCATATGGCAGCCCCAAAGGCTGTCAGGGTCTGCACTATTACTCCAGGCTTCACAGCATGGTGCAGAGATTCCTGTGTTGTGCCTCTCAACTAGAATGTATCTAGCCTGGAATATGATCCTTCTGATTTTCGGTGGTTCCTATATCTGTAACAGAACCACTGGCTTGACAGAGCTATGGGCTCCACTTGGATGTCATAACTTTTTTTTCTTTCTTTTTTTATTGTACTTTAGATGAAGGCTTACAGAACAAACGAGCTTCTCATTAAATAGTTGGTACACATACTGTTTTAACATTGGTTAACAACTCCATGATATGTCAACACTCTCCCTTCTCGAACTTGGGTTCCCTTTTAACAGCTTTCCTGTCTTCTCCTGCCTTCTAGTCCTTGCCCGTGAGCTGGTGTGCTCCTCTTGTTTTGTTTTATGGGCCTGTCTAATCTTTGGCTGAAGGGCGAGCCTCAAGAGTGACTTCATTACTGAGTTAAAAGGGTATCCAGGGGCCATACTCTTGGAGTTTCTCCAGTCTCTCTCAGGCCACTAAGTCTGGGTTTTTTTTTTTTTTTTTTTTTTGTGTGAGTTAGAATTTTCTTCTACATTTTTCTCCAGCTCTGTTTGGGACCCTCTACTGTGATCTCTGTCAGGTCAGTCAGTGGTGGTAGCCAGGCATCATCTAGTTGTACTGGACTTGTCTTGTGGAGGCTGTGGTAGTTGTGGTCCATTAGTCCTTCAGACTAATCTTTCCCTTGTGTCTTTAGCTTTCTTCATTCTTGCACAAGGTAAGGTCATGGAAGCTCCATAGATATATCCAAACTCCCTGAGGGACCGAATTACTGGGCTGAGGGCTGTGGGGACCATGGTCTCAGGGAACATCTAGCTCGATCAGCATAATATAGTTTATAAAGAAAATGTTCTACTTTCTGCTTTGGTGAGTAGTGTCTGGGGTCTTAAAAGCCTGTGAGTGGCCATCTGAGATACTCCATTGGATGTCATAACTTTTAATTAGTCTCCATGTTTCTGATTTCATGTTTCCATTAATAGCTTATTAACCTTATTATGTATACATTTTGCCATAATCTATATTCAATTCCACTTGAAAAAGGTAATTAGGTTTGGTTCAGGGTTTCTTCCTTTTGAAAATCTAATGAAAGCAGTGGACCCTTCCCTAAGGAAATGCACATACACGTAACACTTGAAAGTTTGCATTAAACATCTGGGGTTCAGGAACTCTAGAAAGAAATCAACCATACTCTGCTCCATTATACTTCTTCGGGTTTCAGGGGCTCACATTAATCACTTTTGCCACTCTCACTTCAGAGACTCTCATTTACAGTCCAACAGCTATAAAAGAAGAGTAATACTGATCGTACACAGAGAAGCCAAATACTGAGAATCACACTATAATGGGCAATTGTTTTTGATGAATAAACAAATCTATGTGTATTATCAAGTGTTCTAATTTCAGAATAGAAATGTATCACATTTACATGTAGTGTGTTCTCTGAAAACACTAATCCTCTATGCTCTTGGAATAATGCTATCCAAAGCAAACCAAGACACACAGTTTGACAGAAAATTATTTTGTGAATATTGATTTACAAAACTGTGGGGACTTTAAATTCTGAATCCAATATTGGGTAACTATACTCTAAATGCTGCATCTCTCAATATATGTGGTTTCCAATCCTGAAACATGAACATCAACACCATCATTATCATCTTCCTTGCTGTCTATATGACTGGTACTATTTCAAGCACTTTAAATATATTACCTCATTTAACCTTTATAGTGACCCTATTTGTTTGGTGGTGGTTTAGTGGTGGAATTTTCATCTTCCATGTGGGAGACCGAGGTTCGATTCCTACCCAACATACCATCTGTTTGTCATTAGAGGCTTGCATGTTGCTATGATGCTAAACAGGTCTCAGCAGTGTTTGGACTAAGACAGACTAGGAGGATAGTCCTGCTACTTCTGAAAAATTAGCCAATGAAAATTGTATTGATCACAAGGGTTTCATCCTGTTGTGCATGGCGTCCTCACGAGTCAAGAACCAACTCAACAGCAGCTAGCAACACAACATTATTATCCTATTTTATAAATGAGGGAACTTTGTCAAAGAAAAGTAAGTAACTTGCTCCAGCTCACACAGCTAGCTAGTCAATAGTAAAGGAGCTATTCAAACCAAGGGAGTTTGGCTGCAGAGTTCATGCTTTGCTCTGTGATATTGCCTTTCATAGTCAGATCTGCCTATGAAATCTTCTGTCACTTTTCAGAAAACTTATTTCTTATCCACCTGTAAGTGATTGTGGGCAAATGTGACCTAATAATTCAAAATACAAGAATAAATAACTCAGCCAGTTATTTAGACAAGAAAGAAACAAATTAGACACTTACTGGACCTATTCTTCGGGTAGTATAGTTGATGGGCAGCCCTCCAACATATAGCATTCCTACAACGTCCAGGATATCAGCTTTCTTGGGACTGATGGTTCTGTTGGAGGCATCATCTACATAAAGAATTCCTTCTTGCTTAATTCGCATAATCTTAATCTACAAAAAAACAAGAGGCGCCATCAATACCAATCTTGGACAAATTTCAAACACAGAGTATAAGACATGGACTTTTATCAGATACCTAAGAAAAAGGGAAATAACTTTTACTGAGTGCCTAGTGTGTGTGAAGCCCATAATATAAGTGAAATTAGGCCTATGTTGCAGCTTATCACAAATTCTGTCCTCTTCATTACTATTATCTACAAAAGAATACAAAATTTTTCTGGCTAAGTTTTAGATTGAAGATTCTTCTATAGGTTGCCAAGGGTGCATCTGTATCAAGAGGCAGACATGTTGGAAGGAACCTCGGAGACTGATGGCTATGTCATGAATTAACTGGGTTACAAAATCAAAGTCCAGTTTTAAAAGTGTATTAGTTTGATTGAGCAAAGCCTGGGCTAGTCAACACAATTTTAGGTAATCTACACGCCCCTCTCTACAGAACTAAACAAAGAGCAGTGCAACCAAGCTGCAGTGCCATTTCTGTAGCACCTGATTAGTACCAAGCCAGGGAGGGAGGGGAAAGCTGACTGATGAGATGCTGAAATTATGGCAGTGGCATGAATTATCTTCTTGGATAGAGTAAAACAAGGGGTGTGAATACTGGCTTGAGCATACAACCAAAAAAAAAAAAAAAAAAAACCTAAAGTCACTGCCATCGAGTTGATTCCAACTCATAGAGACCCTACAGGACAGAGTAGAACTGCCCCAGTTGGCAGCTGGTAGATTTGAACTGCTGACCTTTTGGTTAGCAGATGAGCTTTTAACCACTGTGTCACCAGGGCTCCTGAGTATGCAACCAGGACTCTGAATTTAGGGAAATGAGTGCGTGAGCCTCTGAAATGCTAGCTTACAATGATCATTTTAAAATGGGTCTAGATCAGAATTAGAGTTATTTAAGATCTTATTTTACCTTAAGCTATTCTGGTGTGGGAAGTAGTTTTTAAAAACCTTTAAAATAAAAGGATTTTTTAATTTGGCTCATTATGATATTTAAATTTCCTTCCTTAATCCCGGAAACCCTGGTGGTGTAGTGGTTAAGTACTACAGCTGCTTAACCAAGAGGTCGGCAGTTCAAATCTGCAGGTGCTCCCTGGAAACTCTATGGGGCAGTTCTACTCTGTCCTATAGGGTTGCTATGAGTTGGAATCAACTTGGTGGCAGTGGGTTTGGTTTTGGTTGGTCGTTAATCCCACCCTTATGTGGCCCAACAATATGTCTTTCTTTCAAGTGTTATATTTTTTATTCTACTAGCTAGAGATCAGAATAAACCCACAATGAGAGTTCCTTCATGACGACTGATCTTTGAAAGTGATAATGTTCCAAGCAAATAAGAAAATTCCATTTCTTATTTTCGTGATAACAAACTGGTAGGCTTTGCATTTTTATTTCAGGTTCTTTGGCTTTCTATAGGATATGAAAAGTCCAAGTACGTTAATATATCAAATTAAAACATTTTATTGGTCTATTTTGGGAAGCTTTACTTAATAGGCTATCACAGGTGCAGAGACAAATTCTGAGATTTTATTTTAATTAGGCAGTATATTATCTACTTGCAATCATGCCAAAGAGGACAATAAGCTGGCAAATGAGCCTCCTGTGACCATAATAGTACCAGTTTCTGGGTGTAAGGCCAAAGTTTTTTAAGTTGTTCCAAATGAACATAGGTGGAAACGATACCTCAGAGCCCTTTAAATACAATATAGCAGAGATTCCAGACTCTGGTTTTCACAGAACAGTAGCGGTTGGGTGTGGGGGCTAACTCTTTGGGCCCAGCCTAGTGTTGGCAACTTTTAATTTTGCCAAACATTCTTTCATAAAAGAGAGGTCACTTTAGTACCTTAAAACTAGGTCAACATAATCTCAGAATAAATATTATCCCTTTAAATGGAAGAAATAGAGCTTCCTGATTAATACACTCCAATGTCATATATTCCTCACTTCCAGTAGCAAAAATGTGTTCAGTTGCCTGGCCCTAGACTGTGGGCAGATGTTTGGGAACCTCAGTCATGGAGCATGATAGAACCCTACAGTACCATGATGAAGCATTTAACTAGTTAAACATAAACCTATCCAGGTCTTATCACATTTTCCAGGGTTGTGGCAATTGTATAAGGCTCTTGCTCTATTATAGTCTCTGCCACTCTCTAGTAGCCCCACAGTGTCTGCACTGGCAAAAGAGTACTGGCACCAGGGGAAGGCCGATGGCTGCCACCCATACTCTGTACCCACATCAGAGGCCACCGCCAATGTCCTGGGGACTATAATACCTTGTGCCACTGGCCATCATTGATTTTGGTGGGGATCATGGTTTTGGTGTCACCACTTCCCAAGTCATAACTGAAGTAGGGCAATCCATTTCTCAGCTGAACAGTAGCAAAGTCAGCATGATTGATCCGAGCCATGTAAAAAAGCAATCCCGATTCAGCTTCGGTTCGCACTTCAAACTCAATTGTGAGGCTGTGAAATCAAAGCATACAAAATAAAACAAGGCATTCTTCTAAGATAGAATAATGGCAGATTATGAGTGTACTTCCACAGAAGTAGAGCAAACCTTCTCCGAGGTGAGGACTCTCCAGGTCTGCTGATTTTCTAACCTGGGCTGCTCAGGCTCAGAAAAATATAATTCTATTCTCTACTACACACCATGAATTTAAAAAAAAAAAAAACACACACACACACACACTTCATTAATTTATACATACAGTTGATTAAACTTGATTAAATGCAAATACCCAGTACTTTGATTTATCAGTTTTTGCAAAACATCTCAGACTAATACATACCGGTTCTTAACCTTGGTGTCATCAAATGCAATTGCAATGTGACTATTTTTTGAAAGCCCAAACTGCTTACTCCCCAGCAAAAGGGCTGGTTCTGAATCTACAGCACAAGGACCCTGTAAAATACAAGGGGAGAGAGAAAAAGGAAGTTATGGACTCTGTTCTTTGAAAATGTAATGTTGTTGTCAGGTGTGGTCGTGTGGGTTCCAACGCATAGTGACCCTATGTACAATAGGGCAAAACACTGCCTGGTCCTGTGTCATTCTCATAATTGTTGTTATGCTCAACCCATTGTTGCAGCCACTGTGTCAGTCTGTTTGGTTGAGCATCTTCCTCTCTTTTGCTGCCCCTCTGCTGGTATTTAATTGTTTCTCAAAAACTAGCTTGGTGTCTTTGTATAGTCTTATTTAAGTTCCTTGAGAATAAAAATTGACTCTTATTTATCTCTGTATTCTACTGCATAACCAAAAAACCAAACCAAACCCGCTGCCGTTGAGTCGATTCCAACTCATAGCAATCCTATAGGACAGAGTAGAACTGCCCCATAGAGTTTTCAAGGAGTGCCTGGTGGACTTGAACTGGTGACTTCTTGGTTAGCAGCTGTAGCACTTAACCACTCTATCACCAGGGTTTCCTTCTATTAAAAAAAAGTACTTATTAAATGTCTACTGAATGTGAATCAGTTTTCATATATTTTTGAATTGCCAAATGAATGTGTTCAACAAATATTTATTAACTAATGTTTTTCATTACCCTCTAAGGAAAAACATTGCTTATATTTCTGAGGAAATCAGAATTTCCTTTTTACTTTTACTTCGCTTAGGAAGAGTTTCAGTCTTAGAAGACTGTAACAGGGAAAATGACAAGCTAGCTACCCAGGAGATTATAACAGTAGAAAAACATTTTTCTTCTTGCCCTCCCCATTCCCATCTCCTGTTATATTACTTTTCCTTGAAAATTATCGGCCCACTAGAAGGTTTCCATGAATTTAGACTTTCAAGATGGTGTATCTAAACCTGCAAGTCAGCCCATTCAAGTCCTTAGCCAGTTGCTAGGCAACCAAGCACATGTTTTAATGTAACCCATCATACACCATTTCAACTGCCACTGTTCAAAGATTAGGATCCTAGCGTGCTTAAGAGAGAGAGTCAGGTGTAGGGCCGGCTTCATAGGAGTGCAACGTGTGCAGTCACTTGGTTTAAGCCTCTGCTGTCGCCATCTTGAAATTCTTAATAATTTTTGAACAAAGGTCCTTGAATTTCCATTTTGCATTGGGCCCTGCAAATTATATAGCCAGTCCTCGCTAGGTGGCCCATATTTGACTACTGTAAGCCTCAGCTCAACAGAATATTAAGCTTTCTTAAATTACCAAAGCCACAATTCTTTTCCCTTTTCTCTATTTTCACAAGATAGCTCCATATACTGGTTGGTTAGAAAGGCTTGTAGAACATGTAGTACATGAGAAAATAAATAACCTGCGTACTCTGACCAACCCACCTGTTTTTGACATCTGCACTGAATAGTTCTCAATAGGCCACTGCCCCAGGGAGCACTGACTTGGTGCCCGAACAGCTCAAGGCAGCCTCTTTGATGAGAAGTGTTCTTTCTGAATAGTGTGCCTCAGATATGACTCATTGGTGCATAGACAATTTCTACTCGGTGAGGAAAAGCCTCATTCTCCTTTCTCTTGAGCTTAATCATACTGAGCTGTTTGCCACAGCAGGTAAGAGGCTTTACGTGTTTTGAAATGCTATGAAATTGGTCTTCATGGGGGTATTTTCTTTCTTGCTCCCCAGGTTATGGTCAGTTATAAAAAGCAGGCTGTGGCTGAAATTCCTGAGATATGCACAAACCCAGTGGGGAGGACAGGAAAATGTTCACTTGGAGAGCTGACCACATGGCGCACCTTTCCTATTACACTGCCTGCAAAGAGAGCCCAAAAGGAAAAGGCTTTGGAGCCTTAGTGTCTCAGCAGTCAATGTTGCTATTAACATAATTGGGAACGTTTATCAAGCTCTCACGACATTTCCTGTACAGAGGGCCATCGTAACACACATAGGTAGCCTGTGATCTCCCCTCAGAAATCTCTAAAAGAACCTTTCCAGATATGAGCCCACTGGGGGAAGAATTTGACTAAAACTTCTCTAAACCCTCAGCTCTGAAAACTGAGGGATTGAAAAGGTCAATGAATGTTGAAGATTTAGGGAACAATAATGCACAGTCTAAAAGAAAACTACCACCAGATTATTTCTATCTCATTGTTAACACTGTGGTCACTTCTCTAGTTTTCATAAGCCAATACAAACCAGTTGTTCTCGAGTGGGTTCCAATTCATGGCAACCCATGTGCCTCAGAGTAGAACTGGCTTCCACAGGGTTTTCAGTGGTTGATTTTTGGAAGCAGAACACCAGGCCCTTCTTTGGAGGCAACTCTGAATGGACTCAAATTTCCAACCTTTTGGTTAGCAGCTGTGCATATTAACCGTGTGCACCCCCCAGGGACTCCTAGTTAATACATAAAAATGTTAATATAAAATAACTTTTCTAATATAATTTTTAAAATTATCAAGGTAGCAGCTGCAAAGATTAGATATTTTATTGTTAGCAGCTCTATGTCCGGAGAACTTTTGACTTTATATGTTGCCTCATGGCCCTAATGCTGTGATCAAGTTGCTTGTTGCTCGACTGTACCGGTATTTCCAGAACTGCTCCTGAGCTGAGCAGTAGTTCTCCATCACTTGGTATCAGATACTCTAGATGGAAAAGTCCCTCCTTAAGTCATGTCCAGAACACCTCTGACCAGAAAAGGACAGGGATTTTGTAAGGGTCCTTTTGAGAAGTACTGCCTGAAACCAAAAACCAAATCCAGTGCCATCGAGTTGATTCCGACTCACAGCGACTCTATCTATAGGCAGAGTAGAACTGCCCCATAGGGTTTCCAAGGAGTGGCTAGTGGATTCGAACTGCTGATCTTTTGGTTCACAGCCAAACTCTTAACCACTGCGCCACCAGGGCTCCATTGTGTGAAATACCCACTTAAAATTTAGGAAGAAAAGCGCCCTCCAGTGTGGCTTCTTGACTTCTGCAACAGGTGGATCTTGAGAAACAGGCGGAAGCAGTGGTTAACAAAACAATATTCTCAGATGGACCAATGATACAGAATAGAGTAACAATTTACCACTCCCTTTGGCAACGGACAAAGTCTAAAACCAGTACAGTAAGTTCATTTTTCTTTCATAACATCCTGAACAGATGTTTACTATTATTGATCTGCAATAAGATGGAGCTTATGGATATTCCTTTAATAAAACTACCACCTTCCTGTATAAAACTAACAGTTGAAAAAGGGTCTGAGAAGTGCCTGTGTAGGAATACTTTTGTATGAACCTACTTTACCATTTATATAGGGAATAAAACTCTCAAGCCTCTAATCTGGTAGATTTTTTTGGTGTAAATATAGACCTCCTCTCTCCCTTGGTTAAAGGGAGACGAACGTGGATCATGTCTGCTTATAGCAACACTGTTCGCTGGTGTATCCGAAAACGTGCCTGATTTTAGGGTACGTAAGTTTTTTTTTTTTTTTAAACACAGCGCCATTTCCCAGCGTTTCACCCGCTGCTGTATTCTCTTCCCCCTCTCTCAGGTCCCTCCGAGGGTAGAGCTCCTCGCCCTGGCTCTCAAGCTTTTGTTTCTACTTCTAACATTTTAAAGAGGAACATGTGAGATGGAATAGAAAGTGCCCCTCGGTTCACACAAGAATAAAACGATCTTGTAATTAAGGACGTATTCAACCCTGCTTCCTACAATCATCTAAACTAAAAAAGAGGGATAGGAGGAAGAGTCTTCAAATGAGGTAATTACAAGGTCACCGCAAGATGAACCTTCCTCCTTCAAGGTGATGTGAACTTGAGGGGAGTCATCATATTTACGGACATGATACTTAACCTGTGTTGGTTTGGAAACACTGATTTCTGAAACAATAATAAAAATCAGGGTCACAGTTGAAGCGCATCAATCTTAACACGTTACAATTCTGCCACCTGGTGGCGACTCTTTAAAGTACTACCAAACGCTTTAAAAAAAAAAAAAAAAAAACCAAACCCATTGCCCCGGAATTAATTCTGACTCATAAAGACCCCTACAGGACAGGGTAGGACTGCCCCCATAGGGTTCACAAGGCTGTAAGCTTTACAGAAGCAGGTTGCTACATCTTTCTCCCACGGAGCAGCTGGGGGGTTCGAACAGCCAACCTTTTGGTTGGCAGCCGAGTGCTTAAACCCTGCACCGCGAGAGGTCCTTCACTACCAGTATGCTTGGGGGAAATGTGATATAAAACAAGGACACGAGGTACTAGCTGTTTGTCTCTGCTTGGCAGGTAACTAGCTGTGGTCAGATAGGTACTGGGTGGGGGTCTACATGTGGCAGTGCACCTGTTGATAAGAGTGGGAGGGGATTCTGAAGGAAGTCATGTTTCTTTTAGGGAAGTGTTTAGGAAGTGGAATAAAAAAAAAAGGAGGTGGAATAGTGCAGTAAACTAGTAAGGGGTGAACACTTTCCCACCCTCACACTGTTACGCATTTAATTTCAGGTCAGAATAAAGCCGTGGTCATTTGCAACTGGCTAATCGATGGCTAGCATTTGGAAATTGCTGGATTCAACATGGCATATGATTGGTCAATAAACCTTTGAATTCAGAGCACAAGTTTAAAATGCATTTATCAAAACTGAATCTTTGTCATTGAAAGCACCACAAAAGAATGCTCATAAAAACTGCATAATTTTCTTCCTTCTTGGGTCAATAATCCCTCTAACAAATGTTGGCTAAAATTACATCTGAGAAGTTGGACGTGTATTGGTGAGGCTCTTTTTATAGATGAATACTAAGTAGAAGACACATTTTACAGCACTAACTTTAATGTTCTCAGGTATAAAATTCCTACTTATGCCATTTATTGACAAACTGAATTTTGTTAATTCTCTGCATATGAGTTCTTTGGTGGGTATTGGTCATTTGTAGTAATATTGACACACTAAAGCCCAAACGAGGTCCCTGGGTGGTGCAAATGATTAATGAGCTTGGCCGCTAACTGAAAGGTTGGAAGTTCTAGTCCACCCAGAGGCACCTCAAAAGAAAGGCCTGGCGTTCTATTTCTAAAAAATCAGCTATTGAAAACCCGACAGAGCACAGTTCTACTCTGACACACGTGGGTTTGCCGTGAGTGGGAATCGACTTAACGGCAGCTGGTTTTTGGTTTAAAGCTTGTATAAGCTTGAATAGCGATTTCTTGCAGTATGGAAAATGTGTATTTTCCCTTTATATGGGTATCAGTATCCAATCCACTTATCCTGTGGCCTAAACTGTACTTAGATATTAAAGTTGTAATATGAAAGCTGCTAGAAAAATAATTTCTTTGACTCTATTCTTTCCTTGTCTGCATACTCCTTTGCCCAAGCCCCAAAGACCCATTATCAGCCCAGGGACTCTCGATGATTACTCATATCTCTTGTCTTAGTTTTCACATTTTTAAACTCTGCAGTTCAAAGTTCAACTTTCCAATAAAATTCAAGAAAAAAACATGCAGCCAGCTCATTGTATACAAATCTACACAGGTCATGCTGGTTATGAAGACTTGGTATAAACATTGCACATACTTGCAAAGAACTCATTGGATTTCAACAAATTTCTGTAATATTTGAAGTGAAGACTGTTATCTACCCCTCACCCCCTGCCATCTCTGTGAGAAATATACACAAACATAATTCATAGAAGTGTTTCTTCTAGCTTTAAATAGGCTAAAGAATAAGAGAGAAATAGAAAATACAGGCTACCACACTGTCAAATGAGCTGCTATGTGTGAAATGCTCTCTAATCTATAATGCTCTAACATGTATTAATAACGTTGTTGTTGTTGTTAGGTGCCCTCGAGTTGGTTCCGACTCATAGCAACCCTATGCACAACAGAATGAAACACTGCCTGGTCCTGCGCCATCCTCACAATTGTTGCTATGCTCGAGCCCACTGTTGCAGCCACTGTGTCAATTCATCTTGTTGAGGGTCTTCCTCTTTTTTGCTGATCTTCTGTTTTTCCAAGAATGATGTCCTTCCCCAGGGACTGATTCCTCCTGACAACATGTCCAAAGTATGTGAGACATATTGTCGCCATCCTTGCTTCTAAGGAGCATTCTGGTTGTACAGATTTGTTAGTTCTTTTGGCAGTCCATGGTATATTCAATATTCTTCTCCAACACCACAATTCAAAGGCATCAATTCTTTTTGGTCATCCCTTATTTGTTGGCCAGCTTTCCCATGTGTATGAAGCGATAGAAAACACCATGGCTTGGGTCAGGAGCACCTTAGGCCTCAAGGTGACATCTTTGCTTTTCAACACTTTAAAGAGGTCTTTTGCAGCTGATTTGCCCAATGCAACGCGTCTTTTGATTTCTTGACTGCTGCTTCCATGGGTGTTGATTGTGGATCCAAGTAAAATGACATCCTTGACAACCTCAATCATTTCTCTGTTTATCATGATGTTGCTTATTGGTCCAGTTGTGAGAATTTTTACTTTATGTAGAGTGTAATCTATACTGAAGCCTGTGGTCTTTGATCCTCTTCACTTTCAGCAAGCAATGTTGTTTATCATCCGCATAAGGCAGGTTGTTAGTGAGTCTTCCACCGATCCTGATGCCCGGTTCTTCATATTGTCCAGCTTCTCAGATCATTTGCTCAGCATGTATGGTGAAAGGATACAATCCTGATGCACACCTTTCCTGAGTTTAACCCATGCAGTATCCCCTTGTTCTGTTTGAAGGACTGCCTCTTGATCCATGTACACATTCCTCATGATCACAATTAAGTGTCCTGGAATTCCCATTCTCCGCGATGTTATCCATAATTCGTCATGATCCACAGTCAAATGCCTTACCATAGTCAATAAACCACAGGTAAACATCTTTCTGGTATTCTCTGTTTTCAGCCAGGATCCTTCTGACATCAGCAATGATATCCCTGATTCTACAACCCCTTCTAAATCTGGCTTGAATTTCTGGCGGTTCCCTGTCGATACACTGCTGCAGCTGCTTTTGAATAATCTTCAGCAAAATTTTGCTTGCATGTGATATTAATGATATTGTTTGATAATTTCCGCATTTGGTTGGATCACCTTTCTTGGGAATAGGCATAGATATGGATCTCTTCCAGTCAGATGGCCAGGTAGCTGTCTTCCAAATTTCTGGGCATAGACGAGTGAGCGCTTCCAGCGCTGCGTCCATTTGTTGAAACATCTCAATTGGTGTTCCATCAACTCCTGGAGCCTTGTTTTTCGCCAATGCCTTCAGTGCAGCTTGGACTTCTTCCTTCGGTGCCATTAGTTCCTGATCATACGTTACCTCCCGAAATGGTTGAATGTCAACTAATTCTTTTTGGCATAAAAAAATAGTGACTGTATATTCCTGGCATCTTCTTTTGATGCTTCCTGTGTCATTTAATATTTTCCCCATAGAGTCCTTCAGTATTGCAACTCAAGCCTTGAATTTTTTCTTCAGTTTTTTCAGCTTGAGAAATGCTGAGCGCTGGTTTTCTGTCTCCAGGTCTTTCCACATGTCATCATAATACTTTACTTTGTCTTCTCGAGCTGCCCTTTGAAATCTTCATTTCCGTTCTTTTACTTCATCATTTTTTTCTTTTGCTTTAGCTACTCAACGTTCAACAGCAAGTTTCAGAGTCTCTTCTGACATTCAGTTAGGTCTTTTGTTTCTCTCCTGTCTTTTTAATGACCTCTTGCTTGCTTCATATATGATGTCCTTCCACAACTCATCTGGTCTTCAATCATTCATGTTTAACGTGTCAGATCTATTCTTGAGATGGTCTCTAAATTCAGATAAGATATACTCAAGGTTGTACTTTGGCTCTCATGGACTTGTTCTAATTTTCTTCAGTTTCAGCTTGAACTTGCATATGAGTAATTGATGGTCTGATCCGCAGTTGTCCCCTGGCCTTGTTCGGACTGATCATATTGAGCTTTTCCATTGTCTCTTTCCACAGATGTAGTTGATTTGATTCCTGTGTGTTCCATTTGGTGAGGTCCTTGTGTATAACTGCCATTTATGTTGGTGAACAAATGTATTTGCAATGAAGAAGTCATTGGTCTTGCAAAATTCTAGCATACAATCTCCAGCATTATTTCTATAATCAAGGCCATATTTTCCAACTACCAATCCTTCTTTGTTTCCAACTTTTGCATTCCTATCACCAGTACTTATCAATGCATCCTGATTGCATGTTTTATCAACTTCAGACTGCAGAAGTTGGTAAAAATCTTCAATTTCTTCTTCTTTGGCCTTAGTGGTTGGTGCATAAATTTGAATGATAGTTGTATTAACTGGCCTTCCTTGTAGGCGTATGGATATTCTCCTATCACTGACAGCATTGTACTTTGGGATAGGTCTTGAAATGTTGTTTTTAATGATGAATGTAATGCCATTCCACTTCAAGCTGTCATTCCTGGCATAGCATACCATATGATTGTCTGATTCAACATGGCCAGTACCAGTCCATTTCAACTCATTAATGCCTACGATACTGATCTTTATGTATTTCATTTCATTATTGACTATTTCCAATTTTCCTAGATTCATACTTCATATATTCCAGGTTCCAATTATTAATGGATGTTTACAGCTGTTTCTTCTCATTTTGAGACGTGTCACATCAGCAAATGAAGGTCCCATCTATGAATGACTCCATCTATGTCATTAAGGTTGACTCTACTCTGAGGTGGCAGCTCTTCCCCAGCGGTATTTTGAGTGCCTTCCAGACTGAGGTGCTCATCTTCCAGCACTATGTCAATGTTCCCCTGCTAGTCATAAGATTTTCACTAATTCTTTCCAGAAGTAGACCACCAGGCCCTTCTTCCTAGTCTGCCTTACTCTAGAACTCAGCTTAACCTGTCCACCATGGGTAATCCTGCTCGTATTCAAATACTGGGTCGCATAGCTTCCCGTATCACAGCACACAAGCCCCCACAGTATGACAGACTGACAGACTCGTGGGGGTATTAATAATAAAAAAAAAAATTAATAATAGGGTTGGCATAATCAAATTTACAGGGCAGGGCTTTCTGAAGATACTTTTAAGTGAATATCATCCTCTTCCTATAAGGTGCTGTGGGTGGGGCGGGGTGTGATGGGTGTAAAGAAGAACAGGGTGACACTGAGAATAGGAGATCATCCCTGTCAACTGTGCTAAAACAAATATGAGGCTCTCCTATACGGGCCTTTCTCACTTCAGGAATCAACTTTTAAGTCTTACTTCTTAAAGATATTCTTCAAAGTCCAAATTCTGATCAAAAAGAAAATGGGTGAGAATTGAAAATAATGGAAAACTTGACAGATAATAACTATATCATGTTGGATTTGTAATTGCTTAAAAATGGAATTACTCAAGGCTATCTTTTTCTTTGTTCTTGTCCCCACCCTAAAATTGTGTAAGATTTAACTGACTAGTTTTTGAAAAAGAGTTCATCTGAGTGATGGAGGGTTATTATAAGCTAGCTGTTGTGCTGGTTTTTTTGCATACACTATATGATTTATCCCCTCACAATAATACTTGGAGGTCAATGTTATTATCGTTATTTGTCAATGGGTTTCTTACAATTAGAGAAGACAAGTAACTGCCTGAGCTCACTGAGTAAAGGCAGGTGCCTTTCCTGTGGTGGAACGCCAGGCAGGGCCACAAAACGGAGCACTTGTTCTAAGGATGCCATTCATGTCTCCTTAGTGGCTCTCAAAGTGGAGGGGTTGAGAAACACAGCTGTGTGTTGGGGAGGAATGTTGGGAAGGAACAAAGGTTGAAAATAAAGGTTTCCTACAATTTATTTAATTATTTATTTAATCTATTTAAGACTAGTTTTTAAAATGATAAAAATCATCACTTGTCCATAATACATCTGCTGTTCGCACATGGTATATTTCTTGCAAGTTTTTCTTACGTGTTTGTTATCTACTGATACAGATGTGACTATGCAGGGTGTGGAGCTCTGGTGGTGCAATGGTTAAGCTAACCAAAAGACCAGTGGTTCAAACCCAGCAGCCGTTCCTCAGGAGAAAAGATCTGGCAATCTTCTGTAAAGGTTACCCATTGCCACTGAGTCAATTCCAACTCATAGCAAATCTGTAGGACAGAGTAGAACTGCCCCATGGGTTTCCAAGGAGCAGCTGATGGATTTGAACTCCTGACCCTTTGGTTAGCAGCCATGTCTCTTAACCACTGTGCCACTAGGGCTCCATCCCCCAACCCCAGTGACTAGGGCTCCATACAGCCTAGAAAACCCTATGGGGGAAGTTCTACTCCATCCTATAGGATCACTATGAGTTGAAATAGACTCGATGACACACAACGACAATGCACAGTATGTATATTTTATATGGTACATTTCCCACTTGATATACCGTCATAAGCATTTCATGATTTTCTATTGTTTGAACTAAAAGCTATTTGGCATAAGAGTGTGGTGACAGATTAAGATTTGCATTTGATAGACCTGTTTTTGTGCTTCTAGGTATCACTAACCATTTTAATGGTGTCCCCTCCCATGCTTCTAATTTTCAACCTTGAAAGCTGGTGGCTTCTATTCATAGCCCACACTTAGCACTTACCCTGACCACCCTCGACACATATTTGCTGACTTGTATTATTCATGACCATGTCTGTCTTTCTCAAGTCAATCTCTCTCTCTCTCACTCTTATTCAGTTCCTAGCAGTGATGCTATCTTATTCATCTTTGCATTTAGTAAGCTCTTCATAAATGTTTGGTATAAAACAAATTGCCAAGCCTTTAACTTTTAGTAACCTTTTAAAAAGTAGACACTCCTCCCTCAAAAAAGAAAGAACACAAATTCAGAGAGAAGGTCAGTATAGCTCCATGATTGAAATTCTAAAATATTATACAAGTTGGTAGAGATGGAAAATTCTAAAAAAAATTTTATTTCTGATGACACACTTATAAATAATCACATTGTGCCAGGTAAGCCTCTGGAATTTAGGTATCTGCGTCTTAGTACCATGTATCACTAACGTGTGTAACCTTGGGTCATGCCCTAAGATTCAGGGCTTTTTTCCTCATGTGTAAATTAGTTGTCAGGATCTTTAAGGTCTCTTCTAGCTCTAATGTTCTATGACTCTTTCTAAACGAACCAATTGGGCTGCTATTCCACTTCTCTTTTGCTTCTGTCTTGTCTAACAAATAGAATGCTCTGCGCTGGAAAAGTTAAAACATACACTGCTGAGAGAAAATGGAAGTTGGAATTAGAACAGAAGGTTATAAGAAAACTTAAATGAGTTAAAACCTCCAGTTCCAGATGGGTAAGTATCTTCATTTCAGAAAGAGGGAGAAATCTGGATTCTAGAAACAACAGAGGGAAATGCTTGAGACACCATATTAAAAAGTCTGTGTGGGCACTTAGAAAAGGAAGGTGAAAACTGGAGGCCAGCAGGGTTTTCCACAGATAAAACACAGCCAACCAAAACAAAGACCTGACTCAAGAGAAGCCGAAGTGATAAAAATCCCCTTGAGGTTTTGATTGACTGAATATGGTACCTGATTACTATCCAACATGTGATTTATCTGTTGAAAACATTAATGAATGCACAGGTGCTTTAATAGAAATATGATGACAGACCAAGGGAGGGAGGTTCCTACTCCCCTGTATTTGTCACTCCATTTTGGGTATTATGGTCTATTCTAGGTGCCATATTTTCAAAGGAATATTTCAAACTAAAGAATATTGATTGGTGGGGATATGGAGTTAAAAATCAGGTCATCTGAAGAATGTCTAATGGAATATTTAATGTGGGGAAGCAGACGAGTTAGCTATTTTCAGTCCTTAAAGGGATGTCAGTCAAAAGAAGATATAAATTTAATGTGTTTGGCTACAGAAACACAATCATTACATAGAGTTTTATTGCAAGGCAGTTTTGCTTCAATATGACCTGTAGCTTTCTAACAGCTAGAGTCCCTACGAGTGTTCAAACAAAGGCTGCAAGTCCATATCAAGTGTCATATAAAAAGAATTCATTTATTAAGATACCAGTTGGACCAGATGATCTTTAGGGCTCATGTGAATGATAATTTGTAATTCTAAGTTAGTTTAAAACTTGAGAGCTATTTTTTTATAGAAACTTTTACAAATGGACATTAGAATCCCAGGTCAAAAAAGACTCATGATATTTTTGAATTCTTCAATTGAAAACACATTCTTGAGTCTAGCGAACAGATGGCTTTAAGGTATATAGAGAGAAAGAAGGAGGATCATTAGCTTTCCTTTGCTGGGGGAAAGATCTGGCCTGAGATGACATCATAAAATAGCTGAATAAACATTCTGAAATCCGTGTGGTAGATCTTAGTCCTGGCCTGTGAGAAAATCAATGCCTTGAGCTAAATTCCATGTGACATATGGCCTTTCAGGTGGTATCTGGGTGATCTTAGGTATATTCTTTTTGAAATGGGACTAATAGTACTTCCAATAATATAAATTATATGTATTAAAAAAATAGCTTGCAAGAATCAAATAACAGATACAACATGCCCAGCAGAGTACTGGATACATGACTGTAAATGCAGGGATTCCTCACATTATCTACACGTGTGCACTTCTTTCAATTTTCAAAAACATGTTCACTTATCTCATTTAGTTCTTAAAATAACTTCATCTGTATGAAGAACATTGACTATACCATGGACTGCCAAAAGAACGAACGAATCCATCTCGGATGAAATAAAACCAGAATGCTCCTTAGAAGCAAGGATGGCCAGACAGTATCTCCTATACTTTGGACATGTTATCAGGAGGGATCGGTCCCTGGAGGAGGACATTATCCTTGCTAAAGCAGAGGGTCAACGAAAAAAGAGGAAGCCCCTCAATGAGACGGACTGACACAGTGGCTGCAACAATGTGCTCCAGCATAACGACGGATGTGAGGACGGCATAGGGTGGGAAGAGTTTCTTTCTGTGGTACATAGGGTTGCTATGAGTCAGAATCGACTCGACAACACCTAACAACAACAACAACATATGCCAAGCACTGTGCACTTTAAGGAAACCCTCGGGGCATAGTGGTTAACAGCTACAGCTGCTAACCAGAAGGTTGGCAGTTTGAACCCACCAGGCACCCCTTGGAAACTCTGTGGACTGGTCCTACTCTGTCCTATAGGGTCGCTATGAGTAGGAATCAACTTGGTGGAAATGGGAGTGTACTTTAAAACAGTTATCTTTTTTTAATCCTCATAATAACTCTTTGACATAGGTGCTGTTAATATGTTCATTTTACATATATACATACACATGCACTTACATGAGGTTTAGAAACAGTTTTAATTATAGGTTACCAGTATTTAAGAAAAGGATACTAAGCTGTATTATGTATGAGATCTACTATGTAAAATGCCCATAAGAGAGACTGAAAAATGGTTGCCTCTGCGTGGTGGTATTATGGGTGGGTTTTATTCTTGTATCTTTAGAAGTTTATGTGCTTTCCAATTTTTTCGACTGAAAACGTACTATTTTATTTATAGAAAATTGATAGCAGAACAGATACATAAACAAAAGAATCTAAGGAAGACGTGCAGAGAATAGTTTTTCACGGACAGGTTCCTCTTCTTTCAATCTTAGCAGTAGAATACACTAGATATCCTGAATGACAATCCTTCAGATAATGACTAAAAATGCTGGATAAAGAACCGAAAGCGAGGGGATGATAAACACTTACATGTGCCAGAACTGGGGTGGGTGTAGGGAAGGCAGGTGTGGGAACTGGCTCTGGGAGGATAAGTATCTCAGCAGGAACTGCTCCATCTTCATCCTCAGGGGGCTTCTGATCTGCACAGCGACCAATGTCTGCATTTTTGAAGGATACAGGCTGTGCAAAGTCCATGGGGCTAATGGAATATAATTTATAATATTTTATCTAATGTTTTATTACAGCTTACAACTAAGTCAGATTCTTCCCCTGTCCCCCACTTTTTTTTTTTTTGAGGGCCATCAGTCCAATTTTCTAAATCTGACTTGAAGATCATCAATTCCCTTCCTAGCTTTTTGACTACATGTTTTTGAAAGCAACAGGGATCCTCATACCAAAAGGAAAAAAAAAAAAAAAAGTAACAAGGAGATTGACTTACACGGAGTTAATAACTAGGTTCCATATACAGCCTTCAAAAGGAGGAATGTTCCTGAGGGGGGAAGGTTGAAATTCCAGTGGAGCACCCCCAACAAAAAGCTTTTTAACTTCAATAGCCTGTTCCACAGTCATGTTTTGCACATGTCTTCTGTCTTCATCAACTTGAACAGTAAAGATGCTGATGAAATATTAAAAATAAATAAGTATAAAACACATAATGTTCAATATGTTTGGAAATCAAACTCTTTCCTGCTACCCCTCCTTGCTCCCTCCGGTGGCTTGGAAGTGTAATGGTTAGGAGCTCTACGATAAGCAAATGTTGCTGTTTCTCAGAATCTCGTCCCTCGGCCTCCTTTGTTAGCTCTCCCCAAGAGCTCACTGAAGCCAGGCAATGGTGTAGCTGCAACATTAGCCTCTGGTGGAGCTGACATCAGTGGTCTGCAGCCCAACACGAGCCAGTAAGAGCTGAGGCTTCTCTACTGTGAAGTAATGTCTAATCTTGTAAGGCTCAGTGGGTTTAGCACAGCATGGGGTCACATTTTGTTTGGCTCTTTATTTCTTGGTTTGTGCTAGCTATTATCTTCTTGCTAGGGGACAAACTGTACTCCTGAGAGCTTAGATTGCAGCAATCAACAGCAAACACATACCGTACCATTTATAAAGAATGTAGCTGCTGGCTTTTGAATAGAAGAGGCAGGAAAGAACATCATGTTAATTGTTCCTTGCAATGATTGTCCTTAGTGGCTCTTTCATTAATTTCCCTAATTTGCTTATCAGAGATAACTCACACATTACTAATTGAGAAACTCAGGCTACTTCTTCATAACAATCATTGGCTCCTGGGGCAAAGAATCAGAAGGAGACAAAGAGTTCTGATGATGAAAATGACCAGAAGGATTTTCTCTTTTGTTATAGGAGCAAGTTTTCAGCTTCAATACCAACAGTGTGACACTATCAGTCCTAAGTATTAGTCACTAGCCTGAGGATCCTGAACGGATTACTGAAAACTTACTGCATATCTGGGGAGAAAACAAAAGTACTTGGGTGGAAAACTCACCCCTCAACTACCATCTTACGTGATTTTATAAAGAAGAAAAACAGCATGCAGAACTAGAAACAATAAACCAGAGAAAAGATACTCTGAATTGGCATTGAGCACTTGTACACTTTCGGACAATTCAAATGTAAGAGAATGGAACAAAAGGTAGATGTCACTATGGCTCAGAAATGTTACTGTTCAGGGGATGGAGAAGGGGTGGGTCAGATTAGTTTCAAAGGAACGTATAGGCAACCAACATACTGGTGTTCCACCAGGTTCTGGAAGAATGTTTTGGCAAAAGTCAGAAGGTTCAGCCTCACTGCTAACTGGGTCAGTGGTTTTGTACGACTTTTAGACAACCACTGACTTCTGGACATGTGTGACTCACTGAGAAGTTGATCCTACCCTAACACCCTTCTCTCTTTTGCTAAAAGCAACCTCTTAATACCATGATAACAGGAATGTCCCTAGAGTTTTAATGCAGGCTTCAAGCCACTATCAAAAATCATCCAAGAACAGCAAATCTCTGCTCTTGATTAGAATTTTTGAGAAGCCAAGAGCCTGCCTCTTTTTGGTGTGGACTCCCTCTTGTCTGGTTCTGCCCCAAGGATCATAATAGTGGTCTTTTCACAGCAGGTCATAGGGTGATGACGTAGAACGAACATGGGCTTTAAAAGGAACTGGTTGAGGTTAAGTACTGGTTTTAGAAGCTGACTAGCTGTGGGATCGTGGGCCAGTTATGTAATCTTTCTCAGTCTCATTTCATTCATTTATAAAATGGGAAAAAAATACCTACTTCAGACAATGGAAAACATTAAGTGACTGCATTAATTCTATGCATGTGTGAATTTCGCTCTCACAGAGGAGAAGCCCAACTTAGTCATTTTCTTACTTGCCTCAGTGGCTATTCTAGGCTCTAAGGGTTTAGAGTTTTAGTCCATTAGAACTGCTTGCCACTGAGATGCACTCAGGAGAAGGATCAGAGGGCAAAGCAGATACAGAAGGCAAGAGTCACTGAAGTACCAAGAAATTAGATAATGAAGGGACTGATGTGAGAATTTTGAGGAGGAAGGGGTAGAAAAGGAAAGAGAAGGAGGGAGATTAAAGAAAGGCAAAGGGGGAGAGAGAAGAGCAAGAACAATCTTGAGAAGTTTGCCCCTGAATTTGGTAAAAATCCAATGCTTTTGTGAGGTGGTATTTAAGTTACTACTCTTACCCAGGGTTCTAGGAAAAAAAACATAATTGACATTTATAGTCTGAAAAGTGTTGAAAGAAAGCAAATACTTCCAAATCTAATCATAATATCATAATCAACATGAAGCAATACCAATCTTTAAGGTCACAATAAAAGGAAAGGATAAATAATTGGCTGAACATAGATGGAGGTGTGAAATCCTGGCTCTGTTATTTACTAGCTGTATGACTTGGAGCAGGTTGGTTAATATCTCCTTATCTGTGATGAATGCATATTAATACGAATATAAAATACATCCATAAGGATTAAAGAACATAATATTTGTTTAGTATTTGACAGAGAACATGCCATAACTAGGTATATGAAGCATTAAAAATGCTTCTGGGTGAAGTTCTAAAGGTCATTAGTGATCTCTGCTTAATTAGTTTATGGTAGCAATTGCTTAAAGAGAAGATGATGTGTTTTTTTTTTTTTTCGACCTTACAGTGCTAATTGAGACTTTATGGTAGCAAATGTGTTCTGGTTTTGGCACAGAGTGCAGTGGCTACACACTAATATACCCAATACACTATCCTGTAATTAACGGTGAATGGCAATACTGTTTGTTTACATGGCTAATTAACTGAATGACCAATTTTCAGTGATGTACTGTACACTGAGCTTAATCAAATAAAGGTTGGATTGATGGCCAACAGCTGGGAAGTTGGCATAATAAAATGTCCTTCTTAAAGGAACACCTGTTAAAAGGACACCTTAGTACAACATCCTAATACATTTGGGAATTTCAGAGTTCTCTCTCTACAAAATAACATATTTTTGATGATTTTTGGTCAACTATATTTCTCCAGTTGTCATTAGCTTATTGAAATTCTTAAAGTTTAAAGACTTTAAAACTTTTCCCCACAACGAGAAGGATTAAAATTTGGCAAAGGGCCTGAAATCTATTCTAGAAGAAATGTAAAATCAGTATTCTAAAGCATTTCCAAAGATTCGAATGAGAAAGTTCAGTTTGTATTTCTCCTCAGAGACTGACGGCAATATCTAGCTATTAGATTAGTAAAAGTTCTTTGTCCAAATATTGATCCTTCATTTGTCTTAATCATGGTTTCTAAACATCTTAGTTGGTAGACACTCTGCATGAATACTTAGCATTGCTTCAGCCGTCAGCCTCACCCTCTATATAATAGTAAGAATATGACCCATGGAAAGCTTTATCGTTTACTTAGAAGATAAGAAATCCTTACTCTTCATCTAAACTAAATTATCCACACAAGAGGATAATGAGATACAGAATAACAGTTGCTTACTTGAAGTATTGCTACATATTCATATCATTATCACATTTAAAGGTGTCTTTGTGTTTTGAGGTTTCATTAAATTTGATTTCCAGTTTTTTTCGATGTCTTCAGTCTAATAAATGAATCGCTGGTTTGGGAGTCTGAGACCCCTGAAATCTCTGAGCTTATTTTTTTCCTCTAATTGTCCTTCTAAACTAATGACCTCTCTGAGTTGTCATATGATATTTTGATGAAAAATTCAAATCACTTTCCCAATAAAGAGAAATCAGCTTATACAAGTCAACTCTCTTATTCAGTGGCTGGAAGCCCGTGCTTGGTGGATCTGTAGAAAGGTGTCCTGCATGAATAGATCACAGGGCAGCCAGCTTTTCTCTTCTCTCTCAACTTTGTTTCCTTATGGAGTTACTCCACAGGGGCTTTGCACACCTTAGGGAGAGGGACAGGAATGAGGTACCTAACAGTGCTCAGTAGGTCTTACGGCTGCTGCCACGCTCTTGTTCTATGACAGATGTCTAAACAGCAGCCGTAACTGCTTTGGAACCTGAATGAAATAGCAGTTGCCAAAGGCTGCTGGCCTCAGCCGAGCTCTTCGGTGTGTTTCACTATGCGTACACCTTATTTGAGAAAAGAATTTTTGAGAGGCACAGAGGGTGGGGGTTCTCTTATCAATAGCTGTAGAAGATGCATTTGGTTTTTTCCACAAGTGGAGAGGGGAACTGTACAGGATAAAAATGCTCTAAGCAGAACTTCTAAGGGCCAAGATAAATGAAGTGCCTGAAGTACAAAATGTAAAGAAGAGGAAATTAAGCTGCTTTTTGCTTTCTGTTTTTGTACCGCATAATGTACCTGCACATACGAAGGTTCAGGTAGGGTCTAATGTGAGGGAAAGATGTTCTTGTTAGTTTACAGGTTGTTTAACGGTAAGTACTCTAGTGCTATTGTTACCCTCTAGTTCTCTCAACATGAACGGAATGTTCTCTCCCGTCGTGAAACAGACTCGGCTCTGGTTTGATGACGATTTTCCTCATTGTTCGTGCGCCTGTGGAGAGATGCACTTCCAGACGGCCTTTGTTCAGGAATATCGCATAATAGGCCTGCAAGAGCAAATGGTTATTGAAGATTAAACAAGAATCTCATCTGTGACCTGGCTTTACAGGTTCTCAGTCAGAACTGCAGCTCATGCTCTCTGAGATCTTATGGGAGAAGTAAGACTCAATATTTTCTTAAGCAGGGTATTTAAGGGAGCTGGAAATATCCTTTTAATAATTTACCATTTTTTACTAGTTAGATGATATGGGAAGCAGATGTAGTAATGTAGCATTTCTCTGCAAAGCAAGCAGATCTGAGCCACTGAAAGTAATAGCTGCGCTCACATTGAGCTTCTAACTTACAAAACTGATCAGGAAACAAACGGGGCCAACAAAATCCCTCTCCCTTATAATCACAAGTGGACAGTTAGCTTCTGGAAATTAGGTCTGACTCTCAACCTCATGGCATTTTGAGGATTTAGTCTTCAATTTTGTTCTCCGAGCTGGTTGACTAGATTGCTATCACAGACATGTAACTTGTCGCCCACGTTCTGACAGAAGGAAGACGGTTTTTCATCCACAAACATGCCTGCTTTCTTCTTGCTACTGTTACTATAGCAACCAGTATGGCTTTGATATCTGATTTGAAACCCAGGGAGTGTGAATGCAGTCCTTGTCCCCAAAGCCGATGCCATGTGTGCTCCATTTCTGGTGGAGCATGGAGTATCTGCTGCACAATGATCACTTGGTCCTCCAGGCATCATCTGTGATGGTGGAGAATGTTTCAGTCAAACATCGTAATGTCTCCAATCATTTACTTAATTAGCTATGCGGCTTTGTGTCCAACACAAAATGTTCAGAGGAACGGGATTAATACTCACCATCCAATGAAGGGGCAACTGTAAAATAATTAAAATTGCTTAGCTAATTGATCATTTGATATCATTTGAGCACAGTATAATCACAAAGAACCTTACGGGTATCAAAATGTTTCACTTTGAAAAATAAAATATTCCAATTTAACCAGTGTTGATTCCAGAACAGTTACGAACTATCTGACATTGTTTCCCATTTCAAATAGCATTTACTATGATATTTTAAAAAGTAGACATTCCTCATCATTTAAGTGTTGAAAATATTAAAAAATGTTATTTCTAATTTACTTTGGACTATAGTACTTAAGGAAACCCTGGTGGCACAGTGGCTAACGGCTAATTAAGAGGTTGGCAGTTCAAATCCTGCAGACACTCCTTGGAAAGCCTTTGGGGCAGTTCTACTGTCCTGTAGGTTTGCTATGAGTCGGAATTGACTCGATGGCAATGGTTTATTGTACTTAAGGGTTGCTATGAGTCAGAACCGACCCAACGTCACCTAACAAGAACAATAACATGGTACTTAAAGAGCCCTGGTGGCCCAGTGGTTAAGAGCTTGGCTGCTAACCAAAAGGCTGGCAGTTTCAATCCACCAGTTGCACCCTGGAAGCCCTACAGGGCAGTTCTACACTGTCCTATAGGGTTGCTATGAGTCAGAATCGACTCAACGACAGCAGGTTTGGTTTTGGTGTACTTGTTATAAGCTTCCAGGATGAAGCTTATGTTTTGTGTCATTTGGTGAGCAGGC
The DNA here is from genome assembly GCF_024166365.1 of Elephas maximus indicus. NCBI lineage: Eukaryota > Metazoa > Chordata > Mammalia > Proboscidea > Elephantidae > Elephas > Elephas maximus. Next base: position 198,020,344 of record NC_064819.1, on the reverse strand, counting down.
ATTCTTAATTTTCATAAAGTTACACTTATCCTGTTTTGTTCAACAAATCTTTTCCATCTCCAAAGGTCAAAAACTATCCTCTCTTTTCTTCTAAAATTTTTAAAGATTTGCATTTCATGTGTAAGATTTTAATTCATTGGGAAGTGATTTTTCTGTTGAGTGTGAAGTAGAAATCAAGTTTACTTTTTCCATGGCGATAACTAAATGCCCCAGTATCATTCACTGAGAGGTCCACTGTTTTCCTAATGAGCTGTAACGCCTGGGTATATACAGGACTCTATAGTCAGAGTGTTATCCATGAATTAACACCACATTACTACAATCCAAATCTCTAGTTTCAAATGTGCTGGTGTCTGGTGGGGCAGCTGTACCACTTTTTCTACTTCAGGAACTTCTTGGCCTTTTGCTCTTTCATAAGCACTTTAGAATTAGTATCTCGTGGATATCAAAAAGGTGGCATTTTTACTGAAATTGAATCTACATATCTTTTTTTTAAAAACTGCTTTTTTTTTGTATTGAGTCTATCAATGAACTTGTTGAATACACCCATTTATTTAGGACTACTTTAATGTCTTCCCATAAAATTTTATAATTTTCTCCATATGGATCTAACATCTGTTTCATTATATTTATTCTTAAATTATATACTTGTTCTTTTCTTATTGCAACAGCTAAGACCAGTGCAGTAATAATATTCATTTTTTTCTTGGTCCTGATTTTAAAAGAAATGTTTCCAATGTTTTTCTATCAGGAGAATTTGTTATAAGTCATTTTACAGATGGTGAAGGAAGCTCCCTCCTCTTCTTACTTACTAAGCATTTTTTCTGTTTTGTTTTTTGAATGGATGTTAAATTTTATCCAATGTTTTTCTTCATCGACTGAGATGATTATATGGTTTTTAGATTTTCTAATATTAAACGACACTTGTGTTCCTGAGATAACCCAACTTTACTCATGATGTAATATTTTTTTACACACTGCTGTACACCTTTGGATTCTATTTGCTAAGCTTTTTTTTTTTTGGAAATGAATAAGACTACATAATACTATTTATTGTTAAAAATTACATGTTAAAAATGATTAAAACATACAATCACAAATAACACAACCTAGTTTACAAAGAAGTGTGAATATGGACATATTTGCAAAGCATTCTAATCTTCTGGTCATGGCAGATTAGGTAATTTCTATTACCCCTTTCACTGAGAAAAACTAGATTAAGAGGAAAAATTAAATTTTAAAAATATAATTGAAGGTACTGGAGGGATACTAAGGCAGTAAAGAGTTATAATGTTTAGATCTGGGAAGCTGCCAAAGAACTTTTAACATAATTAAATGGCTAACGGGTCTAAAAATTGGAGATTCACAACTTTGCGAAAGTACACACTGTTCAGACTTAATTTTAGCTCCGTGAGTGGGTTTGGGTTATAAGTTTTCTTTTTCATACTGTCCAAGTCTGTGTTGGCTGTACTTTATTTGCAACTTCTAGTTCCAGGTCCACTCTCTGGTCATCACTGTGACTAGAGAAGGTGGGGCAGGGCAGGTTCCAACAGACACATCCCCTTGGCTAGTGAAACTGAGAAACTGACCCTAAAAGGAATTTAAATTTAAGAGGCCATCCCTGGATCGCTACAGATCTGGTAAGGAACTGAACTTGGAGACAAGAAAAGATTAATATAATTTTGAACATATTCTAAGATTTCTGTGTATATGTATATGCTAAACTGATATGAAATATAAGGGCAAATACAAGTGTGACTGTGCACCTGGAATTGATCAATGGGAAAATTCTAATGAAGAAGAAGAAATGAGAGAAATAGGAGGTCAGCGTGGATATAGAAATGTTCAGTCCTGGCTGGCTGATATGGTAATGGAAATAAATGATGCAAATATGAAAATATAAAAGCAATTTATAAACCCTAGATGCCTCACTGGTTCTTTGTAAAACAACTGTTTTATATAAATATTAGAGAAATGCATTATTAACTAAGTGCAACAGTACCTGACCAGTCTGCCTTCGTTTTCTTCTAGGTGGTGCTGGTGTCCCTCCACTTCCCAAGAGAATGACCCCAGACTCATTCTTGGTGCTGAAGGACAGGTTGATTTCTGTTCCTACATTAATTGGCACAGGGGCCAACTCCACAAAACCAGGCTTAGGGAAGCTTACGGTGTAAACATTCTGTGGGTAAAAGGAAAGAAGAGAAAAAAACATTAGAAAGGAAAATTTAAATTAATTTCTCCATCTCACTCTCCCTCTTCAGTGCTCTCAATGTTATCATAAAATACACTGTAATTTTAGAAAGGATGAAAACCCACAGTCACATGGAGAGTTTAAGAGCAGTTAAAGAAGTATATCTCCATTCGTAACTTTGAATTTTCCTAGCAGCTTAGGTTAAATTCATCATTGTGGCCTCTGCTTTTATTCTAGAACTTCTGGTTTAAAATACAGAAGGTTATTACTGATAAATAACATTTTCTTTTGGTTTAAATTGACCTTGCTAAATCTGCCTTGAAAATACTTGACATTAATCCCCTTAATACACTCCATCAACTAATTGTTTGTTTTATGGGTATGACCATAGTCTTTTTCAACATTCTTCCTTCGTGATGAGCCCAATGTAAACATGTTCATTGCTATCAAATATATAAATGTGTGGTATAAGATTTAAGAAATATCAGATAAAATTTAAACCTTTAAAATCAACAATCCAAACATTTAATAGTCCAGTTTTTCCTCAAAATAAAAACAGTTCCATTGTTTTTGTTGATTATAAAATTAAAAAAAAACACTAATATTTCAGACAATAAGAAGTGAAAAATAGGGAAATCAGCAATTATTCCCATACCAAAGCTGTATATAGCTGTATGTGGATTTTCCAGATGTACTCATTCATTCATTTTATCTATCTCTGCCTTACCTTCTTCCTCCACCTTCCCCTCCTATATTTAAACTGAATCATGATAGACACGTTCATCAGTAACTTCTTTTTTCACTTAAATATGTGGGGATACCTCTCTGTCAGCAAACACAGATCTCATCATCAATTTTAATGGCTGGAGGGCATCCCATTGTATGACTGTGATATAATTTATTTAAGCAAGCCCATATAGTTGGGCATTGAGACAGCTTAAAATGTTCATTTTTAAAATCCCAGATTTTGCCGGAATAAAAGCAAGGATTTCTTTAATGTAAGCTATTTTTTTTTTTTTTTCACACAGTGTTTCAGGTCCAGTTAAGTGGCACAAAGTGTGGGCAAAGTGTGTAATCTATTTTCTATTCCAATTTCCAAATCATGGAGTTTTGGAGAGTTCCGATAAAACTACTGTGCAGACTTTTCAATATTTAGTCATACCAAATTTCTGCCACATGTTTTAGTTGCAAAATAATTCCTGGTTACTGAAAAGTGCCTTTACAGAATCATCATTTCCACACATATAGGCTATTCATTTTCTAGACAGTTTTCACCCTCATGTATATCTTTTGAATGTGGATGAGTGAATGCTTGGAAGATTAAAACTCTCAGTGAAATGCTCTTTAAGAAGCCAATATCAGTCCTTAGAATTTTAATTTTTTATGTATTTCCTTTTTCCTTATTCCAAAGCTTCTCAGGGTAGGAACTTCAAATGGAACATGTAGCTACAAACAATAAAGGCCCTGACAGTTCTGTTCCAGCCTTCAAACCCCATGGCTCATATGATGGATTTATTCTTTTTTCTTTCTCCCTATCCTTCCTCCATTTCCCTGAATGCCATAAGCTGAGTGCCATTAAGCCAACTCTGACTCAGGGCGACCTCATGTGTGTCAGAGCAGAACTGTGCTCATAGGATTTTCAATGGCTGATTTTTCAGAAATAGATCCCCGGGTCTTTCTTCCCAGCTGTCTCTGAGTAGACTTGAACCTCCAACCTTTTGTTAGCAGTTTTCACCACCCAGGGATGTGAATTCTATAGGAGTGCTTTAAAATAATTTTAATTGGAGAAAGAAATCAAAATGAACAGTTGTATCATCTCAGAGTAATTAAAATTTCTAAGTATATTTAACATGTTGTTTTTTTAAACAAGCTTATCAGTTCTGAGATCCCATAAAATTCTCACTAACACTTGCTGATGACAGTTGGCTCTGGTTTATAGACATTTTAAGAGAGGAGAGCTCTGACCTGAGTTTCTCTCGTGTATGGGTCAGCCCCTGTTGAAGACTCAGTGCAGAGTAGTCAAGTAAATCAGGGGGCTGCTGGGCTGCTTTGGTGATGGAGAAGAGATACAGAGGATGCTTGGGCCTACGGTTAAGCTTTAACTTGTTGGTAATAAGAAACTTTGCAGTGTTGTCAAAGACAAGTCTTCAGAAAGTGGATGCCATAGTTCCTAGTCTGCACCATTTGCAAAGAAAAGGGGGTTTGACTTTCAAGCTGTAGACAAGATGATATGCACTAATAATTATGGTGCAAACTACTACTTGCTGTTTGTGTAAACTCCTACCACATTCTGGAAAAAAATAGGGCTGCTAATAAAGCTATTACAATACATGAGGATAAAATAAATTTAAAATAGATGGCAGAAAAAAGGAAAAGGGTAAATACCATTGGAAATAAATAGAACCAGAAAAGAGATTATATTAAAAATATATACTATGAAATTCTATACATGTGGGAAATTGGATCACAATTTTGGATCTTCATAAAACATATGCTAAGTTCAGTTGATCATGGTAATTTGTAGAAGTACTTCAGTCTTGCTTGATCACTTATGAACAGCTCTGATGAGGGTAAGGAGGATCTTAAAATAGATTAACAAGAGACTGGTGCCTCTAAAAGCACCAATAGGATATAAGTAAAACTTGACATGAATGTATTTAGGGAACCATTAAAAACAGACCAACCTCCAGTGAACATCCTTTGGTAACGCCAACATAATCAGGGCTACTGAGTATATTATATGGGGTTCTTGAAATTTCAATATCTTTGAGGCAGCCAGAATATTTCCGCAAATTTACTTCTGGCCTGTTGAAAGTTAAATGGAAAACAAAAGCAATAGCATTAGGGCAATGACAGTGTAGTTCCTGTAACTATTGGAAGCAAGCCATAGGAGCAAACTGACTCACAGGCAGGCACATCTATCAACTCGTGCACAGGCGCACACAGGCACCCAGCAAACTGTGCTTTCCCTTATCTACTGGTGAGATTAAGAGATGTTAACAGCATCCTGTAGGAGTCTTTATGCAGTTCTTCTCCCCGCCCCCTCCCTTTTTTTTTTTTTTTTTTAGTAATCTCACCCACAGCATTTAAATTTAGGTACAGGAATTACTGGCTTCTCTCCACTCAATGGAAACCTTGGTGGCATACTGGTTAAGAGCTACGGCGGTTAACCAAAACGTTGGCAGTTCAAATCCACCCGGTGTTCCTTGGAAACCCTATGGGGCAATTCTATTCTGTCCTATAGGGTCACTATAAGTTGGAATCGACTTGATGGCCATGGGTTTGGTTTGGGTTATCGACTTGACAGCAATGTTTTTTTTTTTTTTTTTTGTATTAAGTGCTTTTGGAGCCCTGGAGGCACAGTGGTTAAGAGCTCGGTTGCTAACCAAAAGGGTGGCAGTTCAAATCTACCAGCTGCTCCTTGGAAACCCTGTGGGGAAGTTCTGTTCTGTCCCATAGGGTTGCTATGAGTTGGAATGGACTTGAAAATGGTTTTTTTTTTTTTGTATTAAATGCTTTATGTGTATAATGAAATAAAAGTTTCCTTTTCCTCCAAAAAGTAGATAATTGTTTAAGCAGCATAAAACTACATAAGAAAGAAGTAAAAATAATAACTTGCTCAAAAATTAAAAAAAAAATTCTAGAAAATATTTTTATCATTGAGACTTTTTTGAAGGGGAATAGTTGCTAAAGAATAATATTATATTTTGCTTTAAAGCTTTAACTAAAGCAAAGTTCAAGAAACGCATTTGGATTACAACTTCAAAAAAAAAAAAAAAAAAACGATGTTTTAAAGTTGAGTGTACAGATTGACCCAAAAGTCCTTATTTTATGCCAGAGCAGTAGCAACATAAAGCAACCAAAAGCACAAACCAAAAACCCACTGCCATCAGGTCGATTCCAACTCATAGCGATCCCACAGGGTTTCCAAGGCTGTAAATCTCTACAGAAGCAGACTGCCACATCTTTTCTCCCATGGAGCTGCTGGTGGTTTCAAACCATCAATCTTTCAGTTAGCAGTCTATCACTTTAACCACTGTGCTACCAGGGCTCCTCAAAAGCACAAAAGATATATTTAATTTTTCCAATAGAGTTGAAAAAATGGTTTCCATACCCAAACTAAGGCCCCTGGGTGGCCTCAAACAGCTTGTGTTCGACTAATAACCTAAAGGTTGGCACTTGGAACCCACCCAGTGGCACAGAAGAAGGGCCTGGTGATCTGCTTCCATAAAGATTACGCCCAAGAAAACCCTATATAGCAGTTCTACTCTGTAATACTTGGGGTCACCATAAATTGGAATCAGCTCAATGGTAATGGGATTTTTCTTTTTTTTTTTTTTTATACCCAAATTACTCTTGAATGTTTATTTCTTTTGCTCATCACTTTTCAAAACAGGGCAAATATTCCAGCAGATTAGAAAACGAAGCCCTCGCCCTTGAGTCCAGCATGTTGCTCTGGTTTATTATGTGACATCCTGCAAGTGATTTTTCTCTGAGACTCAGTGTCCTTATATGTGAAATGGATGTAATAATATTATTATATGCATTATTGAGTTGTGAAGTTTGGACAAGACAACGAATGTAAGCACTTTAACATAATCCCTAGCACGTAGAAATACTCCATAAATGTAAGCTAGGAGGTTGTTAGCTATGATAGCACTCCTTGAATGTATAGAAGCATTGTCCAATGGAACTTTCTGTGATGATGGAAAGAATCTGTTCTGCGCTGTCCAAATTGGGAGCTACTAGCCACATATAGGAAACCCTGCTGGCGTAGTGGTTAAGTGCTATGGCTGCTAACCAAAGGGTCAGCAGTTCGAATTTGCCAGGTGCTCCTTGGAAACTCTATGGGGCAATTCTTCTCTGTCCTATAGGGTTGCTATGAGTTGGAATCGACTCGACGGCACTGGGTTTGGTTTTTTTTTTTAGCCACATATAACTGTGGCTTGTGCCAATAAGGAACTGAATACTTATTAATTATTTAATTTAATTAATTTAAATTCAGACTGTGGCTAGTGGCTACTCTCTTGAAAAGTGCAGGTCTATAACCAAACCAAAACCAAACCCAGTGCTGTCGAGTCAATTCCGACTCCTAGTGACCCTACAGGGCTAAATAAAGTAATACTTTCTTCTTTAAGAGATGTTAATAAGGTTCTGTAAAAACTGTCCAGTCTCACCAAAATATTGAACTTATTAAGGTAATGATTAATTCTGTTATCACTGTCCATGGTTCCAGGATCCATTTTTATTATTTTTTTTTCCTGTCTTAATAAAAAATGCATGGCACCGGGGAAGACAGGCGGGGAAGCAAATCAGGCCCTGGCAGTGTGGTGTGTGCCAGGTGATTTATTTCATGCCAGATACTTGTTGTTTTCTTTTTTTCTGTAACTGCTTTACTTTCTTCCATCATTTTCTCCTGTTCCCAAGGATTCCCCCTTCTGCTCCGTCAGAAGAACACATCCAGAGGGAGGGTGAGGGTCTTGCTTATGTCCTTCTATAAGGCAAAGGGAATGGGTGCATTTCTTTCACAGTGTTCATTTGCTCCTATATTTGCCTTTAGGGGAAGGCTTATCTATCACGATTTTTCCAGAGGTCTTGTCAATAAAGTCTATCACTCCTACCAGTTATATAGTTTGTTATTTCATGGAAACACAAAGAACCACTTCAAAATACAACAATTTAGCAAGTCCAGTGTTATGAAAATCACAGAAGACAAGTAACCACATATGATCAGATTCATAATGTAACCATAGAATTCTGAAGCTCACCACTCAAGGGCAAAATTACCAAGCTACACAGTGTCATCCAGAGTTTTATTAGTACCTGTTTCCACTGAAAGCCAGCGTTTGTCTTTTAGCCATCCTAGCAAACACAGTAGGACTATCCTCATTACAGTATTGTGAGAACATAACTTGTTTTATTTTTTTTCACTTTCATTTCTATATATTCTAGTTTCTGATACTAAAATTCTAGCCTTTGCTTTTAAAATTTCTTGGATCAGTTCAGCTTCATTATCTCCTTTCCAAAAATTTGGCACAGTTTGGCTCTGAAATGCCAAAACACCAGTCTTTAGCGCTAGCCAGAGTGTGCCAGATTGCACCTCTCTAGCTTTGGACCAGTCACTTTCCAGGGACATGCTGCTCACAGCTTTCACACTAATCCTTGTCTGCAAATTAGAGTTCAAATGCTCCTGAGAAGCTAGGGGGACCGTCCACAAACTTCTTCACCATTAATGCAAACACTTTTTTAAAATATCATATTTCCAGAGATTCTTTTCATCTGGCTCTAGAGCTAATTCTAAATAAACACAGAAATATATAAGCAGCTCTGCCATGAGGTGCAAAGGCCGTGTAAACGTTTGCAAATTTGCAGCCCTGCAAAAAGCAACAATGCAGTGGTAAGCGTTTAGGAGCGCCAGTTGATTGTTCAGTAGACGGCATGGTATTAGGGAGGCCAGAGTCAGAAGTTCAATCCCAGAGATGGGTAGATCGCTTTGCTCTGTTACCCGGAACTAGCCCGTGCCCATAAGCCTGAGTGTGCTGCTGGTTGCCAGGGGGCACTGTGCGTGAGCGGTTGAACAAGTAAGCAGAGCAAATCCATCATCACCGCTGGTGAAACAACCCAAATTGCAAGTCCAACTGATGGTGGGTAAGCAGCAGCATCTTTGTAAGTAAAGGGCAGCATGAGAGACATCTCAGGATCCATGACTTGCTCATGAAATATACTATGGACAAAGCTGCACAGGTCGCCCTGCTTCTGTACTGCTGCTTTATCTAAAGCCACAATTACCCAGCCCATGCACTCGAAGAAGGCATGCATAAATTTAAAGTTTACCTTGCTTTCATACTAGGTCACATGAAAGAGAAAAACAAAACAAAACAAAACAATTTACTTATAGTTGCATTTTCATTTAGCAAAACAATAGACATTAATGATAAACCCCCAAATAAAACATCTCATAGGGATCCACAAAGCAAAGGTGTGCAAAAAATTGACAGAACAGAAAAACAGACATACGCCCTTCACTGCAGTGAAAATAAAAAGCCCCAAAAACCCAGTGCCGTCAAGTTGATTTCGACTCAGAGTGACCCTGTAGGACAGAGTAGAACTGCCCCACAGAGTTTCCAAGGAGTGCCTGGCAGATATGAACTGCCAGCCCTTTGGTTAGCAGCCGTAGCACTTAACCACTATGCCACCAGGGTTTCTTCAGTGAAAATAGAATCTAAAAATGACCATTTCCTATATACAATTCTCTTCGAAAAATTTTATTTTAGCACTGGGTTATGAATTTAAGAACTTATATTTATCATTATAATGACTGGGAAAATACATAGGTCTCTATTCTGCAGTTCCCATAAGTAGTTTATAAATATTGTCCATCACAGAGCTTAAATTTAATGAAATCCATAAAAATAATCTATGTTTTGCTATGTCTTTTGCACTTTATCATATTGCGACCCTGTCTGAGAGCAAAACAGAAGGTAACTGAGTGCTTGGCTTCTTGATCAGTCACAAATATATGTCTACAGATTGTTCTGAAATAATGTAGCCTACTATAGCAGCGTTATCATTGTGAAATGTACTGTGAAAGTAAAAACATCTTAGTGATGATAAAGCAAAGACTCATTAGATACGATATGTGCTTTGCTAGCCAAGTAAAACATAAACTCGTCTCAATGAAATTAACATGGATACCTTTGTAGTTAATTAAAAAAAAATACTTTATGATAATTAAAGCCAGGCCATTACTAGAAGTGAATTTAAGCTTAGATAACCTTATTTTGGCTATATTTCACTCATAGAATATAGTTATTGATATTGCAAAGTAAATCTTAACGACTTAAGCCACTTCTGGATTTCTACCATTTAGTATGGGGCCTGGCACAGAGTAGATGCTCAACAAATATCTGTTAAATGAATGCCGAATAAATTAATTTCCAAGTAATAGCTCTGTCACTATTCAAATACATGTTGACCAGGCACTTTAAATCTAAATTTCTAACCCAAAATACCTTATAATGTAGAAGAATACAGTACTAGTTTATCTGTACCATAAAACTTATCAACTTCTATTCTTGAAAGACTGGTTATTAGAATTGCGTGGTCTATGAGTGTACATATTGGGAAAAGAGTAAGTCTCAATCCGTATGCTGTCGCTTGTTAAATGAGACTGAAGTTCCATTGTTCATTTGGGAAATATGAAAATAACTAGTCACCATATTTCTCAGCTATTTTCGATGGCAGTGGGTATTCTGAAATCCCTCCAAATGTAATGTGACTTTTTAGAATAGAAACACGTAGGCAGGACTTTTGTCCCAATAAAAATCTAACTAAATAACAAAACACAACAGAAAATTAAAAACACAGTAGTCTGTATTTTTAATAAACTCTTATGGTTTAACCAAATCAATTCATTCCAATTTAATTAAATTCATTGAACATTTATTGGGCATTAAGTAGTCCATAGATGTTCACTTCTTATATTTTATAAAAGAAAAAAGAAATTTTTTTCTTTTATAGTAAGCAGTAAATTAATTAAATGTCAGATAAATATTTTCTGAAATTGTTTAGTTATTTGTATTTTATTTTTTGAACTAATTAAACTATGAACTAAAAATGTCTCCCCATCCTGCTAGCTAAAAAGCGTATGCAAAATTGAAAAAACATGTTGGCACGGGCATGAGAATAACTAATAGCTCTAGTATTAGGCATAGAGGCAAGCTCCAATACACCATAATGATGCTAATTCTTAGCAATAGAATAGGTCGTAGTCACTGTGTCCTGGAATACTGACTAATTTTCAGAACACTAAGCAATGTCAGTGTGCCATTATTTCCAGTTAATGTGTAAAGAGAACAAAAATTACAAGATCCACATTCAACTCTGGTTTTCACCTTTAATTACTTTCATAATACTTTTCATTAGGTGACTATAAGGGAAACAGTGATTCCAGTCCATCTCTTCTACAAAGATATCAAATCAGTCCTTTAACATGCAACATGTTTTTTTTTTTTTTTGATTAAGTCTTTCTGCAATAAAGGTCATATGACATTCCTATTGTAATTAAACTTTGGAACTCTAGTGAACACAGTGGGCATTTATTTAAAACTTCATCCTTAGCTCTAAATATAAACTAGATTACCTCAAGTTTCTCAGTGTTGGTAGGCCGCCAAAATATATTTTGTCATCTGCTTTCAAGTCAAGACCAAAGTTGTTTCCAGATGATGAAGTTGCTATGTTCTCCTCCTGGTTAGTATCTATGTCTACAATTGATATATTGGCTGTAAAGGAGATAGAAAGGTTAATATTTTACTTAAGAAATACCAATCACATATATGTCATCACTATTAGTTCAAGATGAATTTAGTTTAATTAATTCTCAAATTAACATTGACTTTCTCCAACATTGGTACTATACACAGTCATTTAATAATCGTAGATACAATAATATCAATGAAATACATTATTAAATCATCCACAATAAGAGAGCATGAAAATAGTCACTTCTCAAGGCAACACCCATGAGGATAAGAGAGAGATGCTTACATGTACGTCAAAAAGCAATTTTGTCAAGTTTTCTATAATGTAGGTAGGGAGTTAGAAACAATTAGAAATAAGGTAATTAGTTTTATATTAAAATAGATATCTAATTAGGAATTATACAATTAACTAGAGATACACTGAGTCTGTAGCTCTTCATGAAACTTTCAGTATCCACAGAACTACGGGGACTTAGGCTCACGTGCAAAGCACTAGCCCCTGCATAAGATGATTGTTCCCGGCAGTGGGGAGACGAGAACCTGCCAGATGCCAGAAGCCACATCCACTATAAATTACAGTTTAGGCTGAGACGCCAAGTGTAGTGAGAGGCATAGTTCTCTTCCATTACTGCTCTTCTCTCAGGTGTCCAAAGGTATTTCTGATATGATGAGGATAAGAACTCAGAAACAGAAAGGAAAGAGAAAGAAGAGAGGCATTTTTCTGCTTAAACTGCTTTGTACAGAAAGCAGATGGGGAACTCTTATCTCGTTGATTTTTTCCCCCCTCAATACGAAGGGTCAAGCAAGGTTTGTTTACGGTATTATGGCTTTCTCCCTACAATATTTGCTTAGGCCTAGGCTTTAACTGCTTCATATATTTTGGATCCTTGATGCATATTGAGGTATCAGTTCATTAACATGATAAATTTGGCCTCTAAATCCTTGTCTGATACAGGATCTGAATTAATAAGGGTCTGAAAATGAACGTTTGAACCAATCAATTATAAGGACATTTCTAAAAGTTTATTGCTTAAAACACCAGTTTCATAGGTCAAATAAAATTGACAAACACTGAGTTAAAGTTAAAGACATCTTAATTTTATGACTCTCCAGAGCTTTTAACATGCTAATATGCAATGTAATGCTTAAAGGGAAGGAAATATAGTTACTTCCCAAATATATTTGACCATGGGACATTATTATTTTCCCTCAACTCATCACCTTTTAGGACTAGTGCTCTTTGGAAAACACAGAAATATCAAACACCAAAATTCGGCTGTAGTCCGTAGCACTTTTCTTCCTAAAGAATCTCCAATGAAACCAGACACAGTTACCTTGTAAAAAAAAAAAAGAAAGAAAGAAATACCCAAACCTATTAATACCTCAGACCCTCAAAGCTAAGTTTAAAACAAACAAACGAAAAACTCCAAAGAAAATCATCCTATTAAAAATATTTCGCAAGTTTAAGATTAAAAAATTAATTATTTTTCATGTATATTAAAAAGATTACATCTTTAACATGGACTGGTGGCTACAGGAAAAGGGGTTGATAAAACTGTTTTTATGACTTTTTTCACACAAATTTCTTTTTATCCACATCAGCAAAGAAGTTTTCCTGTGGGGCTGTTGAGTGGAACATGGTAATAGCCTCTTTTTACAGACCGAACGCTATTTTCATAGTGTCTGTGAAAATGAGATTCTGCCTCTCTATCACATGCAAGCCAATGGCTGGAAGTAGTTTTCCTCCTTATCCCTGAATGAATATATGCATTTTTAGAAATCATTCTAAGAAAAACTGATTAAAGAGTGGCAACACAATTGAATTGAAACTCATTGGCCCAGGAGTTAAGTCTGGCAGAGATATGTTGAATGGAATATTTTTACCGGTTTAAAGGGCAGATTTTACTCTACGCTTCATGAGTGATAGCCATGAAGTAGGTTCTGCTATGGAATACTAACAGTCTTTTTTTCTTTTCCTTTACAGAATAGAGAAATAAGCTATTAACACACAATTTCAGAGTTGATGAGTACAGACATCATTTATGGCTGCGTAGGGAAATAGGGGTTTTATTAAATGCTAAACATGGAGTGGGGGCTTAATAAATATAATCAATGCTGACTTTTTATAAGCTAATTGTTTTTACTTTGGTATTTTTTTCTTCTCACTGTTAGTTCATTGAAAATAAACGGTCATTCTGAACCTTGTTTCCGTATCAGTGCACTTGGGGGCTGTGGCACATTTTAGCCCTGGTGGTGCAGTGGTTAAGAGCTCAGCTGCTAACCAAAAGGTCAGCAGTTCGGTTCCACCAGGGTCTCCATGGAAACTCCATGGGGCAGTTCTACTCTGTTCTATAGGATGGCTATGAGTCGATTCCAACTCATAGCCATCCTATAGGACAGACAATGGGTTTTTTTTTTTTTTTTGGTGGTTTTACTGACTCTCAACAGGGATGTCCCCTGAAGGAGTGGATTTGAATTTCAAGAGATAGTTCTTTCACAAACTTATTGAGAATAATTCATTTAAAACAACTAATTTGGCCCCTGGAAAAGAGCCAAGACTCACACTGCAGGAGTCTTATTTGGATTTCTATCCCACTACTCCATGGTCTGTGACCTTGCCAAAGTCCTCAGTGACTCCCCTATAACCAACCTAACGGAGAACTTCTCTCCTTAACTTAGCAGATTCTTATGTACTATATGATGGTGTTAGTTTATCTCCCTTCTTTTTGGAAATTTCCTCTTTTGGATTCCATAATGCCATGTTCTCTAACGTCTTCTCCTTACCTTTCTAACCTCATTCTCAGTCTCCTTTCTTCGAAGCTATTTCTTTGAACACCTCTGAAATGCTGATGTTCCCTACTATCCCTTTCTTTACGCACCTCTCAGGTTTTAACCGTCTGAGTAAATTCCAGTTTTCACCTACTTAGGATAACTCAGAAATCAGCATGCCTGGACCTGACTTTTGCCTAAAAATCCATATTCAATAAATGAGACACCATCATCTGTATTTCCCTTTAGTACTTCAAACAAAACATATTAGAAATCTAAATGATCTTTTTGCACCCAATTTGTATTATGCCTATTTTATTTGTTGGCACTATAGCCCTCAGCCAAGTTCCTAAACTAGAACGTCAACCTGGGTTTTCTCCTCACTGTTCCACATTTAATAAGTCAACAGCCGTCTGATTCTTCTTTTAAATAACTCTAATATCTGTCCTAATTTTTAAACAGCTTTACAGAGGCATAATTAGCATACTATAAATTAACCATATCAAAAATGTACAATTTAATAAGTTTTGAGACATGTATACATCTAAGATGCCATCACCACAATCAAGAATATGAACATAAATATCACCCAAAAGCTTCCTTATGACCCTTTGTAATCCCTCTTTCCTGCCCCTTCCTCCCCACCCATCCTCAAGTAACTTCTGATTTGCTTTCTGTCAGTCTAATTGGTTTGCATTTTCTAGAATTTTATACAAATGGACTCTTTTTTGTCTACCTTCTTTCACTCAGAATAATTATTTTGGTACTGATCCATTTTGTATATATATTAATAGTTCATTAATTTTTACTGCTGAGTAGTATGCCATTGTATGAATATACCACAATTTGTGTATCTATTCACCTGTTGGTGTACATCTGAGTTGTTTTTCGTTTCTGAGGCTCACAAATAAAGCTGCTATGAAACATACTGGTACAAGCTGTTGTATGGATGTATGCATTCATGTGGCTTGGTGAATACCTTGGGGTGGAAGGGTGGGGTCATGTGATAGTATCTATTCAGCCTTTTAAGAAAGTGCTCACCAGTTTTCCAAAGTGATTATACTATTTTACATCCTTACCAGGAGTGTATGAAATTTCCAGTTCCATCTTCACTGGCACTTGGTATTGTCAGTCTTTTTAATTTTAGCCATTCTAATAACTGTGTAGTGCTATCTCATTGTGGATATATTTTGCATTTCCCTGTCTAATCCCACTGCACTGCTTTCTTCAAGTTATCATTCATCTCCTGCCTAGATGATTATTGAACCTAATGAGTCACTCTACATCCAGTTTAGCCTTTCACACTGACACACAGGATCATTTACTTAAAATTGAAATCACCGTGTCACATCTCTACTTAAATCCCTCCAATGGCTCCTCTTTGAGAGAGAAAAGAGAGAGATATCCTCTTTAGCACAGTATAAATGCCCCCAGTGAAATGGTCCTTGTCAAGGTGCCCAGCATTATCTTCTACCACTTCCTTGAAAGTGATTTCGTGATTTAAACTAATTATAAATTTTCCCTAAATAAGCTGTCTTAGTGATCTAGTGCTTTAAACTAATTATAAATTTTCCCTAAATAAGCTATCTTAGTTATCTAGTGCTGCTATAATAGAAATAACACAAGTGGATAGCTTTGACAAAGAGAAATTTAATCTCTCACAGTTTAGGAAGCTAGAAGTCAATACTCAGGGCACTGGCTCAAGGGGAAGGCTTTCTCTCTCTGTTGGCTCTGGGGGAAGGTCCTTGTCATCATTTTTCCCCTGGTCTAGGAGCATCTTAGCACAGCACCCTGGGTCCAAAGGACAGGAGCTCTCCTGGCTCTCCTTGCTTGGTGGTAATGAGGTCCCCTGTTACCTCCCCACCCCCACCCTTCCACTCTGTCTCTCTGCTGGCTTCTTTCTTTTATATCTCAAAGGAGACTGACTCAAGATACAACCTAATCTTGTGGATTGAGTCCTGTCTTATTAACATAACTGCCTCTAATCCTGCCTCATTAACATCGCAGAGGTAGGATTTACAACACATTTACATTTTGTCACATCAGATGATAAAATTGTGGACAATCACACAATACTGGGAATCATATCCTAGCCAAGTTATACACATTTTGGGGGGACACAATTCAATCCATAAATAAACTATGCTTTTATATACTGTTGTCTTTTCCTGTGAATGCTCCTTAGCCTGGATCACCCTGCAACTGCCTCACCTCTAAAAAAGTATCCTTGAGTTCAGTTAAGTGCCCTACCTCTGTGTTTCCACAATGTTTACTGCATCCCACTGAGCGTATCTATTTACTTCTGCATCAAAGAATGTAAGTTACTCAAAGGTGGAGTGCGCTCATCTTCACAGATTCAACACTGCATCTGATACACAGTTGGTACTCAATACATGTTTTTTATTAGAGGTAAACTTATGAAGGAAACCCTGGTGGTGTAGTGGTTAAGTGCTATAGCTGCTAACCAAAGGGTCGGCAGTTCGAATCCGACAGGCGCTCCTTGGAAACTCCATGGGGCAGTTCTACTCTGTCCTATAGGGTTGCTATGAGTAGGAATTAACTCGATGGCACTGGGTTGGGTTTTAAACTTATGAAGTGCTTATTTTCCCAAATGTTCCTTCTTTTAATTTAGATTTCACTGTTTTAAGTGTGACCTTTGAATATTGCTACTGCAGGTAAATGATTATAATCTTTTTTTTTTTTTAGAGTAGGAAGAGGTTTGATACAAGGATTGGGAGCAAAAGTCAGGGACGATGCTGTCATATTTCCTAGGGCTGTCATAACAATGTGCCACAAACGGGGTGGCTTATAAGAGCAGAAATCTATTGTCTCACAGTTCTGGAGGCTGGTAGTATGAATTCAGAGTGCTGGCAGGGCCATGACGGCTTTAAGGCTCTTTAAGTTTCTAAGGGAACATCCTTTTTTGTCTCTCTCAACCTTTGGTAGACCCAGGCATTCCCTGACTTATAGATGAATCTTCACATGGCCCTTCTTCCTTTGTCTCCCTGTGTCTTCTCCTCTCCCCTATAAGGACACCACTCGGATGGGATCAGGACCCACCCTACTCTGGCATAATTTAACTGATAACATCTTTAAAGACACTATTTCCAAACAAGATCCCCTTCCCAGGCACCAACGGTTAGGTCATGAACATACCTTTTGGGGAACACAGTTCAATCTATAACAGATGTATTTTAAGAAATCTAGAAATACAAAGATTTCAGGGAAGTTGCCACCAGTGGTCCCAGCTGCCAGCAACAGTGAAGTGAAAGAGCCTCAGGAGGACACCTCAAGTCCCTGAGAGCCACAAGTGATGACCTCAGTGCTGGCAGTGCTGAAGGGATAGATGGAGGGCAAGACTCCCCGTCTGCTGCTGTCAGAGAGTAGTGACTTCTCTTTCCTGCCCCCTTTCAAACTTTGAGACGGTGCCTTTCGCTGGAGTGTTCTAATTGTAGCTCTACTGGCAGGGCATCTGGACAATGTAGTTCCCCCAACATTATTGTCTGTGCCCAAGGGAGCACTTAGGAGGGAGAGGATGGTACCAGGTTTCAACAAACTTCAGTAAAGCTGGGTGTATGTAAATGGGGATGAAGAGAGGCAAGACCCAGAAAAAGGGAACTGAGTAGACAATGCAATCATCCAGGTGCTGCTGAGTCAGTTTTGACTCAGGGCAACACCATGCATGTCAGAGTAGAACTGAGGCCCATAGGATTTTCAATAGTTGAGTTTATAGAAATAGATCTCCAGGCCTTTCTTCCAAGCATCTCTGGGTGGACTGGAACTGCCAACCTTTTGGTTAGCAGCAGAGCATGTTATCTGATTGCACTGCTCAAAGACTTCAACAACAAAATAGGTACCTCCTATTTTGGCTTTAAATAATTTCAAAATCAGGGCCCAACCTGTATTTCCAGCTTATTATGTTCTTGTATTCTATTGTAATATTCCTACATATTAGGAATCTGCATTTGTTTTTCCTTCATGAATTATCTGTTTATAATCTTTCTTTTCTATTGTGACTTTCACGCTTTTCTTTTTAAAGTAAACATTAGTACATGTTAATGATCTGCTAGAATAATAAAATGCTTTAAAAGTAGCTAAGAAAATACATAGAATATATGAGAACACACGGGGGGAAGTTGAACAGCTCCAGAGAATTCATTTTAATAAGGTTTTCATCTATTTGACTTGAGAAGTTGGTGGTGAAGCATCATAGGTCACAGAGAGCGGGCACAACCAGGGGCAGGAAAATGGAGAAGGTCCCAGACTAATTTCAGGATCAAGGTACCCAACAACTGAACCCCATAGGGTTAAACGTGATATCTTAAATTGCAATACTATAAAGACGCATGAGAGAAGTAAGGAGGATGAATCATGCTACTAAGACGCAAAATTAAAGTGAGAATGAGTGCTTGGTGCACTTGACAGGGGTGTTCAGGAAGGGGAAAAGCAAAGTGGAGTCTAGAGTTATTTGAAGGCCAAGGAGAAAACTTAGGAAAAACTATCGGCCAATGGTATCAAAGGGATTGAACAAGAGAATATGAATGGCACAGAAGATTCTAAATGTTCTGCAATAATCTGGTTCTGAAACTGAAAGTTGTTTACAATTTCCAGACCACAGAGAAGTAACAAAGTCGCTATAGAAACCCTTGAGAAAATCAGACCAATGGGTGAAAGAGGTTTCTGAATTGTTGAAATATTTCAGCTATAAAATATCTGAAAATGCTGTCGAGTTGATTCCAAAGTTGACTCCGACTCATAGTGACCTTACAGGACAGAGTAGAACAGCCCCATAGAGTTTCCAAGGAGTGCCTGGTGAATTTGAACTGCTGACCTTTTGGTTAGCAGCTGTAGCACTTAACCACTACACCACCAGGGTTTCCTCAGTAGTATCCTGAATTGTCACAAATCTATCCTCTAAGCTGCTGCTGAGAAACTTTACTAAAGCCAAATCTGATGGTGTCATACCCTGATTTACACTCTTCAGTGCTTCTCTATAGCTCTCAGGATAAAGCTGGAACTCATTAGCCTAGCTCATAACGCCCTTTATGAATTGATTGTTAATTTCTCTAGTCTCATCTCTTGATAACTTTCTGCTAACTTTAATCCTTTTTGTCTACGGATTTACTTGTAGTTACTAAAGGATTTCCTCAAGTGTGTTCTTGTGTGTGAGGTTGCCAGAAGTTGAGAGAAGACTCCACGGCAGCTGACAATAACAACAACAACAAAGTGGGTTCAGTAGAATGTTAGTATTGCAGGAATGGAAGAATTCTGTGATCAAAGAAGGTTGAGAGATACTGGTCAAATAGAGTTAACCAGATCCTTCTTACTGAGCTACTGTGCAGAGTCTCTAACACAGAGATGTGCATTGTGCCCCGCTTACAGGGGAGTAAGGTATGGAGCAGTCCTCCAACTGATAGAAGTGCAAAACCAGTTTGGGCCCCTACTGAGGAGATTCTCCATGGTTTCATGATCCAAGGAAAAACAGTTGGAAAATATTGTATTATGCCCTCTGACGCTTTCATGATTTTTCACATCTTTTATCACCCTGAAAAGTCCAAACGCGCTTTTCATCCAGCTAGCCCATCAATTGCTGCTTGTGCCTCAGGAGTACCCTCCGGGGGGAACTGACCTCTTTGTTTGACTCTCTTCTGAGGCTGATAGCCTGCTATGCATGGCTCTATCACAGCAATCAGCTCTCTGTTCTCTAACCATTGATTTACGTGTCTCTCTTCTCCCTTAGACTGCAAGTTCCTTGAAGGCAATGACCTATCTTAGGCTTCACTTAGTTCTAATGCGGTACTTGGTAGGTTCTTAGCAAATATTTGTTAAATGTAGGAATGAAAGATGATACAAAATTAAATAAAAATTTTCATGAAATTTCACATTGGCATGGTCAAAATTAATTAGTTCTATTTATAGTGGCAGAGACATTAAAATTTCATCTGCAAATATTATAATGTCATACTACACAGAATTAGGGGACTCATACTTGAATAGTTATAGCACCACATAAGGACCTAACAGACTTGGGTTTCTGTCTTGGTGAGATCTTACATCTGTCTGTGACCACGTATAAGTTTGAGTCTACATTTCCCTTTCTTTAACACCAGGTATCTGATTTTTTTTTTTTTTAATCTGCTTATATGAGCAAATGAAGTAATGTATGTGAAAATGTTTTGAAAATGTCCAGGAACCATGAAAATATCAAATTATTACTAATCAGTTATTTACTTGCATACAAACCCACTTTTGCCATTTTTAGAGAGTAAAGCACAGGTAGCCGTGCCCTATCACCCCTATGAATTCTACCCCTGGGCCATTCTATAGGAAACATCTTGGCAAAATAGGAAAAGAAAAAAAAAAAAAAGCACACGACATTTTTCAAATCTATTACAGGATATAATTTTACAAGTTGTCAGACAGTTTTATGCTTTCAAATTAAGCTCAGTTTCAAAAGAAAATGACAGAGAACCATTTGGCTCTTCAATCAGTCATGTCTAACCCACACCACCAACAATCTTTAAGTAAAAGAAATGACTGTATCAATTTTTCAAAGAACTTGTGAGTACCTAAAATTGCAGACAGGGTGGTCTTCCTCATGATTAGATACACAGGAGCTTTGGATAGTATGATTAAGCTTCATAATGCATTACTGCTATAAAAACTCACCTTGTTTTTGAATTCTTGACAGGGTGAATGATTTCCATTTCCCGTCATTATGGTTTTGATTGCTGGCAACGGAAGCCATTCCTGAGCCCAGATCATAGCTGACTTTTAT
Source organism: Elephas maximus indicus (assembly GCF_024166365.1). Lineage (NCBI taxonomy): Eukaryota > Metazoa > Chordata > Mammalia > Proboscidea > Elephantidae > Elephas > Elephas maximus. Next base: position 197,999,346 of record NC_064819.1, on the reverse strand, counting down.
GCGCCCATCAGTGAGCTCTACACTCATAAAATCTTTCTATTAATAGGGCAAAAAAAAAAAAAAAATCAGTGATTAGATACACCAAGGAATACATGGGTATTTGCTTTTCTTTGGTGTTTATAATAGGGATTTATGGCTAAATTATTGGATGTGTTGCCCTGTAATAGAAAGCCATTTTGGAAATAGAATTGGTGTTGCTATTATTGTGTGTTTTTGTGGGTGTGATGTTGTGTTGCAAATGGTCACAACCAAATTTCTAGATTGTATCCTTTTATTACAGTAATGCAAGATGGGTTCTTCTGAAAACATATTAAGTAAACCAAAAGGTATGTTTCCTGAAAGCATTTACTAATAACCATTGATCTGGAAAGAAATAAGAAAAAGGGTATTTAGAATCTTCTTTTAATTTAGGTCTCTGGAAGAAGACTGAAGAAGTAGGTTTGCTGCTGCATGATTCCATACTGGGAAAATCTTCACTGGGTGCTTCTCTTAAGGAATTACATGGGAGTTATGAAACCCTGGTGGCGTAGTGGTTAAGTGCTAAGGCTGCTGACCAAAAGGTCTGCAGTTCAAATCCACCAGATGCTCTTTGAAAACTCTATGGGGCAGTTCTACTCTATCCTACAGGGTCTCTATGGGTCGGAATCAACTCGATGGCAAAGGGTTTACCAGTTTTTTATACTGAAAATAGATAGTAATTAAATTGTATCTGTGAGTAAAGTTATGAATGAATATACGTAAGCACTTTTTCTGTACACCCACACTTGGCTATCAGGCAGCCACCCCAGACTCCTTTAAACAATAATTGGTAATGTTAACAACTGATAATTTTATTGGAATCTTAAGGAAAAGAAGCAAGCACATTTTCAATCATGGAAGAGCTGCCATGCGTGTGTTTACCAGGTCTCGTGTGGCAAGATACATCAGGAGAGCACTTGAAGAAAATGTCCTGAACTTGAACATGACGGTGGAGATGTTTGGATACCAGCGAATAGGGCGGCTGACCAATGCATAACCTTCTCCATCAAACTGAATAGTCCCCTCACTATCTTCCACCTGAGGACTGAAGAGAGAGAGACATTTCACATGAACTAGACATCGTCTACTTAGTCCATACATTAAATTGTCCTCTAGAACTAGATCGTAAGCTGCTACAAGGTTCGAACTGACTCGATGGCAGTGGGTTTGGTTTGGTTTGGTTTTCAAGGCGGAAACTATCTCAAATATATCTTCGACCCTTTTACTTCTCTCCATCCCCACTGCCGCCATCCTGGACCAATTAACAATCATCTCTCACCTGGACTTTTTAATTTATCTGCTCACTTCCACTCATGCCCTGCTGAACTCTAAGCTCTATTCACAGGCAGAGTAATTGACTCTTTCCAGCCATAGGACCTTGAATCATTTTGTTTCTTTACTCCACCATTTACTTTTATGTTTCTGTTTAAATTTACCATTTCTCCAAAGGGGACTTCCCAGACCATATAGTTACCTGATGTTTTCTTACTCAACAAGCAGGCCAGTCTTTTCCTTTCTAAAACTCAAGACATTATGTAATTACATTTAGTTATCCCTGATTATTTAAATATTTGCTATAATGAGGTACAATTTTTTTTTGCTTTAATTTTCTGAAACCTGATATAATAAATTTATATGAATGGTATAAAAAATATAGGTTTATGTGAATCTGGATGGGAGAATTTGGAATGTTCTCCAGTAGTACCTCAATTTTTCTCCCATTTCCTACTTGTAGGCTTTAAACATAATCTATTATATTCTTATTATTTCCTCCACTCTTTTCCCTGAAAATTTAGCCTTTATGGATCTCAGCATTTGCTATGCCTGAGGGTATTGATACCTCAGGTTCAATTTAGATAGTCTCATAGCATCTTTAACACATTATTTCATTGTACATTAAAGTAAATGTTCCTTGCAATCTAGAAGGAAAATGTAATTTACAATTGATTCTGTATAGTCTTGTTAGGTACTGTGCAGAACATATCCACTAAAGATTTCATCGAGTGTTTAATAACCAGGTCATGGGTGATTTAAATGCTTTATGTTTTGCAGAAGTGTTTGATAAATGATTATATTAATGTTTAAGTGGTATCTGTGGGAAACTATGGGTTTTTTGGATAGAATGGGGTTGCATTATATTTCCCATTAAACATACAAGAATATAGGTCTTGGTACTCTGAACAGTCACCTTCCAACACATTTTTTCAAGACAAATTGATTTAGATAATGAAGGATGCCTGCATTTATCTGTGTATTTATTTGCCTGTCTCCTTCACTAGAATGTAAGCTCTGCGAGAACTATTAAGCATTGTGGGCTCCAGGCACAAATTCAACATCTAGTGTGATGGTTGGCTCATAGTAGAACCTAATCAGTGTTTATGGAATGAAGGAAATTTTAGTGTAGTAAATTGCCTCACAGAGAACACATATTCAATCAATATTGATTGAATAATTGTTTTTAATATATTTGTAGTGTATATAACATTTTAAAAGATTTCTTTTTCAAATGTGAAGTTATCTCTCTATGTATCTATCTATTTGACGTTGTAGAGTAAATCTCAATTTGTAAGGATATTTTTTCAAACTTTAAGTATGCATATTAGTGTATATTTTAGAATCTCTAAGGTTAGAGTGTGGTATTAACTTTGGAGAAGGAAGGGGATATTGAGAAATAATGCAGTAATGCCATTATAAAATAATAGGCCACTAGAATACAGTTTTCATGAAATCTTGTCTATTGAGAAAAATAATAGTGCACAAATATTATGGGCTTCTGGAAGAAGGACTGTACACATTTTAGATGAAATAGCTTTCTCTCTGTTCCTGGACCAGAGAGAACAACGTGTTGAAGACAAGGGGAAGGAGAAGTCTTGGCCTGTGTACTTCAGGGCCAAGTCTTTGCAATTTTAAGTTACATCTAATGTGTAACAACACATGGTGCTATCGGAAGATATTTTTTCTAATATAAAGTTATATATATAAAGATGACTTTTCAGCATTGATGAAAAACACTAACTGAAATTTTAAGGAACTAAAGCAGTCCAATAACACTGTAATTCATAATGAATAAGTTGACTATTATTTAGCTTTCCCTCATCCTTACAGGTACCATAATTTCTGGAGCATTACATTAGATATGCTGGCACCCTGGTGGTACAGTTGTTAAGCGTTCGGCTGCTAAACAAAAAGGTTAGCAGTTCACATTCAGCATCCACTCCTTGGAAATCCTTTGGGGTAGTTCTACTCTGTCCGATAGGGTCACTATGAGTCAGTATCGACTTGATAGCAATGGGTTTGGTTTTTGGTTCTTACATTAGATGTATGAAAATTCTGTGTAGAGCCTACTATAGGGTCGCTGTGTGTCAGAATTGACTCGACGGCAATGGCTTTGGGTTTTTTTTTTTTGTTGTTGTTGTTTTCTACTTAGAAGTTTCCTTGACATTATCGAACACTAGGATTCTACATTACATACAGTCATACTACCAATGACAACCCAAGAAGAGGTTATGGGAGTCACGTTGACAGTTCCCCAGACGCTCTGAGCCCAAACAGTGCTACTTACTAATGTAAAAAACGAAACAAACAAAACATAAAATATCACTACACAACGTCAGAGTAAGTATTGGAATAAAAAAAAATATATATCACATTTTTTTCCTCGTATAAATCTCTGGAACATTTATACCCTGATGTTTTTATGACTGGAATCTATCAATTCCCTCAACATATAATGGGAAAACAATAGTGGATTAGATGGCGGATGCCCTGGGGTCTGGTGTGGAATGTTACTAAGGACCTGTGTTACTTGCTACCAGCCCCTTAACACTTCAGTTCTCAGCTTCTCAGCTGTGAGAGGAAAGGGTTAGATCACAGCATCATTTCTAAGGACCTTTCCAGATCCAACACTATAGGAGATTCTCCTATTCAAGTAAAGGGCAGATCTGTGGACAGAGTTTTGTGCTGGGTACAGCTAACCATACAGATGTAGACCAGCCTACTTCACTTAATACTGTAGCTATGAGTCATTGCCAAGTAAATCTGGATTTGAATTGGAAAAAAAAAATTAGTCCTTTCAGATGTAATAGATATTTCAACATCTAACATCATATTCATTCTGTTGTGCATAGGGTCACTATCAGTCGACAACAACATATTAGAATTTTCATATCATTTTGAATAGATTTTCCAGGAATAAAAAAAATTACTACTATTTTATTTGTAAATGCTGTTTCTTAACTTGCCCTTTTGCTTCTCTTTTGAACCTTGACATTGGGTTAGGTAAGTGAGGATTAATTATGTTATTTTGGGATAGCCACACTCTTCCACATATAACTTAAAAACTATAGAACTAGGTGTATATTGAGGTTCTAAAAAAAAAAATAAATAAAAATTCATTATCATTTCAATGTTGAGCTAAATACATTCTACTTATAGAAGTATTTTTTTCCCCCTATTTTAGTCTTAATGTGACTCTCAGGAGTATAAGGAATAAGATACACTTCTTTTTTATACCACAGACAGATTAATTGTTCTAAAGCTTGCCAACAACTACATCTCTTCTACTGATTGCAGAATAAATACAAATTTCTAAAACTGACATTTTAAGGTTTTCTATGAAATTTTCCCAGTTTGCTGTTTGTAGCCTCATTTTTTAAATCTTCCTCCCATAATCATGTCTGCTCTTCAACTGAAATGACTGACTGGTCTTTATATTAAAATATATAGTCTCCTGAAACAAGCAAACAGACAAATAAAAAGCAACCAGGAGTACTGTAAAAAATCATCCCTACAAATACTAGAGCTTATGGGAAACTAGTCCAGTGTGATGGTTAAGATTATGTGCCAACTTGACTGGACCATAATTCTCAGTGTTTATATGTGATCACTCCCATGACTGAATCTGCTGTGATTAGCCAATAAGCTGAAAGGGAGTTTCCTTGGAGGTGTGGCCTGAATCTGAATATAAGTGGACGCTCTGGCTTTTTTGCTTACTCTGGATCCTTTGGCTGCTTCCTATTCATCTGACCTCTGGCTCTTGGGGCTTGAGCTACCAGCTTATCTGCAGCCCTTGGGATTCAAGGATCTTCACAGTCTGAGAGCGGGAGCCCTGCTCTCCCACCTGTCATCTTGGGCTCGCCAGCCCCTGAGTCCACGTGAATAGAGAGAAGCCTCTATCCTGATCCATGGACTTGGGACATTCCAGCCTCTACAACTGCGTGAGCTGTTTCCTTGATATAACTCTCCCTCTGTATATATTTATATGCTTTACTGGTTTTCCTTCTCTAGAGAACCCAGCCTAAGACATTCGGGGTAGATCACTCAAAACCTACACAATTTTGTAATGAGACGGCTCACAAAAACAATAACAATCTTAATCTGCTCAATCAGCTTAGAGTGGTCTCTTCTTAAGAGAAAAAAAAAAAATTATGGCTATGAGCTACCCATGGACATGCAAAATCCCTGGACACAAAGGGACGGGAGAGTAGAGAGAGACAGTGGTCTTAACTGACTGAGGTAAAAATTTCTGCAAGGGAACATGAAGTTTCATTAGCTTTATGGTAAATCCACCTTTGAGTATAGTCGCTTCAAGCCTGCTCCATATCATTTACATGCTGATAAAATATTGACTGATAAAATGAAAGCTTTTGTGATGCACAGGGAAGACCTTGGGAGAGTCATCATCTCAACTAACCTGACTGTACATCCTTTGCAGTCACCTTCTTTTTCTCGGAAATTCCACAACCCTATGGGCTTACTGTCAAAGTATGTCTCTCCCATACAGCCAGTGAATGTGATCACGCGTACGGCATCGGCCTTCTGCAGAGAGAAATAATAAGTTCGTTAGGATTTAGAGTTTCATAAATAATCCTGGAGTACCCGTGAGAGTTATTGGCAGCAGAATCTGGAGTAGTTACTAACCATTCTTTCAGATTTTCTTAGCTTGACATATTCAACTTTTAACCGTGTTACATCCCCACAGCTACTACAGAATGGGTCAAAAAAGAGGAAAGCTCAAACACTTCATTAACTGATTCTGATTATTCTGTGCTCTACCAGTTTATCACCATTAGTAACAAACACTTCCCTACCTTGTGATTTTATTGCACTGCCTATCTTTTTTGAGATTTCACATTTTCATCTGTGAACTGGGATTATTGTGGGAAATAGAGTATTTATTTATGGTACTAAGTTCAGTACCTGGCATAGATAAGATGTTTAATAAACATTATTGTTCCGTATCTCTTCTCTTTAGGCAAATCTAGGCCACTGAACACATTAAGAAGATTTCTCTGCAAAGATCATGAAAAGGAGTACACAAATATATATATATATTTTTTCCCTAGGATAGTTCTGCCCCCAATTTTTTATTTCCTTTAGTACCAAGAAATTTTCCAGTTTATGACATGAAGGGAAAATGATTGATATTGTAAGATAAAGGGCCTTGTTGGCGTTGTTTGCTGGTAAACACAGCAAAGGGCTTTGCATCTAATCACCAAAATCCTGTTGCAGTCAAGTCAATCCAGTCTCATAGTGACCCTATAGGACAGGGTGGAACTGCCTCTATAGGGTTTCCAAGGCTGTAATCGTTACAGAAGCAGACTGCCACATCTTTCTAATAGGAGACCAATAAATATTCATTGAATGAGAACGCTGGTATCATTCTTACGGGGAAAGATCTGAAACTTAATACCTGTCACTATCATTGAAGGAGTGGAATGACCTGTTCTACTCCAGAGCATCTTTTTTTTTTTTCTTTTAAAAAAACATTTTATTGTGATTTAGGTGAAAATTTACATAGTAAATTCGTTTCCAATTCAATAATTCATACACAAATTGTTCTGTGACATTGGTTGCAATCCCTGAAATGGGTCAGTACTATCTCCATTTCCACCTTGGGTTCTCAGTTTACAGTCATCTGGTTTCCCTGCCCCTTCCTGCCTTCTCATCTTTGCATTTGGGCAAATTTGCCCTTCTGGTCTCATTTTGTTGATTGTTCTAAGGAGCACATTCCTCACAGGTGCTGTTATTTATTTTACAGGCCTATTATTTGGCTGAAAGGTGATCTCTGGGAGTTGCTTCAGTTCTACACTAGAAGGGTGTCTTAGAGCTATAGTCTCGGTGGTCCTTTCGGTCTCTATCAGACCAGAATCATTTTTTGTGAATTTGAACTTTGTTCTACATTTTCTCTCCACTCTAACCAGGACCTTCTACTGTGTTCTAGGTCAGAGCGGTCAGTAGTGGCAGCCGTGCACCATCTAGTTCTTCTGGTCTCAGTTTAGCAGATGCTGCAGTTCATGTGGGCCATTAGTCCTTTTGACTAATGGCTTCTTTGAGTCTTTGGTTTTCTTCAGTGTCCTGTGCTCCAGATGGAAAGAGACCAATAGTTGTATCTTAAATGGCCACTGGCAAGCTTTTAAGATGCCAGACGCTACTCACCACGGTAAGATGTAGAACATTATCTTTATGAACTATGTTATCCCAGTTGACCTAGATGTCTCCCAAGACTATAATCTTCAGCCCTCAATCCCAGTATCTTAGTCCATTGCGGTGTTTGGTTATGTCTGAAAGTTTCCATAACCGTGCCACCTATGTACTCTATTATATATATGAATATACATGCAGCACATATAAATATGTATGTAGAAATAGCCACAACCATACATATATATGTGTTCAGGCATACTGCCATATGGCCTCCCACACCTCTTTAGCATACATATCTACCAAAGTATTCACTCATAAATTATTGTTATTACTGTTGTTGCAGGATTATATATGCTATAGTATTTATTGTTAGCCATTACCCATGGCCATCGAGTCAATTCTGGCTCATAGCGACCCTATAGGACAGAGTAGAACTGCCTCATAGGGTTTCCAAGGAGCGCCTGGTGGATTTGAACTGCTGACCATTGGGTTAGCAGTCGTAGCTCTTAACCACTACGCCACCAGGGTTTCCGTATTTATTGTAGTTGTCCTTCATTCTTGCTTACCTCTCAGTGTCTTCTTTTGCCTTGGTCATGTTGTCCTAACTTCCTTATATTGTGTATTGCCTTTCCCTTCCAGAGCATCTTTTTATAATTCAAATAGCTATTGATTTTGACAGTTCTATATGACAAATAAATACTATATTCTGGTACCTTATACATTTAGAAACTCCATGCCACAGCTAATCCACATTTATCTGAATAATCTTGGGAAAAAAATGAATCACCATGTTTGAGTTCTAGAACTAATGTAAGAAGATGGTCACTAAATAGTTAAAAATGTCTAGTTATAACTTTGCTAAATAGAAGGAATGCTGATTACAGCCACTGACATTTACAAGTCAGAATGGTCCTTGCAATTCTCCGTCATCACTCAAAGTCTTAATTTTCCAGAGGTTGATTATCCTACTTTTGGATTCTACTTGATTTATGCTTCTCCTTTTTTCACCCTGAAAGACTATACTTGGAATATGTTCCTGTTAATTTGAAGTTTATTAGCAAGTTCATTTAGTTACTTGTTTTCAGCTTTTGGTTCATATTCTGGTGTGGCAGGAGCCTAGAAACTCTTGGTCAAAATGATTTTTAAAGATTTCTGTAGATTTCATTTGTCTATGTTTTCTTTTTCCCTGAGACTGACAAAATAGAGTTACTTTGTACCAGTGACATCTGAATAATAACAATTCTTGGGATTTAAGGTGCGATTACTGCCATGTCATAGGTATTAGTCATGTATTTTATACACATAATCTCACTATTCATTGTGGCAATAAAGCATGGTGGTTCCTGGTAAAGAGTGGAGATTTACTGGTGCTGGTTTACCTGTGTTCAAATTCCGGCTCCACCATTAACTAGCTGTGTGACCTTGGTCAAGTCACTTACATTCTCTGTGCCTCAGTTTCCTCAACTATAAGATGGAGACTATATAACTATCTACCTTTTGGGATTGTTGTGAGAGTTAAGTAAATTAATTCTCAGAAATTACTTAAAATAGTACTTGGCACATAAGCAGGGCTGCATTAATGTTATAAAAGTTTATTATTATGTCCTACAATATGCAAGCAAAGTAGATACTTTTATCTCCCTTTTCTAGTTGAGAACACTGAAGCCTGAGAAGTTAGGTTACTTGCCTGTGGTCACATTTTAGTCAATGCTAAAATAGGGAATCCAACCCAGATTTGATTTCAAAATGCTACCTCTATATTTATCTTTCTAGAGAGAAGAGAAAGTTGATAATATGCCTATATGTTACTGTGTACCATACATATTTATATGCAGTTCTAAGAAATGAGGATGATTTTAGTGTACAGTTGTAGAATTAATTCTAATACTTTAGATCCACAACTCATAAACAAATAAAACAACTTTATATGAAGGCTGAGTTCTCATACATTTGAGGTCACCCTGGCTTTTCACATTTTCCGGCTAATCTCATCCTGGGATGATTTTGACAAGCCCAGGATTATCTATGATATTTGGTTATGCTCACCCCCAGGTCGTTTTCCAACATCTAATTCTATTTAATCAACATGAGCTCCTTTAAAATGTAGGCACTTTGTAATTTGAAATGCACAAGGACCTGTCATGAAGCGATTATGAATATCAAGTGCATTACCCTGTAAGAATGAGGAGAAGCACAACTTGAAGACTTTTAAAACCAGATCATGATTTGAAAGCTTATGGCTCCTGTGGTATTTCCCAAGGTATTCATAAATCTTTTAATTAGATGTGATTATGAACTTTATAGCACTTCATATCTATAAATTGTAAACTGATTCAGAGAATAAGCTATATTTAAAAAAAAACACTTTGCTCTGAAAGTGACTTAAATGAGAATGACAAAAAAATGATGTCACAGATAAGGGCAAAACAGCAACTGTTTAAGGTAAATATACTTTAGGCTTAAAGACAATGTGTTTCTAGACTGAAATTCAAGAGAGGAAATTTTTACTCAAAATAAATTCATGTTTTTGAGTAACACAAGGTTAGAGGAACACAAGTGGTCCAAGTGGTCGAGTCTTTGCAGAGCTTCATCTTGCTTTCTCTGAGAGTAATCAACATCAGCTGTTGCCTGTCTATAAAGATGAAATCAACAGAATGGGGAAGAGCGCATTACCTTTAGCTTCCCAGTCAAGCCACCAACAAAGAGCATTGCGTTTGCATCCACATCTAGGATAGTATACCCTGGTGGTGAGACTGAACTGTATGTACTGGGCACAATGCTGGCTTTGGGTCCATCCAGGGCTCTCACCGAAATTGTTCCATTTCTCCCAGTTCTTCCAGAGTTGTTCGTTAAAGTGAAGGGAAAGAAAATATAGAAAATGAAACAAGTATCACATTTCTGGGAACTACGACTTTAAGGCGGATAAAACGAAGAGGCTTGTTCTGGAATATTTAGGAATTAACTGAGTTTTTAGCTTCAAGTATTCCAGATTCATTAAATCTCAAGTCAAAACTCAGAATCTGATCTTCACTGAAGGCTTATTGTCATACTTGGCCAGTGCCAGAGAGCAACATACCCTGATCCTGTAGCTGTCCACTGATGTGAAATGACAAGAGCAGCAACAATTGGTGTTGGTTAAGTGGAAAGTCTTTTTCCTATTGCTCTGCCTAATAATTTAATATTTACCAACACATGCTATTTAAACAAGTTAATATTACTTCATTTAGCATGTTATTCAATTTAATTTAGCAAGTAAACCCTGAAAGAGCCTCCCTTCCGCATTATACATTGTGCAATTTTTCCTAAAATCCCTTATTATATTTTGGATCCGAATTTGCTGATGGAGTCTTCTCGGAATTGTACCGTCTTTTATTGTTTGGCACACCATCTCAATGCATATAGGGTAAAATCTAATCTTCAGAGTTGTGTGTACAAATTGCATAGAACAACTTCCCTTTTAAATTCAATTAATAGCATTTTGAAAGCTACTATTATTTTATTTCATTTTCTTTTTTCAAGTGACTGATTTCCATGGATTGTTAAAGATGAAAATCTGATCCCTCTTTTAAAGCAAACAGTCAAAACAAAATTTCAGTGTCATATTTCTCTTCCTGCTGTCTCATTTTGGTAATTATTTTTTTTCTTTGAGGGTGCAGTACTAAATGAAATACATGAAAACAATTGAATGAATTTATTCAAATATGTTCATCTTTTGATAGAACTGCACTCTGTTGAGCAGAAACATCCTTTTTAGTACTTACTCCAACACCGCTGCTCCTTATCACATTTTCTTTCTCTTTCTCTCTCTCTTATACACACACACACACGCAAAACACACACACACACTTTTGCTGATGATCCTAAAAGGAGCTGAAAATATTGTTTCTTGTTGTTAGTTTCCTTTGAGCCAATTTTCAATTCAGAGCAACACCACGTAACAGCAGAGCTGCCCCATAGAATTTTCTAGACTGCAATCTTTCTGGGAACAGATTGCCAGGTCTTTCTCCCTTGGAACCACTGGGTTCAAACAGTCGACACATTCCCGTTAGCAGCTGAGCACTTAACCAGTAAACCACCAGGGCTCCTTTGCTTCTCAATTTTTTTTTTTTTTAAATAAAAGCTTTCTATTACGGGGAAATTTAAGCATATACAAAAATAGAGTGGAACTTTTTGTATCCATCACCTAGATTCAACAGTTATCACTGGAAGCCTTCTTCGCCCAAATAATAGACCAGCCTCATCTGTAACTCTGGGGCCTTAACCGTACCTTTGAACTGTTAGCTGCTTTGGGTTTAGTAGGATTTGCGAATTGGGAAAAGAAGAAATGGAAATGAGAGAGAGGTATTGAGGATAGGTATGAGTACTATAAGCAATCTATACACTAAAAGTTGATAATTGAATCAAAGCTTCAAAGTGGAGTTACTTATCAACTAATAGAATTACTGAATTTATTTCCTATTACTGCCCATTTTAAGATAGTGTGTGGACCTAAAATGTTACATATTCATGCAGTATTTTGATGTTGTATATGCCTGCAGGCCATATCGCTATGAAGCTGAGGAGAGGGTGCTGTGCACACCAATGACAGGCAGCAATGGCAACTCTTATACTCGGTTTGTGTTGAATGAGGGCAAGCATCAGAGACTTCTTCTTCAGGTGAGAGAGGATGCCTAAAAATAGTCTAAATTCCTGAATTCCTACAGTGATTAGAAACGGACTTGTTGCTCTTGTCAATACCTTGAACATCTGTCAGTTCCTAGCAGGCACTCCAAAGACACCCATTTCCCTCCACATACATATATGCATGTGTGTATGTGTGTGTGTGCTTTCACCTACGTGTCCATACATGCATACACGGCTACCTTGTGAAATGAAAATAGGAGTTTTCTTATCAACTGGAAAACTCCTTCAAAGTTATGTTGTATTCAATTATCTTAATCTTTACTGAGTTAGTTACCTTGATGCTTCAATACGGTACCAATATGAGTCATCAATAGTCAAATCCGGATATTCTACACGTCCAACTCCAGATCCAACATCCCAAAGGAAGCTTACTTTGCCTTTACGCATTTCTATAGCCAGAAAGTCAATCTGGTACACAGAAACACAAAAACAATAGATACCATATGTAAATCACCCTGAAAGAGGAGGCCAGTAGAGTTCTTTTTGACTGGTGACATTTACAGCTACGTTAAATAACTGAAAGCCTCACAGTAAGACTTCTCAAACAATATGCTCTATTTTTATGTATGATTAAACTTATATATTATTATTATAACTTTAAGGCAACACATATGTCCACACCACAGAGGCCTATGTGTTAATTTCACCAATTCTAATTAGGTCTGACTTTGAGACAAAAGACTTTTCTCACTCTGGTACTGGTAGCAGAAATAAAAGCAAATCTTTGAATTAAAAATTCATTGTAGTTTTTACCAAGGACACTGATACTTCTGAGGGTGTAGCTGTTTTTTTTTTTTAACCCATTGTGACCCAGAACTCCTCACTTGAATGGCAAGTATTGACTGATACCATGATTGACGTATAAAAAATCTAATTTATTTTGGAACATCCGATGAATGCAAAGTAACGCGATGCCAATGGAAGGAATTAGCACTTTCTTCCGGTGGCATTTTGTAGACACAACTTCTGTTACATCCATTTGAGTCATAAATTCAACACGAATCAGAAGAGTTTTCTTTGGTCAGAGATTAGCACACAATTTGCCACTTTCACCTCATTAACATGAAAGTATATTGTAAAGTTATTTAATTCTTTGTGTGAGAAAAGTAAAAAACAAAACCTTCTTAAACAGAGGGATCTAAAAATATAATTAAATAAATGAATGTTGGCATACTCACATATGAAAGCAAATGTGTCTAAATCATGCAGGAAAAAAAAAAAGCCTTAATTTGACATTTCAGAACTCTGTGAGGTAAGCTTCCAAGGTTTTCATTTCTAGAAGGCTACCTTAGATGATTTGGGGGACATGTTATTGGATTCTACACATTTCCCCTACTCCAGGAATGAACCTCTGACAATACCATACACAGTAGGCCAAAGAAAAACTGAATATCAGACTTACAAATTTGGCACTTCCAAGATAAAAAAGAAGATTGTCAGCAACAGCTGTCTTGACATTGATAACGATATGATTGTAGCTTCCTTTCTTGATTTCTGGTTTGTATGTTCGAATGCAGTCACCTCCAGAAGACACAGATACTTTGATCTTTAAGAAAAACAAGGTACAAAGAACCAAAACTAAATCTCTCAAAAAGTTTGAAGTAGCTTCCAAACAAGCACAGAGCTGTCATCATTTCTTCTTTGAAGTTATTTTTCTATCACCGAATAGTATCATTAAATGCCCATAGGCAGACACCATTATGCTCATTAATGACAGCACAGAAGAGCGAGTTTTCACTAGCTTTTTGACAATGAGCTGTTCAATGTCCCATGTCTTGTTAGCGCGCTACTATTTTTTTTGAAACATGCACCTAACAAATACTTACCTTCATACCTCTCTCCTTTACAAAAATGGGAACAAAGAGGAAACATCTTCAAAAGATGATTTTACATGAATCTAGTGGTAATGATCTTCATTAAAGCTGTTTAATGAAATCTTAAGATTGAAATTTCGGCGATTTGGGTATCGATTAAAGTAGGAAACTGTTTTCCTTGAGTTCTCAAGAGGAAAATTACCTACCCCCCATGTTCTTAGCTTTGAAAGAATACTATTAATCATTCCACTCAGAACATATAGTTCAGAATAAATTATACATTTTTTTTATTAAGTTGCTAGGAAATGAGATGGAAATGATTTCCAGTGGCTATCACTACTAATGTATTTAACAGCTCCTTTTTTCTTTTGACTAGTACTTCAAAATTTATTATAAATTGCTAAAAAAGGAATCCTTCAGGAATAGAACTGACACTGCTCAGACCAATTTTTACTTACATTTGGGGAGCCTTCCTTCAATCCCAAATAACACTAGCTGATTATTTGAGCTAATTTCCTTAGGTGAGGTGCAAAACTCCATCAACTCATCAGGGCGATTTCAGGACTGTAATGTAATTGCTGGGACTCTGAGAGAAAGTGTTACTTTGCTCAGTAATAGTGCTTACAGTAGGCGGCAGAGACAGAGAAGGAGGTACAGCCTCTCCACCACGGGCTCAAATGCCCATCCTCAGGAAGCTTCTTGCCCCTTGTTGTTAGAAGCAGATCATCAGGGCTGTCTTCCAAAGAGCCTCCGGGAGGCTCGAACCACCAACATTTTGGCTAGTAGTTGAGCACTTTGTGCTACCCTTACTAGCCATGAATTTCCATTTTCTTATTTCTTCTAGCATTTTGTGCTACTCATATAGTTCGCAAATATAGTAAATATAGTTTAGCCAGATAGCTTGGAAAAAAGCTAACTAACATTATTGTTACCCCCATGGAAGGGTCTCTTAGATTCCAAACAAGATAGCCTAGGTCACCAAACCAGTCTCCATATTATGATGACACAAAGGGATGTCTCCAACAGCCTAAATAGGGTGTAAGTGTAGGTAGCACCATGCCTTTTTGCCAAGGGTGGTGCAGACTACACAGAGGGGGTGCTGGGTGCAAACTTCAGTTCTGGCAAATAAGTAAGTTTGGATGTTTGAGAATGTCTGGGGTTACAGTAGATCTGTTGTGTCTCCTGCAGACTCTGCGTAAGCAGTTGCTGTCAAGTTAATTTCAACTCATGGCGACCTCATGTGTGTCAGAGTAGCACTGTGCTTCATAGGGTTTTCTTTTTTAATTGTGCTTTAGGTGAAAGTTTACAGCTCAAGTTAATTTCTCACACAAAAATCTACACATATATCGTTACATGTCCCTAGTTGTAATCCCGATGATGTGACAGTACACTCCCCCTTTCCACCCCAGGTTTCCCGTGTCCATTCAACCATCTCCTATCCCTTTCTGCCTTCTCATCCTGCCTCTGGACAGGAGCTGCCCATTTAGTCTTGTGTATCTACTTGAACTAAGAAGCACACTCTTCCTGAGTATTATTTTGTGTTTTATAGTCCAGTCTGATCTTGGTCTGAAGAACTGACTTCGGGAATGGTTTTAATTCTGGGTTAACTGAGAGTCTGGAGTCATGTCTTTGGGGGTTCCTCTAGTTGCAGTCACATCATTAAGTGCAGTCTTTTTACGTGAACTTGAGTTCTGCACCCTGCTTTTCTCCTGCTTCGTCAGGGACTCTCTGGTGTGTTCTCTGTCAAGGCGGTGATTGGTGGTAGCTGGGCACCATCTAGTTCTTCTGGTCTCAGGCTGATGAAGTCTCTGGTTTATGTGGCCCTTTTGTCTCTTGGGCTAATTCCTTGTGTCTTTGGTGTTCTTCATTCTCCTTTGCTCCAGGTGGATTGGGACCAATTGATGCATCTTAGACACCCGCTTGCAAGTTTTTAAGACCCCAGCTGCCACTCACCAAAGTGGGATGCAGATCACTTTCTTTGTAAACTTTGTTATGCCATTTGACCTAGGTGTCCCCCCAAACCATGGTCCCCAGACCTCGCCCCTGCTACTCTGTCCTTTGAAGTGTTTGGCTATGTTCAGGTAACTTCTTAGCTTTTGGTTTAGTCCAGTTGTGCTGCCTTCCCCGGTACTGTGTGTTGTTCTTCCCTTCACCTAAGATTTTATCTAGTTTGTGAATTCTCCTCTCCCTCCCTGCCCACCCTCATAACCATCAAAGAATGTTTGTTTCTGTGTTTAAAACTTTTCTTGTGTTCTTATAATAGTGCTCTTATACAATATTTGTCCTTGTGCAACTGGCTAATTTCACTCAGCATACTGCCTATCAGATTCATCCATGTTATGAGATGTTTCTCAGACTCATCATTGTTCTTTATTGTTGTGTAGTATTCCATTGTGTGTATATACCATGATCTGTTTATCCATTCATCTGCTGATGGGCACCTAGGATGTTTCTATCTTTTTGCCATTGTGAATAGTGCTGCAATAAATATGGACATACATATATCTATCCATGTGATGACTTATATCTCAAGGATATATTCCAAGGAGTGGAATTGCTGGATTGTATAGTACTTCTACTTTCAGCTTTTTAAGGAAGCTCCAAATCAATTTCCAAAGTGGTTCTACCATTTTACATTCCCACCAGCAATGTATAAGTGTTCCAGTCTCTCCATAACCTCTGCAATGTTTATTATTTTGTGTTTTTTGGATTAATGCTAGCCTTGTTGGAGTGAGGTGGTATCTCATTGTAGTTTTGATTTGGATTTCTCTAATGGCTAATGATCGTGAGCATAAGTTTGATTTTTAGAAGCTTCCAGTTATCTAGTTTCTCTTCCAGTGTTTGTTCATTGTTAGTTGTGGTTTGTATTCTGTTTATGCCATGTATTAAGGCTCCTAGCATTGTCCCTATTTTTTCTTCCATGATCATTATCATTTTAGATTATATACTTAGGTATCTGAGCCATTTGGAGTTAGTTTTGGTACACAGTGTGAGGTATGGGTCTTGTCTCATTTTTTTGCAGACGGATATCCAGTTATGCCAGAGCCATTTGTTAAAGAGGCTTTCTTTTCCCCATTTAATGGACTTTGGACCTTTATCAAACATCAGCTGCTCATAGGTGGGTGAATTTATGTCTGGATTCTCAATTCTGTTCCACTGGTCTCTGGATCTGTTGTTGTAACAGTACCAGACTGTTTTGACTACCGTGGCAGAATAATAGGTTCTAAAATCAGGTAGTGTGAGGCCTCCCAGTTTGTTCTTCTTCTTTGGTAATACTTTACTTATCTGGGGCCTCTTCCCTTTCCATATGAAGTTAGTGATTTGTTTCTCTTTTGTTAAAAAATGTCATTGGAATCTGGATCGGGATTGCACTGTATCTGTAGATCCCTTTGGGTAGAAAAGACATTTTCACTATATTCAGTTGTCCTATCCATGAGCAAGATATGTTTTTTCCACTTATGTAGGTCTCTTGTGGTTTCTTGCAGTAGTGTCTTGTAGTTTTCTTTGTATAGGTCTTTTACGTCTCTGGTTAGATTTATTCCTAAGTATTTTATCTTCTTGGAGGCCATTGTAAACAGTATTGATTTGGTGATTTCCTCTTCAAAGTTCTCTTTGTTGGTGTAGAATACTCTAACTGATTTTTGTATGTTTATCTTGTATCCTAATACTTTGACGAAGTTTTCTATTCATTCCAGTAGTTTGCTTGTGGATTCTCTGGGGTTTTCTGTGTATAAGAGCATATCATCTGCAAATAGGGATGTTTTTACTTCTCTCTTACCAATTTGGATGCCCTTTACTTATTTTTCTTGCCTTAATGCTCTGGTTAGGACCTCAAGCACAACGTTGAATAAGAGTGGTGATAAAGGACATCCTTGTCTGTTCCTGTTCTCAAGGGGAATGCTTTCAGACTCTCTCCATTTAGGATGATATTGGCTGTTGGATTTGTATAAATGCCCTTTATTGTGTTCCTTCTATTCTTATTTTGCTGAGAGTTTTTATCATGAATGGGTGTTAGACTTCCTCAAATGCCTTTTCTGTATCAATCGATAAGATCATATAGTTCTTATCTATTGTTTTATTTATGTGATGGATTGCACTGATTATTTTTCTAATGTTGAACCATCCCTGCATACCTGGTATGAATCCCACTTGGTCATGGTGAATTATTTTTTTGATATGTTGTTGGATTCTATTGGCTAGAATTTTATTGAGGATTTTTGCATCTATCTTCATGAGGGATACTGGTCTGTAATTTTCTTTTTTTGTGGTGTGATTTTGCTATCAGGGATATGCTGGCTTCATAGAATGAGTTTGTGAGTATTTCATCCTTTTCTATGCTCTGAAGTACCTTTAGTAGTACTGGCTTTAACTCTTCTCTGAGAGTTTGCTAGAACTCTTCAGTGAAGCTGGCAGGGTCAGTGTTTTGGAGGGGAATTTTTAAATTACCTGTTCAATGTTTTATGTTATAGGTTTCTTTAGTTTTTCTACCTCAGTTTGTGTTAGTTTGGGTAGGTAGTGTGTTTCTAGAAATTTGTCCATTTCCTCTAGGTTTTCAAATTTGTTGGAGTACCATTTTTCATAGTATTCTGTTATGTTTCCTTTAATTTCAGTTGAGTCTGATGTGATATCGTCCATCTTATTCTTATTTGGGTTATTTGCTTTCTCTTCTGTTTTTCTTTTATCAGTTTATTCAATGGTTTATCGATTTTGTCGGTATTTTCAAGGAAACAGCTTTTGGTCTTGTTAACTCTTTTAGTTCTTTTTCTATTCTCTATTTCATTTATTCCTGCACTAATTTTTATTATCTCCTTTTTTCTGGTGCTCTTGGCCTTCTTTTGCTGTTATTTGAGTTTTAGCGTTAATGATTTGATTTTGGCCTTTGCTTTTAGGATTATGCATTTACAGCTATAAATTGACCTCTGAGCACTGCTTTTGCTGTGTCCCAAAGGTTTTGGTAGGATGTGTTTTCATTCTCATTTGATTATGTGCATTTCTTTATTCTGTCCTTGATTTCTTCTCTAAACCAGTAGTTTTTGAGCAACGTGTTGTTCAGTTTCCATGTATTTGATTTTTTTTTCCTTGGTTTTTCTGTTATTGGTTTCTACCTTTATGGCTTTACGGTCAGAAAATATGCTTTGTAATATTTTGATGTTTTGGATTCTGTTAAGGCTTGCTTTGAGGCCTAATATGTGGTCTATTCTGGAGAATGTTCCATGTGCATTGGAAAACACAGTATCCTTGGTTACTCTTGGATGGAGTGTTCTCTGTATATCTATGAGATCAAGTTGGTTGAGTGTGGCATTTAGATCTTCTGTGTCTTTACTGAGGTTCTTTCTGGATGTTCTGTCCTTCACCGAAAGTGATGTGTTGAAGTCTCCTACTATTATTGTGGATCTGTCTCTCTCGAATTTCAATGCTGTTTGAGTTTGTTTTATGTATTTTGGAGCCGTGTCATTGGGTGCATAAATATTTATTAAGGTGATGTCCTCCTGGTGTATTGACACTTTAACCATTATATAGTGTCCTTCCTTATTCTTTGTGGTGGATTTTGCTTTAAAATCTATTTTGTCAGAGATTAATATTGCCACTTGTGCTCTTTTTTGATTGTTGTTTGCTTGATATATATTTTTTCTAGCCTTTGAGTTTTAGTTTGTTTGTATCTTTGAGTCTAAGGTGTGTCTGTTTTAGGCAGAATATAGATGGACCATTTTTTTTTATCCATTCTATTTACTGTTGCATTTAGTCCATTTACATTCAGCGTAATTATTGCTAGGTATGAGTTTAGTGCTAACATTTTTATGCATTTTTTGTGTTGTTGACAGTTTCTTTGTTCCACTCAGTTTTCTGTGCTGAGTCATTTTTCTTTATGCGTTTTCTTTTCATCTTTTTCATTATTGTTGATTTTATATTTGCTGAGTCTTTATGTTTTTCTTCTTTTTTATTTTCATGTGTAGGATTGTTAGTTTCCCTTGTGGTTACCTTAAAATCTACCTCTATTTTTCTAAGTTTAAGTCAAACTTTTATTTCTTGATATAGCCTCAACTTCCTCTCCAAATGAAAGATCTATGACTACATTTTTTAGTCCCTCTTTTTTGTTTTAATGTTGTCATCTTTTGTATATTGACATTTCTGTTTCCCTATTTTCAGTGTTTTAGCTTTGAATTATTTTTGTGACTTTCCTATCTGGGCTGATATCTGGCTGTTCTGTCCTGTTTCCTAGTCTTGGGTTGTTATCTGATATTATTGATTCTTTAACTGGAGGACTCCCTTTAGTATTTCTTGAATTTTGGTTTGGTTTTTACCAATGCCCTAAACTTCCATTTATCTGGAAATGCCCTAATTTCACCATCATATTTGAGAGACAGTTTTGCTGGATATATAATTCTTGGCTGGCAATTTTTTTTTCGTTCAAGACTTTGTATATGTTATCCTATTGCCTTCTTGACTGCATGGATTCTACTGAGTAGCCAGAGCTCAATCTTATTGACTCTCCTTTGTAGATGACTTTTTGTTTATCCCTAGCTGCTCTTAAAATTCTCTCTTTATCTTTGGTTTTGGCAAGTTTGATTACATGTCTTGGTGACTTTCTTTTGGGATCGACCCTGTGTGGATAGCTTCTTGGGTAGATATCTTCTTGTCTTTCACAATATCAGGGATGTTTTCTGCCAACAAATCTTCAATAATTCTTTTTGTATTTTCTGTTATCCCCCTCTGTTCTGGTATTCCAATCACTTGTAGGTTATTCTCTTGATAGAAAAAAAAAAAAGAGTGCCACATAATTCTTAGGATTTCTTCATTTTTTAAAATTTTCTTATCTGATTTTTCCTCAAATAAGTTGGTGTCAAGTGCTTTATCTTCAATCTCATTAATTCCGACTTCTGTTGCCTCAGTTCTGCTCCTATCACTCTCTATTGAGTTGTCTCATTCTGAAATTATATGGTTAATCTTTTGGGTTTCTATTTACTGTCTCTTTGTGGATTCTTTCAGCCTGTTATTTTTTCATTGTGCTCTTATATAACCTTCTTAAGTTCCCCTATTGCTTTGTCTGTGTGTTCCTTGGCTTGGTCTGCATTTTGCCTGATTTCCTTCCTGATCTCTTGAAGAGCTCTGTATATTAATCTTTTGAATTCTACCTCTTGTAATTCCAAGACCTTATCTTTCTCCAGGAGGCTTCTTGGTTTTTTGGGGGGGCTCCTTGCCAAAGCCATCATGATTGGACTCTTTATGTGACTTGATATTGACTGTTGTCTCTGAGCCATCAATAAGTTATTATATTTATTTATGTTTGCTTACTGTATTCTAGCTTGTTTTGTTTCATTTTGACATACCCAAGTAGGCTGGTTGTGTGAACTACTTTTATTATTGGTGTCTTTGAAGCTCTCTTGTCCTGTCACCAGCTGATCAGAGCTGCTACTAGGTATGTGAGCTCAGGAATCTACTTACTTTTCTTGTGTGGATTCAGCTCAGGTATCCAGGTTATCAGTTACCATGTGTGTGGTGCAGGCTCTCATCTACAGTCCTAGATGGGCTACATAGGGGTGACTGGAGCAGGCACAAGTATCTGGATGCAATATGGGGTTATGTGCTGAGCAATGTAAGGGGCTAATGGCTGCCCCTGAATGCCTAGGTAGAAGGCGTGTCCTTGTTCCCTAGAGCATATAGGTGGGTGGATTTTGCAACGAAACTTTGGGCACCCAGTGCTGTTAGCTGTAAGGACTGGGAAGCATCACTTATTCGCAGACCTCTGTCTTGGGTAGCTAGATGGGGTGGATGGAGCCAACAGTCCTTAGGTCCCTGATGTGGGTAGGTGAAGACCCTGCTTAATGGGCAGGGACGTGTCAAATGTCATGAATCTGCCACTCCCCCTTACCTGTTGCAGTTGAAAACAGGCTTCAGGTATGTACCCTGTTGTACTATGCTAATGAGGGCCTATGCTATTGAAATGGGCTGACACGTCTAGGCTGGGGTGAAAGTCATTCAAAGTCCATGGACTCCTTATGCTTGTGTCTAGGCAAAGGGACTGTGCCTGCCTGATGTCTAGGTTTAGGGCAGCTGGCAGGTTATTTTTTCCTGTTTGTTAGTTGTGTGGTAATTTGTTCCGTCTCCAAAGCTGGGAGAATGAGTAGGGGAGTGCAATGGGTCCCATTTGTGGCCCAGGGGATGCAGTAATTACTGAAGCCAGACTGGGACTGGAGCTGAGTGAGGAGGGGGTGGGTGGTAGGACAGAGGTGCTTCCCAGAGGGGAAAGGGTTTTTTTGATTCCGTGAGGCAGGTTAGATGCTTGCACTTAACTTTCACAGACCCAGCTCCACTTTCCCCTGGTTCCACAGGCTTGTTCAGACTCTCTGCTGCTTGGTTCCTCCTGGTGAGGAAAATGCATCCCGAGCGCTACTACTTGCTTTAGCCCATGCATGCCAGCTGATCCAGCCTGCAGGGTGCTGGCCAGATCAGGTCTGGCAAATCTTCATGGCTTCTGAACTGTCTCTCCCTTCCCTTGCCGTTCAGTCTGACTCTGCATCTTTGTTTTTGATGTTCAGGGCTCCCAGATTGTCATATATAATCGATTCGCTTGTTTTTTTTTTTTTTTTTGATCTTTGTTGTAAGAGAGACCACATGAAGTGTCTGACTACTCCGCCATCTTGGCCCTGCTTCTCCATAGGGTTTTCAATGGCTGATTTTGCAGAAGGAGATTACCAGGCCTTTCTTCCAAGGTACCTCTGGGTGGACTTGAACTGACAACCTTTTGGTTAGCAGCCAAGTGTATTAACCATTTGCATCACCCAGGAACTCCAAGACCCTGCATAAGTCAAGTATTTGTACACCACAGCTACATTACCTAACTGACTAACAACTTGCATCACCATGCAAAGGAAACTAGGTGTTGGAAAGAGATAGAGGCTCACTCTTCTGGAGCCCTGTGTGTGGTAACCTGGGGCTGGAACCATCTAGGAAGCCTACTGCTTAGGCTGCTTTTTCTGATCTTGCCTTCCCCTGGAGGCTGCAGCGCAGCCTATAAACTGAGGACTCCAGGACTGTAGCAACTCTGGTCCCTAGAGGGTTTCCTCTGTGTCCTGGGGTGACGGTCTTCCTGGTTATGCAGTTTTCATACAGGGAATTAGTTCTTTGCTCTGTAGATGAAGGGATTCCCCCCTCTCTGTACAGTGCTCAGAACAAGTGAATTGAAATGAATTGCAGAAAATCTGAATCAGGAAATGCACAACTTTAACTCTGGATGTTAATAATAGAAAGCAGATATGTGATAGGGGTTGGCGAAGGCTGTTACATGATAGAGTAGTAGCTATACAAAGAGTTACCTGAGGGCTTAGAGGTTAAAAAAAAAAAAAAGATAAAGCAAAGCAAGAGAAAGAAAATATATTAGAGGGGATGTAGGGGGAATGCATTTTTCAAATGTTTTTAATGTTCAGGAACAGGTACAGGTGACACCAAGTCTTTAGGAATTTACGGCATGTGAACCAAAACAGTTATCAGAAAAGATCTTGACATTGAGCAAATCTGATACCTGAAGTAAGCTGTGTCATTGACATCAAAAGAAAATGAAAGAAAAGAAAAAATCAAGATCTGACTAGAATTCACGAGTGCCATTGAGTAATAGACACAGCTATCCCTGGTGGGAAATCAAATCCAAATTCCTAGTGGGGCTGGATGAGTAGTCAAATGTAACTGTGTGTATAGTTTGTCTTATCTTTACTTCATAAATGCTTTATAAACTGGACCATATTATAGCTAGTTTAATCATAAATGAGCCACTTTTGTTTGTTTGTTTGTTTTAAGAATACAATTAATGACACTCCTCAGTTGCTATTTAGAGAAGAAATAACTGAATATGAGTAGAACGCATGACTATTTGGCCAAAGGAAGAGTTTCAACCCTTGCTGGGTATGCCGGATAGAAATGATAGGGAATTATATGATTGGTGTGTTAAAAAGGAGAGTTTCCAAAATAGGAAAAGACAGAGCACCAGGACTGAAATCTAATCAAACTGATGAAACTTCATTTAAGAACTGCATGCCTAAAAGAATCGCTATTATAAAATTAGGGTATCTAACATTACCAGGTGGCGTAGCGGCTAAGTGCTATGGCTGCTAACCAAATGGTCGGCAGTTCAAGTCTGCCAGGTACTCCTAGGAAACACTATGGGGTCGCTATGAGTTGGAAGTGACTCGATAGCACTTTTTTTTTTTTTAAACATTACCAGGAGTTACAATTAATTTACTTGTGGTGCACTTAATATATCTAGAAAATAAGGTTCTTTGAACAAAATGATGTAATGCCCGATATGCCAGCAATTAGTCTTGTCAAATAAACTATTGCTCAACTCTTACTCATTCATATAGAAAACCCACTGGATTTCCTGTTTTGTTTTCTTTGTGCTTTGATTTTCGATTACAGCTACTTCTTTTAACCACTTTCCCTATAAATCTCAGTATAGTATATATAAATTTCTTTAGAAGAAATCTGTAGTATGTATCCCTCTTATAAGAAGGGACGAATTTCTGAAATACAAATATATTCATAGGATGTTTGGTTCTATTAATTATTGTTGTTTTTAATGTGAATCTTCAGTGTGCCTTCCAAATGAATCATTCAGCATTAGGTATCTCTAAGGCATTTTTCATGTAACATTACTTACCAGTTCATTATCATGAATGCAATTAAACATTATTGAGTATCCCATTACTATACCTATTGAATTTTTACTGTACTTTCTATCCATTCATTTAAAAATATTATCAACCGCTCAATAACAGAGTCAACAAACCAGAAGAAATCCACTTTAAAATCAATGTCTTCTTTCTCTTGGTCATATTCCGTATGTGTTAAGGTTACATGCAGACATTTGCGCCAGGTTTCAAAATATATTTATAAAATAGACAAATGTGATCTTCAGTTACTACAAAGCTCATTAAAAAAAAAAAAAGTCTGCCTGCATATTTCTAATATCTTATAAAATGTAAGGGATTTTGTTGTAACTTCCATTTCCATGAGTGATCAAAAATCTCCTTGAAAGGCATGGACCATGGTTAATTTTTCTAGAATTACTTTTATACCTTTCATTCATTTTTTATTCTATATTTTATATATGTCAGAATTTTATCATTGGGGATTATTTACAACTGATGAACATATGGGCATATTTTTAGATTTCTTTAAAAAGAGGAAATAATAAAAATGTTCATATTTCCCATTTGATGACTAAGCCAGAAAATGTAGCTAAAAGTGTGATTTACAAAGAACATTTGCTGTTCCTGCTTCTTCAGAGTTAACTTTGCAAAATATAGAAGTGGTATATCAGTCTCTTCCTTTCTCTTGCCACTGCCACAGCTAAGGTTTGGTATCTAACTATATTTGCTTCCTTCTTTCTAGTTTCTCTCATCTAGCCCACAAACTACTTTG
The DNA here is from genome assembly GCF_024166365.1 of Elephas maximus indicus. Taxonomy (NCBI): domain Eukaryota; kingdom Metazoa; phylum Chordata; class Mammalia; order Proboscidea; family Elephantidae; genus Elephas; species Elephas maximus. Next base: position 197,973,991 of record NC_064819.1, on the reverse strand, counting down.
AGATTCATATTAAAAAAGCACAGCTCTGATTACACCACATTTCATGGTCAGTAACTTTCAGCTTATCCTTGTCAATGAAGTTTATCCCAGATACAGTTGCTGCCAAATGAAACTGCTTAACTTGCCATTCAAGGCCTGACAAGAACTGGCCTCCATTGATCTTTCCAGTTCAATGTTCACTCTACCAATTACTCTTGGGAAACTAGACTGTTCTTTCATGAGCCAACCCTGAAAGTTCATCTTTGCTCTCTGCCTTGGTTCAAGAAAATAAGCCATTCAAGCCATTTCCTCTTCTCAGAATTCTCTCCCCCACCACATTCCCCTCTAACATCCCACTTCGAGCCTGACTCAAACTGTTCCCTTTAGGAAATTTTTTAGTACCTACCAGTAGGTGATTTGTCTCATCTTCTGTAGTACTTCTCATTTCTCATGTAATGTACAATATTCTGCATTATCTTAGAGTTCTTTGCATACATGTCTTATTTCTTCTACTAGATTATAAACTTTGTGAGCAGAACTGCCGCATTCATCTTGTGTACCTCACGGCAGGTAGCCCTAAACATACCAAAACCAGTTGCCATTGAGTCGACTCAGTCATGGTGATCTCATGTGTGTCAGAGTGGAACTGTACTCCATAGGGTTTTCAGTGGTTGATTTTTCAGAAGTATATGACCAGGTGGGGTAGTGGTTAAATGCTACCGCTGCTAACCAAGAGGCTGGCAGTTCAAATCTGCCAGGCACTCCTTGAAAACTCTATGGGGCAGTTCTACTCACCCTATAGGGTCACTATAAGTTGGAATCGACTCGATGGCAGTGGGTTTTGGGTATATGACCAGGCCTCTCTTCTGAGGTGCCTCTGAGTGGACTTGAACCTCCAACTTTTTGATGAGCAGCTCAGCACCTTAATGGTTTGCACCAACCAGGAATGCTTTTTCTACACTGGCTAAATCTTAGATAAAACCATAAACCCTGGTTTCTTTTCACTTTATGCCTGACATATATAATGACCAACTGTTATACTGGCTACATGGTCCTCATATTATTGTGTAATGTCTGTCTTCTTAGACCCTATCACTCCTTCATTTACTCTGATCTGAAACATCATTTGTACCAATCTTTTTATTGTTTTCTAAATTTTTCTTTAATCAGTCATGAATTCCTTTTCATGGTTGACCTTGAACTCATTGTTTTGGCCATGTTTAGAGGTATGAGATATGTATAAGGGAGAAGGGCTGTATTGTCATTTGGAATCATATTCCGGGTCATTATTTAAACAATCTAAATTGATGGACTTTAAAAAAGGGCATTTTTTGCCATCCTAGCTAACTTCAAGGTTGTTAGGCCAATGAAAGTTTTGAGATAGAAGACTTAGGTTTCCAAAAAGGTTTGAGTTTAAACCTCATAACATGTTAATAGGTTATATAAAATTTCACATTGGTAGTCAACATCTCTGTCCTGACTCATTATTAGGATGCTACTTTCTAGAAAGTTCTGTATCTATCTTAATAGTCTTCTAATTGGGTTAATAACGAGCAAAATTTTAGACAAATGAAATGTTCCTTGTATCTACTCCATGATAAAAAAAAGAAAATATATAGGTTGTTTTTAACCAAAATGCTTTTTGGTGTTGCTTATATGCTGACAAAAGTATATGTATAATATATTGTCTCTCTCTCTCTCTATATATATCCTTTAACATATATATTTAAGAAACAGTGATCCCTCTTTGTTTTTTTAGTATACGATAGAGGTTTTCCATGATGTCACTTTGAAGACTAAGGTGCGCCTGACCCAGGCCATGGTGTTTTCAATCACCTCCTACGCATGTGAAAGCTGGACAATGAATAAGGAAGACATAAGAGGAATTGATGTCTTTGAAATGTGGTGTTGAAGAAGAATATTGAATATACCATGGACTGCCAAAAGAACAAACAAATCTGTTTTGGACGAAGCACAACCAGAATGCTCCTTAGAAGCAAGGATGGTGAGACTACATCTCACATACTTTGGACATGTTTTCAGGAGGGATCAGTCCCTGGAGAAGGACATTAGGCTTGGTAAAGGAGAGGGTCAGCGAAAAAGAGGAAGACCCTCAGTGAGATGGACTGACACAGTGGCTGCAACAATGGACCTAAGCATAGCAATCATAGTGAGGAAGGCACAGGACCAAGCAGTATATCATTCTGTTGTACATAGGGTTGCTATGAGTTGGAACAGACTCAATGGCACCTAACAACAACAACAAAGGTTTTTCATATCCATCACAGCTCCTAGCCTATGTGTAATTAGCAAATTGACTACATAGCACTATGCCCCTCAGTGAAGGCTCTAGATACACTCTTGTATGCATGGATACCGCCACAGGCCTCACATAAGCAGTCCCAGCCTGAGAGCCAATCAGGCTGCCACCATAAAAGGATTAGAAAATCTCTTTGTATTACTCTATTCAACCAATAATAAAATGTACCAGAGGTTCCATTTTTTAAACAATAAGTGGTAATTATTTTCTCATAAACCTTCTACTGAAATTTCCGAAAGAAATAATCTTTTATCCTCCCTGAATAGTTTCAAGTTAAAGGAAAAGAACCAGAGATCATTCAACAGTGATCCCCCCCACCAAAAAAAACAAACGTAGTGCTGTTGAGTCAATTCTGACTCATAGTGACCCTAGCACCCAACAATTACAATCAGTTACTGACACTGAAAATATGAGGAACTTACAGAATTGGCTTGTTTCCTAGCTTGGTTTATCAGTTCTTTTATCTCAGAAATGTTTTTCTTCAGGTTATCCTCAAGTTCCTTGATAGGTTTGAGTTTATCTATTAGTCGATCAGCCTCTTGTTCTAAATTTTTCACAGTGGCGTCTGCATCTGCAACTGCATGGAACAAAATCAACACACACACAAGGACATATATTCACAAAGAATTAGAATAGCAGTAGGCTTTACTAAACAATGGAAGGAATTTCATCTAATCCAAAGCAAGGCCACGAATGCTAAAGCAAAGTGATGGCAAATGGGAATATTTTAGCTTGGATTCAAGCAGGGTGGAGGAAATGTTAGAGAAATAGGGGCAACATTTTGGCTTTGTGGTTAAGGTAGAAAATAGAATTGAAACTAGAGAAAATGACGAATTTAATTCAATATTTAATTTCTAGCGTCAGCCAAAAAGCTACCTTTTCTAGAACTTTAGTCATAGAATTAAGAAAATTCTGGAAGAGTCTTTAAAATATCACATAGTCTGTCCAAACCAGAGCTATACATGAATCAGAATTCTTACAAAAAATTGATTTTCTTCCTTTTTCTCATTGTCTTTCTGTCCACACTTAAATAGAGGAGCTAGCAAAATGTCTTGTGTAAAACATTTCAATGTTGAACAACTCTTACGCTTGGGGCTTATGTTAGACTTTAATGAAATCCTCATGTTGCAGTTCAATTTCATTTTGAAGAACAGTTCATTATTCTTCTCTATGTATGAGGTTGAACCATATCAACCAGCTCTTTTTATAGATCAAAAAAGGTCAAATATTGGCAATTTTAAATGGTTCAACTCTAAAATACTCGAAAGGCTATGACTAATCCACAAATTTCCAGCATGTACTTTTCATAGGAGGGCATACAGCACATGGAAATCCAATTATTCCATCCCAAGGATGCTGGCAGTCTTATCCAAACTACATCAAGCACGTATTGTTCTGCCTTCTGTCATTGTGACTCTGATGAAAAAGTTAAAGTGCTCACAGTTCAAGGCTACATGCCTTGCTAGACCATGACTGACTTATTCTCTGGCTGACATTGAACCATTGAGAACTATCCTCAAGAATGAATCAAATGTGCTCAAAGGAAGTAAATTATTATTTTTAGACTAGGTTTTGAAGTAGGTATTTTGATTTTTTTTTTGAACTCATGCTCATAAATATGTTATATTGTTAGTTGTATTTAAAAAAATATAGGTATATTATTAACTCTAATTAATACAGTGGCTAGATCAAGAACTGAGTATTTTCTTCCTGAAATGCATGCAATCATGGTAAAAAATCTTGATAAAAAATTGTATAGATTTTCAACATAGACACAGTTGCCACTTTGTTTTGTATACTTTTAGCAAATCATTTATCCATTTTCTTCCTTCTTTTAATTATGCAATATTACTGTAATTTTCTACAAACCATTCCAGAATTGGGTAAAAATGATTTCAGTTTAAATTCATAATAAAGATAAAAAGGATTAAGCAAAGACAATTTAGGCTTAAAAAAAAAAAAAATTTTTTTTAAGCAAGTAACAAATCCATTTCTTTTAAAGCTCCCATGAGTCTTCAAATGCTTCAAGATGGAATCTGGGTGTCATCATTTTGTCTACCTCCCCCTATGCTTGCATATCTTTTGGAGCAGTTTATTTTAGTTACATAGAAATTATCTTCCTCAATAATACTTAATCTGTGATATTGAGTCTTATGCTTTCTTGTCGGGTAGTTTTTTAAAACTAACTATTTGGCAGTATAGATTTTTTAATCACTTTTGGAGATCATTTTAAATAACAATGTTTTGCTAGAATATTATCCATATCTTTTAGACTTAAAGGTTTATTAGCATAGACCTTATACTCTCTTATAAAGTATTAAATTTCCTCCTTATCTAGTTATATCTTCTTTTGAATTTTGTCTATTTGTACTGATTTTTCTTGATTAAGCCTGTCGATCTCTTATTTTGTTATTTTTATATTCCTAAAGATTCACCTCTTGAGCTTATTTATCAAGGCTATTATTTTCTGTCTTCTAATTCATTAATGTTTTCTTTCATTTAGTCTTTCTTTAGGCAAATTTTATTTTTTCTAACTTATTGAGTTGATTGCCTAAATTGTTTATTTCAGTGCTTATCTAGTAATGCAATTTCTCTCATTTTCCTCTAAGGACAGTTTTGGCCATATTTTTTCTGGTTTTGATATGGTTTATTATTATTATTTTCTATCTATTTTGAATTGACTCGATGGCACTGGGTAGTGGGTTATTTATTTTGAAGTTTTATTTTTTCCATTCAATTGAAAATATGCAATTTTTAAGAGAGGATATTTTTCTATCATAGCAGTTGCATATTTGCTAAGATTTAACTTTATTTTGTTATTCTCCAATTAAAACTCTAAGGAAGAGGTAAATATGAGATTTGGGGGGAGAAGGAGCAACACCATAGACAAGATTGTTTTAGTCCAACAGCAAAGAAGTAGGTAATATGAACTTCAATGGCTGAGTCTGAGTTATCAGAAATATATAAATTTAGTTAAATCTGTGGGGGAATTAATTGTCCATTTTTATGTGGGTATTATACAGATATTTCACTAATTTTCACAACAAAATTGAAAACATTTTACATCAAAGGCATATACCACCTTCTTTATACAGAAAAATTCAAAGCATTAATACTGTGACACTGGAAAGAATAGCTATATGATATTTAAAGCAATATCAAAACACAGTAACATGCAGAGCTAAAGCTTTTTGCAATAGGCAATTAAGCATAAAAATTACTAAAATGTATGCAAGTAAACATATACATACTGATTTCTGCAGGTAATTTCATATGGAAATAAAACAAAAAGAAATTAGAAAATCAATGAGGAAATGTTTTTATAGATATTATAAACTGGTGACTATCAAAAATGGTACTTTTCACAATAGGTACAAATTACAACTGCACCCAATTTTAAGACAAACAAATGTTATCAAATGAAGGTGTACAAAAATATGTCACTTAGCAACGCACTGCTTAAATTCAAAGAACATTGTTATAATGTTCTAATTCAGAAAACAGATTGAATTTAATTAATATTTACAAATAATTATTTCTCTGGATACAGGGTGGGGTTAAACACATTATGAAAGGCCACTATCAGTTGATAACCAATCAGAAGTTGACTGAAATGATACCTTAAAGCATAAAATAAGTAAAAAAGAGAGTGATATTTACCTTAAAGATTTATTTCCACACTTTCAGGGGTAAAATACTGTGATTTGGCATGCATCAGAACCAGTTATTCTAATGAAATCTTTGACCTATTGGGGAAAGCTCAGAGCTTACATATGGGAAAACAAAAACCCAAACATCCTTCTTCTTCCTTAAAGAAATGTCAAGGAATGAATTCTTCCTATCCCTAGCTCTGACATGCATATTATATGTGTCTGCATTCTACCTTGCTCTTGAAGGAGTCATGCAACAGTATTCATCATTTCATAGCTTTCTCAGCATTTAATTTGAGTCTAAGGTGCTGAAATCAGACTCTGCTTCCCAGTCAAACAACATCTGAATTCATAGCTTGTAATGTCAATAGTAATGATATTTTTGTTATTGCACTCTATAAATATTCTGATACCCAGTTAATGTAAGTATATAAAGAGGGCTAGTCTACTGAGAGTGGCAAGTACAAAAACATCAAGTGCCTCCTTTGGTGAAAAAATATATCAAGACAATGTTTTATCATTTGTTAGGATGGAAAAAATATACTTAAAAATCCTAATCTTTATCTACTATATTTAAATAATAATTTAAATTATCATTGTATTAAGTTCTCCCATATTTTCTCTGAGTTTATTTTCAATAAATCCTCATTAAATCCCTATGAGTCTATATAATATAATAAAAGATGAAGAAATACTCTTATTTATAAACTAGATAAATGTTATCATTTTTATTTCCTGGGAATGTTAAATAATAGAAACCTATGTAATAAAATATCAAGACTTAAAAAATTTTAATGCATTTCAAGGTGCTACCCCTTTTAATGAAAGGAGCCCTGGTGGTGCAATGGTTAAGCTCTAGGCTGCTAACCGAAAAGTCAGAGGTTTGAACCTACTAGCTGCTCCACGGTGAAGACCTGGTGATCGGCCCCTATAAAGATTACAGCCTGGAAAACCCTATGGGGCAATTCAACTCTATCATACAGAACTGACTAAACAGCACACAACAACAACAACACCCTTTTAATACCCTGTTCTAATAGGCCTGCTGATGAGTATTCGCCTTAACCTCTATGTGCCATGAAACCTTACAAACTCTGAGGATATATTTTCCCCAAGTCCAACTGCATATTGAAGAATTAAAGTGTCTGGCATTCCTATACAAAACATCATGCAGGCCTTAAGGATTTCTAATTTTCCTTAGATGAAACAATACTTGGGTGAAAAATACCCTGGTACAAGCTAAGAGACTTGAATTGTAGGGTTGGATCTACAGACACAGTTCCCGAACTCAGTCCATGAAACAAGGACTGAGGGTCTTCTCCAGCATTAGCATTTATGACTCTAGAATGCCTTTTCAGTATCAAGAAATAAATGTCATAGTCAAATTGAAAAAGGTGATCTTACTGTTCTTAGAAGGATCTTTTATCACAGCATTTGTTTTGGCTATGCTGTCTGCTAGTTTATTGTAATTTTTCTTCAGGCCATCGAGGTTCTGGTGGAGGTCTTTAATCTGTGCCAGTACATCTTTTGCTGTGTCATTGGCTTGTCTTGCTTTGTCCTTAACAGCTTGCAGTTTCACGGCTGTATCTGTCGGTAGAACAGCATATGACAAACAAAACAAAGGGTCTGGGGTTAGTGGCTTAATCCATGCTTGTCAAAGCAAGGCTGTGGCTGGCTGACTTCAGGGATACATATACAAAGGGAAAAGGCTGAACTCTGTCTCATTCAGTTATAGGAAATCAAGTAAATTTTTAGCTAGATTTAATTTCCTCAAAGGCCTTTGCTATGAATATCTGACTAGCTCTTAAAAAAGCAAAGTGATTATTCTAAAGGTCCAGTGTATAAGGATATATTGTGATTTGTGGCTAAACATATTAAAGATAGAAATTTACCCATATGAGCCATATAAAAACCAAACCCATGGTCTTGGAGTTGATTCTGACTCATAGCAACCCTATAGGGCAGAGTAGAACTGTCCCATAGGATTTCCAGAGCTATAATCTTTATGGAAGGAACCCTGGTAGCACAGTGGTTAAGTGCTCAGCTGCTAACCAAAAGGTCAGCAGTTAGAATCCACCAGTTGTTCCTGGAGAAAGAAGTGGCACTCTGCTTCAATAAAGACTACAGCATTGAAAACCCTATGGGGAAGTTCCAATTTGTTCTATAGGATTGCCGTGAGTTGGAATCGACTTGATGGAAAAGGTTTCTTTCTTCTTTTTTTAATCTATATGGAAGAAGACTACTGCATCTTTCTCCCATGGAGTGGCTGGTGGATTCAAACCACCTACCTTTTGGTTAGCAGCCAAGGGCTTGATCACTGTGCCAGCAAGGCTCCTTATGAGCCATATAACTTCATCAAAACTTGGCTTAAGATTTAATCTACACTGGCAGTGGGAGCGGGGGAAGGAGGGAGAAAGTTCTTCAGTTTTAGGGTAAAGAGACTTCGTTGGGTACGTTGGAGCATGCGTACTTCGCATTTGTTTTGAGCATTGGACATTTTCTATGTAGTTCCTTAATGACTACTGAACAGGTGACATGAAAATCCAGATAGTTACTCAGGTTTTTTTTTTTTAATTCATATATTAAAAAATATAAAACCCACTTAGATTTTAATATGTCTCGTGTTGTATAAATGTATGTATTTATCTCCTTGATCGTAAACTATATAAATATAGAACATATATTGTATATACAGATGCCTAATGGCACTTTTTTTTTTTTTTAGTATGATGTGGAGCTTGGTGGTTAAGGCCAAAGGCTCTGCAGTCAAACTGCAGGGTTCAAATCTCATTTATGCCATTTTTAACAATGGCCTTGAATATCCTATGTCTCAGTTCCTTACCTGTAAAGTGGGAATAATAGTGCCATTTACCTTGTAGGATTGGTATGTGGAGTACATACAGTTGATGAAAGCATATTAAGTAAGTACTTAATAAATGTTAGCAACTCTTGTTATTATAACATGCTAGTAAAATTGCAAAATAGTATACCTAAAAGAGTATGTGCTTTCAGGGACTAACACCAAGCAATAACGTCAAGTAATTCTAATTGGTAGAAAGATATCACAGACATAGCTCAGCCATTAATGTTTATGAGAGCTAGAATATTTAATGAATTGAACTTTGCCAGGAGAGATACGCTGAAAGGAAGTTGGCTCTCACCTATTACTGCAGGTACTCTGATAAAGTGGGACTTTGTTGTAGTACATTAACATTTTAGAAAGTAGCGTCTGTGTGGTTATTATTTTTCACTAATACTAGGCTTCATGGGCTGAAATGTAGAAGAACACTGTACTAATAGAATGGCTATATATTCCTTTTTTAAAACCTATTTCTACAGATGCCAGCTAAGATAACTATTAGTTTCCTTGGGCTGCTGTAACAAAGTACCACTAACTGGGAGGTTTATAAGGAAGGAAATTTATTGTCTCACGGCTCTGAGACTAGGATTCTGAATTCAGGGTGCAGACTGGGCCATGCTCTCTCTGAAGGCTTTAGGGGAAGATCCTTCCTCATCCCTCCCAGCTTCTGGTAGCCCCAGACATTCCTTGGCTTGCACCTGTAGCATAATTCCAAGTCATCACATTGACCATCTTCTCTCTGTGCCCCTGTGTTTGTGTCTCTTCTCTTTTATAAGGATCCAGCTCAGATTGGATTAGGACCTACCCTACTCCAGTATGACCTCATATTAACTGATAACATTTTCAAAGACCCTACATCCAAACAAGCTCGTGTTCACATTTGGGGTTAGAACTTCAGTATTTTTTTGGTGGGGAGACACAATTAAATCTATACCAAAAAACCAAACCCATTGCTGTTGAGTCCATTCTGACTCATAGCGACCCTATAGGACACGGTAGAACTGCCCCATAGGGTTTCCAAGGAGCACCTGGTAGATTTGAACTACTGACCTTTTGGTTAGCAGCCATAGCTCTTAACCACTACACCACCAGGGTTTCCAATTAAATCTATAGTAAGTAACAAAGAGTAACAGGTAAGTAAGAAACCCGATATCTAATTTCCTGACATCAGTACAAATGTAATGTTAGACAGAATAGTAAAAGTTACAGCATTCTTCAGAAATTCAAGTCAACTGACAATATTTGCAGAACCCTGAATGCTTACCATTTGGAATGGCTGATAACTTTCCCAAAGTGTCATTCAAGGCTTTCAGGAGCTCCCCATTTCTAACACTGGCATTTTCTAACCTGTTTGTCAAGCCATTCAGGTGATCATCATTTTCTGCAAACAGAAAAAAATAAATAAATAAAACAATATATTGAATTTTAATTATCTCTTACGTCTGGATATACAATTTCAGGTCGTTTTCATATAAAGTTAATAAAAAGCAAGAAAATTGATGTAATTTATTTAATTTATTGGTACTTATTTTTTTTATCCATAGATACTTCAAATTATAATATAAAATAAGTGCTTATATGATCATTTGATACTCCAACACGTTCAACAATTATGTTTTCTTCTTGGTATCTTATCTTTAACTGAGTTAATTTGATGGTGTCCTGTAGAAATAAAAGCTCAGAAGAAGAAACATTTTCTTGCATTTGTAACGACACTCCCCTGGACAGCACTTCCACTAATTTCACTTATTTAAAAAAAATTATTGCCAAAATGGATCATTGGATTAGTTTTTAAAAATCTCAATTAGATACGTTTGTTAAGCAGAATCTCCCAAGTTCAGTAAAAACAATTTATTAAAATTCATTTGAAACAAAGAAAAGTCACAGAAATAGAAAAACAACTTTTAGCACATTTTCTGAAAAAAAACTGTTATTTTTCCTCATAAAAAAACAAATTGCCTTCAAATAGGGTTTATACTAAGGTTTTATTACTTTACCACACTTTTTTTTTTTTTTTACTACTTTAGCATACTTTCTTCAACACTATGGAGTATTCTTTACTAGAAATAACACATTTTCCAGTTTCTTCTAATTTTTTTTAACATTCCCTCAGTTTTAGGTGAGTTTACATATATATACTTTTTTAATTGAACTTTAGATGAAAGTTTACAGAACAAACTAGTTTCTCATCAAACAGTACATACATTATTGTATGACATTGATTAACAACCCCACAACATGTCAACACTCTCCATTCTCAACCCTGGGTTCCCTATTACCAGCTTTCCTGTTTCCTCTTGCCTTCCAGTCCCTGCCCCAGACTGGTGTTCCCTTTTAGTCTTGTTTTGCTCCATGGGCTTGTTCAATCTTTGGCTGAATGGTGAACCTCAGGATTGACTTCATTACTGAGCTGAAAGGGTGTCAGGGGGCCATACTCTCAGAGTTTCTCCAGTCTCTGTCAGGCTAACAACTCTGGTTTTTCTGAGTTAGAATTTTGTTCTACATTTTCTCCAGCTCTGTCCAGGACCCTCTATTGTGATCTCTGTCAGATCAATCAGTGGTGGTAGCTGGGCACCATCTAGTTGTACTGCACTCAGTCTGGTACAGGCCATGGTAGATGTGGTCCATTAGTCCTGTGGACTAATCTTTTCCTTGTGTCTTTAGTTTTCTTCATTCTTCCTTGCTACTGAAGGGGTGACACCAGTGGAGTATCCTAGATGGCCTCTTACAGGCTTTTAAGACCCGAGACACTACAGGTAAGTTTATGCTGTAATATTAGCTACAAAGTTTGGAGTTTGACTCTAACAATATAAAGAGTAAAAGTTATGAGATCATTTAGGGGAAAGAAAATAAATATCTGCTGATGTGAGAATGTTAAGTTTAGCAATCTTATTTAGTTATGCATCAAAACTGCAACTTTTGATTGAAATAGAGTTTGAAAGATTGAGATAGAGTTCATCTGTCTTCTTTTTCTTACATCATTTATTAGCGAACAATAGAATTAAAAAAAATAAAAGATATAAAACTCTATTCTTTCCACAAGAATTTTTAACTGTTCTAACTGAATAACACGGGCTATTTTTGAATATATTTTAAATAGCTTATTATGCCATAAGATTTGCCCCCTTGAGATACACATGCTAATTGTTTTCATTAGCTCCACAGAAATGAAAATATAAATAAAAGGCAGAGCCTCCAAGTAATGAACAGAATTGAGCAAGAAACTTGAAGAGACGGTGCCCTAGATCCTCCTGGACTGGTCAACATTTAGCGATAACAGTGGCCAGCAAGTTACTGTGTGCTGTGTGCCAAGTTTAGGGCTTGTCAGTTTAGGTGGATAATTTTACTTAATCCTTACCACAACATTCATGATGCATATAGTATTAAACCCCACTGCCATTGAGTCAAATCTAACTCATGGTGACCCCATGTGTGTCAGAGTAGAACTGCACTCCATAGAGTTTTCAATGGTGGTACAATGGTTAAGTGCTTGCTGATAACTGAAAGATTGGCAGTTTGAACCCATCAGCCACTCCTTGGGAGAAAAGACCTGGTGTCCCGCTCCTGAACAAATTACAGTCTAGGAAGCCCTATGAGGCAGTTCTGCTCTGTCCTATAGGGTCATTATGAGTTGGAATTGACTTGACAGCACACAACAACAACAAAAATCTTATGAGAGTAGATTGCCAGGCTGCCACTGGGTAGATTCAAACTGCCAACATTTGGTTAGTAGCCAAGCACAAATTGTTTGTGCCACTCAGGGACTGTGTATATATTATTGCCACCTCCAATTTACAAATGAGTTAATTGAGGCTTAGAGAATGTAAGTAAGTTTCCCAGGGTTACATGATTAGTAAATGTCAGAGCTGGGATTCAAATCCAGGAGTTTTATTCTAGAGATTATGCCTGATTATATCTTATGCTGGCTAAATTGTTTGCTCTGTGCATATATTACTGCTCGTTTAGTTAAAACAGCTAAAAATAGATGTAAGCAACCTGAAATGGGGAAAACTGATATTTTCCATCACTTGCTTGGTACATAGAGTAAGGAGAAGGAGCCCTGATTAATGGCATAGTGGTTAAGCACTCGCCTACTAACCAAAAGATCAGTGATTTGAACCCACCGGCTGCTCTGGGGAAGAAAGATGTGGCAGTCTGCTTCTGTAAAGATTATAGCCCTGGAAGCTCTATGGGGCAGTCTACTCTGTCCTGTAGGGTTGCGATGAGTCAGAATTGACTAGGGTCACTATGAGTCAGGATCTACGCAGCGGCAACAGTTTTTTTTTTTTTAGGATTAAGTAGACCAGGAGAGAATACTGCTCACAGTAGAGCCAGCTCAGCCTTGATTTGATTGTGTGCCCACCCTTTTTTACAGGAGTGCGGCTGCCTTGTTAGGGCAGCTGTGCAGGCCACCAGCAGCTAAAGAATAATCCTTGCCTTTATTGGCTCTGGAAACCCTGATGGTGTAGCGGTTAAGAGCTATGGCTGCTAACCAAAAGGCTGGCAGTTCAAAGCCACCAGGTGCTCCCTGGAAACCCTATGGGGCAGTTCTACTCTGTCCTTTAGGGTTGCTATGAGTCGGAATAGATTCAATGGCATTCGGTTGCGTTTTTATTGGTTCTCATATGGGAAGAATAGGAAAAGGAAAGAAGATAGGAAGATAGGCTGAGGGTTCTTAACTAACGGTGTTCTAGATGTGAAAAAGGGTGCTGAACATATTAATTAATGATCCATCCATTTCATATAAAGGATATTACAAGCAGGCTGATTTAACTACTGTAGTACTACAGATCAGTAGTAATATATGCACATACTATTGTTTAAAGTATCTGCTTTTAAGTTCCAAGCCAACGACCCAACATTATTGAAAAACAAGGCATAAAATATTCCAGTAAAGTGTGCCTCCAAAAACATCAATATGTCCATTTCAGTCACTATTACTATTTTCAATTCTAGCCCTTTGAAATATACTTTCTGAGTAATTCGATTTTCTCCTCTGTCAATCACAGTTCACTTTTCTTTCAATACTTTCGTTATTTTCACTAAAATAAAATCTTTGGATAGTTTATCATGAGCTTATTTTCTGAAATAAAACCAGTCTGATTATGACTGTGATATCTATATGAATTCCTTGAGAATACTTACAGTTAAAGGGATGGTCTTTTGATATTAACTTGGAAGTATTCCTCAATTAAGGAAATGGAACTGTGTAAATTTTATTTCTTAGCTTCTTGATTGAATTTGATTTTTTAAATAACGAAGCATTCAAAATGTTCTGGCAAGCAAGATATTCACTTACAGTGAAAAAAAATCATTAATTTAAAGGGCATCACTGGATTTATACTATTTCTTGCATTTTGATAGCAAATACTGGCTGAACAATTATTCAGAAGAAAGACTGATCTGAAGAGAATTTTTAGTGCTGTCCTTCAAGTTCCAAAGCAGTAATTTTGATCCTCTGCTTTCTGTACTAGAATGTCAAAACATATATATTCTGACCTCATTCCTATTCCTACATTTCAGCCACTTGACTCTATTTCCTTCCTAATTTATCCTTTTCCTACACTCTGGTCATTTTTATTTTTTTAAAAAGTAGTTTCTGGAACTTGTCAAGCCCAGTCTAAAAGTTTATAGCTTTGGCGATAGAGTTAGATGAGTAGAAGTTGTGCACAGAGAATTGCAGTTTTTAAAGGAAAGCCTTGAAATGAAACAGCAATGAGAACCTAGAAAAATAATCATACCAAGGTTGGTTTGAAATTAAAAGTCATACGAGACATAGGATATATATAACCATGTGGTCCAGTTTGAGTTAGAACATAATCAAAGAAACAGAATTATTAATAGAAGAAAATCCAAATCAATTCTTGTAAGTTTGGGGGAATAAGTAAAGCCATGTTGTTTTCAATCGCTTCATATGCATGTGAAAGCTGGACCATGAATAAGGAAGACCCAAGGAGAATTGACGTATTTGAATAGCCGTGTTGGGGAAGAATATTGATTATACCATGGACTGCTAAAAGAACAAACAAATCTATCTTGGAAGAAGTGCAACCGGAATGCTCCTTGGTAGCAAAGATGGCAAGAATACGTCTCACACACTTTGGACATGTTATCAGAAGGAATCAGTCTCTGGAGAAGAACATCATGCTTGGTAAAGCAGAAGGTCAGAAAAAAGAGGAAGACCCTCAACGAGATGGATTGACACAGTGGCTGCAACAAGGGCTTAAGCATAACAAGCATCGTGAGGATGGTGCAGGACCAGGCAGGTTTTGCTCTGTTGTGCATAGGGCCACTATGAATTGGAACCAACTCGATGGCACCTAACAACAACGAGTGTCCAATTTATAATTCATACCATCATTTTGTAGGATTCCCTTTCTTATTTATTCAGCTCTCATGCCCAATAGCCATAGCCAAGTCATTTTCTTTTCTGTAAATATCACCCCCAACAAATCTCAAAGGTCTCTCTCTCTCTCACACACACACACATAGGCACATACAATCTCTCTGGTTCTGGCTGTCCTTTTCTCGTAGTCTTCTCACTCACTAGAAAACAAATGTCTAGGAATGGATTTGGCAAAGAGAGGGCTCATAAGGTGAGGGAAGGAAGAAAGAGAGTAATAAGTATAGACTGAGCCTTTCTGACTTAAAATAATTTCCCTTTGCCACATACCCCTTAAAACTGTACAAGATAGACATACCCAGAATGCAAAACACTACACAGATTTCTAAGTCACTGCCATTAATAATAAATTTTTGTTTTCCATGTTTCTGACACTCAGATATGAGTTACAGTTTAGTTAAATGATAGTTGGTAACATTGAACTATGCTATGTAAGTGTGATGGTTAAAATTATGTGTCAACTTGGCTGAGCCATGCTTCTCAGTGTTTATATGTGGTCACTCCCATGATTGAATCTGTTGTGAGCAGCCAATCAATTGAAAGGGAGTTTCCTTGGGGGTGTGGCCTGCATCCAAATACAAGCCGACCTTCTGGCTTCTTCACTCACTCTGGATCCTGAACTGCCTCCTGTTCGTCAGGCCTCTGGCTCTTGGGACTTGAGCTATCATCCTATCTGCACATCTTGGAATTCGTCTATTTTCACAGCCTGAGAGCGGGAGCCCTGCTTTCTGACCTGCCAATCTTGGGTTCGCCAGCCCCTGCGGCTACGTGCATTGAGAGAAGCCTTTATCCTAATAGACTGACTTGGGACGTTTCAGCCTCTACAATTGCATGAGTCGTTTCCTTGACATAAATCTCTCTCTCTATATATTTATACGCTTTACTGGTTTTGCTTCTCTAGAGAACCCAGCCTAAAACAGTAAGATGTCAAGATCTAAGTCATTTCTTTGATCATTAATAATGTATTTTTTGAAAATAACACGTGCTTGCTTTTTTTGCCAACTATGCAATCCCCCCACAGATTATTTTTGTAAGTGTGCTATCTCAATATTTTTTACATGTTGCTGACTTTAATTTATATTTCTGACACACAGGAGCTTCACTTAAGGTAGGTATTGATTTTATATTACTCAAAATTTAAGCAAAAAGTGTTTATCGGTAGTTCAAAAATGATATACAAAATTTAACCTTTGTAATTTCCTGATAAAATATCATCATCATTCCCGTGAATGGAGCAGTGGGACACCCTGCTGAAACCAAAGAGTATGAATGCATGAAGAGCTACAAATTAATAAGTAAGAATCATCCTAGGCTTAAAACTAAAAGAACAAGATGTGTTTATATTTTATTGCTTTCATTAATCTTAAACAGAAACATAATTATGATCAAAAGTAACATTTTTACACTATTTTTATATGCATAAGCAGGAGATTAAATAAAGTGAACAGAATGAAAGAAAATGAACAGAATAATATGATTTACCTGTAATATGGGAGGATGGGTGGATGAGGCTGAAATTTACTTCTGAAAATGTCATGAGACACGTGCGGTATATGCACAGTGGGTTGTGCTAGAAATGTTTAACTTAACTTCATCATTTTCACACATTGTATATGTGGGCACATTATTTGCAAAAAAATATGGCAGTGTCTTTTTCAAAATTCTAGTCACTAAAAATGTAGTGTGGTGCAATTAAACCAGTATCGGATTTGGAGTTAGATATGGGTTTAAATGTCATTTCTAACCTGTTTATGTGTGTAAATGAAGATAACACCTTTCTTCATGTGGCCGATACGAGAAATAAATCAAACGATGTATGAGAAATACTGATTTTACCATAGATAGATACGTAGATACCATTGAGTTGACTATGAATCACAGCAACCTTATTTATGAGTTGTTGTTGCTATTAGGTGCCGTGGAGTCGGTTCCGACTCATAGTGACCCCATACACAACCAAATGAAATCTTGCCTGGTCCTGTGCCATCCTCACAATTGTTGTCATGCTTGAGCCCATTGTTACCGCCACTGTGTCAATCCGTCTTGTTGAGGGTCTTCTTCTTTTTCGCTGGCCCTCTACTTTACCAAGCATGATGTTGCTCTCCAGGGACTAGTCCCTCCTGATAACATGTCCAAAGTATGCAAGACAAAGTCTCACCATCCTTGCCTCCAAGAAGCGTTATGGCTGTACTTCCTCCAAGACCTATTTGTTTGTTCTTCTCACAGTCTGTGGTGCGTTCAATATTCTTGGCCAATACCACAATTCGAAGGCATCAATTCTTCCATCTTCCTTATTCATTGTCCAGCTTTCACATGCATATGAGGCAATTGAAAATACCATGGCTTGGGTCAGGCACACATTAGTTCTCAAATTGACATCTTTGCTTTTTAACACTTTAAAGGGGTCTTTTGCAGCAGATCTGTCCAACGCAATGCTTTGTTTATTTCTTGACTGTTGCTTCCATGGGTGCTGACTATAGATTCAAGTATCATTTTACTTCTTATTTATGTACAACAGAAAAAAAAATTGTCCAGACCTAGGTCATCCTCATGATCACTAACATGTTCAAGTCTACCATTGCAGCCACCGTGCCAATCCATTTCACTCAGGGTCTCCCTTGCCCTTACTGACACTTTACTTCACCAAACAAGATGTCTCCTTCTAGCAATTGGCCCTTCCTGATGTGTCCAAAGCAAGAGAATTGGACAATAAGGTTTCCACTGGCTAATTTTTGGAAGTAGATCACAAGGCCTTTCTTTTCAGTTTGTCTTAATCTGGAAGCTTCATTGAGACCCATCCATCATGGGTGACCCCTGGTATTTGAAATACTGGTGGGATAGCTTCCAGCATCATAGCAACACTCAAGCCACAAACTGGTAGATGGGTAGTAGGGATTAACTATAGGTGCTTAATAAATGGTAATGAATTTATATTGGTTTCATAACTGCCCTGGTATGCTTTATCAGCTTTAAATAATGTTATTTATGACTTGTTTTCTCCTTTGCTCTGAACCTAAATTTTTAATTTCTCTTTTATATTTTTGAAGAATTTGGGTTATATGTATACCTACATATATACATATATGCCTCACTTTTCAA
The DNA here is from genome assembly GCF_024166365.1 of Elephas maximus indicus. Classification (NCBI taxonomy): domain Eukaryota; kingdom Metazoa; phylum Chordata; class Mammalia; order Proboscidea; family Elephantidae; genus Elephas; species Elephas maximus. The sequence goes on along the minus strand of NC_064819.1, from coordinate 197,955,680 downwards.
CTCAATATCATTTTTATAAATTTTAATGTTTGAGTCTTCCTGAAAATGTTGAATTTTACTACTCAAGCATCACCTAGTTCAGCTCCTCAAATGAAATTTTTACTTTTCCCTTGTGCAAACAGAGCACAAATAAATACGTGAGAGAATTTCCAGTTTTCAAGGGTGAAATTCATAGAACTAATATTAATCTTTTAAAATAATATTTTATTGAGTTTTTGATGAACGTTTACACAAGTTAGGTTCCCTTTCGACTAATTCCAAACAAATTGTTCAGTGACATTAGTGACATTTATCACAATGTGTCAACATTCTCTTTGTGTTCTGTTTGTTCCATTTCCAGTACTCTAGTTTCCCTGTCCCCTTATCTTCTCATCTTTGCTTTTGAGTAATTGTTGACCTTTTGGTCTCATACAGATAGTTTTTAAGTAGTGCACCAATCTTATGGGCAATATCCTTTATTTTGTGTGCCACTCTGCTATTTCATAAAAAGGTACTCTCAGGAGATAGGCTTGGTTCTACGTTTAAAGAGTGTCTAAGGGTGATAGTCTCAGGGAGTCCTCTGTTCTTTGTTCCAGTTTGTCTGGCTTATTCTTTTGTTTTTTAAGATTTTTAGTTCTGTCCCACATTTTTCTCTCATTTTATTTGGGACCATCTATTTATTGTGACCCTGGTCAGAATGATCAGTGGTGATAGCTGGGCACCATCTAATTTTTCTGGTCTCAGGGTAGATGAAGTTGTGGCTTGTGTAGACTTGTTTCTTTTTTGAGCTTTTGGTTAACTTCTTACTGTTTTGCTTCTGGTGAGTAGAGAACCATAGTTTGTCTTAGAGAGCCACTCATAAGCTTTTAAGACACCAGATGCTACTCACTTCACTAGGATGCAGAACATGACTTTTGTGAACTTTGTTATGCCAAATGGCTGCACTGTCCCATGAAGCTATGGTCGTAATCTTTCAGACCCAGAAAACCAATCTTCGCAGGTATTTGGTTATGTCTGTGGAGTATCTGTATTTTTGTCTTCAATGAATATATGTGCCTGCACCCACATATTCGTATTTACACATATGCTGGTGTTGTAGTGGTTAAGAGCTATGGCTGCTGACCAAACGGTCAGCAGTTCAAATCCACCAGGCACTCCTTGGAAACCCTATGGGGCAATTCTACTCTGACCTATAGGGTCGTTATGAGTTGGAACTGACTTGACGGCAATGGGTTTGGTTTTTGGTTTTTATAAATACTTCTATTACCTGAACCTACCCATATACCAATATGCCTATACCCATCCATACGTGCTCAAACACTCATTTTTACTTTGGTTGTGCTGTGGTCACTACATCCATATTCAGTGTCAATTTTCCCATCACCAAAAATTACAAGTTTCTATGATCTAAAGTGTACCCCCGACCCACCCAACAACCCTCTCTCTGGTAAACGCTAATGAACACTAATCTCTCTATATCTATTCTTTTCTTATCTTCTTATAAAAAGAGGAATCATACAATAATTGTCCTTATATGCTGAGTTATTTCACTTAGCATTATGTTCTCCAGGTTCATCCATGTTATAATATATTGTGGATCACACTGATCACTTTTCTAATGATGAACACCCCTATAACCCTTGTATGAATCCCACTTGATCATGGTATGACCTTTTTGATATATTGCTGAAGTCAGTTGGCTAGAATTTTGTTGAAAATTTTTACATTTATGTTCATAAGGGATAATCCATACCCATTGCCATTGAGTTGATTTCGACTCATAGCAACACCACAAGACAGGGTAGAACTGCCCCATAGGGTTTCCAAGGAGCACCTGGTAGATTCAAACTGCCCATTTTTTGGTTAGTAGCCATAGTTCTTAACCACTACACCACCAGGGTTTCCTTCATAAGGGATATTGGTCTGTGATTTTCTTTTTTAAATTTTTTTGTGGTGTCTTTGCCTGGTTTGGTTTATGCTGGCTTCACAGAAAGAATTCAATAACATCCCTTCCTCTTCTATATTTTTGATGAGATTGAGTAGGATTGGTTTCAACTTTTTTCCTGGATGTTTGGTAAAATTCTCCAGTGCAGCCATCTGGTCCTGAGGTTTTTTGTTGTTGTTGTTGTTGTCAGCTTTTGATGACATCGTCGATCTCTTCTTTTGTAATGGGTCTGTTTAAATTTTTTACCTCCATTTGTGTTAGTCTGGGTAGGCAGTGTGTTTCAAGGGATTTGCTAATTTCATCTAGGTTTTAAAATTCGTTAGAGTACAATTTTTCAATCTGGTATGATCTTTACCTCTGTTGGATCAGTTGTAATGTTGCCAATTTCATTTCTTAATTTAGTTATTTGCCTTTTCTGTTTTTTTTTTTTTTTTTTGGTCAATCTAGCCAGTGGTTTATGTATTTTATTGATCCTTTTAAAGAATCAGCTTCTGGTTTTGTTGATTCTATTTTTTTTTCTATTTTATTTATTTCAGCCCTGATCCTCATTATTTCTTTTTTTTTCTGGTAGATTTTGGCTTCTTTTGTTCTTCCTGTTCTATTTGTTCAAGTTGTCAGTTTAAATTAATGATTTTGGACCTTCTTTTTTTAAAATGTAGGTATTTATTGCAATGAATTTCCCTCTGGGTACTGCTTTTGCTGCATCCCAAAGGTTTTGATGTGTTGGATTTTCACTTTTGTTTGATTCAAGGAATTTTTTACTTTTTATTTCTTCTATGACCCAATGGTTCTTTTTAAAGTAGTGTATTATTTAGTTTCTGTGTACTTACTTTATTCCTTATTTTTCCTATTATTGATTTCTAGCTTCATTCCGTTACGGTCAGAGAAGATGGCTTGTGTGATTTCAATCTTTTTAAATTTGTTGAGACTTGTTTTGTGTTCTAGCATATGGTCTGTTCTAGAAAATGATCCATGTGCACTGGAGAAGAATGTGCACTGTTCTGATGATGGATGGAGTGTTCTATATATGTCTGTTAGATCCAATTGGCTTATGGTTTGATTTAAGTTCTCAGTGACCTTACTGATCTTTTTAGATATTCTACTCATAATTGAAGGTGGTGCATTGAAGTCACCGACTATTATTGTAGAGTTGTCTACTTTTCCTTTCATATTAGTCAGTAATTGTCTTATGTAGTTTAGAACATCGCTTTTAGGTGGATATAATTATAAACATAAAAAAAAATTTTTTTTTTTGTTTTTTATGTTTATAATTATGTCTTCTTGCTAGATGAACCCTTTTATTATTACTGGTTGAATGGAATATTTTTCTCCATTCTTTTATTTTCTGTGTTTGTGTCCTTATGTCTAAGGTGTGTTTCTTGTAGACAGCAAAGGAATGGATCATGTTTTTCTATCCATTCTGCCACTCTCTGCCTTTTGCATAGGGTGTTTAGACCATTTTCATTTAAGCTTATTACTGAAAATGAAGTGTCTGGCTCACTCATTTTATTTGTTTATTGAGTGTTTCGTATCTTCCTTGTTTTATTCTGATTTTCCTGTTTTTGTTTGTATTTGGCTGCTTTATTGTGATAAGCCTTTTTGCTTTCTTCCTTCTCGTCTTCAGAATGTGTTTTCTTGGTGATTTCTTAGTAGTTACCACATATATTACATTATACAACTTAAAATTGCAATAACACGTAACATATGTTTTAACATGTAACATATGAACAACAGTTAACATACAACCTTAGCATAATAAATCTATTCCTGATATCCTCCTCCCTCCCCCATTTGTGCTGATGTGTCTCCATTAACAGCAATATAAAACCTATATTTGGTAAGTTTACTTTGTACTTATTTCTTATAAACTTGATGCTGTATTGTTTACAGGATTTAACTGAGTTTATTCCTTGAAATTATACTATACTTGGTCCTGATGATCGCCCATGTTGTTGCATTTTTTGGAGATCTCGCTCTCTCTCTTATTGTATTTATTTATCTATGTATTTTTTTCCCATGTGTAGATACAAGTATTTATTTAATGCTCTTGCCTTTCCATTTGAAGTTTTCCCTTGAATAATACTTACAAAGTTTTTCTGGTAGTGGCAAATTTCGAGAGCTTCTCTTTGTTTAGGAATGTCTTGATTTCCCTCTCAGTTTCTGAATGTCAACTTTGCTGAGTAAAGGATTCTTGGTTAGTAATAGGTCCATTGTCTTCTTGCCTCTAGAGTTTCTGAGGAGGAATTCACACCTCTGCTTATGAAAGGCCCTTGGTATGTTATATTGCATTTTTCTCTTGCTGCTTTCAGAATTCTCCCCTTGTCTTTGGTTTTCAAGAATTTTATTAAGGTATGCAGAGTTGATCTTTTTGTATTTCTTCTAATTGGGATTCATGTAGCTTCCTGTATTTGCAGGCTTGGTTCTCTGTTCAGGTCTGGGAAATTCTCTCTGATTTTCTCCTTGCAATTTGTTTCTATGACTTTATTGTTGTCATGGTGTCTGGGATTCCAATAATTCTAATGTTAGATTTCTTAATTGAATCCCATATTTCCATTCAGCTTTGTTCACTTTTCTTTGTTCTTTTCTCTTGTTTCTCCTGAAACTTGATAAGTTCAGTTATTTTGTCTTCTAGTCCATTTATTCTATCTCCTATCTCTTTGACTCAATTGTTGAGTGTTTCTCTTGCTTTTTCTAATTTACTTTGTTTTATTCTTCAGTTCCAGTAGTTCTCTCTCTCCCTTTTTTAAAATAATTTTTTAATTTCCTTGTTGAGTCTCTCATTTTGTCCATCCATTTGTTTCCTGACCTCTGTTAGTTTGTTTTTTTGTGTGGTTTTTGCTTTCTTTAAAACATATTTACCACTATAGTCTGAAAATTTTTGATTTGTTCCCTAAGTCTGGCCTCCATAGGGGAAATTTCATTTTCTTTGTGTTTTGCTTTTGATTGGTCCTTCTTCTCTCTCTCCCTCTCTCTCTTTTTTTTTTTTTTTTTTGGTTGTTGTTTTCTTTTTTAACTTTAAATTTTGTGTTCTAGTTTCTGTGGGATAATTTTCTGATTGTGTGCTCTGGTGGCACAGTGGCCAAGTGCCCATCTGCCAAACAAAAGGCCAGGGCCTAGACCCACCAGCTGCTCCATGGAAGAAAGATGCACCACAAGGCTCACAACCCTGGAAACCCCACAAGGCAGCTCCACTCTGCTCCACAGGGTCTCCATGAGTCAGAATCAACCCAGCAGCAGTGGGTCCATTACCTTCTCCTGAGAATCACTGGAGAGCACTCTTATCCTTAGGTTTTTTTTCAGTGCTGATTCAGGAGTCCTCGATACTTGATCTCTGGACTTCAATATGCATCATGGGGGGGAGGGGTTAGCTGACTGCAGATAGTGATGTAAGTGGTGGGACTTGAGTTTTCTGTGGCAAAAGCTGGGGGCTGTCTATGACTTTCTCTCATGGGCGTCCCTGTACTGGCTCTCCCACAAAGTTCTGCTGTGGGCAAGGAGCCTTCTGAAATATTTCCCTTGCTCTGCTGCCCTTGTAGTTCCTTCTGGTCCTATTGTCCATCCATCTCAGGCCTCAGCCAGATTCAACAGCACTATCTCACATCACTACAGCCTCCCTTCATCCCCTCCCACCTGTGCAGCCTGTGAAGTCCCACGGCCAATCTGCACTCTTAAAAATTGGGCTACAGCTTCCTTAGATTAGCTCCCTTTCTGTGTTGCCTGTTTGGGATGTTGCCCAGCCTTGTCCCAAAATGGCTGCAATGAGCAAGTGATCCACATGTTAGCAGTGAGGTTCTCCCAGCTTTTGTCCACCTCTGCACCTCCCCTGCCCTGCTTCTGGACTCATCCCAACTCTCCAACACTTCAGCTATTGTATGGAGTTCTGAGATCTCAGCCTGTGCCTATTTTTATTTGTTGTTCAGTAGGTTAGTTGCTGGGAGAGTAAATGGGAATGTCCTCTCCCTTCACCACCTTGCTCCACCCTCTCCTGAACTTGTATTAATCTTCAAGGGATCTGGCTAAGTGGAATCAACTACCAAATTATCATCTAGATAACATTTTGCAATGAACTTTTTCCTTATCATGACATTTATCTTATTATGAACTACCACTTACATAGGCTCATTATCACTTCTGATTTGCTCCTTTTCCAGAAGATGAAAGAAATCCTCTCTTTAAGATTTCTTTGTAGAAAAAAATTACTTAAGCCACATAACTTCTATTTCCTACAAATACGTTTCACCTTTGGTTCTAAAGGGTCCCTCAGAGTTAGAGGATAGGTTAATCCCTGAAATGTTTTAATCTGAAGCAAGAAGTTCTGGATAGTTATGGAATCTACATGAGGTCATTTTGTGAAAACAGATTTTCATCTTCCTCAGAACGGGCAATCCCCTGCTACTTTCTGGTATTCATCCACTCACTCATTCATTTATCAAACATTTATTAGAATCATGGACAATAATGTGACACCTTCTAACCTATGCCAGAAGCCCAAAATTTCTGTCCAGGGTGGTTAAAAGCATCAGCTCTAGAACTAGATTGACTTAAGCTGAACCATTGACTCCACGATGTATCTGCTTTCAGGCTTTGACCAGTCATTTAACCTCTTTGAATCTCATTTTTCTCATCTCTGAAGTGGGGATATTGATGCCTACCACATAGGGGAGTTGTAAGGAAGGAATACGATATATATATAAATTGCTTAGAGTCCTTAGCTTGCTATTTGGCCAAGACCTAGGGGTCCTCTCCATGCAAATGGTCAAGCACTCAGGTGCTAACCAAAAAGTTGGCAGTTCGAGTCTACCCAGAGGTGCCTCAGAAGAAAGGTCTGGTGATTTACTTCTGTAAAGTCAATCATTGAAAACCCTATGGATTACAATTCTATTCTAACACACAGGAAGTTGCCAGGAGGGAGAAATGACTTTTCAGCAAATGGTTGCTGGCTCTCCATGCAGAAATCCAGTTTTGCCCACAGTTGCCTCAGTGACTGCTCTTAAGTAATTGAAACAGCAGAAGCAAATGGATGGAACTTTCTGACTCTGAGAGTATTTATTCATTTATTTAACATTAAGCAATTTTAGCAAAACAATGCCCAAAGTTTTAGAGCTAAACAGTATCAAAAGACTACCAACAAAGGCGGTGGCCTGCTGTTTCAGTTCCTTTAAAACTTGCCCTTTCCCAAAGGCACTAACCTTGTAGCTGTTCCTGCTGGATATGTTGAATTAAATGTTTAAATATGTTTAAGCTGCTGTTTGTTGATGTTTTAAAATTATAAATTATCCACTGATGTCATTGTTATAATTGGAGAGGATTTAGTTTTCTTATATGCCCATTCACTTACTCCCTTCTTTCAATATAATTGACTCTTACATTAAATCAGTGTAAACATTCTACATTGTCCTTGCTCACTGTTTACATCATTATATAAATATTGTCTGCTGTCAAGCCAAGTTGTGTATTATGATTATGTTTCTTTTGGTACGTCTTTTTTATTAATTCCTCTGAGGATGTTTTAAACCATAATTATCAATGACTTAAAATTCCAATTTGAAATGTGGGATGGGAAAGCCAATGTAAAACCCACAATATTCTAATCTTGAAAGTTTTAACATAATCTGCCCAGAATAACCTTACACAAAAACCAAACCAAACCCACTGCTGTAGAGTTGATTCCCACTCACGAGATCCCACAAGGATTCCGAGGTTGTGAATCTCTACAGGAGCAGACTGCCACATCTTTCTCCACGGAGCTGCTGGTGCTTTTGAACTGCCAACCCTTCTGTTAGCAGTCAATTGCTTTAACTACTGCACCACCAGTGCTCCTTACTTTTAGTAAATTGATGACTACATATTCAGTATTTCATTTTTTTCCCATCCAGCTACCTAGACGATAATTTTAGTAGAGAGATGGATATATTCATATTGATATAAGCCAACCCAAGAGGTCAAGTGACTTTCCAAGCTGATATTGACTAAGCCTCTTTTAACCAACCCCTTGCATATCAAACATATAATAATTTATTAAAAAATATATTTTATATAATCATATAGTTATATGATTATATATGATATATGATTATATGATCTCAGACATGTGGAACCAATTTGGTAACCTTCTAAAGTTTGCATCTGATAAGCTGTCCATCAGTTTATCAGTTGTCATAATAAATCAGAGAAGTCAATGGCAAGGATTCTGATGGCTCCCCTGTAAGAGAATTAGATTGGAACTGCTGCTTTCTTAGGCATGCCTATTCCAGAGTTTGCTTCCTGAACAAAGAAGAAAATATCAAATGGATTTCCCATCACAACCTTAGTCTAGTTCTTGGCTTCTTTGGAGACAAAATTTCCTTTAAATCTAATGTACTCCCAAAATTCGGTAGGAAAATTGGACATATATATACATGTGAGTATTTATATATTTTCAGGTTACTTACAAAGCACTGGTTGACAAATTTAGAAAACTCCTATTAGGTCGATGGAGAGATATAGAAGAATTAGAAAATATGGCACCTGTCCTTGGGGAGTTTATAAGTTATAGGAACAGTTACAAAGTCATATACTAAGAAGAACAGCATAACTCAACATCAAACAATTCCGTATATGTATTTACATTTATAAGATTGTTTTAAAATAGCATATGGTAAAAATGTGAATAAAGTGTGGTTAATTGAGAAATCTAAGGTTAAGCTAGCTTTTACAAAGGCATGAATTAAAAAAAAAGGAGAGGCATGGGGATACCATAAGTGGTGGATGGTTATAGTGGAGGATGGTAGAAGACTAGTGTGAAGAGGAGAGTGCTGGCCTGGAGCAGGAGCTGGCACGCAGCTCACTGTGTGGGAGAGAATTCATGGTGGACCTTTGGCCTAAGGATCAATGTAAGTGTTTAGATTTTATACAGCAGTGTGCCCTAAGCCAAATATGTAGTGCCTTGGTGCAAATTAGAAAATTTCATCCCTTCTCCAAGGCAGTTTACTAGTATCTGCTGAAAAACTTCTATATCAAATACACAAATCTACAATGACATCAAATGTATGTGATGCCCACTAGGGTTGTGCTATGCACAATCTATACATCATACGCAGCAGCCCTGGAATTGGGAGCCAGTTTATATTCTGATGCAGGGGCAAATTTTAGTGGAAGATCACTCTGGTTGTTGTGAATATGGGTAAGAGAAGACAAGCTTGGAGTTTGCTACAATCTATGTTTATGATAGAACAGTAGATTAGCTATGCGGCTGTAGCAGTGACTGTGTAAACAAAAAGGACAGATCTGAAAAATGAAAGGAAAAAAAGATTTGGCAGGATTTGGAGACAGATTGGATGTGGAAAGTGATATATGGAGAGGAGTTAAAAATAACAAAGTCATGAAAAGGGTAAGTATTTTGCAAAACAAACAATAACAACAAAAAAGAAATTGGGATGAACAAAATCATCTATCCGTCTGTGTTCATTATGGATGATTATATTATGTTAATGGGTATAATTCACTTTTATGATAAAAGTAAAATACAGAAATAATTTAATAGCCGTTTCTTCAATTCTGTTTTACTTAATGATTTTGTTTTACATACTAGAGGTTAATAACTTTATTCATTTGTAGTATTAATACAGTTTTATTACATTACATTTTCATCTTGGGATATTTTGACATAAGAGGTACTTCACTGAAGTTTTATTATAATTTCTTATCCACTTGGATAGTCCTTTGTCTTTTTAATATTGAGATTCTTAAAGAATCTGGCCCCTATATTGAACCCGCTATCCAATGCAGGATCCTGGGATCTGTGGAGGAGGGATGGGCAGCTGCACAAGGAAGAGAGCTAGGCAAAATCTAGAACAGTATCCCTGTCCCTAGCTCCTGCCAGTTGACTTGTTAAAGTTCCTACACCCAGTCTTTCTCCCTCCCCCCATTTTTTTTAATCCCTCAAATTGTCTGCATTAAGTAGGCAATCATTAACTTTAGTGACAATGACTAGGGACAGCATCCTTTCTTTAACCTTCTGTACCAGTCTAGCTTTCTTTCCTGATGGTATTCCTCCGCTTCCCTTTCCCCAGTTGCTGTCACCATTTGGGAAGTGTCCTATATCTTATTACTTATTTTTCACAGATATGAAAATAATTTCATGAATTATTGTTCATGGAAACCCCTGGTATCACTCAAATCAAGCCCATGCTTTGCAGGGAGGCATGTTACTGAGAAAGCCTACCCTGATCTCAAATGTCAAATTAGATTTTGTCTGGGATAGGTCCAGTGCTTGACAGACACTCAGTGACTGTCACCTACATCTCAATATCCTTTTCCTCCTGCTAGGGGTTGTAGTAGAAAGCACAGAAAGGAGTGAAGGGGCACATGTTTGCTGACAGATTTTTCAAAGGCTTATATTATTAAGATAGAGGGGAATTATGTTTGCAGCCATTGGAATGAGGTACCAAAATGGCTAGATAATGAAACCCATCTTTTGTCTCTCTTGGATAAGATTTAAAGCTGGACTGTAGGCCTGAAGGCTTGCTTGCTTTGGTCCCCAAAGCATTTTTTAAAAGAAATTCAATTGTAATACCTTTAAGAAAAGTGCTCTCTGGTTTAACACAGTCTCCACGACCTTATCTGTCAGGTTCTTGAAGGCATTTATATTTATCTCCAGTATACAGGCACTTACTTGCATAAATATCACTCTTAAATTTTGATTATGAGCACAAACAAAACAGATGAGTTTTTAGCTGCATTGCTAATCTTTCATAGCACAGGCCTTTGTGTTTTGCTCAGACAATACAAAGGGACTTTCTGCAAGGTTTGTGTCTTGTGCTTGACTCACATCGTACGGTTAGATATGACAAGCACAGCCACAGAGATCTCAATAGCTCCTGCTTTTCCATGTTTACCACTATATTGTTACTTTTCATTTCTCCTCCTAAACTCAGCCCAGCTTGGTTTTATTACTTTGACTTTCTCTGTTCACACTCCAAAGGGAGAACAAAAACTCTATAGGAGGAATTAGCAATTTCATCAACAGGAAAAATATTGCTTTGTTCTCGAGACTATGGTAGGTCAGGGAACTCTGGCTTGGTTTCACCCATTTAGTCCATTATTATTCATCAGTGGAGAAGCTTCTGTTTGTCTTTCACACAGCTATCTATGGATAAGCTGATTCGGATAATCAGTAGTACAAGATTTCAAAAGGTGTATCTTTGATAATAAAATCATGCATTAGTCAAAATTTAACCCTTGTATCATACTTTGGTTTAACAGCATATAGTATTCCTGTTTATTCTCCTTTCGTAATATGAAATAATAACATGGACTCTCAACAGATTAGTAATTGCAAGTGTATTACATGCATGATCACAGATCTCTTTTGACACACCTTTCTGGACTAAATGACTGAGTGTTTAGAGAACCACAGTATACGAGGGAAGTGTTGATTGGTTTGCCAAAAATTAACGAGTGGAATAGTGTTTGGTACTGTTCTGTGTGTTGAGCATCACTGTATGTCATGCAATACACTGATTTAATATTTCTGAGCTTGGGAATTGGTCTTTTGTTTCATGTGAGTATCATCCATTTTACAGAAAGGTTACGCATTTGTTCCGAAGTAATTAAATAATTTCACTTATTTTGGGCAGAGACAAAAATTAGGAGTAAATTAAGAAGTTAAAAAAAAATTCTAAATTTACACTATGTAAGATTTTTTAAGATTGGGTGTCTGATTTTAAAACCTTAGTATTGTCAGACTTCTAATATACTATCCTGTACTCCATTCCTTGCCCTATACACATTTCATGAGAACCTCAACTGGCTATTTTATTGACAAAATTTCTTATCTGTCTACAAAGTAGTATTAATTCATTTAGTGGCATCCATTCATCTTCTAACTCTTTTGATCATCAATTTGCACCAAGCCTACATTCATCAGCAAAATAATTTTTATCTCCATGGACAGTCCATCACTGTATTGTAGATTAGCTTCAAATCTCAGACTTGCACAAGGGCAAATTTACCTTTAACAGATGTATATTCAAAAATTAAAAAGCAAAACAAATTGCTCCTGGCAAGTTCAGTCTCCCTCAAGGCAAGGACAGAATAAAAATGGCAAGAAGCAGCACTAAGTCATTCACGGCTAACGCTCATGAACTACCTAACTGAACTGTACTGAATTGAGCCAAGCAAAGAATTAGAAATATGGAGGGTATACTGGGCCCACCATTTTAATTCCTTCTAACTCCAGGCACCATATAGAGAAAAATGACTAAATCTCTATTTTAATAGCTGCTGTCAGGAGTTTTGCTCTGTAGGGCCTATTTCAGCAGTTCCTGGTGGTAATATATGGTATTTTCCTGATTAACAGCCATTTTAGAACTTGTATAATTGGCCACAAATCAGGGAAATGTCATAATGTAGCAAGAAAACATTCCCATCTCTGTCATAGCCTTGGCTTGGTTTCTGGAGGAATTATTACTTGAGGAGTTTGTGGGTTTTCATTACTTTAAATAATGTACTACCTGAAGTATAAAAAAAGACATTTAAACTAATGAAAATTTCTGTTACCTAACCCTTTCTACCATGGCTGTCATTAGATTTATTTTTCCCTTAGAAAAAATAGTTTTTTTTCCCCTTGGAAAAAATCCCTTAAAATGGAATTCTTTATCTTTATAATACCAGTGCTTGTGGGGGGAAATAAAGGCAAGGAAAGGGATGGGAATAGAGTACGAAATTGAAAACCAAAACACCACCAGGGTTTCCATGAAATTGAAAGGGACATCAAAAAACTCAGTAGTCAAGATAATATCTTAAGATTATTTAAAAAAATAAAAATTAATGCAAAAAAATTTGTGATAAAAAAGAAATCAAAATTTTAAATAAAGACAGGATTCATCCCTGCACCTGAATTGCTCATTTCATGTGCCTCACTGACACTGTTCTCAGCCTTGGGTAAGGGTATTATAGATAGGAAGGTTGTTGTTGAGTACTGTCAAGTTGATTTCAACACATAGTGACCTGATGTGACGGAGAAGAATGTCCCCATAGGGTTTCCTAGGCTGTAATCTTTTGGAGCCCTGGTGGCACAGTGATTAAGCACTCAGCTCTTAACCTAAAGGCCAGAGGTTCTGGAACCCACCAGGTGCTCCAGGGGGGAAAGATGTGGTAGTCTGCTGCCATAAAGGTTACAGACTAGAACCCTATGGGGCCGTTGAGTCAGAATCGACTGGATAGAACACAACAACAACAACAAAAACAATCTGTATGGAAGCAGATCACCAGGTCTTTCTCCCGTGGAGCCACTGGATGGGTTTGAACAGTGAACCTTTCGGTTGGCAGCGGAATGCTCAATTATCGTGCCACCAGGACTCTTTGGATAGAAGGGAGTGATCACAAAATGAGATCTACTCCATCCATCCAACAGGAAACCAGGTTTTCACTCTTTTGAGACACTCTTCAGGTTGTAATTAGAGCTATCTCTTACACAGAATTTGTGCATAGTGAGTCTTATTTTACCTGTAATACACAGTCCAAAACATTTTACTACCAAAGTGCCATCTATAATGGAAACAGATCTTGTAATTTCACATCAGCCTTTACTGGAGACCAAAGGCTACTAGTTTAAAGTATGCCACATAAAAATGATTATAAAATATCTTCTTAAGATAAGACCAATACCATTCCTTATGTAAAACAGAAAAAAAATTATAATTATTTCCTAATTTGTGTAGTCACTATGATACACACTAGAAATACAAAGTCAAAAAACTCTCTCTCTGTCTTCAGGAAGACAGAAAAATAAATCCATGATTACGGTGGTTTGGCAAGTCTCTGAGAAAGGTATTCACAGAGTACCAAAACCAAACCCATTACTGTGGAGCCGATCCTGACTCATAACAGCTGGATAGGACAGAATACAACCGCTCCATAAGGTTTCCAAGGCTGTAAATCTTTATGGAAGCAGACTCCCACATCTTTCTCCCATGGAGTGACTGGTGGGTTTGAACAGCCAGCCTTTTGGATAGCAGACGAGAGCTTAACCAGTGGACCATCAAGGGTTCCTACACACAGAATGGGTGCCATGTAAATTGAATGGGGTGTTAAATTTGCTGGAGAAGATTACATTTGGACTAAATCTTAAAGACTGGTAGAAGGGAGTTAGATGAAAGAGGACGGGAGATAAGGCATTCCAAGGAAAAGGAATAACATCATGAAAGCAAGGTGGCTTGCAATGTTAGGATATTTTGGAGGGCTCATGAAAATTAGGTAAGGATAGAGAGATTGGGGCATACCAGCAAATGGTAAGGGATGAGAATGGAGGGAGAAACAAGAGGCAATTCTAGGTATTCACATGTATAAATTTGCTATGTATAAATTTATAAAACAGCCACATTTAATAATATATTCTTCACATAAAACCCATACAATATCAAGGTAGATATTTTATGGACTTTAATCCTTGAATTGAGAAAAAAATACATGAAAGAAATGTATGTACTTAAAAAACTTTGAAAACTTTTCAGGAAATGTGTTGCACTAAGAAACCTGAAAGTTTCATGAAGACATTTATGCTACATCTGCCTGATCCATTTCTCATTGACTTTTTACATCTGAAGCCAAAACAAAGCAGGTTTTTGTGTTCATAAACACTTATAGTTCATTTTAAAAATTACTATACTTTAAATATAGGTGAATTGATGCTATAGAAATTAGGTTTAAAAATGATGAAATATTACCTGATGCAAAATGAGAAACAAAGACAAAATACTGTAAAATTAATGAGAAAGGTTATTACTTGTGTTAAATCCAGATAATAAAATAGTCATAAAAAATCATGCAGAAACAATTATATTCCTTCGATAGTGTGGTAAAATCTCCTACCAATTACAACTACATTTAACCTGAAAATAATAATAAACAGAGGCCACACTAACCTTTTACATTATTTGCTAACTTCTTGGCTTCATTAAGAATCCTGAAGCTTTTCTGAAGAGAGGCTTTGGCACCTTCTTTCAATAAGCCCTGAGGACCTGTTGCCTGTGGACAGAAAAAGAAGTGTCATATATCTAACAACATAAAATTATTGAGTAGAGATGTCAATTATTGAGTAAGAAAGAGTTCTGGGCTCCAGATTTACATTTGTAAAATTTCAGCACATAGTTGATAAGTATAGTTAGTGAGATTGTTTACTGGGAGAAAAGAACCTAGAAAAGAACTTTTAGGAACACCAACGTTTAAGAGGTGGGCAGAGGAATGGGGCTGGCAAAGTAACTAAGGTTTCAGAGAGGTAAAAGAAAAACCAGGAGAGCATATTATAGAAGTCAAGTCATCTACAACTGGCTCAATACATGATGATGGTTGGCTGCATTGCAAGGAGGTTGTTGTTAGTTGCCACTGAGTTCACTCCTTCTCATGGCAACCTTATGTAAGCCTGAACCTGCACTATCTTAATCATTGTTGGTATGTTTGAGACCATTGTTTTTACTATTGGGTCTGCCATTCTCATTGAGGGTTTCCCTCAATTTTGCTGACCCTCTACCTTGTCAAGGAGCCCTGGTGGTGCACTGGTTAAAAGCTTGGCTGCTAACCAAAAGGTCAGCAGTTAGAAATCACCAGCCACTCCTTGGAAATCCTATGGGGCAGTTCTACTCTGTTCTACAGGGTCGTTATGAGTTGGAATCTACTCCATGGCAATGGTTTTTTTTCCTACCTTACCAAACATAATTGATCAGTATTATCATTTATTAACTAAAAATGTCTTCTGATTTTATCCCTAAAGACATTTCAGTCGTGTTGTGGAGTGGAGTGGAGGAAGTTGAAAGTGAGCGGGGAGGGGTAGATTTTCTGTATATTCTATATCATAGGTATTGAAATGAGAAAGAACACTGCTCCTTTTAACTGCATTTCAAATTACTAAGACAAAACAAAAACTTCTAAATGGCAATCCCTGAGTCCAGATTATCTTCTAACTAAGATGTATTTGTTGAAGTTTACATGAAAAGAGGTGACACAAAGATAACAGATTAATGTCAGAAATGGATTGTTTAGCTTCAGTGTCTTGTAATCCATTTTAATACAGTTTGCTCCTTGGTAACCCATCATATAATGTATTTATATTAAGGTATAAATCAAATAAGACTTAATGTGTAAATTTTAAATTGGAAAAGTTTTCAGGTTGCAAGAAAGGCCAGAAATGCTAATTACTTTCTGTTGAAGTCAAGCTGCCTCTTGGTCTATGTACAGGTTGCACATGAGCACAATAAAGCATTCTGGAATTCATATTCTTTGCAATGTTATCCATAATTTGTTATGATCCACACAGTTGAATGCCTTTGTGCAGTCAATAAAATACAGGTAAGCATCTGACATGTGATATCTGACATCAGCAATGATTTTCCTCTTTCCACGTCCTCTTCTGAATTCTGCTTGAATTTCTGGCAGTTCCTGTCCATGTACTGCTCCAACTGTGTTTGAATTATCTTCAGCATAATTTTACTTGAGTGTGATATTAATGATATTATTTAATCATGTCCATATTCCATTGGATCACCTTTTTTTTTTTTTGGAATGGACACATATATGGATGTCTTCCAGTTGGTTGACCAGGGAGCTGTTTTCCAAATTTCTTGGCATAGATGAATGAGTGTTTCCAGCATTGCATCCATTTGTTGAAACATCTCAGTTGCTATTTTATCAATTTCTGGAGGCTTGTTTGTCACCAATGCCTTCAGTGCGGTTTGGACTTCTTCCTTCAGTACCATCGGCTCTTGATGGTATGCTACCTCCTGAAATGACTGAACTTTGAACAATTCTTTTCAGTATAGTGACTGCATATTCCTTCCACCTTCTTTTGATGCTTCTTGCGTCGTTCAGTTTTTTGTCCATAGAATCCTTCAATATTGCAACTCAAGGCCTGAATTTTTTCTTCAGTTCTTTCAGCTTGAGAAATGACCAGCATGTTCTTCCCTTCTGGTTTTCTAACTCCAGGTCTTTTGCACATTTCATTATAAAGGTGTCTTGTTGTTGTTGTTGTTAGGTGCTGCTGAGACAGTTCCGACTCATAGTGACCCTATGTACAACAGAACAAAACACTGCCCAGTCCTGCACCATCCCCACAACCCTTGCTATGCTTGATCCCATTGTTGCAGCCACTGTGTCAATTCATCTTGTTGAGGGTCTTCTTTTCCTCTGACCCTCTACTTTACCAAGCATGATGTCCTTCTCCAGGGACTGATCCCTCCTGATAACATGTCTAAAGTATGTGAGATGCAGTCTCACCATCCTTGCTTCTAAAGAGCATCCTGGTTGTACTTCTTCCAAGACAGATTTGTTCGTTCTTTTGGGAGTCCATGGTAATTCAATATTCTTTGCTAACACCACAATTAGAAGGCATCAATTCTTCGTCAGCCTTCCTTATTCATCATTCAGCTTTTACAAGCATATGAGGCAATTGAAAACACACATGGCTTGTGTCAGGTGCACTTTAGTCTTCAATGTGACATCTTTGCTTTTCAACACTTTAAAGAGGTCTTTTGCAGCAGATTTGCCCAATGCAATGCATCTTTTGATTTCTTGACTGCTGCTTCCATGGGTGTTGATTGTGGATCCAAGTAAAATGAAATCCTTGACAACTTCAATCTTTTCTCTATTTATCATAATGTTGCTTATTGGTCTAGTTGTGAGGGTTTTTGTTTTCGTTATGTGCCTTAGTAACATTTTTTGATGTCAGTCACAAACTAGGAAAGATTATAAAACTTGCTACTGTTTGGTCAAATTTATTTTAAGGTAGTATACCAACAGCTTTCATTTAAATAGTCCAGTGCCCAAAGAACAGATGAGTATACAATAGTATGAGATCGGCTATAGGACATATTGGCAATATCTACAGATGAATAAAAAGAGGCATTGTGCATCAATACCCAGTACTTGCAAAAAGAGCTGTTCTTACCAACTTGGCAAATTATTCTTTGAAAAATTGGCAGTGCCTTCATCTGAGAACATAGGAATTCTTAGTCTTACAGTTTCCCTAAGGTATTAGATATAGTAACATCACATAAATATCATTTATCTTGAAAAAAAAATAGTGTAAAAATAGTACATAGTCAATGCACTTTACTAGAAAAAGTATGCTTCAGGTTCTATATATGTACCAAATTTATACATTGTTCTTACTTCCTTGGTTAGAGGTTTTCTGAATCAAAACAGATTACAGACAGGAAATTATAAAGAGAGAAGGGTGAAGATTCTCTAAGCAGGCACATGAAAATAGCAGAAGTGACAGCTGACAATCTGTCTGACAATGAGGAAAGAAAAGAAAACTCTAAAAAGCAGAGAGAAGAATTTTTAAAGCTTTGAAGTCCAAGTCAATTTAGGTAGGAGTAAAATGGTTTTGCAGGTCTCAGGAGATGCCAACTTTACAGTAATAAAATAAGTAATGTTAACAATGATGATCCCGAGTCATCAAGAAAACATGGGACATTCATAATGGTAGATGAAACCAGGTAACAAAACAAAACAAACAAACAAACAAAAACACTTTTCCCCACCACCTGGGGGTGTACAAGCTTTTCTGTAAGAACATAAGCCGGAAAGCACTTAAAAATCATACTTTTAAAGCTAATCTTGGATATGCAAAGTGAAGCACAGAGGTTTAAGAGGGAGAGAGAACTGACTTACTGCATGTAAGAATATTAAGTGGAAGAAGACAGAAAAGAGTGAGAAGGGCCAAACAACAAGGAAAGAGGCCTGAGGTGTGGAAATTGTTGAGGGCCTATGAACAGTGAAAACCAATATTCAATTAAAAAAATTTTTTTTTATATTTTTCAGCAGCTTTATTGGGGTATAATTGGCACACAGTAAAGCATGTACTTTCAAAATCTATAATTTAATAAGTTTTGACATATGTTATGGATTGAAGAGTGCCCTCCAAAATGATATACTGAAGCCCTATCCCCTGTACCTGTCAATGTGACCTTGTTTCGTAATAGGGTTTTTTCTTTGTTATGCTAATGATATCATGGAGGATGTGGGTCCTAAACCTAATCCCTTCTGAGTGGTGTCTTATAAAAAGGGAAAACAGACAGGGAGAGACACACGCAGAGGGGTTGGGGGAGACTCCACCACTTGAGAATCTTATCTTCAAGCCAGGGAATTCCTGGGGCCACAGAAACCACATGAGACCAGGAAGGGCCTTCCCATACAGCCAACAGAAAGCATGGCCCAGAATTCAGACTTCTAGCTTCCCAATCTGTGAGACAATAAATTCAGCTCTTTAACTCACCCACTGTGGCATTTTTGTTACAGCAGCACTAGGTAACTAAAAACATATATACAACCATGAAACTATCACCATAATCAAGGCAGTTAACATATCCATCACTCCTTTTCAATCCTTTCCTTCCACCCCTCCTTGTCTTTCCTCTATCCCCAGGCAAATAGTGATCTACTGGCCATCACTATAGATTAGTTTGCATTTCCTAGAAGTTTATATAAATCATTCAGTATGTACACTTCCTTACCTGGCTTCTTTCTTTCAGAATAATTATTTTGATACCTATCAGTGTTGTGTGTGCATTAATACTTCATTCCTATTTTATTGCTGAGTAGTAGCTCATTGTATGGATGTACTCCATTTATTAATGGACATCTGGGTCATTTCCAGCTTTGGCTTTATAAATAAAGCTGCTAGAAACATTTTTATACAAATCTTTGTGTAGACATATGCTTTAATTTCTCCTGGGTAAATACCTAAAAGTGTAATGGCTGAATCATATGGTCATATGGTAGGTATATATTTAATTTTTTAATAAACTGCCAACCTGTTTCACAAAGTTGTTGTAAAAAACAAAAACAAAAAGCCATTGTTGCTGAGTCAATTCCAACTCATACTGACCCCACAGGACAGAGTAGAACTGCCCCACAGGGCACCCAAAGAGTGGCTAGCGGATTTGAACTGCCGACCTGTTGGTTAGCAGCCAAGCTCTTAACCACTTCACTACCAGGGAATTCCCACAAGTAGTGCATGACAGTTCCATTTGCCCCACATCTTGCCAGTACTTGATATACCCAGTCTTATTTAATTTTACACATTTTGATGTGTGTGTACATCATTTTAAGTGCAGTGGTTAAAGTGCTGGGTTGCTACCTGGAAGATCAGTGGTTTGAAACCTCCAGCCACTGGTGAAAGGTGTGGCAGTCTACTTCTGTAAAGATTTACAGCACTGGAAACCCTATGGGACAATTCTACTCTCTCCTAAAGGGTTGCTATGAGTTGGAATTGATGGGATGCCAGTGGGTTTGGTTTGGTTGATACATTATTTTGATTTTTAACTTGAATTTTCCTAATGACTGATAATGTTGAGCAGCTTTTCATGTGCTTATTTGACATCTTCTTTGGGAAACTATTTAAAACTTCTGTGCAATTTTTTTATTGATTTATTTGTTTTCTTTTGAGCTTAAAAAGACCTTGATACATAATCTGGTTACAAGTTCCTTATCAGATATGCAATTTGCAAATACATTATTCCATTTTGTGGCTTCTATTTTCATTTCCTTAATAATGTTTTCTGAAAAGCAGAAGTTCTCAATTTTAATGGAGTCAATTTATCAATTTTTTTTTTTTTTTTCCTGTTAGGGACCATGATTTTGGTGTTATATGTAAGAATTTTTGTCTTACCCAAAATCATAAGGATTTTCTCTTATGTTTTCTTCTAGAAATGTTATATATTTTAGATTTTCCATTTAGGTCTATCATCCATTTTGCATTAATTTTGGTATGTGGTACAAGATACAGACTTAAGTTTTTTTTTTTTTTTATTCCAGCAGCATTTGTTGAATAGACTATCCTTTCTCCATTGAATTTCTTTTGTACGTTTTTGAAAAACCAATTGACCCTATATGTCTTGGTCTACTCTTTATTCTATCTAATTATCTATTTGGCTATATTGATGTCAATACCACACTATCTTGATTAATGTAGCTTTATAATAAGTATTGAAGCCAGGAAGTTTTACTCTTCCATCATTTTTCTTCTTTTCAATTTCATATACATTTTAAAATCCACTTGTTAATTTCTACAAAAAAAAAAAGATTTTGCTAGGATTTTGAGTGGGATTGCTTTGAATCTGTAGATAAATTTGTGTAAAATGAACATCTTAAGAATATTGAGTCTTCTGATCCATGAACAGGGCATATCTCTTCATTTTATTTAGGTGTTTTTAATTTCTCTCAGTAATCTTTTGCAGCATTCCCTATATGGGTCTTGCACATTTTTTTTTTTTGTCAATCTTAGTCCTAAATATTTAATAATCTTGATGGTATTGTATGGTATAACTTTTAATTTCACTTTCCAATTTCTCTTTGTTAGTATGTAGAAACATGATTATTTTTATACATTGATCTCATATCCTGTAACATTGTTAAACTCACTTATTAGTTCTAGTAGCTTTTTACAGATTCCATTGGATTTTATGCACAGACTGCCATGTCATCTGTAAGTAAAGACGATTATACTTCTTTTTCAATCTGGATTCCTTTTATTTCTTTTTTCTTGCCAAACCAGCCTTAGAAGAAATACAACCAGAACACTTGTTAGGAGCAAGGATGGTGGGACTTTGGCTCACTTTCTTCGGACACTTATTCCAGGAAGACCAATCACTGGAAAAGGACATTGTGTTTGGTAAAGTAGAAGGTAAGCAAAACTGGGGGAAACCTTCAGTGAGATGCATTTACACAATAGCCACAGCAAAGGACTGAAACATACCAATCGTCATGAAGATGGCTCAGGACTGGGCAAAAGTTTGTTCTGTCAAGCATAAGGTCACCATGACTCAGCACCGACTCGATGGCAACTAAAAACAGCAACAAGCAGTGAAATAACAACATTTCACTTTGTCAAATGTTTTTCCTGCTTTGGTTGAGATGACTATATTTTTTCTTTAGTCTGTTAATATGGTAAATTACATTGATTGATTTTCAAATATTATACCAATCTCACATTGTTGAGATGAATTCTACTTAGTCATAATATATAATCCTTTTTAGATATGGTTGTGTTAAATTTGTTATAACTAAGAACTTTTACATCGATATTCATGAAGGATACTGGTCTGTGATTTTATCTTTGTCTGGGTTTGTATCAGAGTAATACTGTCCTTATAGAATGCGGTGGAAATTATTTTATCCTCTTCAGTTTTTTGGAAGAATTTATTATATCTTCCTTAAATGCTTGGTTGAATTAATCAATGAAGCTATCTGGAAATGAATTTGTATTTGCCTGTGTGTCTAAGGTTTTCAACTACAAATTCATTTCTTTAATAAATTAGCTATTCAAGTAATTTCTTTGTGTGTGAGGTTTGGTAGTTCGTGATTTTCAAAGAATTTGTCAATTTCATCTAACTTATTGAATTATTGGCTTAAAGTTGTTCATAATATTGCTTATTATCCTTTACTACCTGTAGAAGCCATAATAATTTCCCCTCTTCTATTGCTGATATTGGTAATTTATGGCTTTTATGATTTTTTCTGATTAGTCCAGCTGGATGTTTATCAATGTATTGATCTTTCATAGGATCCTTGTACTTTCATTCAGCAACACACCTGAGTGGTTGATAGACTTCCTTGCTGCTTAATGTCTTATCTTTTTGCATTTCTGAATATTGCTTGCTTTTTGTTTCTTATGCTTATTGCTTTTCAGGAAGCTAATTATTTCCTCCTGGATCCTCAGTCCTGGGGGGAGGGGTGGGAGATACAGTAGTAACAGGGTAAGAAAACAAAGAGATGCAGAGAAGTTTGTAGCATGAACTCAAGTATTTCAGTTCCTCAGGACTGCAGGGAAACCCTGGTGGTTTAGTGGTCAAGAGCTATAACTCCTAACCAAAATCCACCAGTTCAAATCCACCAGGTGCTCCTTGGAAACCACATGGGGCAGTTCTACTTTGTCCCATAGGGTCGCTATGAGTTGGAGTCAACTTGACTGCAATGGGTTTGGTTTTTTTGGGTTTCGGGGCTATAGAGTTTGTGAAGGGCATTGTAGTAAGGTGAGGCGATTATGTAGGTTGGACTCAATTTCTGGAATGTGAGAAGAAAAACTGGGCAAGGCAATATGGGATCACTGAAAATTTCTGAACAGGAGAATATCAGCGTTGTAGTCCAGGAAGATGAATTGGGCAGCTGTGTGGAAGGGAAGAAGCCATAAGTGGGCTATTATAATAGTGTAGGCCAGAGAAAAGAGAGCTGCGACCTTGGGCAAGGGCAGGGAAATAAGACATTTGGATTCCACTGGTGTGGAGGAATCAGATAGGTCTCATTCCTGTCTAAAATTGAAGAAAAAAAAAAAAAAAAAGAAAGAAAAGTGCTGATGGCATACACCATCAGTAATAAGTCTCCCAACAATACAGGTTTAAAAGACATGCCTATCATATGGTAATGGAATGGAAAACACTAACGTGTTATGGATGAACAGAAATGTTTCAATTCACTGAAATTTGGAGAGACCCTTTTCCAACATTGCTTAGTAAGTCGCTGAAGCACATTAGCAATCTCTACACAGGTGATGAAGCAGAATTTCCAAGCTAATTATACTTCATAAAAAAAAAAATCATACATATTCATAAACAGCACGTCTGAGTTTCCGAGCTGTGTCTACAGCTTATGTGAAATATAAATGAGGTTCTGAGAATTGCAAGATATTTTGTTCCTTGCTTCTCACAGGTTGTATTTTTATAAATTATACGTTCTTGGTGCTCTGTGTGTACACATATATGAATATATATACAAATTATATATACATTTTTATTATAATAAGTCCTACAAAATAGAAGCTTAGATATATGTAAGTTGCTGTATGCTTTTGTTAGTTACAAATCATTTATTGACTATATGATATAATTTACAACTTCGCTCACTCAGAGGAAAGGTACAGAAAAAAATGAAATGATAAAGTCTAAAGCATTTTACAGAGTGCTTGGCAATTAACTGGCTTTTAATAAACGTTAATTTTTCTTCCTATGATCTGTTCAATATTCATAGTAACTCTTGTTAAAGCATCAAGTCATTGATTAATTGATAAATCAATTGATGAATTGGTTTAACCAACAAAAGTTTTTAGATGTCTCAAGTAGCACATTAAGCTCTGAATTCCAAGATAGAAAGACTAGACCTTCCCTAATGGAACTGTGGTGGTATGGAGAGAGAGACAGAAAAATCACTTATAAAGAAAATGATCACTTCCATAATGGAGCACAAAGCACCTAAACATGTGGCTATCGGAGAAGATTCTACAAGGGCCAAGAGATGTGGAGGTGAGACCTGAAGGTGGGTGACAGTTTGTGAAGCTGGTAAACCTGCAGCCTGGTGATTTATTACCTAAATAAGCAAGTTTAAAGCTATTATTTAGACTACTTTCTATATTATGGTTTCATTATTTTTTTAAACATTTAAGTAACTCCTTTAGTAGGGATACATTTTCTGACTTTGTTGAGACTTGGCCCTAGGAAAGGATGCAGAGTTTTTGTTTTTTGTGTTTTTTTAAGAAAGTGGTAACTGAAAACTCATCAGCATGGTCTATGACCTATTTCATTACTTTCTGTTTATGAAATACTTTGTTTCAGAAGGCAAGTCTCGTATTTTCACAGGGCTTACTGTGCCAAGATAATATGTAATTTAAATGATTTGAAACTAAAATGTTTTCAATAAAGAAAACTGTTCAAAATGTGCAGGAATATATGTGAGCGCTGGTGATTGGCTGCAATGTGTTTATGTAAAATACACGTCAGAGAAATTTATATTCTGGTATGTTGGACCACTGTTAAAAATCAGGGAGAATTTTCCTACCATAATAAAATAAAATTTCAGAGGAAATGGTGGAATCTAGTTCGAAGTACATCTAAAATGATATAATTAATATCTTGAGAATAAGGTATACGTGATGTTCATCAATACATTAAGTTAAAAAACAGTTATGTAAAATATCAGCCATTTGTGAAAAAATTATTTGCACAGGACAAAGTCTGGACAGATATTACAATATTATAAAATTAATAGTTTGTGGTTGGTTTAATAATAATTACAAATTACACACATTTTATATTTCTCCCTGTTGTTTGATTTTCTATTTTTCTATAATGACCATGAACTTATTTTATAATAATTTTAAAAAATACATAATTTCAAAGTAAAGAAACTGTTATGTATTTATTTTAAATGAGTTTAAAAATAATCTATATTTTTAAAATGCTACAAGGTATTTAAAATGAAATAGTGAATCAAAAATGACAAAAGAAACCACTCAAAGAGATGGCCTTGGTCAGAAATTTGAGAAAGGCTGTTGATTCCTGGTATTGCATAGTACGTCCTTGGATGATTGCAGGGGGATACAATGAGTTTTTGTGGAAGACAGAAAACAACTGAGCACACCAGCTGACTAAGGGATAAAATAGGAAATCCTAAAAATTGCTTATGAGAACTTGGGTTTTGTGATTGTAAATTTTCAGCTTGATGGGAACACTAAGAATATCAAGAAAGGAATAAAATATACATAGATATAGATATATCTATAGGTATAGATGTACAGACACATATTGGTATTGATATAGATATATCTCAGAATGTCCCTCGTGAAGTAAATGGTTAACACACTTGGCTACTAATGAAAGATTGGTGGTTCAAGTTCACTGAAAGGCACCTCAGCAGAAAGGCTGTCAATCCACTTCTGAAAAATCAGCCATTGAAAACACTATGGAGCACAGTTCTACTCTGACACCATGAATCGAAATGAGTCAGAATCACCAGGAATCGGAATAGACCTGACAGCAACTGGCACTGGTAAGTGAGAACAGAACAGCCCTAACTGTTTTAGCACCTGCAGGTGACACAAGCGTGCTGCAATGAGGCAGGGACTGCACAAGCTTCTAGACAATAGGGGTAGTAGGCAGATACTACAAGGAGTCTTGATTTTTAATAAAAGCAACGGAGAAGTGGATATTGAGTACAAGAACATCCTCACAGGGCATAGATTTTTCTTTCCAGTTAATGTCCAGGCCCAAACCCAACAAGGCAATCTCAGTACTTGATTATTCCACCTACAGGTAGAAATCCTAAACAGCAGGTATAATGACATTGAGAGCACTGCTGCCTTGAAGAAAATTATTTCAAACTCATACTGAATTATAACATTATCCCAAAGAGTTTGTGTTTGTCTGATGAAACAACCCTTTGATTTTTAACATTTTATGCATTAATTTTTTAAAAATATGTCTAATGTTGGGTCCCGGAGCCCTGGTGGCACAATGGTTAAGGGCTTGGCTACTAACCAAAACGTAGGCAGTTCGAATTCAACAGCCACTCCCTGGAAACCCTATGTGGTAGTTCTACTCTGTTCTTACGGGGTCACTATGCGTTGGTAAGGTAATGTCAGGTCATAAAATAAACGTCTGCTTTTCTGCTTTCAATGGATTTTTCATTTTTGATTCAAATGCATGTATCAGATACAAAGAAAATGGCTAAACTCATGGTGGTTTAATGAACACTGTTTTCACACACAGATTCAATATTTTTCTATGTAACTTAGATTTACATTGACATTTTCATATTTGCTATTGTATGAATCACTCAGTTCCAAGCTATGTTGCTGAACTGCTGATGAAGGAGAAGAAATGCTCACTAGTTTTAGTGCCAGACTCAATTCTCAAGTCAATTATGGTTGTACATCATTTCTCTATTCCCATTATAAAAACCCAACAATGCCAATGACTGTAGATATTAATAGGAAGTTAAAATTCATATTTGAATGACTACTAAGTAATGGCTTACGGAATAAAATACAAAGTATATGTAAGTTAAAGTTTTACAGCATGGCTGACACCATATTTTTTGTTTGACCTTTTGAATGTAATATATACTCTGCTAATATTTATACAGTCCTTTATATAGAACATAAAAACTCAAAAATCACCTTGCAAGTATTCTTTATGTATTTTGGTTTATCCAATTACAAAAAACAAATATTAAATAAATCAGACTAAAGAGAATATATGGCCACATTTCTAAACAAATACTTATTAGAAATACCTGAATTTTAATCATACTATTGCCAAGATTTGGTGTTTAACTACATGATTTATTGACCAATAGCAAAGAATTTTTCTAATATAAGGGCTCAAAAGGAAAAGAATAAATTATTAGGATATAAAAGTTGTGAAAACATTATTTTTATGAGTGTGACAAATAATAAAAACATAAATAATTATTGCAGGTCTGAAGCCAGGGAAGAATTTCTATTTATCTTTGATTACCCTTTGTTTCATAATGCTATTGGCATGTCAAGTATAGTGAGTATGTGGCTAAAAATGGTTTTAAAATTTAAAGAGAAAATTGAAAGCATGCGGACATTCTTAATGCCTTGTACCAGTAAGTAGTTAATAAGCACCTATTATCAGCACCAGTAACTGTACCAAAGACGGGTAAGGCATGATTTTATGTAATTGGAGATTGAACATTAACTCATAGTAAAAATTAAGCAGAATGGACTACACAATGTTTCTTGGAAGAGGTAGTAATTCAGCTCAATACATAGACAACATACATTCAAACTGGAGACCGATTTTTTATTCCCAGATTCTGACCAACTTGATTAGGAAATGTCAGCCTAATACTTGAACCAAATTTAGATCCATTAAAAAAAAAATCCTACATGATAGGAAATCCTACCAAAACTAAAAAAAAACCTACATCAGATATTCTAGCATGATTTCAAACTAAATAGAAAAAGATTGTAATTTTATTTTTCTTTTAAAACTTCCTCTATTCAACTTCCCTATCTGTCACCGCAACATAAATATTTGGTTAACTCTGAAAACCTGGAGACTCCTAGCCATTCTAGATCTCTAGCGTGTGTGTGAAGATGGGAGAGGCTCTCCACATTTACTGAACAACTACTATGTATCAGGTGTTAACTATAAGAAAATCACAAGATGTTGTATGTGAAATTTTTAGGGGGAAATTTGTAGCTATCACGTTTATTCCCATGTGCATTCTATTTCCAGCTCAAAGTTTAAGTCTGGAGACATCCTTTTCCGGAAAAAAAAAAAGTAGGAACACAAAACAAAACACCACTGTCACCCAGCATGGAAGACAGAGAGACAACAGGCCATGAGTCACAGAGAACTGATTAGTGAGAAGCAGAGAGGCTCAGTACTTCCAAATTGATACAGAAACCCTGGAATGCTGGGGCTGTGCAGTCCTATATTACCCAAAGTTTGTATGGAGGGCTGGTGGACTAACCAGTCAGGGTACTGCTAGACAAACTGTGTGCCCTGGTGTATCTCACCCAGTAGGGGTGCCATTTTTTTAACTCACTCAAATACTGATAGGATAGTGGAGGCCCTGAACATATCATCCCCATGGAGGAAATAAAATGTATAGTAAGAAAATAAAGCCTCCTAAGAAATATGGATTGTTTAATTTAGAATTTGAATGTTGAGCGAAAGACAAATTACTAACAAGAGATCCAATAAAATGAAATAACTGCTCAAAGCTGATGAGTGGAGAATAAAACTAAGATGGAGTAAAGAAAAGTAGATCAAAGAACATGCCTGATTTCAGCAGAGAAATCATAGTTCTAGCAGGAGGGATGCCCTTTTCTAACCACACGAATGAACTGAAGAAAAAATTCAAGCCTCGAGTTTTCTACAGAGAAAATATTAAACGACACAGGAAGCATCAAAAGAAGATGGAAGAAACACAGAGTCACTGTACCAAAAAAAACCTGGTCGACATTCAACCACTTCAGGAGGCAACATATGATCAGGAACCGATGGTACGGAAAGAAGTCTATGGTGCACTGGTGAAAAACAAAACCAAAAAACCAACCAAACCCAGCGCCGTGGAGTCAATTCTGACTCATAGCAACCCTATAGGACAGAGTAGAACTGCCCCATAAGAGTTTCCAAGGAGCGCCTGGTGCATTCGAACTGCCGACCCTTTGGTTAGCGGCCGTAGCACTTAACCACTATACCACCAGGGTTTCCACTGAAAAACAAGGCTCCAGGAATTGATGGAATACAAATTGAGATGTTTCAACAATTGGATACAGCACTGGAAGTGCTCACTCGTCTATGCCAAGAAATTTGGAAGACGTTAAGTACCTGGCCAAATGACCAGAAAAAAAAAAAAACATATTTATGCTTATTCCCAAGAAGGGTGATCCAAACAAACGCAGAAATTATATAAAAAAAAAATTAATATTATATGCAAGCAAAATTTTGCTGAAGATCATTCAAAAGCAGCTGCAGCAGTATATCCACGGGGAACTGCCAGAAATTCAAGCTGGATTTAGAGGAGGACATGGAACCAGGGATATCATTGCCACTGTCAGATAGATCCTGGCTGAAAGCAGAAAATAACAGAAAGATGTTTACTTGTGTTTTATTGATTATGCTAAGGCATTTCACTGTGTGGATAACACATTATGGATTACACTGCTGAGAATGGGAACTCTGGACACTTAATTGTGCTCATGAGGAATCTGTACATGGATCAAGAGGCAGTCGTTTGAACAGAACAAGGGAATACTGATTGGTTTAAAGTCAGGAAAGGTGTGCGTCAGGGTTGTATACCTATTCAATCTGTATGCTGAGCAAATAATCTGAGAAGCTGGACTATATGAAGAAGAATGGGGCATCAGGATTGGAGGAAGACTCATTAACAACCTAGGTTATGCAGATGACACAACCTTGCTTGTTGAAAGTGAAGAGGACTTGAAGCACTTACTGAGGAAGATCAAAGTCCACAGCCTTCAGTATGGATTACACCTCGACATAAAGAAAACAAAAATGCTCACAACTGGGCCAATAAGCAACACCATGATGAACTGAGAAAAGATTGAGGTTGTCAAGAATTTCATTTTACTTGGATCCATAATCAACACCCATGGAAGCAGCAGTCAAGAAATCAAAAGATGTATTGCTTTGGACAAATCTACTGCAAAAGATCTCTTTAAAGTGTTGAAAAGCAAAGGTGTCACTTTGTGGACTAAGGTGTGTCTGACCCAAGCCATGGTGTTTTCAAGTGCTTCACATGCACGCAAAAGCTGTACAATGAATAAGGAAGACTGAAGATGAATTGATGCCTTTGAATTGTGGTGCTGGCGAAGGATATTGGATACACCATGGACTGTAAAAAGAACAAACAAATCTGTCTTGGAAGAAGTACAATCTGAATGCTCTTTAGAAGCAAGGATGGTAAGACTATGTCTCACCTTCTTTGGACGTGTTATCAGGAGGGCTCAGTCCCTGGAGAAGGACATCGTGTTTGGTACAGTAAAGGGTCAGCAAAAAAGAAGAAGACCCTCAAGGAGATGGACTGACACAGTGGGTGCAACGATGGGCACAAGCATAGTAACAACTGTGAGGATGGCATAGGACCAAGGCAGTGTTGTTCTGTTGTGCATAGGGTCACTATGAGTTGGAGCCGACTTGACGGAACCTAACAACAACAACAACCAACCAACCAGTTGCCATTGAGTCATTTCCAACTCATGGCAACCCTGTGTGTGAGAGTAGAACCGTGCTCTTTTGGGTTTTCAATGGCTGATATTTTGGGAACTAGATGGACAGGCCTTTCTTCTGAGGCACCTCCAAGTAGACTTGAACCTCCAGACTTTCCAATAGAAGCTGAGTGTGTTAACTGTTTACACCACGAGGGACTCCTTCAAATTCTGAGGTCTGACAATTTCCAGGTTCTGTCCATCTTCTTCCTGACCCATATCCCACTGTGCAATAACTGCAAAAGATTAATTCCCTCTCAATCTTTTGCGAGAGGATTTCTGTTGGTGCAATTGTTAAGCACTACGCTGCTAATAGAAAGGTCAGTATTTTGAACCCACCAACCACTCCATGGGAGAAAGATGCGACAGTCTGCCTCTGTAAAGATTTACAGCCTTGGAAACGCTATGGGGCAGTTCTGCTCTGTTCTACAGGGTTGCCATGAGTCGGAATTGACTGGATGGAAAAGGGTTACTCTTTTGCAGTTATCATACACACACTTTGCACTGTGCAATATGGGTCCAGAAGGAGTTGGACAGAAACTGGAAAAGGCCAGGCCTCAGAAACAACAGGTAAGGTAGA
This sequence comes from Elephas maximus indicus, assembly GCF_024166365.1. Lineage (NCBI taxonomy): Eukaryota > Metazoa > Chordata > Mammalia > Proboscidea > Elephantidae > Elephas > Elephas maximus. Next base: position 197,924,663 of record NC_064819.1, on the reverse strand, counting down.
AGATGAGTGTTAGTCTTGTGAGTCAAAATAGACAATTCGCTGCAAGTTCTCTAATAGAACACAGTGCCCCCTTTTCCTTCATTCATGCAACCAGGCATCAGTTCCTCCACCCCTTCTGGAAAATCAAAATTTTAAGGAAACACAATGGCTCCAGAGAAAAGAATTCTGAATTCTTCCGCAGAACATTTATCTATAGTTATATATAAAATGTAAATATTATTGACTGCGACAATATGAAAGTCAAAAAGGGTAGAAGTTTGGAGGTAAAAGGGAAGAAGTGGAGCTAAAGGGAAGCATGAGAGCACAAATACCTTCATCTCACAGATGAACTGGAAATAAAACTCTAAAGCTCCAAATGTATCACTTACGGTTAAAAGGAAAATAGTTAAGGATCTAAACATGGTATTTATACTGGAAATTGTTGGGAGGGAAATGTGATGTGATACACTCTAAGTGAACTACATTTCATTCATCGTGGCAGTGATTAATGAAATTAATGAATCAAGAACAGTATGATAATATTATTAAAAGATATGGTAGCAGAAGAAATAGTTGAAAGATTTAGAAATGGTCACCCCTCAGTTGTGAGCTAAGGAGTGAAAAAGTTAGGTCAGGGAATTGTTGCTTGAAATTATTAGCTTTGATTCTTAATTTAAAAAACAAATTAAAGTATACATGCATCATGAATTTAAAAAGAAAGAAAGATATCTAGGGTCTCTTTGTGTAAAAGATGACAGTTATTTCTTTTCCAGGCCCCTTCTAGAGACACTTTCCTTTATTTTTCAGGACAGATCTTCCTGAATGACTGATTAAAAAAAAAAATCTTTCACTCATTTTGATTAAAACATTTAACTGGGAAATATTTTAAGCATACAGATAAGAACAGAAATTAATGATAAATACCGTTATTACCATCATCCACAGTTGATGAATATTAACATTTTGCTATATTTGTACAAATCTTTAAAATATATATTTAGATTTGGTTTGCTAATATTTATACTTTTTACATCTGAATTTATGATTGACCAGTTTTTATACTGTTCTATACTGTTCGCTCTCGCCCCTACGAGTATTAAAAGGAGCCAGAAAACCTTTCTTTCTTGGTATAGTTTGGAATGTTCTGGGAATGGGTCTTTGAGTTTGGTAGATACTGATATGTTGCTGCAGGTAAATTATGAACTATTGATCCAATTGATTTAATGGTTATCAGGCTTACTATTTCTTTTTGAGTACATTTTGCTCTAGATTTATTGTCCACTTTATAAAGTTGCCCATCTACTCTACTATATCCATATTTATTTTTAATTTATACTGTATCTATAATTACGTCCTTCTTTTCATTCCTAATACTGCTTATACGTGCCATTTCTCTTTTTAATTGCTCTTATCTTCTGTGTTTATTTGCCTGTTTATTCTAAGAATCAGCTTTTTACTATGTCAACCTTGTCTAATGTTTTTTTCTAGGTTATTAATTTCTGCACTCATTTTTATTATTTTATTCCTTGTACTTTCCTGTTGTTGTTTTCTAACTTTTAAAGCAGATACCTCAAATAATTATTTCTTCTCCTTACCTAATATGTACACTTAAAATGATATATTTTTCCTGTGTCACTTTATTTGTACCCCACGAATTTAGAAGCATAGCTTTATTTTCATGAAGTTATTAAATACTTTGTAATTTCCGATTATTATTATTTTTTATTCAATGAGTACAATAAGTGTGTTTCTTTTACTTTAGAACATTTTCTGGCCAGTCTTTTTACACCAATTTCTAATTTTATTGCAGTGTGGTCAAGAAACTAGTCTGAGTGCTATTAGATCATTGGGGTTTGCTGGTACTTGCTTTGTGGTCTAGTTTGTGACCTTATTTTTGGTTAAGTTTTTTAAGTTTCATGGTTTATCTAGTAAGCCATACAGAATTAATTACTTAGTTGATACAGAATTCTATAAAACTGTTAGGTTAAGTTTGTTAATTGGATTTTTAAAATCTTTACATTGTTACATCTCTTGGTTTGATCTATCAATTTTTAAGAAAGATATGGTACATGGGATTGAGTTACTGGGCTTGAAGGCTAAGGACCATAGTCTCAGGGGACATTTAGGTCAATTGGCATAATATAGTTCAGAAAGATAATGTTCTACATCCTAGTTTGGTGAGTAGCACCTGAGGTCTTAAAAGCTTGTGTGGAGCAAAGGAGAGTAAAGGAACCCAAAAACTCAAGGAAGCAATTGGTCCACAGGATAATGGATAGGCTGCACAAACCACAGCCTCCTCTAGGCTGAGACCAGAAGAACTAGATGATGCTCGGCTATCACTATACCACTCTGACCAGGGAAGGTCCTGGTTAGAATGGGAGAAAAATGTAAAACAAAATTCAAGTTCATAAAAAAAGATAAGACATGCTGGACTGATAGAGACTGGAGGATCCCCTGAGACAACTGCTCTAAGGCACCATTTTAACCTGGGATTGAAGCCAGTCCCAGAGGTTACCTTTCAGCCAAATAATACATTGGCCTATAAAATAAATGATAACACCCATGAAGAATGTGCTTCTTAGAACAATCAATTATAGGAGACCAAAAGGGCAACATTTGCCCTAAAGCAGAGACGAGAAGGCAAGGAAGGGCAGGGAAACTGGAAGGATGGAAATGGGGAAGGCGGGGTGGAAATGGGGAGAGTGTTGACACATTGCAGGGATAGCAACCAATGCCACAGAACAATAGCAACCAATGTCACAGAACAATTTGTGTATGAATTGTTGAATGGGAAACTAATTTGCCATGTAAACATTTACCTAAAACACAATAAATTGTTCAAAGAGAGAGAGATGGTAAATCTCCCACTATTATATATTGATTTCTCTTTCTTATTCTGACATCTTTGTCTTTATTTTGAAGTGTATTTTAGAATAGCTCAGGAAGAGTTTATGAGTGGTAAAATAGAATGTTATTTTGTCCTTCCCTCTGAATGATAGTTGAACTGGGTATAGAATTTTGAGTTGACAGGCATTTTATATTAGCATGGTTAGGCTATTACTGTACTGTCTTTTGACTTCTATTGAGGCTTTTATGGGAAATATACTGTCTAATCTAATTCCTTTGCAGATAATGGACATTTTTTTTCTCTAGATTATTTTAAGGTTTTGTTTTATTTTTCTTTTTGGTTTCTGTTGTTTAACAATGCTCTTTTTAGGAACAGGTTCATTTTTATTTATTATGATGGGCTTCCTTAAGTTAAGGAATCATATTTTTTACTAATTCTAAAACTTTCCATATGGTCTCTTAGTATTGCTTCTCCCCATTCTCAGTCTTCTCAATTTCTCTAATTCCTAATAGACTTAGGTTATCGCTCTTGTATCTTAAAGTCTTTTTGTATTTTACCATATTTCTTCCATTCTGGGTAATCTGTTAAACTCTTTAAATAAACCAATTTCCTTTTCTGTTATTATTTTGTATTAGATGGCATTATGGAACATTAACACGGTATGTGTTTGCATGAGTGTGTGTGTGTTTGTATGTGTGAGAGAGAGTGAGGGAGGAAAAAGGAGAGAGACTGAGACAATGGAAGTAACTTCAGGGGTGAAGAAGAGAGGACAGAAGAGAGAAAACCTTCAGTTGCTGTGGGAAGAGGAAAGGTGATTATTTTTTAAACAGACGATACCTAGTGAAGTTGAAGACTGCCTCAATTTTTTCCACCTCAAAGTATATAAACCACAGTATCACATTTCATTGACTTAGAGAAGGGAGGGAGGAAGACAGGAAGGGAAAAAGGGAGGAAGGGAAAAAGGAAGGAAGGGAAGAAGAAAGAAATGGAAGAAGGAGGGAAGGAAAACCAAAAACCTGTGGCCATAGAGTCATTTCCAACTCATAGCGACCCTATAGGACAAAGTAGAACTGCTCCATAGGGTTTCCAAGAAGTGGCTGGTGGGTTCGAACTGTCAACCTTTTAGTTAGCAGCCAAACATTTAACCACTATGCCACCAGAGAAGGAAGAAAGGTCATATTTCAGGATAAGGAGAGATTGTGTAAGGATTGTTGTATGATGATTGTTCATCATAAAGATCGATAACTATAGAATTCATGACATCTTATCCTTTTCTATTATTTGGTGTTTGGATATAGCAGTTTCAAGTATACAACTTTCAAGTCCCTTCTAGGAAATAACAGTGTAAGAAGGCCTCAGATCCCAATGGTACTGAAACATGACCACTATGACTGGTGGTCATGCCAAATGTACCAGGAACATATGAAATACATTATATCTATTTGCTCAACTATTTCTAATATCTGATCTGATTGATAATGCAGGTATCAAGTGAACCTGTGATGTGGAAATTTAAAAAAAAATTTAACTCTATCATTTTAGAGTCTGAGGATTTTCTGTCATTTATAGGATCTAAGCAACTAAGATTAGAAAAAAAAAATTACTGAATCTCCATACTCAATTTTCCAAACAGTGACATATTTTCTATCTCCTTTTTCTTGTACCTACCTAAGAGAGGTATTAAATGAAATGTTGTCTTAGAGATTACGTATAGGAGGAAAAAAAAAAAAAGCTATATATTGTGTTTGTTCCCATCAAATGCTAATAGAATAGCGTCTGTTTCTTGATAATTCCTAAGTTCTTAAAAATAATATTTTATCCTGATATTTAAAGAACTCATCTTTGCAAAACCAGTATCTGTTACTCTTTACATGGAAATATTTCAAACTTAAGTTGTATAGATCCTCCTCCTGCTAATTAATTAAAATTAAGGATCAGCTTTCTTATCGCTCACATTTTCCTTTCAATTCCATTCTTGGTTTTGTGTTATGTGCTTATAAATAGGCAGAATAAAGTTAATTACCAGAGTGAAGTTAATTTAAAAATGAGGTCTCCATTATATTTAGAGGTTATATCTGCTCATTCAGTTGTTTCTTTTCCTAAGGTATTTTCTATACTTTTTTCCCCTCTTAAATTATCTCACCTCCATTTTCTTCACAGTAGTAGCTGATTGACTTATTCCTTGTTTAATAGATCTCCCCCCATTTCCCACAAATGCCTACTTTGTTTTTGTATCTTTTTTGTTTTACAAATCATTGAAAACATTGTTCCTTCTCTGTAGAGCTAGATTCAAAGGACTGGAGTACTCTTCTGTATCATCATCCTTTGAATTCTTTCACTAATGGATGATAAACATAATCTAGCTCATCTGTGTTTATAGCTCTGGCAATTAAACCAGATCTTATAGCCATAGGATGCTAGGCCTGTCTAGGTGATTGCTCAAGTTAATATTTAGTAAATACTTTTTTTCCAGTAAAATAAAACTATAATATCATGAATTATTAAAATAAAAACTTTATTCTGTTCATGAAACACAGTCCAAAAACTTACTGGGACAAATTCGTCTTCTTTGTGTTCACTGATAATCATTTAATAAATCAATGATTCTCTTTATCATTTGTCTTGTAATTTTTCAGAAATTTAATTATTTTTACACGGAGAGAGAGAAGGAATAATGATAACAGGGGGACATGCTGCAATAGATTACGACTTACCATAGCTCTATGTTTAAGGCTGGCTAGTTTATCAAGTATAAACACTGGTGGTGAGGAGAAGTTTACATTTCATGCTGGCATAAAAGTGAGAGTCTGTTAAGTATAAAATGATAGTATTGAATTTGGATAAAATCAAACAACTCCTTAACTTAAAATGTCAAAGGACGTTTATAAGGTTGAAACAGTGACAAAAGCAATATTTTTGTTGGTACACAAGACTGTAAATAGGCACGAAGAGATGTTAATTAAGAGGAACGAAATTCATTCATTCATCTATCCATCCACGACTATTATTTGCCAAGCACTGTACTAGATGCTGAAAAAGATCATCCAATAAAACATAGGTTAGTTGAAAATGTTAAAGGTAAAAATTAGGGTCTTTAAAATAGAAAAATAATCTATAAGAAGATGGGTAAATAACTCAGTTTAGATATAAGAAATTGGGTTCATTTTAAAATTTCTGCAATGATTGTGTCACCATTTTCAGTAAGGAGAAAACAAGAATACATGGCATTAGTAGAGCTCTTTCCAAAGAAGCCAAACACAGTAGTAATTGCTGGTGGAACATGATGTTTTTCAGTATAACCAAAAAACAAAACCTCTGTGATTGTGGTTAAAAGGCTTTAATATCTCTGAGAGCCAAGAAAACATTTGTGCCAAACACCAAAACAAAGAAGATATTGATCTGTTTCTTCAACACCTAATTGTTTGTGCATACTTCATTCAGAGTCAAATGCCTGATTAAGGTTGGTCGGTTTGTTCTTCCAGAAATTATGATGCATTTAAGGGATACTGTGTGAAGCAAAGGAGCAGTTCTGAACTGTTTAACTCATGGTGTGAGCCTTATGAAATGTTTTTTGACCTAAAATAGTATTACCACAGTTTATCATATGACTTACTTACGAAATGTTACTTATAAGTAAAGGCTGAGCATTTGTCACTATTGAAAATACTCAAAGAAGGTGATGTAACTCAGAACTCAAAAAAAATTCTAAAATACTAGATATAAATGTATTTGAGCAATGATAGTGGCAAAAGTTCAGAGCTTTTCAATGGATAAAGACAGTGTAAATAGTTTAGAAGCATATGACCTTATATGTTTTGTTGAAAGTACACTTTTACAGTGAAATTTCATATAAAACCGAATTGTGTGTGCAACTACAAGCCCACAAGCAACAGTTTTAATTTTCAAGGTATCTTTCTTACTGATGATGTTTGGAATAATGGTGAATTCCCCTGTCCAGAGTCTCCTGTTTACCTCCTTTTCTTCTGTAAATCGGTGGCACAGACCTGCTCAGCATCTGTGATAATTTCAAAATTCTGACTGTGGTAAGTAGTGGGCTGACTGAGAAAAGAATTCTCTTATGGAAACTCTGGTGCTGTATGGTTAAGAGCTCAGCTGCTAACCACAAGGTTGGCAGCTGAAATCCACCAGGAACTCCTTGAAAACCCTATGGGGCAGTTCTACTCTATCATATAGGGTTGCTATGAATCGGAATTGACTCAGTGGCAAAGTCTTTTTTTTTTTTTGACCACAAAAAGTTTTGGGTAAAGTTTAAAGTTTAAAGAGGACTTTGAAAATAATTAGAAACAAATATTCTAATTCACTGGGATTTTCCAGAGCTCACTAAGGAAATTTAGTTTAGATAATTTTTTAAATAGCTTAACTTCCATTCCCTACAAATAACTATTTTTTTCTTACCAGTTCTGTAGCTTCATTTGCAAGACCTTTGGCTTCTTCGGCAACTTTCTCTGCTTCATCAATATAGTCCTTAATATTGCTGTAAGCTTTGAAGGCCGCAGTGGCATTGAAGGAAATGTTTTTAGCTTCATCAAGGATTCTGTTGGGATAACCGCCCCCCCAAAAAAAAAACAGAGCAGTTGGTCCTCCAATGAAAAACATCTTACCTATAATGAATATGACTTCCAAGTGATCACTGACAATATAATTGTGCTAATTCCAAATCACAGTGAGGAGGTATTTACTTATCATATTGTGTTGTAGTTTACAACTCAAACTCACATTCCTAAATAACCCAGCTGTGAGCATTACCAACATATCTTTTTTTTATTGTTATAAAAATATATATAACATAACGTTTGTCAATTCAACATTTTTCAGGTATATAATTTAATGATATCAATTACATTAATCATGTTGTTTAACCACCACTACCAACATGTCTTACGTACCGACAGCATCCTTCAAAAGGTTCTGTGACCATGGGTACCATTCAGGTGTGTGGAATAAGACAATCCTTTATGTTAATTTGTGAGCATGCTGCAGGTTTCATACCACTTGTTCCACACTGTCGGACTGAATTTTCACAAAATCTCTACGGGGTAGGCATACTTCCCAGAGAAGGAAAAAGGAATCTCAGGAAGGTTAAATGGCTTGCCTCAGGTCACACAACCAATAATAGGTAACTGATTAAGGGCTAGAGCGAGCCTGGGTCCTCTGACTTCTAGCTTACTGCTTGATCTACCACCTTTTTTTACTCAATTATAAAATGTGTTGTGCATGTCATTCCCATAATTTTCCAATATTAACATTTTTCTTTGTATTGTAGGAGTATTTTATGGATTCAGTAGTGTTTCTCAGAAAGAAATGTGGAAACCTTGGTGGCACAGTGGTTAAGAGCTCAGTTGCTAACTGAAAGGTCAGCAGTTTAAACCCACCAACCGCTCTATGGGAGAAAAATGTGGTATTCTGCTTCTGTAGAGATTATAGCTTTGGAAACCCTATGGGGAGAATCTACTCTGTCCTGTAGGGTCACTACAAATACGACTTTGTTTAGAAGTAGGGAATAGGGATTTTCTTTGTTATTTTAATGAGGTCATACCAGAGTAGGCTGGGTCCTAAACCTAATCACTTCTGAGTGATGTCTTATGAAAACAGCAGAATAGGCATGAACACATAACGGGGGAAGACAGATGCCATATGAGGACTTGTCTACAAGCAATGGAACCGTAAGGATGGTGAGCAGACACGAGAAATTAGTAGAGAGGCCCACAGAAGGAATCCACATGCCAAGACTCTGATTTGGATTTAAACTTCCAGATCTGTGAGAAAATAAATTTCTTTCTTTAAAACCACCCACTTATGGTCTATTTTGTTATGGCACACTAGGTAACTAAGACAAGTATTAAGCCTTGCACATGGTGGATGTTAAATACAAATATATTTGGAAAATTATTTTGAGGGTTAATATTTATCATGGCAAACATCCAATTGCTCTATATACTTAAGTAGAAGCATATCAGAATAATCTAGAGAGCTGTTTACAAACCACACATGCCCTTTCCACTTGCCCCTCCCTCCTCTAACCCATTTAAGAATCCCAGCTATAGTAAGCTATAGTAAGCTATAGGAGTATACAGTATCTCCCTGGAATTTGGAACAGAAAAGAAAGATTAAAACTCACTGGCTAAAGGCTATTATATGAGGCCTTATTTTCCAAAGCTAGCCTTTAAAAAATAAATTATTTTGATTGCACTAGAAATATACAACTGAAACTTGAAGCAGAATGTGTGTTTACATATCATGATTTAAAATGCTAATAAGACAACCACTGTGCTTTCTAATAAAGAAGAGAAAATATACTTTTTCTATGTGTAGCCTAGGGCTATGTTCACTCCCTACCAAGCTGCATTTGCATTCACTTTTAACTCGGATTTTTGATACTGCTCCAGTAGAGCTTTGCCCAGACCTGCCTAATTAAGCTCTTCCACAGAAAGGCCATGTAGCTTGTATGTTCATAATTACAGAATCAAGATTTGAAAGCAATTCTTTAGCATTTTTTTTTTATTCAAAACTTTTGAACAAGTGTCAACACACATAGACATTTTCCAACAACAAATGACATACCCATCTAGGACAGTAGAGGAGTCATTCAACTCAGCAGCATGGCTTTCGGCCTGGGACACCTTCTCAGCAAGATTCCTGTCTTTGATTTCACGGGAGAGGTCATCTATTTTATCTTTAAGCTCTTCAGACATTGGTGGCAATTTAGTTTGAATGTCTTCAACATACTAATACGCACGGGAGAGAGGACACTTTAAGCAAGCAGCTCCAAGCTTCCTCTCATTTACTAATTTCTATATGAGACATGATTACATATACTTAGTTTTTTTTAAAGGAACCTTTGAATTTACTAACATGGCAAAAAGAGAACAAAGAATAAAGCACCTATTTAATGATAGCAATTAGGAAATTTGTGAAGCCAATTTACACTAGGAAGAACCTAACTCTCTAAAATATTTTCTGCTTCTTAGGTATAAATGCATAAATGATAGTCGTTAGGAACTTTTAGACCATTTGCATTTCTATTACCATTTATCACAGTGTGTAGCACATTAGACACTTTGTTAACAAGTTTATTTGCAAATTAACATTTTTCTTTTAACTAAGGTTATATAAATTTTGAAGCAGATTGTAAGTGCTGCCCTAGAAAAAATAGACATCCTTCATTAATATGGTTAAAAAAAAAATACAGGTTTGTGTGTGTGTGTGTGGGGAGGGGGGGACAACAGGAGATCAAAAGGAGAACAAAGTGAAAGTAGGTATCCAAACAAAATATATTAGTATTTGCTAATAATACTGAGGTTTATTATTGTTTCCCATTAATGAGCACCTATGTTGTTATCCCTGGAGCCCTGGTAGTGCAGTGGTTAAGAGCTCAGGAGCTAACCAAAAGGTCAGCAGTTCAAATCCACCACCTGCTCCTTGGAAACCCTATGGGGCAGTTCTACTCTGTCCTATATGGTTGTTCTGAGTCAGAGCCCACTTGACGGCACATAACAACAAAACAACAACAATGCTGTTATCATTGCTCTTTTAACTTTGCACTTTATCAAATACTTACTTCTATCACTGAGTTGATTCCATCTGCAAGACGGTTGGCTTCATCAAGTATGTCATTGCCTTCTTTTAAAGTGTTCTCAGTTTGCCGTTTGCCACTTTCAAGAGCCTCCTTCATTTTCTGTCGTAAGTGTGAACAAAGCATCAAAATGCCATTTGGGCAAAACCCCATCCAGCCCTGTATTCCTGACTCTCCTGAGATGACTGAAAAAAAGCTTCATGAACAAGCTATACTATGTTGACAGTGTGGCTAGATGAGAACAATATAATCTACCAGCCAGTATTCCAAGAATTGTTCTATTTAGATGCCTGTACAGGAATTTCTTCCTCCCACTGTGAGAGAGTCATCCAAGTGAAGGAAAGTTATGTGATAGTGGCTGAAGATTTAAAATTATTTTTAAAACTATACGGACATTCACTTTTAACGAAAATGTAAGTGCTAAATATGTACTAGTGATTCTCTGGTAGTATCCTGAATTATATTGGGACTACACATTGACTGTGAGCATAAACATAAGTAGATTTGTTTTACAGGAATTCTGTATAACTGGAAGAAGGATTTTTAAGGTTACTTAGAGGGTGTGGTTTGCAATGGGTAAGGGCTGAGCTGCTAATGGAAAGGTCGCTGATTCAAGCCTACCAGTGGCTCCACAAAAGAAAAGACCTGGTGATCTGTTTCTGCAAAGATTATAGCCTAGGAAACTCTACTGGGGCAGTTTTACTCTCTCATACAGGGTCACTATGAGTTGGAATTGACTCGATCGCATACAACAACAACGGGGAGTGCTGCTTTTTTTTTTTCTGTAATCTTTCTTTTTTAATCGAGTTTTGGGTGAAAGTTTACACAGCAAATTAATCTCCCATTTGCCAATCTCCACACAGATTGTTCGGTGACATTAGTTACATTCATCACAGCATTTCAACATTCGCTTTAATTATGTTCTGTTTGTTCCATTTCCAGCACTCTAGTTTATCTGCCCCCTTCTCTTTTCATCTTTGCTTTTGAGTAATTGTTGACCTTTTGGTCTCATACTGATGGTTTTTAAGTAGAACTCTGATCTTACGTAATATCCTTTATTTTGTATGCCACTCTGCTATTTCACTAACGGGAGCTCTCAGAGGATAGGCTTGGTTCTAGACTTAAAGAATGTCTCAGGGCAATAGTTTCAGGAAGTTCCCTGTTCTCTATCGCTCCAGTTTGTCTGGCTTCTTCTTCTTTTTTTTTTAAAGAATTTGAATTATGCTCCACATTTTTCTCTCATTCTATCCAGGACCATCTATTGTGACTCTGGCCAGAACGGTCAGTGTTTGTAGCTAGACATCATCTAATCCTTCTGGTCTCAGGTTAGATGAAGTTGTGGCTTGTGTAGACTTATTTCTTTTCTGAGCTTTTGGTTACATTCTTACTGTTTTGCTCCTGGTGAGTAGAGACCTGTAGCTGTGTCTTAGATAGCTGCTTGAAAGCTTTTAATACCCCAGACACTACTCACTTCACTAGGATGCAGAACATGATTTTTGTAAACTATTTTATGCCAAGTGACTGGGACTGTGGTCTCATGTTCCATGAGACTATGATCCTAAGCTTTCAAACCCAGAAAACCAATGTGTAAAGGTTTTTTTTTTTTTTTATGTCTTGGAGTATGTGTATTTGTGTCTTCAATGAATATCTGTGCCTTCACCCACATATCTGTATTTACACATACCACCAGGAGCTCCTTGGAAACTCTATGGGGAGTTCTACTCTGACCTATAAGGTTGCTATGAGTCGGAATTGACTTGATGGCACTGGGTTTGGTTTTTTTGGGATAGATACTTCTGTAAACCCTGGTGGCATAGTGGTTAAGAGCTATGGCTGTTAAACAAAAGGTCGACAGTTCAAATCCACCAGGCAATCCTTGGAAACCCTATGGGGGCAGTTCTACTCATCCAGTAGGGTTCCTATGAGTTGGAGTCAACTTGACGGCAATGGGCATAGATAATTCTGTCTGTTCTCACCTATATACAGACCGGTACCTACCTGCATACCAATATGCCTATACCCATCCATATGTGCGCAAATAGTTTTCTTGTGCTGTGCTCCCTACGTCCACATTCAGTGCCACTTTTCCCATCACCAAAAAATTAAAAATAAAATAAAATAACAAGTCTCTGTGATCTAAAGTGTACTTTCTACTCCCCCCTTCCTCTCCCTGATAACCACCAATGAACACTGGTCTCTCTATTATATCTACTCTTGTCTTCTTATAAAAGAGGGATCATAGAATATTTCTCCTTATATGCTTGACTTATTTTATTATGCCCTCTAGGTCCATCCATATTATGTTTCACTGACTCGTCATTTGTCCTTTATGGTTACATACTATTCAATTGTTTTTTTGTACCACAATTTGCTTATTCATTCATTCATTCAATTTATTTGCTATTGTGAATAAAGCAGCAATGAATACAGTTGTGCATGTCTGTTTGTGTCATTATTTTTAGGTCTCTAGGTTTAGGTTATATACCCAGGAGTGGAATTATGAGATCATAGGATAGTTCTATTTCTAGTTTTTTGAAAAAGTACCATACTGTTTTCTACAGTGGTTGCACCATTTTACAGTCCTACCAGTAATGGATAAGGGTCCCAATCTCCCCACATCCTTGCCAATGCCATTGTTAATCTCCTTAAAAAAAAAAAAAATCAGTGCCATCCTGTTGTTGTTTCTCTTGAATTAGAATTATTCTAATTCAGTTGCTTTAGTTTTCATTTCTCGTTTTCTTTGTCTGTTTTGATGTTTTCAGTTCCCTAGTTGAGTCTCTCATTTTGTTCCTTCATTTGTTTCCTGATCTCTGACAGTTTGTTTACTGCATGCTATTTGCTCTCTTTAAACATATTGAGCATGATAGTTTGAAATTTTTCAATTCTTTCTGTTAGTCTGGCCTCTATAGGAGAAATTTCCTCTTCTATATGTTTTACTTTTGATTGGTCCTTTTTCTTTTGTGATTTTGTGTGTTTTACCCTTCTTGTTAAACTTGGGCCATTTTGTTATCTTTTTTTTTAACTTTAAATTTTGTATTCTGTTTTTTGGGGGGAAAATTTTCTGATTGGGCACTTGGGTGCCACAGTGGCCAAGCTCCCAGCTGCCAAATGAAAGGCCAGGGCTTGCACGGGAGAAAGGTCTGCCAGCCTGCTTCCATAAAGGCCCACAGCCCTGGAAATCCCACAGGGCAGCTCCACTTTGCCCCACAGGGTCTCCATAAGTCAGAATTGCCCCAGTGGCAGTGGGCCTGGAATCTTCTCTTGAGTACCACTGGAAGGTACTCTTATCCTTAGCCTTTTTTCAGTGCTGATTTAGGAGTTCGGGATGCTTGATCTCTGAAATTCAATATGCATTCATAGGGGGAGGAGGGCAGTTTAGCTAGTCACAGATGGTGACATAAACAGTGGGGATCAATTTTCCTGTGGCAAAGGTGGGGGCTCTATGTCTCTTCTTCACGGGCACCCCTGCACGGGCTCTCTCACGGTGTCCCACTGTGGGCAGGGAGCCTTCTGAAGTCTTTTCCTCACCCTGCTGCCCTTGCAGTTCCTCCCAGATCTAGTGCCCATCCATCTCGAGTCTCAGCGAGATTCAACGGCACTCTCTCACAGAACCATGGTCTTTGCCCCCTCATAAGTGAACAGCTCATGAACTTCCATGAACAATCTCTCCTTAAACAAAATTGGGCTACAGCTTCCTCAGATTAGCTCCCTTTCTGTGTTGCCTGTTTTGGGTTTTGCCCAACCCTGTCCCAAAATGGATGTGATGAGCAAGCACTCCCAATGTTAGTGAGTAGGTTCTTCCAGCTTCTGTGCAGTTCCTGTTCCTCCTCTTCCTCACTTCTGGATTTACCCTGACTTTCCACCACCTCAGCTACTGTCTGGATTTCTGAGATCTCAGTCTGTGCTTGTTTTTATCTGTTCACTGGGTTAGTTGCTGGAGTAGTCAACAGGAGTGTCCACTCACTTCATCATCTTGTTCCACCCACAGGGGTAAGTGCTTTTGAAGGAAAAGCAAAACTGTGATATGGAAGACCATATTTAATGGACTGTTTCATAAGAATATATAAGATTTTAATTTTGTTTTGAACTTACAGCTTGTCTCAAAACTATATAAAATTCATTTTTGGTCTAGGAGATCAAAACCAAAGAAAGAGAATTCTGTTATTTCTCCCTTTGAAGCATAAGTTTGCCTATTTTTTTCTTTATACTTCTGACTCATTCATATTTATTCAATCACCTTTATGACTGTAAATATAACTGCTTCAATAATAATTTTGTCTTTGCATTTATGCTTTTTATATAAATATCAATGCTAGTTTATATTCATTAGAGTTCAATATGTGCTGGGCAGTTTATAAGTATTTCTCATTTAATTCTACACTAACTCTGTGGGCCCTGTTTTATCACCTTTTAAATAAGTACGAAATTGAATATGTTAAGTGATTTACCCAAAGTTTACACAGTAAAGAGTCGGGTTAATATTGGAACTCAGATCCACCTAATGACAGAGTCTGTGTCATGAACTATGAATACCCTGCCTCTCCTATTACAGACAGCACCCTTCTTATTTGCACTGGGCTAGCACTATTTCACGCCTATCTTTCTGTAGCTCTCCACTATTCACTTCAATAAGTGTCCACGTACACACACCTTCCTGCCTCTGAGCTTTTGTACTTGCAAGTCCTTCCACGATGAGCTTTTCCTCCAGTTCTTTGTATGGCTTGCTTCCTCCCCCCATTTTCCACTTCTCTCACCACCTATTTAAAAAAAAAAAAAAACACATCCCAATCCCCATTCCAATCATTCTCTTATACTAGAGCACAATGATTAAAAACTGGATTCAGGCAACAGCCTACCTGGGTTGAGATCCCAGCTGTAAAACCTTGACAAAATAATTTAGCCTTAGGTAAATTGCTTAGTCTCATGCTACACAAAGTGTGGCCCACTGACTGGCAGCACTGGAATCACCTGATAGCTTGTTAAAAATGCAAAATCTTACTCCCTTCTCTGGAGCTAATGACTAAGAATTATCATTCTAAAAAGAGTCTCAAGAGACTGTTAAAAAAAACCCAGGGCTGAGATTGATATACACGTTAAAATTTGAGAAGAACTGGCCTTGAATATTGCCTGGCACACAGTAAACTCTTGTTAACTATCATAATTATCTTATTTTATTCTTCCTAGCACTGATTTATCTGAATTATATTCTACAGTGTGGCCATAAACTACAGAAAAAAAGATAATATTATTATTATTTTTTTAATAGACGAAACATACTTGGTTACATCTGGGATTTGCTAAAAGCATGGGTCGTTTAATGAAAGTCAAAGACACCAATCATTTCAGGCAACACATCACAGATGCCTGTGCAGGGGTTAGTGGAAATGCACAGCCTGCTGAACTGTACATTGCTGATGAAGGATAACACATTGAATGCCTCATATAATATCACTGACTACATCATGTATTTTACATGAATAAACTATTTATTATGTATATTAGCCTATGTTTTCAGACTTTATGACCACATTATTCATTTATTTATTGGTTTAGTGGCTAACTCCTTCTCTATAATGTAAATTCCATAAAAATAGTCTTATTTATCACTCTATTTTCAGGCCTGGAAGAGGTTCCTCAAGAAATATTTTTAAATGAAAACAGAGTCCATTCCAGGGACTTATACTGGTGACACGGGCTTGTTCAACTACTCCCAACACTGGTTAATTCAGAGAAAGTTGTCTTGATATGTCGATACCTCTTCATAGACAACAAATGTAGGGCAGTGCCTGTGTCCTTGATCACAAGTCATATCTTCCAAACTTCTGACGTTCTTTTATATAACTGCCAATTTCAGCTCTTAGCTTTTGTGTGAACTGATTTAAAGTTATATCATGTACAGAAATCCAAGAATTTTTTTTACAACGTGACTTGTTTGTAAGAGGAGGGAGGAGAATATTTTCATGTGTGTTAGGTAAAATAAACAAACAAATAAATAAATCCAAACCCGTTGCTATCAAGTCGATTCTGACTCATAGAGACCCTATAAGACAGAGTAGAACTGCCCCATAGGGTTTCTAAGGAACAGCTGGGGGACTGGAACTGCCAACCTTCTGGTTAGCAGCCGAGCTCCTAAACACTGGGTCACCTGGACTCCCTGTTAGATAAAGCTACACACATTTTGGTCTTAATAAAATAGTGAGTTAGAATGTTCTATAAAAGGCCTAAATGAGTCACTTTAGGGAGCCAAAGGTCATCCAAAAATCGAAACATGTTCTTTACACGAAAGCAGAAATGATGATCTAGAGATTAAGGAGATTCCAGAGGTAATACATTTTCAGTTTAGGAACCAATGGAATCCAGCTTTACACTGAAGAATGATGAAAATTTGGAGCTCCCAAATATTGATCACAGTATAGAGATAATATTTATTTGGTTTTCTCTGTGGCAATTTATTTATTCATTAAAAAAAAAAAAAATCAGTCAACCTTTGGGCCAGATACTATTCTAGGTTCTGCAGATACAGAAGATATGTTCTTCACAGCTTGTATGGGAGATGGACAAAATGAATGAGTAAATTGATGTATATTTTTAAGTAACACATGAGTACTGTAAAGATAAAGAAAGGAAATGGGTAGACAACGATACAGGATATAACGTACTTAAGGTAGGAAGTTTAGAAGGTTTGAGGAACAGAAAGGAAGGCCTATGTATAAAAAGAATTATACTCCAAAAGTACCCCATAAGTATAATTTTTAAATGATTCTGCTTGGATACCAAGGATGATTATAAATTAATTAGATCTTAATGCATTCCAAAGCTTTTCATGTTTAACACAGTTTTTCTTTTTCTATGGTTGGTGCATGTGGATTCTTGAGGAGCCTACAATAGCTATCTTGTTGCTTCTCCTTAGCAACTTAACTTTTATTTCCTTTGCAATCCCTACTTTTGCAAGATTATAGTGGTAGGCATTGAGACCAACTGTTAAATACATATTACTTTGCTTAATCAGATTGCTCATCTACTCTCTTTTGCCTAGCAGGGCCAGTTTCCTTCTGCCTTCTCTCCATTTCTGGAAATGCCCTTCTTACCTTGGCCTCTTCCAGTAGGCTACGTTCAAAGCCTTCTACCATCTGCTTCCAAATGCCACTTCCTGAGCCATTTTCTGCTACAGACTTTTATGTAGCTTATGAATGAGCTTTATTGTTCTATTTGGTTGTTGCTGTTGTTGTTAGGTGCCATCGAGTCGATTCCAATGCATAGCAACCTTATGTACACCATAAAAAAACACTGCCCGTCCTGCGCCATCCTTATAACCGTTGTTACATTTGAGCCCATTGTTGCAGCCCCTGAGTCAGTCCATCTCATTCAGGGTCTTCCTCTTTTTGTTGACCCTCTATTTTACCAAGCATGATGTCCTTCTCCAGGGACTGGTCCCTCCTCATAACATGTCCAAAGTAAGTGAGACGAAGTTTTGCCATCCTCCCTTCCAAGGAGCATTCTGGCTGTATTTCTTCCAAGACAGACTTATTCCTTCTTCTGGCAGTCCATGGTATATTCAATATTCTTTGCCAACACCATAATTCAAAGGCTTCAATTCTTCTTCGGTCTTCCTGATTCATCGTCCCGCTTTCGCATGCATATGAGGCGATTGAAAATACCACGGGTTGGGTCAGGCGCACCGTAGTCCTCAAAGTGACATCTTTGCTTTTTAAGACTTGAAAGACACCTTTTACAGCAGATTTGCCCAACGCAATACGTTGTTTGATTTCCTGGCTACTTCCATTTGGCATTTCTTAAAAATATCTTGCACTTTTAAATCTTGGTGTGTGCACTCATGCTTCTCCACTCTTCTGCTCAATTTCTGCCAGGATGCCATCACTTTTATGAATCTTTTGCTAATTCTTTCAGTCAATATTAATCATGGTATTACATATAGTGAAAGGTTAAGATGCCAGAATTTTCAGGAGATTGTAAGCGTTTCAGGCCAGGAATCATTCCCATTTGACCTCAAACACCCTCGTTAGCAACAGCACCTTGATATGGTAAATGCCTGACAGATAATAAAACATTATCCCAACCTACTTTCCTAGACTTGTATCACACTATTTTCCAGTATAAAACCAAGTCTCCAGTTTACATGAACCACTACGAGTTCCCCATAATGTAATTCTAATCGATGACTCGATTATTTCAATTGCTTCCTAAGGCTTTCAGAATAAAACCAAATTCCTCTAGCTTAGCCTTAGAATGCAGTTCTCTGACCTACTTTTGCTGGCTTTGTATTTTCTCAGCCTTCATTCCATTGTCATCAAACCAGTGAAATCTTTCCCAAAACTTCTAACTTTTTTCCTCTGTGAAGTTGCAAATGCTTTTCCCTATTCTTGGACTGCTTTTCCCCTTCGACTTTGACTAACTGGTACTCATGCTTTAGAACTTAGCACAAGTGTCAGATCCTTGATGAAGCCCTTCCTGAATCCAGGTGTGGTTTAGATGCCCCCGTTGGGGTTACTGCCATGACAATTGCTATAGTGTAGAAAGTGGTTTACTTGTGTGTGCCTCCCACTAAATACAAGTTACTTGAGGTCATCAGAGATGGTGTTTTGTTCTTTCTATCAATGGTTCTCAAACTTAAGGCTGCATCAGAATCACAGGAGGGATTTTTAAAACACAGGTTGCTGGGCCCCACTCCTAGAGTTTCTGAGACAATAGATTTGTGGTGAGCTTGAGAGTTCGTATTTCTAACACATTCTCTGTGATGGTGATGCTACTGGTATGAGAACCACATTATGAAGACCAGTATTTGATATCATCACATTTTTTGTATTTGGTATACTACCTGTTCTTAGGTGCTTGATAAACGTTTCAAGTAATAAAATTCACATTCTTACCCCCTTTAAAATAAACAGAAATAATTTGAGTTGGGTCTTAATTATATCGTCATCTTTTGGGGCACAGGTACAATGAAATCATATTTAAAAAATAGTTCATTATTCAATCAGTTGGATACAATGTATCAGTTTTTCTCAAACCTGTATGCAGATCAGATTGACCTGAGGAGTCTTAGGCTGTGAACTCTGGGCTGCTCCTCAGACCAGCTAGCTGACTCAGACTTTCTGGGTGTGGGGGCTGAGGAATCTGCATAGCAAACTCTCCTGTTGATCTTTTTTCAGCCAATATGGAACCAAGCAAGGAGCCCTGGTAGAACAGCAGTTAAGCTCTGGGGTGCTAACCAAAAGGTTGATGGTTCAAAAACCAATGGCTGTTCTGTGGGAGAAAGATGTATAAATCTGCTTCCATAAAGATTACAACCTTGGAAATCCTATGGAGCAGTTCTACTCTGTCCTATAGGGTCACTATGAGTTGAAACGGACTCGATGGCAATGGGTTTGTTTTGTTTTTAACAGCACTAACCTTTAAATCAGACTTAAGCAACCTTAAAGAAGCTCTACCTTACTTGTGTTAATTTGGTCAATTTATTTTCTTCAGTAAGTTTTTAACAAGCCTATAGTTAAGCATGGCATATTAAATGAAAATACAAAAAGGACCATTTAGATCTTTAGTACTGACCACATAAGCTTCAGGCATCTCTAGGGGTGCCCAAGAATGGTGCCTCTGGTTTTAAGCATTACGAAAAGGAAGGAATAGCTGAAAGCTCTATTTACTACGCCACTGTAAGTCTTCTTGAAATACTTCCCAAATGCTTATTAAGCTTTCCACACAGGTAATTTTAATTTCTTAAACTGTTGCCATAAAATAGAGACATGTACCTCCGGGTGAGAGACACTGCTGGTGCATCACGGAGAAAGATGAATCATGCTGGAGCCTGTGATATGACAGCGGCCCAGCATCCTGCCTCATAAGGCAGTGCTTTTTCTTTAATACTGCTAGCGTGTCAGCAGACTCCAAATTGGTTAAGATTAGATACACTAGTTTTAGAAAAAAGTGAGCCTCCTCAATCTTCCACCAGAATGACAAGGCTAAGTCCCAGGAGAGAGACCCAGAAAAGGAAAGACACACACACACGTACACACACATATACATACACACACAAAACTTAAAAAAAATTAATTCATCCTCTAACCTCTTAATCCAAAGGAAAATGGAAAGAAATGAGAAGCTTTAAAAAAGTCCGTATTTTTAAGAATTAATTGTCATTCCGCAAACATTTTCTGAGAGCATAATACATGCCAAAGAGAGGTCAGCTATAGTGGAAGATGAAATTACATGTTAGAAGAGATGTGGGCCCACTGCTGCTTTCAGATCCGTCGGGGTCAGATACTTTGAAAAGGCCAAGGTAGCTTTGTTTCTGGGGAGAAAGCTGTTTTTTTAAACACGATATACAGGTTTGTGCTCTCATAGGTGAAGCATTTACTCTTGGGAAAAGAAACCGATTTGCTATGTTAAGTATTAAGGAAGAAACTGAGAAAATAAAAGAAAACTGGGAAAATCTGTTTTAGTTCTAGCAGCATCAGCACTGGGGAAAAGGCAGAGGCTGCCCATTATCTCTTGAAGAAAGAAGTAACTTGTTTGTGAGGAAAAGGAAAGAAAAATATGAAACTCAGACTTGACCAAATCGTGTTACTTCCTATTAAAATATCATTTCCAAAAAACATATTGCAAAGGAAAAAGGGAACCAAAATTTCCCCAACTTCTGATCTCTCAGTGAGCTCCTTCTCATGCGCCCAGATTCCATTTGAAAATAGAAGGAACTTCTGTGGTTTTTGGCAGCCATGTCTCTGAGCCACGGTTTGTGGATTAGGCGAGTTGAACTGTAAAATCACATCATATTAATAGTTGAAGATACCCTAGGTATGCTAGTTTAATGCATTCCTTGTATGGTTGGGGAGCTGATACTTACAGGTGCTAAATGATTTGCCCAAGCTTGCACTTCTAGTTGTGGCACAGTTTTATTAAAACTAGGGTCCCCAACTCCCAGTAAAGAGCTCCCTCCACTGTTTCACACTGTCTTTAGAAATATTCAAAAGTTTATCTAAATCTTATTGGATTCAATGGGCAATGGACATTGAGGACCAAAAAAAAAGATAATTTTTGGTTCACTTCTTAAAGGTCTCTTTTCAGAGCAGTCATTCTTGACCTTTTAAATGCGAATCAACTTGATGTATTCCAGCCATGTTCAACACCCCTCATCCCCTTCCTACCCTCCCATATTCTGATGAAAATGCCCCTAAGACTCACCTCCAAAGCTGTCATGTTTTTCTGGTTTGCTGTAGACAAGCGATTAGCTTCTCTGATTTTATCTGTGGCTTCTCTCAATAGGTCCCAAGCATCATCCACTTTGTTGTTGTAGTCAGCCAGTTTCTCACGGAGATCCTTCTCCATTTCTTCATTTTTCCCCCGAGACTCTCCAAACAGCTTCTTCACTTTCTTCAGAAGGGCTTCTGCAGCTCTGCAACCACCCAACCCAATAATGGACAATAAGCCCAGGCCACTGCCTCAGGAACCATTGGTATGAAATTGTGTTACCAAGAGATGCTAACATTAAAAGAATGAAAAAATAAGAAAACACTTAAAGTAGGCTCACTATGTACTAAGACAAGTTGAAAACTATTACCTGAAAAGTGGTAAGACCATTTATAGTTAAAATTCAAGACAACAACAACAACAAAAACCTCTTCTATTCATTAGTGGCATAACATTTTCAATTGGATAAGGTCTCAAGTCATTCACATACTCTGACTGATGAAATTAGTTTTATGACTTACTTCACGTTAAAAAAAAAAGTCACCATAATGAGACATTTCTTCTATCATTTTGAACGTAGGGACTGAATATTGATACGTCTGGTTAGAAACTGAACAGAAATCTATGTTATTGCCATGATAGTATAATATTATTTTGACCTACTTTTCTTTTCCTTCCAATTGAATGATCTGGGAATTTTTGCAGTTTAACCTAATAGCTTTCATAAAGTGATAACACCTGAGCACTTAAAAAAGGCTAAATACTTGAAAAGCAGTAGTTTTCAAACTAACATGTATCTTAACTGCTGAAAGGTTTGGTAAAACATAGATTGCTGGGCCCCATCCCCCCAAATTTCTGATACAGTTGGTCTGGGGTAGAGCCTGTAATTCGCATTCCTCACAAGTTCTCAGGTGTTCCTGATGCTGCTGGCTTGGTATATACTATTTAAGTATTAATAACAGAATCACTCTGAAGTTAGCTATATTAAAAAAAAAAAAGTATTTTATTGAGAGTATGATCACAGAGTTTATCAGTGTGAGAAAAACTACTATCACTTTTCCCAAACCTCAATACTTATTTCAAAGTATTAGGGGTTTAAGGATTTGAAAAAACTCTTCTTTTTAGCATTTTTAAAGATGGTAAACTGTATAGGATAGCCTGGAAAATTAATAATTATATTTATCCAAAGTTATTTTTGTTAAACAAAAATTACTGGTAGGGCAAAAGCCCCTAACGCAGGTGATTAAAAAAGCAAGCCCATTAGCCTAAGCATAGGAGAGACAGCATGAGAAAAAAAATCACTTAAGTATACATAGGAAAGAACATTCTATCAATCCATTTAGGAGTAAGATAAAGCATAAATAAATAGTAAACATCTCCAGGTCAGAAAAACGAAGTATCTTCTGCTCACATGTGTAACGGAAAATTTAGAAAACTGTAAACAGCAATTTAGAGAGCTCAGTTTATCAACTGAAAAAATAACAGAGTGTCTACTCACACCAACTCATCTTCAGCGGCTTCCTTTTGTGTATCTAGATTTTTCCTCCTCAATTCTGTCATCATCTGATCAATCTCTTTCTGAAGTCCTTGCAAATTTCTCTCAAAGGCCTTGTCTTGAGCTCCCAGAGTGTCATTTAGTTTTGCAGCTTTGTCATTTACAGCTGCAGGGGGTAAAACAAATAATTTTGCAAATTAGTAAATAAAAACACTGCATGCAAAAATGGCAATCAGCATCTGCTCTTCACCACCATCTCCAAATGAAACGTAGTTTGCCATGGGTATTCCTGCTGGGAAACAGAGCGGTGGTAAATACAGCAATCAGTAACAAGTAGGAAAATGTGACACGTCTCCAGAGTTTTATTGTATTTCTTTAGAGTCACAGTAATTAAAACATGATGTTTCTACCTCAAAAGGAAGAATTACACATAAAGAAGTGGGTCAAACCTTCTTCAGGTAAGAGGTAAAAAATGAGACGTGCAGCAAAATACCCAGAAGCTGAAAACTCCTACAGGGTCACTATGAGTTGAAATCGACTTGATGACCCACAACAACAACAAGGTTAGCAGAAGGAATTGAATTTCAATCTTCAATCTATATTTTCCCAAAAGGTACCTTTATGGTTCTCTTTTCATTAGAAATGTCTTTGGTTAGAAAGTTTCTGTGGCCTTTGGTTAGTCAAGTTGCTGGAATTTTATGTAGAGAACAGTTTGAATCTGTTGTTGTAAAGAACAAATGTGGCCATGCCTAGCGCCGTGTTAAGTGTATTACTCAGAGGCTGTATTTCTAGAAGATGGTGAGGGTGCCACCTTCTTTGTTCACTGCGTTATAATTAGTCATACCTTGATATATGCCAAAGGACCTTCCCAGGATTCCACCACTATTATTAGTAAGGTATCGCCCAGACTGCTATGTTTGTTAAGGAACCACGGACCATGGATTAATTTATTTGAAAGTTCCTTGGTCCAGCAGACCATGTGGGAATCATGCTGGAGAGCCACTCTGACTATGCATAAAAAGGTTTCTGCTTCTTAGATTTCAAGAAAAGTAGCAGCAAATTTGGCTATAGCTAGGGCGTATAAGTATGTGATCGTACAGCTGTTTTTAAC
Source organism: Elephas maximus indicus (assembly GCF_024166365.1). NCBI lineage: Eukaryota > Metazoa > Chordata > Mammalia > Proboscidea > Elephantidae > Elephas > Elephas maximus. Next base: position 197,900,434 of record NC_064819.1, on the reverse strand, counting down.
TAGTTGTAGCATATAAGTAATCACTGATATCATTTGCGTTACTTATTTTTAATTAAAGCGATAAAGTCTACTCCCAATCTGCCAATGCTGTGTGTTTTTCACTTGTTAAATATATAAATGAGCTTTGATAAGAAATATTTTTTGAAATCTGATCCAATATAGGTCCTAGGCCTACGTGGTCCTGAAGAAGGGAGGAATGCGAAATACAGCCTCAGTCTTTCTCTTATGGTCTATTCTAAAAGCTAAACTTCTGCTGAGAATAATCTGGCAGAAAAAGAATAATGACACAGAGAGTAAGGAAAAAGGCAAAGATGGCTGTACCTTTTGGAACGCACGTGGCATTTCTTTTAAAACTAAAGCAACACGTAAGCAACTAGAAGAAATTATTAAGGTTATACACACAGAGAAACGTCTTCACAAAATCAAGCTGTGTTAAGAAAGCAAGCATCATTTTAATAGGCAAATTCTGATTACCCCACTGCTTATATATATGGGACTTGGAACTTCTCAGAGTATTTTTAAACTAAAGATGAATGCATTACTTAGTCTTTTATTCGTAGGTATACACTGTCAGTTCACTATGTCTTCTTTTCCATAGTATTGAAAATAATTACCAAATAAATACATCTATTGAATTTAATTATCACCTACTTTTACCTCATTTCAAAGGAGATTTAAGGTATTTTAAAAATACCTTTAAAACAAGGTAAAATTAATAGAAAAGGAAATAAAGGTAAAGGTAAAAATTAGTACAGATCAGAGCGAGCATTACTAGACAGAGGCACGCCGTAATGCTCAGCACACACGGAGCTGATTCGGACTCACGGCCAGCCAATGTGTTTCAGAGGAGGACTTCACTCCTAGGGTTTTTAATGTCTATAATCCTACAAAAGTAGAACACCAGGGCTTTCTTCCACAGTGTCTCTGGGTGTACTCAATTGCCAAACTTTTGGTTAGTAGCTGACCAGGTACTTAACGATTTGCATCACTCATTCTTAGTAGCCAACGCATAACCAGCTGCCTTTGAGTTGATTCCGAATCATGACACTCCCATGTGTGTCAGAGTAGGACTGTGCTCCACAGGATTTTTAATGTCTGATTTTTCAGAAGTAGATTGCCAGGCCTTTCTCCCAATGTGCCTGTGGGTGAACTTGAACCCCCAACCTTTTGGTTAGCAGCCAAGCATAAAGTGTTTGCACCACCAAAGGTCTCTAGCCAATGAATAGTGGGGAGATGAAAGGGGTACTTAAAAGGTATACAGCATCCAAAAAATAAAAAATAAATAAATTTCTTAAGAGAAACAAAACTGTTTTTCATACTGAACCTGGAAAAAATATTCTCTCATGGGTAAAATTTATTAGCAATAACAAATACTACTCTGGCATGAGACACAGGAAAGAATGGTGTCTAGCATTTATTAAGTCCTATTATGTCAGGACACACACTAATGGATTTATATATGTCCACTCATTAATTTGAATAATGCATAGACTAAAACGTAGCTTATTCATGATCTAATCAGGAGTCATGGCACAGTAGATGTCATAAAATTATGATGAGATAAGAATGCCTTAGATTAATAGACATTGATTATCTATAAAGAGGCCATGACTTATAATGGAAGATGGGATGAGTAAAGTATTTCATCTATCTAAAAATAAAACTGAGATAGACAAATACCAGGCTGAAGCATTCACTTTTCCCACAGTAATTTATTGCCACTAACAAAACCTAAGAGGACCGATGATTATCCAACATTATGGTAGTTTTGAGAGGAAAAAAAACATGTGAACATGTTGCATAACCTACTTAAAGTCTCTGATGAGGTCTCTCTCTCTTTCTCTGTCTTTTTTGTTTTAAAGAGCCAAACTTGTAACACACGTACACGTCTCATGGAGAATTTAGTTTAGTTCTGGCATGTTCAAAACTTAAACTTTCATTAGATTTTAACAGTTGGATTCATTCTGCTGAAGTTCTTTTATAAAGGTCATGGTTATCATCTTTGTCATCATTTATGTTGCTGCTTCGTGGGAGATAGTGATTAGTCTTTCCATTTTCCTCAGGTACAGGATCACCGATGTCCCACATGGCACTTTGTGAATTAGAAGCATGATCCCCATCTTGGCAAACACAACCAGCTGCCCGACTGACTGATACACAACCAGGGAATGGGCTATATCCTTTGTGAGAGGTAGGCCCTTTCTCTGGGTGGACAGGCCAGGGGTTGTGGTTGGTGAGTGTCTCAGGCTGGGTTCTCTAGAGAAGCAAAACCAGGGAAGTGTATATATATATGTATATATACGTATATATATGTATACACTTTCATATATATATGTATGTATATACGTATATATATATACATACATATATATACGAAAGTGTATACATATATACGCATATATACATATATATGTATATAGATATATATATATGTGTGTATATATATGTATACGAGAGAGACAGAGAGAGAGGGAGGGAGACAGAGGAAGGAGAAAGAGAGAGACAGAGATTGATTTAGGTCAAAGAAAGGGCTCACACGGTTATAGAGGCTGGCAAATCCTAAGTCCATGGGTCAGGCATCAGGTTGGAGGCCTCTTCTAAGTCACATAGCTGCTAGGGTTGACAAACTCAAGATCGGCAGGTCAGAAGGCAGGCAGCTGGCTCAAGTCCCAAGAATCAGAGGTCAGATGATGACGAGCCAGATGTAGGATCCAGAGCAAGTGAGCTTTGCCAGAATGTTCATATATATATACTGGATGCAGACCACACCCCTAAAGAAACTCTCCTTACAACTGATTGGCTGATTACATCAGATCACATCATGGAGGGTGACTATTCCAAACTACATCATTACATAACTGCCATATCACTGAGAATCATGGCCCAGCCAAGTTGACTGACAACCGTAACAGTGAGCAAAGGCTGGGTTTATTATCATCTTCATTCTGCCCGCTCTGCCAGTGTCTTCGTGTGGTGCACAAACTGACCCTACCCAGAGTCTTGAGGTACCCAGAAATAAAATCTTATTGACATGGTAAAAAGAAGACTCAGGTACCAACATGATGGCCATGAATATGGTTCCGTGGTGGGAGGCGGAGGGCTCAGTATAGAGAAGGAAGTAAAAGCAGTGATGTATTAAAACAATATTCGTTTCTAACAATTTAAAAATAAGTCCCCAGGACAGGCTGCTGAGTGTTCAGTGTTTGAGATTTGAGGTGTAAGGAAAAGGAAAGTTACTGGAGTATAGACGAATACCTCCAGATAGAGCGAAGCTGATCTAACTGCAATGGGAGTTTATTGTTTTGCTGTTGGCATTTTCAAGTAGCATTAATAGAAAATAAAATCAGGGAAAGTACAACTGCGTCTAGCAGAGGATAAGCCACAACAAAGTAACAGAGATTTTTCTGGTGGGCTAACTTCTGTTTCAGATCCTGAGAGGTCTTGCCTCAGGTTACGCCTCAAATCAAAACTCATTGTTTCTTGCGGTAGGGAACCTTTGGGAGCTTCTGTCTCCTCGGTCAGTGATCACTAAGAATTACCAGTTAGGCTCTGCCTTGAAGGTTATCTCTAGTCCTGATTCATTTGGCTATATTACAAATCAAAGTATGTAAAATGCATAACATTGTTGGGCAAAAAAAAAAAAAAAAGTAAATACTTTTTCCTGCTTTCTAAACATGCATGCATGTTTAATATTTATAAAATTTTCTTTACTAATATTAGTAGGTATTTAAGAAACAATTTTTTTTTTTTTGGCATTATATGTTTTCTTTAAGAGTTTTTTAATCTGGGCTTTCATCCAAGAATGGCTTCCACTTTGATTCTTAATCAGACTGTTTGTTGTTGCTGTTAGCTGTTATCAGGGTGGTTCTGACTAATAGCAACTCTATGTACAATAGAACGAAACACTGCCCAATCTTGCACTATCCCAATGCAATACGCCATTTGATTTCTTGACTGCTGCTTCCATGGTGGATGATTGTGGATCCAAGTAAAATGAAATCCTTGACAACTTCAATATTTGTTCCATTTATCATGATGTTGCTTATTGGTCCAGCTTTGAAGATTTTTTGTTTTCTTTATGTTATGGTGCAATTCATACAGAAGGCAGTAGTCTTTGATCTGTGTCAGTAAGTGCTTTAAGTCCCCTTCGCTTTCAGCAAGCAAGGTTGTATCATCTGTATAGTGCAGGTTGTTAATGAATCTTCCTCCAGTCCTGATGCCCTGTTCTTCATATAGTTGAGCTTCTCTGATTATTTACCCGACATACAGATTGAATAAGTATGGTGAAAGGATACAACCCTGACGCACACCTTCCTTAACTTCAAACCACGGAGTATCCCCTTTTTCTGTTCAAATGACTGTCTCTTTGTCTATGTACAGGTTCCCCATGAGCACAAGTGCCCCAAACCAAAACCCAGTGCCATTGAGTCAATTCCGACTCATAGCAACCCTATAGGACAGAGTAGAACTGCCCCATGGAGTTTCCAAGGAGCAGCTGGTGGATTTGAACTGCTGACCCTTTGGTTAGCAGCCATAGCACTTAACCACTATGCCACCAGGGTTTCTCTGGAATTCCTGTTCATTGCAATGCTAGCCATAATTTTTTTATTCTCAATACAGTCAAATGCCTTTGCATAGACAATAGAACACAGATAAACATCTTTCTGGTATTCTCTGCTTTTACCCAGGATTCATCTGACATCAGCAATGATATCCCTTATTTCACGTCCTCTTCTGAATCCAGCTTGAATTCCTGGCAGTTCCCTGCTAATGTATTGCTGCAACTGTTTTTGAAAATCAGATTGGTAGATGCCAAGAATTAACTTCAAGAGAATTGTGGACTAAATGCAGTACAGCTTCTGGTAAGGTAGCAAATCCAAATCCCAAGCAACAGATGTTCATTAAAAACCAGTAGCAAAATCATTATGAGAAATTAAAATGCTGATTTAATGTACCAAATGGAATGATAAAATTAGATTTTAAGAAATTTTAAAAATTGTTTTGAATCAAAACAATAGCAAAGCATAAGTTGTCCATTAAGTACTTAATCACAACAGCCGTTCCTCAAGAATTGGAGCATTCCTAAGAGAATGCCTTCAAATTACTACTATTTGAAGCCTATGATTACAAATTCTTTGACTGTTGTCACTAACTCAACACTGTAGGTTGTAGATTCTTGGCAGATAATATCCTTGGATTTCCTGACCAAAATACTTTTTAAAATCCAACCCTCAAATCTAGAAATGCCATCTCTTACAAGAGAAATTCTAGTTCTGTGCAATCCTTTTCTCTATTTTTCTGCTGGGAGAAATAAGTACTAAATGGTGATTTTTCAATACCTTCTGCATCCTGGACGAGCTCCTTAATGAATTCTCCTAAAGACTTTGCTCTCGTGTTGGTCCTCTCAGCATCCTGTCCAGTTTGCTCGCCATCTGCTGTCACTTTGGTAGCCTAATGATCCAAATGCAGAAAAGCGTAATTAATAGGGATAAGGAAGCTACAGCTAAATAAGCTCCCCCTGGCTACATTTTCTTTCAAGTATTACTTTGAGCCAAAGGCAATCAATGAATTATTGATCAGATGTACTGGAAATGACACCCTGTGCTCAAGTATACAATTAAACTTTATTACTTCTTCCATTAAATGGAAATCAGAGAGCTGTACTTGGTCTTTTAAAAATCATTGTTATATGCAATGGCATAGAAGAACCGATAAAGTACAATTATTTTTGAAATATCTTTAAGGTACTCTTGCCAAAAGTCTTTAATAGATTCTTCAGCCTCCTCATGTTGTAGTTTTGCTCTTATTTTATTTACTGAGAAAGTATGGAGTTCAGCAACGATCTCTTGAGGCAGTCTGTCTCAATAAGCTTGATCCTATAGATTCACTTTAGATCAACACATTAATTAAAGAAACAAAGACGGGGAAATGCTTAGCTACTAAGTAGTAAATCCTTGTTTTATAACACTTTAAAGATGCCAATGAAACATTAAGAAAGAATAAATGCTAACTTTTCCCATATGACATTACCAGGAAAGATGACAATCACAGAACCACATATCATTGTCAACAAAACAGAGCCCAAACACAGACCCCACCCCTGAGAAGTATCCTCATACTATTTTGCCTTTAATTTACATTGAAAATGCCATTTAACACAATGGAATCAATTTAATGTGTGTATAGTCATTTAAGAATGATAGATGCAGTTTAAAAAGTTTTAAAAAGTACTACAAGGTTTAAAGCACATTGAAATGGGTTCTTCATTTGTTGATGTGTATATATATGTTAATAAGTGACTTATTCTCTTTTATTAAAAAGATGTAGATATTCTAACTACATCTAATAAATTAGAGAATTGCAAACTGCGTCAATATAATTTTGAATAATGTCCAAACTAGCAGAGGATTAATACTCTACAATCTTTGTACCAGAGTGCTTACATTCTGGACATGCCCAGAAAAACCGAAATTATTTTTATACATAAATGGATTTTAAATAGAATTAAATGTCTGGCCAGCACAGAACATGGTAAGAAGATGCTACAGGAATTGTATCACATTTTGTGATTTCCCAAGGGCAGCAAGAGGTTTAATTTATGCAAGTTTTTGAGATCTTGCATAAAAAGTAGAATATAATATTCAACTATTATCATTTCTCACCCCACAAGTGTTAGCATCACAAATTATAGCATGAAAGGTTAAGAATCCATTGGAATTTTTAAAAAATTCCTCTTTACAGTTTGTAGTATATACGTACACATTGTGCTCTATGGTACCACTCCTACTGTCACGTATCACATGAACATCATTATAAGAGACTTGATCTATGTTATGGTCATCTTCTGTTATCTTAAGAATTCATATAACACCAGCACTAGTATCCTGGCTATACAGAAAATGTACATTATAATTTGAACTTAAAATTTATTTCTTACTTTATCAGTACCAAAAGATCATAATTTATGTTAATATCCAGGCCATATGATTTTATCAATCCTTGTTAATAGCTCAAGAATTCTGGTTTGTGTAAGTGGATAAAGTCATACTGTACAAAATTTCCATATTTGCCAATTCTTGTTAATAGCTCAAAGCATCTAACTTATTGAAAGTAAAGGTATATTAATACATTTCTCTTATAAATTATGTATTAATACTGTCTCTTATAAATTCTGGATGATATAGATGATATTAATTGCCTTGACTCTCTTCTACTCGTATTCTACTCCTTCAATAGGGATTTATTTGGTAGTTTTTAAGAGTCGTCACTAGCAAATGTTTGCTATTAGCACTGATTGTATGAGCACTTGAATATTAAGATGTCATGAATCTTGAATGCCCCATGACAAGAAACAAGTTAAAAAAGTGATCCCTAAGACCCTATCCTTCCCAGTCCTCTTTTAATATAGTAAACATGCCAAAATCTTCCCTTCTTGGGCCTTCCTGTAGCCTTCCTTTGCCTGGAATGACCTCATTCTTGACACTTTACCTGGTTGAATCCTTGTCAACCGTCAGCTTTCAGCTTGTGTCTCTTCCTTAGTGTGGTCATTCCCAGGGCACCTATCTAGGTTCTCACACTACCCATGGCAGAACATTTCCTTCATAGCAGCATGCATTTTAGAATTGCTTATTTGTGCGTTGATTTTTTTGCTATCTCCCCGACTAGAAGTTAAGCTCCAAGAGGGTGGGAACTCGGTCTGTTTTGTTTATCACTTTATGTCCAGCTCCTAGTACATCGCCTACCATATAGTATATATTCAATGAATGTTGTTAAGTGTATGACTAAGTAACAATTTTCCTAACTAATCTTGCCAATCTCATTACCACTTTTATTGCCTACTTATTCCCCACCCTTCCTTGAACATTCTCAGGAAAAGCTTTTGTTCACATCATTGCTTCTTAATTGCTCTCCTGTTATCCAAAATAAATCCAGCCTTCAAGACTCAGATTCAACTCCACCTTCTCTTTGACTATTCTAGCACACGCTTTCCGTTTTTAAATTTTCCAAAACAGTTATCATTACCACCATTCATATCTGTAATGGGTAATCACTTTGTTAGGTGTTTCTCCATATCTATCTAATCTCCATCCTTGGAGGCTGGCGTTATGTCTTATTTCTGTTTATTCTTCGAAGTGCCAGGCATAGAGCCTGGCAAATTGTAGGTGGTCAAACATGTTCTGTGTTTGCATAATGTGATGAACATCAAACCAACGATGCCTTTGGAGTTCTAAAGCCTCTGTAAGGAAAGAAAAAAAAGTCTCTCCATATGCCTTTCCAATATCATTTAAACTGATCATGTGCTGGGGCTATGCTTGTCAGTGAAAGTGGATGGCTGGGTAATTTTCTGCAAAGTTTGCAGAGCCTTATAGGAAGCCCTTACTCAAGAGCTGTAGCTAAATGCTTGGGAGGAGAGCTAGGGATGAGCACCTCTAGTCCCAGCCACACTGTATTCTAGCTACTGGCCTCATGGCAACTCAAAACTGGGCTACTTATTAACTCCAAGTAGGATGTCGATGGGGGTCGGAGGGTAGCAGGTGGGCAGAACTCTTCAGAGACAACTTACTGATGATGCTTACTAGGGAAGAAGATGCCCCTTTGTCTGCACATACCAGGAGAAGAGCTTCCTCTCTTGCCTGAGTTCTAGGAGAGGAGAAGATGCAAGGTTCTTGGTATGAAAAGACACATAATTGGACTGGCTTATATGCATTTGCACTCTAAAAGATGGGTTACACAGTCAGGTTCAGCTGTACCCCAGATTGATATGTGTATGAAGACAAACCTACAACACTCTTTGTGTCTCATTTATTCTTCCTGCCTTGGAAATACATACAGGGCATGATTCTTCTTACAACAGGTGAAAACGAAGGTATGAAGAGTTAAGTGACCTATCTGAACTCACACATACTGGGAATTGGGGACAAAACACAAATGTTCTGCCTCACAGCTTTGCATTCTGTGATAACGAAACACTAAATTATGTTTGACTCACATCCAAAACATGAAAATGTTGAGCATTCTGGGTAAGAAGGACATTGTTCTAGCTTATGTAATATTTTAGGTGCATAAACTCGGGCTTTAGTAAATTTGTGCATTTCAGATACCATATGAGAACATCATATAGATATTTTTAAGCATGTCTCATTACACAATAATTCATTTGAAGAGTCACCCTTGTCAAAACCATTCATAAGGGACTCCATAAAGGAAACCTATGACAAATGCACTCTCACCTATGGGCAGTGGTGATAGATAGCAGTATCATTGTAAGGATGAGATTCACGAACACCAGTTTCACCTAGGACAGACTATTGATAATGTTATAGACAGATGCTAAATACTACAGGTAGTCCCTGACTTATGACAGAGTTCCGTTCCAAGGACTGTGTCCTAAGTTGGTTCTGACATAAGTTGAATACCTCGTTTTTTCTTTTTATTTTTATTGCCTTTTATTATCTGTATCTTTAAAAATCTGATCTTTGTCTTTGGGGGTTGGCATGACAATGATAACATCAGCAATTTACGTGCTGCAACGTTGTATGTAGTACATGTTACTAATGATAAAATGTGCCTCCCCCCCCAAAAAAAAAGACAGTCCTAAGTGCATTTCATCGTAACTGGAATATATCATAAGTCCGGGATTACCTGTACATGATATGAGCTATCTGTCTGATTTAATTTGGCTCTTTCCATGTTTTATTAAATTACCAAGTCCATCCTTTAGTCATCCTCCCTCTAATTCACTATAATCTTGTTCTTTGTGTATTTGACAAATGTCTTTTCATTTATCCTAATATGTTCTGTAATCTTCCTTTCATTCTCTATCTTTGATTTTCTTATTTGTACATCCTTTTACTTCTGTTCTGTAATCTTCCTGGTGTCTCTTTGCAAATAATTCCTTACAATACCTTGTACATATCTCTCTTACCTTCGATTACTTTTTTTTTTTTACATTCAAGTTCACTCAAATAGGTCTCTTTCTTTCTTTTTTTCTTTTTGAGGAGGGTGTTTTGTTGTTTTTTAGAGTATTTATATCTAGGCTGCATGCATTACCATTAGGCACACATTAATTTACTTCTGAACAACGTAGCTGTTACTTTTTTGCTTTAGCTCAAGCAATTCTCACTGTGCCTCTTGAAATCTGCACATAATTTTCTTGGTTGGATATCACTAGTGTCTTTCATTTTCTACTTTCTTTATGTTAAAACTGGAATCTAATGGAGCAAATCTAACTACTGAATAGACAACAATGCTTTTACTACCCATCTTTGCATTTTCAGACTCATACGGTTTCCTGCTAAAATTAAATCTCAGATCTAATCATTTATATGAGAGTCTCAAGGGTCATCTTCAAATGCTGCCAGTTCTGCATATCTAAGTGGCAATAAAGTATTCCTCAGGTAAGCTATCAGGACAGACAACCCTTAAAGACAGAGACAGGGAGCAGACAACTGACCCATGGAATGATAAAGAGCCAGCTCTGTGTGAAACTTCTCCCTAAATATTTCTGGTATCAATTTTGAAAAGTCCAAGCTAAACAAATATGATTTGCTATATATTCTCTCTCTTTCAAAATAAAACAACATAAACAAAAATATTGTTGGCAACTTAAATCCTTTAAAAGCTATAAAGAAGTATAAACAGTGTTTATGAAGCATTGGTGGTTCAGTGACAGAACTCTCTCTCCTTCCATGTGGAAGGTCCAAATTTAATTTCTGGCCACTGCCCCTCATGCACACCCACCACCCACCCACCTGTCAGTGGAGGCTTGCACGCTGCTGTGATGCTGAATAGGTTTCAGTGGAGCTTTCAGACTAAGACAGACTAGGAAGAAAGGCCTGAGGACCTACTTCCAAAAATCAGCCAGTGAAAATTCCATGGGTTGCAATGGTCCTATAGGCAAGCGATCATAAGAATGGTGCAGGACCAGACAGCATTTCATTCCGTTGTGCATGGGGTCACCATGAGTCGGGTAGACTCAATGGAAGCTAACAACAACAACAAACAATGTTTACACTGTAGACACTACTGTAGACAGTGTAAATACCCAGATTATCTAAAAAATTAGCTTTATCATTTTGGAAATGCTTCATATCCATTTAAATCTGATTTTCAATAGGCAGGAAAAGATAAATAAGAAAGCTAAATTTTGGTATTTTATATGGCTTAGTCTATTACTGAGCATTCTCCTCTTACAGAATATAGAATGTTACGAAGTGTTTATCAAAGACAGCAAAATATCCAGCTCAATATAATTGTAAATATATGCCTGGTTTTAAAGCATTTTAGAGAAATTCAAAATCTATTTTCATCTTGGGTTTCTCTACCCTTCATCTGGTTGTTCAAATGCTATTATTTAAATGATTCTCATCTAATTAATTCAAAAAATATTGATTGAACACCTACTATGTGCATGCAATTGCTGATATCATAATGACCAAAACCAAAACCAGACACACCATCTGCCTTTTTCGAGCTTATAGTCTTGTGGGGTAGAGAAGTATTAGTCGCATGATCATACAAATTATTCAAACAGTGGTATGAGACAATTACTGAGGGAATCTCAGCATGTCTGGAATGTCACAGAAGGCTGTTATGAGGCAGTCAAAGCTGAGGTTTGACAATAAGCCAGGTGAATTACTTTCAAGGTGAAGGAAAAAATGTGTGAAAAGGCTCCATGATGGGGCAGAGAAACTGAAGGATAATATGGTTGGAGTGCAGAGGGCAGGGATGCAAGTGGTGAAAGATGCGGCCAAGGGAAGGATTTTGGCTTTTCGCAGAAGAGCAATGAGAAATCAGGGGAAGATTTTAAGCATTGGGGTGACATAATCAAATTTGTGGAATATCGGAAGCTGGTTTTCGTTACGCTATAGAGAACAAATTTGAAGGAGAACAAGAGCAAAAACAGACAGACTAGTTAGAAAGATAATGTGATAATCCTAGGGTAGGGATTATGCAGATCAGATGAGGGTGGGGTAGTGGAGATGAGAGCTGCGCAAAGAAGGAGAACCCACGGTATTTGGGAATGGATTGGAAAAGCAGAAGGGTAATGAGGAAGAAAGAGACATTAAGGAGATGTTTATCTAGGTTTCTGGTTTATGAGTTCAATGCATGGGGTTCAGACAACCAGACCATGAGTGTGAGGGGAGCGGAGGCTGAAAGCTACACAGGGGTCATATCAGGATGGAAGAGCATCACATGTCATTCTGCACAAAATGGACAGCCATTGTAATACTTTAATGAGAAGAGTGATGTGATAAGTCTTCTATTTGAATAATAATTGGTTGAGATTGGATAAGGCTTAGACAGAGAGACCATAGATAAGAACAGAGTTGGATGGGGAGTAAAACAGAGGGTAGAGCAAAGGACAGTCCACTGATTTCCACTTTGGAAGACTGGGTAAATACTGCAAGATAAATCACTGAGATGTCTAAAGAGCTGAAAGGGTAGATTTTAAGAGCAAGGTGATGAGTTTAATTTGAGATGCCCAGCAGGAAGTTAGATTGGACTGAAACATGAGAATGAGGTCTGTATTGAAAATACAGATTTATGAATTATCAATTTATATAAGACAATTGAAGCCCAGAGAGAGTAAAGCAAGTCAGGAATGAGAGGAGATGTGGGGCGAGGACTGAACCCCAGAGAACATCAGCTTTTAATGGGTGCGCAGGAGAAGAGCCTGAGAATGAAAGCTCAGAGAATTCAGAGAAAAATATGGAGCTCTGTGAGAGACACCAAGAGAGGAGAGTGTGTCAAAAGGAAGGAAGCAACAAAGTAGCAATGACTGCAGGGAGTTCAAGTAAAATAGTCTGTTGGATTTAGTGACTAGCTTGTCTCAGGTTGTCTTGGTAAAAATAGTTTCAGCAGTGGGACAGGAGTGAAAATCCAGATTATAGTGGAGTGAGAAATGAATGCAGACACATCTACAATTTTTCTTTTTTTAAAATTTGCTGTGATACAGAAGAGGGAGCTAAGGACAGTAGCTACAGAAGGATGTGGCATCATTATCAAAAAGCATCAAAATATTGCATACCTATTGTAGGAAAATTCGGATATGTTAAATACAATTCCCACATTCAAGGAATTTATATTCCAGCAGGGGAAATAAAGCAACAATAAATCAAAATATATTGAGATATGTGATTATGTGATATTTTGCTTACTTAAACTGTACACATTAAAATATATCAAAATGCATATAAAATGTTCAGTCCTTGGGAGGTATATTATTCTCTTTACCAATGGATGTTAAAAACCCAAACTAAACCCATTGTCGTCGAGTTGATTCCAACTCACAGCAAACCTACAGGACAGAGTAGGACTGCCCCATATGGTTTCCAAGGAGCATCTGGTAGATTCGAACTGCCAACTTTTGGTTAGCAGCTGTACTCTTAACCACTACCCAACGAGGGTCTCCAATGGATATTAGGGAACTAGATCACACCATGAAAAAATGAGCACAAAATATAAAAGCACTTGAAGGAGAGAGGGCAGTTCCTATAGTTGTTATGCTGGATGACACTTACTGAATGTTTTAACAAATCTAAAGAAAGGTGTATTAGTCGTAAAGCAACTCATCAGTCAACAAAGCAGAGAAAATGGAGCATCACAAAGATCGGCAGTACCAATCAAAGCATTAAGCCTTAACCATTAGGTGACTATAGGATCAAAGTGCAATAAGTCCCCTGGTTGCAAAGGTCCGACTTTCGGTCACTTGCCCTTTAGTGTTTTGTAAATTTGCCCTCACTTTGAAACAATTAAACCAGCCCCTACTTGCAATAAATTCTTCATCACAATCGCTTTCACTTGCTGCATATGTGCTTTTAAATCGTTGAGACAAATTTGAGCCTTTTTTTGCACTAAAGTAAGGCTAACTAAGAACCATATGCACCTATTCCAACTTACCCACAAATCTAGCTTAAAGACACATTTAGGAATGGATCCCGTTCGTAACCCTGGGGCTGCCAGTAGTTCTCAACCTTCGCCAGCATTAGAATCATCTGGGGAGCTCTTGAAACTCTTAATGCCCAGATCAGAATGCACCTCAGACCAATGACATCATGACCTTTAGGGGCAGGACCTGATACTGGGTAATTCCAACGTGTGACCAGAGCCTAAGGCATTGTCTATTTAAATATAAAAAAATATATATATATAGCCATAGGTAATACTGGTGATGTGAGCTACTGCTACATCACTTCATGTAATGTGGTTTCAATTGCAGGATCATTCATGACCCATGAGACAGAGGCATCGGTGGTCTTAGCCTAATATCATTGGCTCTTTAGGTCATCTAGCCTTCTAGTTACGAGTCCATGTGGATCAATTCACCTTTTGCTTATCACACAGCTGAACTACAGTGCAAGAAATAATTGATCATATTGATTTGAGTATGGGCTCCATGACGATTATGTTTCTAATTAAAAATGTGAGAGGGACAAGGCTAATTAATAAGTATTTACAGTTCCTTCTTGTCCTTACCCCATAAAGGAGCTCTCTGCTTTGGGAAGTCTTATTTCCAGACTTTTTGTGTTACAGAATCTGAAAAATGGGCAGATAAAAATGGTATTGGAAAGTGACAGTGGAAAAATAATCTGGCAAATTCTACCTCAGTCAGGTGATCAAGGTTAGCATCAACAGTGATAGGTCATGCTGATCGAATGTGTCTTTGACATGATATGATGAGGATGGTATTTTATCTCTGTGGTCTTTCTCACAAAAAACCCATAACTCTAATCTAATCACGAGAAAAATATGGGACAAACCCCAACTGAGGGACAGTCTACAAAACACATGAACAGTACTCCTCAAAACTGTCAAGGTCATCAAAAACAAGGGAAGTCTTTGAAATACTCATGGTCTAGAGGAGTGTAAGGAGACATGAAGACTAATGTAATGAGGTACCCTGGATGGGATCCTGGAATAAGAGCAAAAGACATTAGGTAAAAACTGAGGAAATCTGAATAAAGGAGACATGAAGACTAATGTAATGAGGTACCCTGGATGGGATCCTGGAATAAGAGCAAAAGACATTAGGTAAAAACTGAGAAAATCTGAATAAAGTATAGGCTTTAGTTAATGATAATAATGTACCAATATTAGTTCATTAGTTGTGACAAATCCACCACATTAAAATAGAGAGGAAACTAGGTATGGAGTACCTAGGAACTCTCCATACTATCTTTGCAACTTTTCTGCAAATCTAAAACTATTCTAAAAAAAAAAAAACAAAAACCCATTGTTGTCGAGTCAATTCTGACTCATAGCAACCCTATAGGACAGAGCAGAACTGCTCCAATAGGGTTTCCAAGGGTGGCTGGTGGATTCAAACTGCCGATCTTTTGGTTAGCAGCCATAGCTCTTAACCACTGTGCCACCAGGGCTCCAAAATAAAAAAAAAGTTTACTTAAAAATAGTATTGGAGAATCTTCTGGAAAGATGAAAGGGCTTAGTCTAAGACATAATTAAGAGCTGATTCTCATAGTGAAATATTTCTTGTGTTTCTAAGTGCAGATCATTATGCTAATAAACTCAATGAGGGCAAAGCCTGTGTGGGTTTTGCTTATGCCTATATCCCCGGTGTTGGCCACATTGCCTAGAACGTGGTAAATTCCAGTCAAAAACCAAACCAACCCCATTGCCATAGAATTGATTCTGACTCACAGTGACCCTACAGAAAAGAGTAGAACTGCCCCATAGAGTTTCCAAGGAGCACGTGGTGGATTCGAATTGCTGACCTTTTAGCTAGCAGCTGTACCTCTTAACCAGTATGCCACCAGGGTTTCCAAAACTCCAATAGTATTAATCAAATGGATGAAATGCCACATATTCTACGGAATTTTTCCTGATTACCCTTAACCAGAGTTAAGTTGTTCCATTTTTATGTTTTTTCAGGCACATTCATTTTGCTTTATAATATGTATTTTTATGCAAATATCTCATTTTATCATTCACACACCCAAATGTGCACCCCTCCGCCATACACAGATATACACAAACACTGCATTGAAGGCTCCTTGAAGTCAGAGATTGAGCCTTATTTATAGTTTTCATCTGCTAACATTTAGCTTGGGCTTTGTATGTGATGAAAATCCTATGTGCTTGTGAACTGAGTTTACCCTGTTGTAATCGGTTTAAAATTTCTAACTTTGTATTTACTTGTATTCATGTAACAAATACAAAATTGTTAAATATTAAATTAACGTGAGATAAATTCACTCATAGTATTTCAATGTCTATTTAGCAAGCTGTGTCTGTGCATTCTATATTGCTCGTGTGAGATTCTAAAAAAGTCTTTAATATGCTATTCGTAACATCAGGGCAGTTATTTAGCATTATGTGCTCAGAGCCATTTGATTTCCCGGTGGAAATCTTCCTAAAGCAGCAGCAGGTTAGGGTGGAAAAAGTACTGGGCCAGTGGGAATCAGGAACCTGAGTCCTGCTGCCATGTCCCTCTGTTTCACAAACTGTATGAACATTGATAATTCATTTTATTGTCACAGCTTGAGGCAGCTTGTCTTTAAAATCCAAATAACCTTCCGGCTCCAACATTCTTTGTCCAAAAAAAAAAAAAAAACCAAACCTGTTGCTGTCGAGTCGATTGCAACTATAGCAACCCTATAGGACGGAGTAGAACTGCCCCATAGTTTCCAAGGAGCGCCTGGTGGATTCGAACTACTGACCATTTGGCTAGCAGCAGTAGTTTATGGATAGTCTCAGGCCAGAATCCCTGTGCATTCATTTTTCTGGCCACAAGATGGCGGACTTTATGCTGTTTTCATTCTCCAACCGCAAGAAAGAACCTTTAACCTTGCAGTTTTGACAATTTTAAAATCCCGATTCCTAAAAAATCTGATGAATGCAACATGAATTTTAAATTCTGGCTTTAAAAAATGTGTTAAATACCTTGGGTTTTCAAATTAAGACTACTTCCTCTTTTGGGTAGGAACAGTGATTTGGGCTGTATTTGTACACAAATGCAAAAATGCCAAGATGAGATAAAGGAGACTACAAGTATTTTCATCTGGTTTTCTTTTCCTAAGGAGCCGTGGTGTCACAGTGGTTAAGCACTCGGCTGCTAACTGAAAAGTTAGTGATTCGACCCTTCCTCTCTTTCCTATAGGGTCGCTGTGAGTTGGAATTGACTCCATGGCAATGGATTTGGCTTGGTTTTCTATTTCTTACATAATCAGAACTGTGCTTTTTGAATTCAAAGTTAATAAAACTTTCTCATGGATGCTTCCAGAATAATATTCTCACAATATACTGTCATTGTGATACGTATTCCTTGTTCTTGACACTTCCCCAAGTATCCCAAACTTTTGTGTGGTATTGAGTTATAGGATTTCAACTGAGGCAGAAGTAGCAAGTCCAAATTCATATATCTCATGCACTAAATAGGGAATTAGGGAGAACAAGTCTTACTTTTCAGAATTTTGAAGTAATTTCCTTTGTATTACCTGTCTACTTTAAGAAGGTTCATGATATTGCCAACTTACCCTGGTCAGAAGCTCATTCATTTCTGTCACGAGTGTATTCAGATTGCCCTCTGCCAACTGAATGAGTCTTTCTGGGGCCCGTTGAGGTGAGAGCAAGTGCTGAAAAACATTCAGTTCCATAGAGTTTAGTAAATGGCCTCACAGTGACCACAGGGCTGTGCATTTAACAGAACATATTATTCCTTTATATACAAAGAACCTAACCTTTTTTTCAAAGAAAAGAGACTGTTTTAAGATTGAGCACATACTGGATATTCAGGCAAATAATAACAATAGCTATAATTTATTGAGAAATTACTATATACCAGGCTTTTTTTTGTCTTGTGTTGTTTTGTCATTTAATTATTACAATAGCTCTGTGAGGTAAATGTTATTACATTTTATTAGGAGAAAACTGTGGTTGGAAGAGGGTTAAAAATCTGTACAAGAACACAGTTCATAAGGGGTAGAGTCAAGAGTAACTCTTCTGTTTGACTCTTTAAGCCTAGCATTCCAATCAACAGACACAGTGTCTTGGTTATCTAGTGCTGCTATAACAGAAATACCACAGGTGGATGGCTTTAACAAAGAGAAATTTATTTCTTCACAGCAAAGTAGGCCAAATGTCCAAATTCAAGGTGTCAGCTCCAAGGAAAGCCTTTCTCGTTAGCCTTCTCATCAATGTTCCCCTGGACTAGGAGCTTCTTCATGCAGGGGACCTTGGGTCCAAAGGAGGCACTCTTTCTGCTTGCTCCCCTTTCCTTTTATCTTGAGAGATAAAAGGTGAAGCAGGCCACACCCCAGGGAAACTCCCTTTAGCTTGGACCAGGGAGGTGACCTGAGTAATGCTGGTGTTACAATCCCACCCTAATCCTCTCAACATAAAATTACAATCACAAAATGGAGGACAACCACACAATACTGGGAATCATGCCTAACCAAGTTGAGATACACATTTTTGGGGGGCATAATTCGATCCATGACACACAGTTTGCAAGTAAAAAAGAGAAAAGCAGCCCCTGACATCAGGATCTGGCCAGGCACTAACTAATTGGCCTGGCCTCACTGTTGTAGGAGCTGGTCTGGCATTCACAGCTAGGTAACGGTCTTCTTCTGCTGAACATAATCTCACGGAATTCCAACTGTGATTGTTAAGGCTGTGTGTCACCTTGGCTGGGCTATGATTCTCAGTGGTTTAGTAGTTATGATGTAGTTTGGAAGTCATATGACGATGTGACCACCTCCATGATAGAATCTGATATAATGTGATCGCCGCCATGATGGGATGCACTGTGAGTAGGCAATCAGTTGACAGGAAGTTTCCTTGGGGATGTGGCTAGCATCTAATATAGTTGGACTTTCTGGCAAGGTTCATGGGCCTTTGCTCACAGTGGATCCTGCAGCTGGCTCCTGTTTGTCTGACCTCTGGTTCTTGGGACTTAAGCCAGCAGCTTATCTGCCATCTTGCCTGCAGATCTTGGGAACTGTTGTTTTCAGCAGCCTGTGAGTCAGAGCCCTGCTGTCTGACTTGTCAGTCTTGGGTTCACCAGCCCCTTTGGCTACGTGAATCAGGAGAAGCTTCCAGCCTGTCTCATGGACTTGGAATGTTCCAGCCTCAACAACCAAGTGAGCCATTTCCTTAATATTAATCTCTCTGTGTGTATTTATATGCTTTACTGGTTTTGCTTCTTTAGAGAACTCAGCCTAAGACACGAACATTAGACAAGGTCATTCTGTGACAGTGATGGATGAAACAAAAAACTAAACTGTAATCTGTCTAAGTACAACAAGAACATGGCCTCTGACAAACAACAAAAACACCAAAACAAAAAACAAAAAACACCTCATTTCCTGTGCTTCCTCACCAATCATAGCTTTGGCTTCCCTCTGTTCTCTCCTCTTTCTACATAAAATTCATTGGAATATACAATCAGAGAATTAACCCCACTTCCTGATAACACCTTATTCAGAGAAAACCCCTGCTACCTTGAACCTTACCCAAAATTGTCCGGTACCAACCAAAATATTCTAAGATGTTATTCCTAACACCTCTTATTGAGACACCCAATCCCCCAGGGTGTACAGTGCTCTTGTTGCAAGGAATTAATAAACCCAACTCGGTTCCATCACCTTTGTTCTTGGTGGTCTTTGGTTGGAACCTGGAGAGCATTGACACAGTTAAAGGAACTGAGCTTTAAGAAGGTTACAAAACTTACTTAGGGCTTTGAAATATTGATACGGGATCTTAATTATCCAGATATCAAATGAACTTAAAAAAAAATCAAAGAATCAAGAAATCTTGGAATCGTTGATCAAAATGATCTTGTTTTTTCTTAAGATTCAGGCATGACTGAATCTATTAGCTTAGATGATGTACACAGGCTAGAACTTCCTAGACTCTTCCATAAGGCCCTTAAGTGCTGCATCCTCTATTTCTTATGTTTGTTTATTTTAATCTGTTATATCCAACTGAAATATTTCCTTTTCTAATTTAATGTCTTTTTTGTATTCCCTCCACAAACAAAAAAAAATAACTGGTCAGCATTTTATTTATTAAAACTCTTCACATCCCTGAATACTGGGCCTACAAGGTAAACTCCAATTCCTCTACCTGGCTTTCAAAGTTGTTCTTCATATCACCTTGCCCCACTTAAGTCTTCAGTCTTATCTTTCACTAGCAGGCTTGAATTCTAATGTCTGCCAGAAAGGCCTGGCTAATTCACACCTCTGACTCAGCTCGTGGCTTTCTCAAGCACGATTCAGTGGCAAGAGCATGCATGGGCTGTAGGTCAGGGAGACCTCACTACATGCTGGCTGGGTATTCCCAGGTAGGTTATTTTTTCTCTCTGAACTTTGCAAAAGGCAGTTTCATTCCCACAGGCCCTGAAGTTGTACTGCCTCTTTGTAAGTTGTAGCTCTTCACTTAGTAGCCATGTGACCTTGTGCCTCACATGTAAGTGCTCCGTGCCTCAGTTTCCCAAGCTGAAAAACGTGAATAATGCCATATTCCTTTTCTAATTGGAGTTTCTGTAAGTTTATGGACAATAATCCACATAAGGCTTTAGTCACATGCTTAGCTAGCACAGAGTGTCCAATAAATGTTCCTTATTATTGCTATCATCATTACTGGCTTCTTCTTCTGGGAATAGAGAATATAATACTTACCTCAAAGGCTATGGTCAGGATTAAATAACATGTTCCCTATAAGAGTGTCTGCCAATCCCTAACGAATAAATCTTAGATTTCTCCTTTTGGTCCCCACACATTTTTCTCCGCCTAAGAAAAGGGTGTCTGTCTTTCCTGTAAGTCCCAAGTTATATTACGCCCTTGTTAGTGGTGTGTATCCTGGTTAGTCTGAATGGTTTCTCCAGTCTGTGAATTGTACCATGGTTCCAATTTTTAGAAAGCACATGGTAATTATGTATGCGGTTTTTGGTAATTGCTTGACTATTGCTTCTCTAAGACAATGACCATTTCATAGGAGTCATGAAGCTACCAGGGTACCAAGTGCAATAACTGGCATTCTTTCTCAATAAATACCTGATAACTGCCTGGTAGTAAATAAGTAGCCACCTCACATAAATTTTTCATCAGGTGAAATAGATGCAATTTCCTTAACCTTTCCTCTATTCCATTAACTACTGAATGTGGTATCTATTTTTTTAGAGTAGTGCTTCTGAAATTGATACTTGTTAAAGTACTTTCAAGAGTCTACTAGTGCTCTGATACAAAAATTTAATGATGTGTTTTCATGTTGATAATAACCTTGTTTATTAATGCAAGCACTTCTGGAACCCTGGGTGGGCACCTAAGAGATAAATGTTGCCACCTGAGCTCAGTGTCTACCTGTGCACGTGTGTTTGATCACATGGCATACTGGGTATATAAGCCATATGAACATGCCAAGTGATGTCAAATGTCATGTCAAATGTCATGTTGCAAAGGGCTCTCTAGTTCAAATCGTGGGAAGGTGGGAGAACTGAGGTGCCACGTGTCTCGTGCTGATGAGGGAACCTGTGTGGAAGTAGTTAGTATCATATTCTTGTTGTAAGCAGCAATTTACTTTCAGCAAACAACATCTGTTGCTTTATATTAATGTTTTTAATTTGAATTTTATTGGTTTTATAGGTGTTTTTAAAGATTAATTCATCTGATTTTATAAGAGCTATAAGTATGAGAAGTTCATGCCTGGTTTTATGTTTGTACATATTTATGTAACATAATAAAATGAATTTAGGTCAACACTAGGGGGTGCATAAGACTCTCGTCCCTTAGTAGTAAACTGTGTATTAAAAAACAGTTCTCAAATCTGAAAAACACTGAATGAGACAGTTAAGAAACTGCTGCTTCCCTTGATTTGAGGTAGTGGACAGAACATTCACCAATTATGGCCAATACTGCTTGGAAAGAACTGTCACTCTGTCCCCTGGCTCTTGCTGTTACTGCACCAACCTACCTTTAGTTCTTGAGTCGTGTTTTCGAGACTGTACAGCATTTTATAGGGAGCAGGCAGCGGACCAGTGAGGTTGATGCTCATGGCCATCTGTTCCAGGCGAGCCAAGTCACCGAGAAGAAGGCCCGTGCACTCATCTCCACAAACTGTGAAAGGAAAGTGACAAAGAATATTTACTTCTGCTAAACATCCCAGGCAGATGTTCAAAGACTTCAGCTCTGAAATATTTTATGGTCCATGTATACTTCTGTGAAAGATGATGCTACTCGTCTCAGATAATTAACACAATCAAATGAATGACAGCTGAAAAAAGATGAAAAGAACAGAAGAATAGACATGCCTGTTGCTCAGAACCTGAAATAGGGATGATGATATCAACCAAGAAACCAAGGAGGAGCAAATAGATTTTGTGAAAAAATAATGTATTGCAGGAGTACCAGGGGGAAAGAGGATACCTAAAATATAACAGATGATAAATATTTCACATGAGCAATCTAGAGGAAACCAGCAAAGAGTGAATAATGTTTCAGAGTCTGAAAATGTATGCAAATATGTGCAGTGCTACATTACATTACACCGTAGAGTATCTGTTGTAATTTGCCCTCCACATCCTTCATGTATTACATGTCGAAAAACTGTGTAGCTTTTTAACTTAACATTTATGGGGCAGGATTTTTTTTTTTAAGTAAAAACTACAAAGTTTTTTTCTTTATAATTTAAGTTTTTTTTTTTTCTCATGATGATATTTGCTTATTTATTTATTTATTTACGTACTTGCCAACTTTTC